>NC_092758.1:60596324-61796324 GCF_047496795.1 Chiloscyllium punctatum
GTAGGAATGGGAGCAGTGGCCCAGTACAGTAATGGGAACAGCGGGTCAGTGTAGGAATGGGAACAATGGCCCAGTGCAGGAATGGGAGCAGCGGCTCAGTGCAGGAATACGAGAAGTGGGCCAGGGCAGGAATATGAGCAGTGTCCCAGCGCATTAATGGGAGCAGTGACCCAGTGCCGGAATGGGAGCAGCGGCCCAGTGCAGTAATGGGAGCAGTGGCCTAGTGCAGGAATGGGAGCAGTGGCTTAGTGTAGGAATGATGGCAGCAGTCCAGAGCAGGAATGGGAGCAGCGGCCCAGTGCAGTAAAGGGAGCAGTGCCCAAGAGCAGGATGGGAGCAGTGGCCCAGTGCAGTAATTGGAGCAGTGTGACAGTATAGTAAAGGGAGCAACGGCCCAGTGCAGGAATGGGAGCTGCGGCTCCCTGCAGTAATGGGAGATGCGGCTCAGCGCAGGAATGGGAGCAGCGGCCCAGTGCAGGAATGGAAGCAGTGGCCCAGTGTTGTAATGAGAGCAGTGGCTCAGTGCAGTAATGGGAGCAGCGGCTCAGTGCAGGAGTGGGAGCAGTGGCCCAGTGCAGTAATGGGAGCAGCGGCTCAGTGTTGGAATGTGAGCAGCGGCCCAGTGCCGTAATGGGAGCAGTAGCATAGTGCAGGAATGGGAGCAGCGGCTCGGTGTAGGAATGGGAGCAACGGCTCAGTGTAGGAATGGGAGCAGCAGCCCAGTGCAGTAATGGGAGCAGAGGCCCAGTGCAGTAATGGGGAAAGCGGCCCAGTGCAGTAATGGGGGCAGCGGTCCAGTGCAGTAATGGGAGCAGCGGCCCAGTGCAGGAATGGGATCAGCGGCTCAGTGCAGAAATGGAACCACTGACCCAGTGCAGGAATGGGTGCAGCGGCCCAGTATAGTAATGGGAGTAGCGTCCCAGTGCAGGAATGGGAGCAGCAGCTTCAGTGTAGGAATGGGAGCAGCAGCCCAGTGCAGGAATGGGAGCAGCGGCTCAGTGCAGGAAAGGTAGCACTGGCCCAGTACAGTAATGGAAGCAGTGTCCCAGAGTAGCAATGGGAGCGGCGGCTCAGTGCAGGAATGGGAGCATTGGCCCAGTGCAGTGATGGGAGCAGCGGTTCAGTGCAGGAATGGGAGCAGTGGCCCAGTGCAGGAATAGGAGCAGCGGCCCTGTGTAGTAATGGGAGCAGTGTCCCAGTGTAATAATGGGAGCAGTAGCCCAGTGCAGTAATGGGGGCTGCGGCCCAGTGCAGTAATGGGAGCAGCGGCTCAGTGTAGGAATGGAAGCAGTGGCCCAGTGCAAGAATAGGAGCAGCGGCTCAGTGTCGTACTGGGAGCAGCGGCTCAGTGCAGGAGTGGGAGCAGTGGCCCAGTGCAGTAATGGGAGCAGCGGCTCAGTGTTGGAATGTGAGCAGCGGCCCAGTGCCGTAATGGGAGCAGTAGCATAGTGCAGGAATGGGAGCAGCGGCTCGGTGTAGGAATGGGAGCAACGGCTCAGTGTAGGAATGGGAGCAGCAGCCCAGTGCAGTAATGGGAGCAGAGGCCCAGTGCAGTAATGGGGAAAGCGGCCCAGTGCAGTAATGGGGGCAGCGGTCCAGTGCAGTAATGGGAGCAGCGGCCCAGTGCAGGATTGGGATCAGCGGCTCAGTGCAGAAATGGGACCACTGACCCAGTGCAGGAATGGGTGCAGCGGCCCAGTATAGTAATGGGAGTAGCGTCCCAGTGCAGGAATGGGAGCAGCAGCTTCAGTGTAGGAATGGGAGCAGCAGCCCAGTGCAGGAATGGGAGCAGCGGCTCAGTGCAGGAAAGGTAGCACTGGCCCAGTACAGTAATGGAAGCAGTGTCCCAGAGTAGCAATGGGAGCGGCGGCTCAGTGCAGGAATGGGAGCATTGGCCCAGTGCAGTGATGGGAGCAGCGGTTCAGTGCAGGAATGGGAGCAGTGGCCCAGTGCAGGAATAGGAGCAGCGGCCCTGTGTAGTAATGGGAGCAGTGTCCCGGTGTAATAATGGGAGCAGTAGCCCAGTGCAGTAATGGGGGCTGCGGCCCAGTGCAGTAATGGGAGCAGCAGCTTCAGTGTAGGAATGGGAGCAGTGGCCCAGTGCAAGAATAGGAGCAGTGGCCCAGTGCAGTGATGGGAGCAGTGGCTCAGTGCAGGAATGGGAACAGCGGCCCAGTGCAGTAATGGGAGCAGTGTCCCAGTGTAGTAATGGAAGCAGTGTCTCAGTGCAGGAATGGGAGACGTGGCCCAATGCAGGAATGGGAGCAACGGCTCTGTGTATTAATGGGAGCAGCAGCCCAATGCAATAATGGGAGCAGCGGCCCAGTGCAGTAATGGGAGCAGCAGCCCTGTGCCGTAATGGGGGCAGTGGCTGAGTGCACTAATGGGAGCAGCGGCTCAGTGCAGTAATGGGAGCAGTGTCCCAGTGTAGTAATGGAAGCAGCGGCTCAGTGCAAGAATGGGAGCACTGGCCCAGTGCAGGAATGGGAGCAGTGGCCCAGTACAGTAACGCGAGCAGTGGCCCAGTGCAGGAATGGGAGCAGCGGCCCAGTACAGGAATGGGAGCAGTGGGCCAGTGCAGTAATGAAAGTCGCGCTCAGTGTAGGAATGGGAACAGCGGCCCAGTGCCATAATGGGAGCAGCGGCTCAGTGCAGGAATGCGAGCAGTGGCCCAGTGTAGTAATGGGAGCAGTGACCCAGTGCAGGAATGGGAGCAGTGACCCAGTGCAGTAATAGGAGCAGTAGCCCTGTGTAGTAATGGGAGCAATGTCCCAGTGCTGGAATGGGAACAGTGGCCCAGTGCAGTAATGGGTGCAGCAGCTCAGTGCAGGAATGGGAGCAGAGGTCCAGTGCAGGAATGGGAGCAGCGGTTCAGTGCAGGAATGGGAGCAGAGGCCCAGTGCAGGAATGGGAGCAGTGGTTCAGTGCAGGAATGGGAGCAGCGGCACAGTGCAGGAACAGGAGCAGCGGCCCTGTGTCGTAATGGGCGCAGCAGCCCAGTGCTTTAATGGGAGCAGCGGCCCAGTGCAGTAATGGGAGCAGTGTCCCAGTGTAGTAATGGTAGCAGCAGCTCAGTGCAGGAATGGGAGCAGAAGCACAATGCAGGAATGTGAGCAGCGGCCCAGTGCAGGAATGGGAGCAGCGGCGCAGTGCTGTAACGGGAGCAGCGGCTCAGTGCAGGAATGCGAGAAGTGGGCCAGGGCAGGAATATGAGCAGTGTCCCAGTGTAGTAATGGGAGCAGCGGCTCAGTGCAGTAATGGGAGCAGTGTCCCAGTGTAGTAATGTAAGCATTGTCCTAGCGCATTAATGGGAGCAGTGGCCCACTGCAGGAATGGGAGCAGCGGCCCAGTGCAGTAATGGGAGCAGTGTCCCAGTGTAGTAATGGAAGCAGCGGCTCAGTGCAAGAATGGGAGCAGTGGCCCAGTGCAGTGATGGGAGCAGAGGCTCAGTGCAGGAATGGGAACATCGGCCCAGTGCAGGAATAGGAGCAGCGGCCCAGTGCAGTAATGGGAGCAGTGTCCCAGTGTAGTAATGGGAGCAGCAGCTCAGTGCCGGAATGGGAGCAGTGGCCCAGTGCAGTAATGGGGATAGCGGGTCAGTGCAGGAATGGGAGCAGCGGCCCAGTGCAGTAATGGGAGCAGTGTCCTAGTGTAGTAATGGGAGCAGCGGCTCAGTGCAGGAATGGTAGCAGCAGTCCAGTGCAGTAATGGGAGCAGTGTCCTCGTGTAGTAATGGGAGCAGCGGCTCAGTGTAGTAATGGGAGCAGCGGCTCAGTGCAGGAATGGGAGCAGTGGCTCAGTGTAGGAATGGTAGCAGCAGTCCAGAGCAGGAAATGGAGCAGCGGCCCAGTGCAGTAAAGGGAGCAGTGGGCAAGAGCAGGATGGGAGGAGTGGCCCAGTGCAGTAATAGGAGCAGCGGCCCTGTGTCTTACTGGGAGCAGTGGCCCAGTGCTGCAATGGGAGCAGCGGCTCAGTGCAGTAATGGGAGCAGTGTCCCAGTGTAGTAATGGGAGCAGCAGCTCAGTGTAGGAATGGGAGCAGTGGCCCAGTACAGTAATGGGAACAGCGGGTCAGTGTAGGAATGGGAACAATGGCCCAGTGCAGGAATGGGAGCAGCGGCTCAGTGCAGGAATACGAGAAGTGGGCCAGGGCAGGAATATGAGCAGTGTCCCAGCGCATTAATGGGAGCAGTGACCCAGTGCCGGAATGGGAGCAGCGGCCCAGTGCAGTAATGGGAGCAGTGGCCTAGTGCAGGAATGGGAGCAGTGGCTTAGTGTAGGAATGATGGCAGCAGTCCAGAGCAGGAATGGGAGCAGCGGCCCAGTGCAGTAAAGGGAGCAGTGCCCAAGAGCAGGATGGGAGCAGTGGCCCAGTGCAGTAATTGGAGCAGTGTGACAGTATAGTAAAGGGAGCAACGGCCCAGTGCAGGAATGGGAGCTGCGGCTCCCTGCAGTAATGGGAGATGCGGCTCAGCGCAGGAATGGGAGCAGCGGCCCAGTGCAGGAATGGAAGCAGTGGCCCAGTGTTGTAATGAGAGCAGTGGCTCAGTGCAGTAATGGGAGCAGCGGCTCAGTGCAGGAGTGGGAGCAGTGGCCCAGTGCAGTAATGGGAGCAGCGGCTCAGTGTTGGAATGTGAGCAGCGGCCCAGTGCCGTAATGGGAGCAGTAGCATAGTGCAGGAATGGGAGCAGCGGCTCGGTGTAGGAATGGGAGCAACGGCTCAGTGTAGGAATGGGAGCAGCAGCCCAGTGCAGTAATGGGAGCAGAGGCCCAGTGCAGTAATGGGGAAAGCGGCCCAGTGCAGTAATGGGGGCAGCGGTCCAGTGCAGTAATGGGAGCAGCGGCCCAGTGCAGGAATGGGATCAGCGGCTCAGTGCAGAAATGGAACCACTGACCCAGTGCAGGAATGGGTGCAGCGGCCCAGTATAGTAATGGGAGTAGCGTCCCAGTGCAGGAATGGGAGCAGCAGCTTCAGTGTAGGAATGGGAGCAGCAGCCCAGTGCAGGAATGGGAGCAGCGGCTCAGTGCAGGAAAGGTAGCACTGGCCCAGTACAGTAATGGAAGCAGTGTCCCAGAGTAGCAATGGGAGCGGCGGCTCAGTGCAGGAATGGGAGCATTGGCCCAGTGCAGTGATGGGAGCAGCGGTTCAGTGCAGGAATGGGAGCAGTGGCCCAGTGCAGGAATAGGAGCAGCGGCCCTGTGTAGTAATGGGAGCAGTGTCCCAGTGTAATAATGGGAGCAGTAGCCCAGTGCAGTAATGGGGGCTGCGGCCCAGTGCAGTAATGGGAGCAGCGGCTCAGTGTAGGAATGGAAGCAGTGGCCCAGTGCAAGAATAGGAGCAGCGGCTCAGTGTCGTACTGGGAGCAGCGGCTCAGTGCAGGAGTGGGAGCAGTGGCCCAGTGCAGTAATGGGAGCAGCGGCTCAGTGTTGGAATGTGAGCAGCGGCCCAGTGCCGTAATGGGAGCAGTAGCATAGTGCAGGAATGGGAGCAGCGGCTCGGTGTAGGAATGGGAGCAACGGCTCAGTGTAGGAATGGGAGCAGCAGCCCAGTGCAGTAATGGGAGCAGAGGCCCAGTGCAGTAATGGGGAAAGCGGCCCAGTGCAGTAATGGGGGCAGCGGTCCAGTGCAGTAATGGGAGCAGCGGCCCAGTGCAGGATTGGGATCAGCGGCTCAGTGCAGAAATGGGACCACTGACCCAGTGCAGGAATGGGTGCAGTGGCCCAGTATAGTAATGGGAGTAGCGTCCCAGTGCAGGAATGGGAGCAGCAGCTTCAGTGTAGGAATGGGAGCAGCAGCCCAGTGCAGGAATGGGAGCAGCGGCTCAGTGCAGGAAAGGTAGCACTGGCCCAGTGCAGTAATGGAAGCAGTGTCCCAGAGTAGCAATGGGAGCGGCGGCTCAGTGCAGGAATGGGAGCATTGGCCCAGTGCAGTGATGGGAGCAGCGGTTCAGTGCAGGAATGGGAGCAGTGGCCCAGTGCAGGAATAGGAGCAGCGGCCCTGTGTAGTAATGGGAGCAGTGTCCCGGTGTAATAATGGGAGCAGTAGCCCAGTGCAGTAATGGGGGCTGCGGCCCAGTGCAGTAATGGGAGCAGCAGCTTCAGTGTAGGAATGGGAGCAGTGGCCCAGTGCAAGAATAGGAGCAGCGGCCCTGTGTCGTACTTGGAGCAGCGGCTCAGTGCAGGAGTGGGAGCAGTGGCCCAGTGCAGTAATGGGAGCAGCGGCTCAGTGTTGGAATGTGAGCAGCGGCCCAGTGCCGTAATGGGAGCAGTAGCATAGTGCAGGAATTGGAGCAGAGGCTCGGTGTAGGAATGGGACCAACGGCTCAGTGTAGGAATGGGAGCAGCAGCCCAGTGCAGTAATGGGAGCAGAGGCCCAGTGCAGTAATGGGGAAAGCGGCCCAGTGCAGTAATGGGGGCAGCGGTCCAGTGCAGGAATGGGAGCAGCGGCTCAGTGCAGGAAAGGTAGCACTGGCCCAGTGCAGTAATGGAAGCAGTGTCCCAGAGTAGCAATGGGAGCGGCGGCTCAGTGCAGGAATGGGAGCATTGGCCCAGTGCAGTGATGGGAGCAGCGGTTCAGTGCAGGAATGGGAGCAGTGGCCCAGTGCAGGAATAGGAGCAGCGGCCCTGTGTAGTAATGGGAGCAGTGTCCCAGTGTAATAATGGGAGCAGTAGCCCAGTGCAGCAATGGGGGCTGCGGCCCAGTGCAGTAATGGGAGCAGCGGCTCAGTGTAGGAATGGAAGCAGTGGCCCAGTGCAAGAATAGGAGCAGCGGCCCTGTGTCGTACTGGGAGCAGCGGCCCAGTGCTGTAATGGGAGCAGTGTCCCAGTGTAGTAATGGGAGCAGTGTCCCAGCGCATTAATGGGAGCAGTGACCCAGTGCCGGAATGGGAGCAGCGGCCCAGTGCAGTAATGGGAGCAGTGTCCCAGTGTGATAATGGGAGCAGCGGCTCAGTGCAGGAATGGTGGCAGCAGTCCAGAGCAGGAATGGGAGCAGCGGCACAGTGCAGTAAAGGGAGCAGTGGACAAGAGCAGGATGGGAGCAGTGGCCCAGTGTAGTAATTGGAGCAGTGTGACAGTATAGTAAAGGGAGCAACGGCCCAGTGCAGGAATGGGAGCAGCAGCCCATTGCAGGAATGGAAGCAGTGGCCCAGTGTTGTAATGAGAGCAGTGGCTCAGTGCAGGAATGAATGGGAGCAGCGGCTCAGTGCAGGAGTGGGAGCAGTGGTCCAGTGCAGTAATGGGAGCAGCGGCTCAGTGTAAGAATGTGAGCAGCGGCCCAATGCCGTAATGGGAGCAGTAGCATAGTGCAGGAATGGGAGCAGTGGCCCAGTGCAATAATGGGAGCAGCGACCCAGTGCAGGAATGGGAGCAGTAGCACAGTGCAGGAATGGGAGCAGTGGCCCTGTGCATTAATGGGAGCAGTGGCCGAGTGCAGTAATGGGAGCAATGGCCCAGTGCAGGAATGGGAGCAGTGGCCCAGTGCAGTAATGGGAGCAATGGCCCAGTGCAGGAATGGGAGCAGTGGCTCAGTGCAGGACTGGGAGCAGCAGCCCAGTGCCGTAATGCGAGCGGCGGCCCAGTGCAGAAATGGTAGCAGCGGCCCAGTGCAGGAAAGGGAGCAGGGGCCCAGTGCAGGAATGGGAGCAGCAGCCCAGTGCAGTAATGGGAGCAGTGTCCCAGTGAAAAAATGGGAGCAGCAGCCCAGTGCCGTAACGGGAACAGCGGCTCAGAGCAGGAATTGGAGCAGTGGCCCAGTGCAGGAATGGGAGCAGTGTCCCAGTACAGTAATGGGAGCAGAGGCTCAGAGCAGGAATGGGAGCAGCAGCCCAGTGCCGTAACGGGAACTGTGGCTCAGAGAAGGAATTGGAGCAGTGTCCCAGTGTAGTAATGGGAGCAGAGGCCCAGTGTAGGAATGGGAGCAGCAGCCCAGTGCCGTAACGGGAATAGTGGCTCAGAGCAGGAATTGGAGCAGTGGCCCAGTGCAGGAAAGGGAGCAGTGGCTCAGTGCAGGAATGGGAGCAGAGGCCCAGTGCAGGAATGGGAGCAGCGGCTCAGTGCAGGAATGGGAGCAGCGGCCCTGTTCAGTAATAGGAGCAGCGGCCCTGTGTCGTAATGGGAGCAGCGGCCGAGTGCTGTAATGGGAGCAGTGGCCCAGCGCAGTAATGGGAGCAGTGGCCCAGTGCAGGAAAGGGAGCAGTGGCCCAGTGCAGGAATGGGAGCAGCGGCTCAGTGCAGGAATGGGAGCAGCGGCCCAGTGCAGGAATAGGAGCAGTGGCCCTGTGTCGTACTGGGAGCAGCGGCCCAGTGCTGTAATGGGAGCAGTGGCCCAGCGCAGTAATGGGAGCAGCGGCTCAGTGTAGGAATGGGAGCAGCAGCCCAGTGCCGTAACGGGAATAGCGGCTCAGAGCAGGAATTGGAGCAGTGGCCCAGTGCCAAAAAGGGAGCAGTGGCTCAGTGCAGGAATGTGAGAAGTGGCACAGTGCAGGAATAGGAGCAGTGGCCCTGTGTCATACTGGGAGCAGCGGCCCAGTGCTGTAATGGGAGCAGTGGCCCAGTGCAGTAATGGGAGCAGTGTCCCAGTGTAGTAATGGGAGCAGCAGTTCAGTGCAGGAATGGGAGCAGAGGCCCAGTGCAGGAATGGGAGCTGCGGCTCCCTGCAGTAATGGGAGCAGCGGCTCAGTGCAGGAATGGGAGTAGCAGCCCAGTGCAGGAATGGGAGCAGTGGCCCAGTGCAGGAATGGAAGCAGTGGCCCAGTTTTGTAATGAGAGCAGTGGCTCAATGCAGGAATGGGAGCAGCGGCTCATTGCAGGAATGGGAGCAGTGTCCCAGTGTAGTAATGGGAGCAGCAGCTCAGTGCAGGAATGGGAGCGGTGGCCCAGTGCAGTAATGGGAACAGCGGGTCAGTGTAGGAATAGGAACAGTGGCCCAGTTCAGGAATGGGAGCTGCGTCCCAGTGCTGTAATGGGAGCAGCGGCTCAGTGCAGGAATGCGAGCAGTGGGCCAGGGCAGGAATATGAGCAGTGTTCCAGTGTAGTAATGGGAGCAGTGTCCCAGCGCATTAATAGGCGCAGTGGCCCTGTGCAGTAATGGGAGCAGCGGCCCAGTGCAGTAATGGGTGCAGTGTCCCAGTGTAGTAATGGGAGCAGCGGCCCAGTTTCGTAATGGGAGCAGCGGCTCAGTGCAGGAATGGGAGCAGCGGCTCAGTGTCGGAATGGGAGCAGTGGTCCAGTGCAATAATGGGAGCAGTGGCCCAGTGCAGGAATGGGAGCAGTGGCCCAGTTCAGTAATGGGAGCAGTGGACCAGTGCAGGAATGGGAGCAGTTTCCCGGCATAGGAATGTGAGCAGTGGCCCAGTGCAGGAATGGGAGCAGCGGCTCAGTGTAGGAATGGGAGCAGCCGCCCAGTGCAGGAATGGGAGCAGTGGCTCAGTGCAGCAATGTGAGCAATGTCCCAGTGCAGGAATGGGAGCAGAGGTCCAGTGAAGTAATGGGAGCAATGTCCCAGTGCAGGAATGGGCGCAATGTCCCACCCACTGCAGTAATGGAAGCAGTGTCTCGGTGTAGTAATGGGAGGAGCGGCTCAGTGCAGGAATGGGAGCATTGGCCCAGTGCAGGAATGGGAGCAGCGGCTCAGTGTAGGAATGGGAGCAGAGGCCCAGTGCAGGAATGGCAGCAGCAGTCCAGTGCAGTAATGGGAGCAGTGGCCCACTGCAGGAATGGGAGCAGCTGCTCAGTGCCCGAATGGGAGCAGTGGCCCAGTGCAGGAATGGGAGCAGTGGCCCAGTTCAGTAATGGGAGCAGTGGACCAGTGCAGGAATGGGAGCAGTTTCCCGGCATAGGAATGTGAGCAGTGGCCCAGTGCAGGAATGGGAGCAGCGGCCCAGTGGTGCAGTGCAGGAATGGGAGCAATGTCCCAGTACAGTAATGGGATCAGTGGCCCAGTGCAGGAATGGGATCAGTGGCCCAGTGCAGGAATGGAAGCAGTGGCCCTGTGCAGTAATGGGTGCAGTGTCCCAGTGTAGTAATGGGAGCAGTGTCTCGGTGGAATAATGGGAGCAGCGGCTCAGTGCAGGAATCGGTGCAGTGGCTCAGTGCAGGAATGAGAGCAGAGGCCCTGTACACTCATGGGAGCAGTGTTCCAGTGTAGGAATGGGAGCAGCAGCCCAGTGCAGGAATGGGATCAGTGGGCCAGTGCAGTAATGGGAGTCACGGCCCAGTGCAATAATGAGAGAAGCGGCTCAGTGCAGGAATGTGAGAAGTGGCACAGTGCAGGAATGGAAAGAGTGGTCCAGTGCAGTAATGGGTGCAGTGTCCCAGTGTCGTAATGGGAGCAGCGGCCCAGTTCAGGAATGGGAGCAGTGGCCCAGTGCTGTAATGGGAGCAGCGGCTCAGTGTAGGAATGGGAGCAGCAGCCCAATGCAGTAATGGGAGCAGAGGCCTAGTGCAGTAATGGGAGCAGTGGCCCAGTGCAGGAATGGGAGCAGCGGCCCAGTGCAGGAATGGTAGCAGCAGCCCAGTGCAGTAATGGGAGCAGTGTCTCAATGTAGTAATGAGAGCAGCGGCTCAGTGCAGGAATCGGAGCAGTGGCCCACTGCAGGAATGGGAGCAGCTGCTCAGTGCAGGAATGGGAGCATGGCCCAGTGCAGGAAAGGGAGCAGCGGCTCAGTGCAGGAATGGGTGCAGTGGCCCAGTGCAGGAATGTGAGCAGTGGCCCAGTGCAGGAATGGGAGCAGTGGCCCAGTGCAGTAAAGGTTGGAGTGTCCCAGTGTAGTAATGGGACCAGTGGCCTAGTGCAGTAATGGGAGCAGCGGCTCAGTGCAGGAATGGGAGAAGGGGCTCAGTGTAGGAATGGGAGCAGTGGTACAGTGCAGTAATGGGAGCAGTGGCCCAGTGCAGTAATGGGAGCAGTGTCTCGGTGTAGTAATGGGAGCAGAGGCTCAGTGCAGGAATCGGAACAGTGGCCCAGTGCAGTAATGGGAACAGCGGGTCAGTGCAGGAATGGGAGCAGCGCCTCAGTGCAGGAATGGGAGCAGTGTGCCAGTTCAGGAATGGGAGCAGTGGCCCAGTGCTGTAATGGGAGCAGCGGCTCAGTGTAGGAATGGTTGCAGCAGCCCAATGCAGTAATGGGAGAAGAGGCCTAGTGCAGCAATGGGAGCAGCGGTCCAGTGCAGGAATGGGAGCAGCGGCCCAGTGCAGTAATGGGAGTCGCGGCCCAGTGCAATGATGGGAGAAGCGGCTCAGTGCAGGAATGTGAACAGTGGCCCAGTGCAGGAATGGAAGCAGTGGCCCAGTGCAGTAATGGGTGCAGTGTCACAGTGTAGTAATGGGAGCAGTGGCCGAGTGCAGTAATGGGATCAGTGGCCCAGTGCTGTAATGGGAGCAGCGGCTCAGTGTAGAAATGGGAGCAGCGGCCCAGTGCAGGAATGGAAGCAGTGGCCCAGTGTAGTAATGGGTGCAGTGTGCCAGTGTAGTAATGGGAGCAGCGGCCCAGTGCAGGAATGGGAGCACTGGCCCAGTGCAGTAATGGGATCAGTGGCCCAGTGCTGTAATCGGAGCAGCGGCTCAGTGTTGAATGGGAGCAGTGGCGCAGTGCAGGAATGCGAGCAGTGGCCCAGTGCTGTAATGGGAGCAGCGGCTCAGAGTAGGAATGGGAGAAGCGGCCCAGTGCTGGAATGGGAGCACCAGCTCAGTGCAGGAATTGGGACAGCAGCACAGTGCAGTATTGGGAGCAGTGGCCCTTGCAGAAATGGGGACAGTGGTCCAATGCAGGAATGTGGCAACGGCCCAGTGTAATAGTGTGAGCAGTGACCCAGTGCAGGAATATGGCAGCGGCCCAGTGCTGGCATTGGGCAGTGGCCAGTGCAGTAATGAGAGCAGTGGCCCAGTGCAGGAATGGAACCAGCGGCCCAGTGTACTATTGGGAGCAGTGGACTAGAGCAGTAATGGGGGCAATGGCCCATTGCAGGAATGAGAGCAATGGCCCAGTGCAGGAGTGGGAGTCGCGGCTCAGTGCAGTAATGGGAGCAGTGACCCAGTGCAGGAAAGGGAGCAGCGGCCCAGTGCAGTAATGGAAGCAGTGGCCCAGTGCAGTAACGGGAGAAGCGGCCTGTGCTGGAATGGGGACAGCAGCACAGTGCAGTAATGGGAGCAGCGGCCCGTGCAGAAATGGCGGCAGTGGTTCAGTGCAGGAATGTGGCAGTGGCCCAGTGCAGTAATGGGAGCAGTGGCCCACTGCAGTAATGGGAGCATTGGCCCAGTGCAGTAATGGGGGCAGTGGCTCAGTGCAGGAATGGGGACAGCAGCACAGTGCAGTAATGGATGCAGCGGCCCAGTGCAGAAATGGGGGCAACGGTCCAGTGCTGTAATGGGGGCTGCAGTCCACTGCAATAACGGGGGCAGCAGTCCAGTGTTGTAATGGGGACAGCGGTCCAGTACAGGAATGGGAGCAGTGGCCCAGTGCAGGAATGGGATCAGTGGGCCAGTCCAGTAATGGGAGTCGTGGCCCAGTGCAATGATGGGAGAAGCGGCTCAGTGCAGGAATGTGAACAGTGGCCCAGTGCAGGAATGGAAGCAGTGGCCCAGTGCAGTAATGGGTGCAGTGTCCCAGTGTAGTAATGGGAGCAGCGGCCCAGTGCAGGAATGGGAGCAGTGGCCCAGTGCTGTAATGGGAGCAGCGGCCCAGTGCAGGAATGGGAGCAGCGGCCCAGTGCAGTAATGGGAGCAGTGGCCCAGTGCAGGAATGGAAGCAGTGGCCCAGTGCAGTAATGGGTGCAGTATGCCAGGGTAGTAATGGGAGCAGCGGCCCAGTGCAGGAATGGGAGCATTGGCCCAGTGCAGGAAAGGGATCAGTGGCCCAGTGCTGTAATGGGAGCAGCGGCTCAGTGTAGAAATGGGATCAGTGGCCCAGTGCTGTAATGGGAGCAGCGGCTCAGTGTAGAAATGGGAGCAGCGGCCCAGTGCAGGAAAGGGAGCAGTGGCCCAGTGCAGGAATGGGAGCAGTGGGCCAGTGCATTAATGGGAGACGCAGCCCAGTGCAATAATGGGAGAAGCGGCTCAGTGCAGGAATGTGAGCAGTGGCCCAGTGCAGGAATGGAAGCAGTGGCCCAGTGCAGTAATGGGTGCAGTGTCCCAGTGTAGTAATGGGAGCAGAGTCTCGGTGGAGTAATGGGAGCAGCGGCTCAGTGCAGGATTGAGAGCAGAGGCCCAGTGCAGGAATAGGAGCAGCGGCCCTGTGCAGTCATGGGAGCAGTGTTCCAGTGTAGTAATGGGATCAGCGGCCCAGTGCTGTAATGGGAGCAGCGGCCCAGTGCCGTAATGGGAGCAGCGGCTCAGTGCAGGAATGGGAGCTGTGTGCCAGTTCAGGAATGGGAGCAGCGGCCCTGTGCACTCATGGGAGCAGTGTTCCAGTGTAGGAATGGGAGCAGCAGCCCAGTGCAGTAATGGGAGCAGAGGCCTAGTGCAGGAATGGGAGCAGTGGCCCAGTGCAGGAATGGGAGTAGCGGCCCAGTGCAGTAATGGCAGCAGTGGCCCAGTGCAGGAATGGGATCAGTGGGCCAGTGCATTAATGGGAGTCGCGGCCCAGTGCAATAATGGGAGAAGCGGCTCAGTGCAGGAATGTGAGAAGTGGCCCAGTGCAGGAATGGAAGCAGTGGCCCAGTGCAGTAATGGGTGCAGTGTCCCGGTGTAGTAATGGGAGCAGCGGCTCAGTGCAGGAATGGGAGCAGCGGCTCAGTGTCGGAATGGGAGCAGTGGTCCAGTGCAGTAATGGGAGCAGTGTTCCAGTGTAGTAATGGGAGCAGTGGACCAGTGCAGGAATGGGAGCAGCGGCTCAGTGCAGGAATGGGAGCAGCGGCTCAGTGTCGGAATGGGAGCAGTGGCCCAATGCAGGAATGGGAGCAGTGGACCAGTGCAGGAATGGGAGCAGCGGCTCAGTGCAGGAATGGGTGCAGCGGCTCAGTGTCGGAATGGGAGCAGTGGCCCAGTGCAGGAATGGGAGCAGTGGACCAGTGCAGGAATGGGAGCAGCGGCTCAGTGTCGGAATGGGAGCAGTGGCCCAGTGCAGGAATGGGAGCAGTGGCCCAGTGCAGGAATGGGAGCAGTTTCCTGGTACAGGAATGCGAGCAGTGGCCCATTGCAGGAATGGGAGCAGCGGCTCAGTGTAGGAATGTGAGCAGCCGCCCAGTGCAGGAATGGGAGCAGCGGCCCAGTGCAGTAATGGGAGCAGTGGCCCAGTGCAGTAATGGGAGCAGTGGCCCAGTGCAGTAATGTGAGCAGCGGCCCAGTGGCGCAATGTGAGCAGTGGCTCAGTGCAGGAATGGGAGCAATGTCCCAGTGCAGGAATGGGAGCAATGGCCCACTGCAGTAATGGGAGCAGTGTCTCGGTGTAGTAATGGGCGCAGCGGCCCTGTGCAGGAATGGGAGCATTGGCCCAGTGCAGGAATGGGAGTAGCGGCTCAGTGTAGGAATGCGAGCAGAGGCCCAGTGCAGGAATGGGAGCAGCAGCCCAGTGCAGTAACGGGAGCAGTGTCTCGGTGTAGTAATGGGAGCAGCGGCTCAGTGCAGGAATCGGAGCAGTGACCCATTGGAGGAATGGGAGCAGCGGCTCAGTGCAGGAATGGGAGCAGACGCCCACTGCAGGAATGGGAGCAGCGGCTCAGTGCAGGAATCGGAACAGTGGCCCAGTGCAGGCATAGGAGCAGCGTCCGTGTGCAGTCATGGGAGCAGTGTTCCAGTGTAGTAATGGGAGCAGCGGCCCAGTGCTGTAATGGCAGCAGCGGCTCAATGCAGGAATGGGAGCAGTGGGCCAGTTCAGGAATGGGAGCAGTGGCCCAGTGCAGTAATGGGAGCAGTGTTCCAGTGTAGCAATGGGAGCAGTGGACCAGTGCAGGAATGGGAGCAGTGGACCAGTGCAGGAATGGGAGCAGCGGCTCAGTGCAGGAATGGGAGCAGTGGCCCAGTGCAGGAATGGGAGCAGTGGACCAGTGCAGGAATGGGAGCAGTGGCCCAGTTCAGTAATGGGAGGAGTGGACCAGTGCAGGAATGGGAGCAGTTTACTGGTACAGGAATGCGAGCAGTGGCCCATTGCAGGAATGGGAGCAGCGGCTCAGTGTAGGAATGTGAGCAGCCGCCCAGTGCAGGAATGGGAGCAGCGGTCCAGTGCAGTAATGGGAGCAGTGGCCCAGTGCAGTAATGTGAGCAGCGGCCCAGTGGCGCAATGGGAGCAGTGGCTCAGTGCAGGAATGGGAGCAATGTCCCAGTGCAGGAATGGGAGCAGTGGCCCAGTGAAGTAATGGGAGCAGTGTCCCAGTGCAGGAATGGGAGCAATGGCCCACTGCAGTAATGGGAGCAGTGTCTCGGTGTAGTAATGGGCGCAGTGGCCCAGTGCAGGAATGGGAGCATTGGCCCAGTGCAGGAATGGGAGTAGCGGCTCAGTGTAGGAATGGGAGCAGAGGCCCAGTGCAGGAATGGGAGCAGCGGCCTAGTGCAGTAACGGGAGCAGTGTCTCAGTGTAGTAATGGGAGCAGCGGCTCAGTGCAGGAATCGGACCAGTGGCCCATTGGAGGAATGGGAGCAGCGGCTCAGTGCAGGAATGGGAGCAGAGGCCCACTGCAGGAATGGGAGCAGCGGCTCAGTGCAGGAATGGGAGCAGTGGCCCAGTGCAGGCACAGGAGCAGCGTCCGTGTGCAGTCATGGGAGCAGTGTTCCAGTGTAGTAATGGGAGCAGCGGCCCAGTGCAGTAATGGAAGCAGTGGCCCAGTGCAGTAACGTGAGAAGCGGCCTGTGCTGGAATGGGGGCAGCGGCTCAGTACAGTTATGGGGACAGCAGCACAGTGCAGTAATGGGAGCAGCGGCCCATGCAGAAATGGTGGCAGTGGTTCAGTGCAGGAATGGAAGCAGTGGCCCAGTGCAGTAATGGGTGCAGTGTCCCCGTGTAGAAATGGGAGCAGAGTCTCGGTGGAGTAATGGGAGCAGCGGCTCAGTGCAGGAATCGGTGCAGTGGCCCACTGCAGGAATGGGAGCAGCGGCTCAGTGCAGGAATGAGAGCAGAGGCCCTGTGCAGGAATGGGAGCAGCGGCTCAGTGCAGGAATGGGTGCAGCGGCCCAGTGCAGGAATAGGAGCAGCGGCCCTGTGCAGTCATGGGAGCAGTGTTCCAGTGTAGTAATGGGATCAGCGGCCCAGTGCTGTAATGGGAGCAGCGGCCCAGTGCCGTAATGGGAGCAGCGGCTCAGTGCAGGAATGGGAGCTGTGTGCCAGTTCAGGAATGGGAGCAGCGGCCCTGTGCACTCATGGGAGCAGTGTTCCAGTGTAGGAATGGGAGCAGCAGCCCAGTGCAGTAATGGGAGCAGAGGCCTAGTGCAGGAATGGGAGCAGTGGCCCAGTGCAGGAATGGGAGCAGCGGCCCAGTGCAGTAATGGCAGCAGTGGCCCAGTGCAGTAATGGCAGCAGTGGCCCAGTGCAGGAATCGGATCAGTGGGCCAGTGCATTAATGGGAGTCGCGGCCCAGTGCAATAATGGGAGAAGCGGCTAAGTGCAGGAATGTGAGAAGTGGCCCAGTGCAGGAATGGAAGCAGTGGCCCAGTGCAGTAATGGGTGCAGTGTCCCAGTGTAGTAATGGGAGCAGCGGCCCAGTGCCGTAATGGGAGCAGCAGCTCAGTGCAGGAATGGGAGCAGCGGCTCAGTGTCGGAATGGGAGCAGTGGTCCAGTGCAGTAATGGGAGCAGTGGACCAGTGCAGGAATGGGAGCAGTGGACCAGTGCAGGAATGGGAGCAGCGGCTCAGTGCAGGAATGGGAGCAGTGGCCCAGTGCAGGAATGGGAGCAGTGGACCAGTGCAGGAATGGGAGCAGTGGCCCAGTTCAGTAATGGGAGGAGTGGACCAGTGCAGGAATGGGAGCAGTTTCCTGGTACAGGAATGCGAGCAGTGGCCCATTGCAGGAATGGGAGCAGCGGCTCAGTGTAGGAATGTGAGCAGCCGCCCAGTGCAGGAATGGGAGCAGCGGTCCAGTGCAGTAATGGGAGCAGTGGCCCAGTGCAGGAATGTGAGCAGCCGCCCAGTGCAGGAATGGGAGCAGCGGTCCAGTGCAGTAATGGGAGCAGTGGCCCAGTGCAGTAATGTGAGCAGCGGCCCAGTGGCGCAATGGGAGCAGTGGCTCAGTGCAGGAATGGGAGCAATGTCCCAGTGCAGGAATGGGAGCAGTGGCCCAGTGAAGTAATGGGAGCAGTGTCCCAGTGCAGGAATGGGAGCATTGGCCCACTGCAGTAATGGGAGCAGTGTCTCGGTGTAGTAATGGGCGCAGCGGCCCAGTGCAGGAATGGGAGTAGCGGCTCAGTGTAGTAATGGGAGCAGAGGCCCAGTGCAGGAATGGGAGCAGCGGCCTAGTGCAGTAACGGGAGCAGTGTCTCGGTGTAGTAATGGGAGCAGCGGCTCAGTGCAGGAATCGGACCAGTGGCCCATTGGAGGAATGGGAGCAGCGGCTCAGTGCAGGAATGGGAGCAGAGGCCCACTGCAGGAATGGGAGCAGCGGCTCAGTGCAGGAATGGGAGCAGTGGCCCAGTGCAGGCACAGGAGCAGCGTCCGTGTGCAGTCATGGGAGCAGTGTTCCAGTGTAGTAATGGGAGCAGCGGCCCAGTGCAGTAATGGGAGCAGCGGCCCAGTGCTGTAATGGGAGCAGCGGCTCAATGCAGGAATGGGAGCAGTGGGCCAGTTCAGGAATGGGAGCAGTGGCCCAGTGCAGTAATGGGAGCAGTGTTCCAGTGTAGTAATGGGAGCAATGTCCCAGTGCAGGAATGGGAGCAGTGGCCCAGTGAAGTAATGGGAGCAGTGTCCCAGTGCAGGAATGGGAGCAATGGCCCACTGCAGTAATGGGAGCAGTGTCTCGGTGTAGTAATGGGCGCAGTGGCCCAGTGCAGGAATGGGAGCATTGGCCCAGTGCAGGAATGGGAGTAGCGGCTCAGTGTAGGAATGGGAGCAGAGGCCCAGTGCAGGAATGGGAGCAGCGGCCTAGTGCAGTAACGGGAGCAGTGTCTCAGTGTAGTAATGGGAGCAGCGGCTCAGTGCAGGAATCGGACCAGTGGCCCATTGGAGGAATGGGAGCAGCGGCTCAGTGCAGGAATGGGAGCAGAGGCCCACTGCAGGAATGGGAGCAGCGGCTCAGTGCAGGAATGGGAGCAGTGGCCCAGTGCAGGCACAGGAGCAGCGTCCGTGTGCAGTCATGGGAGCAGTGTTCCAGTGTAGTAATGGGAGCAGCGGCCCAGTGCAGTAATGGAAGCAGTGGCCCAGTGCAGTAACGTGAGAAGCGGCCTGTGCTGGAATGGGGGCAGCGGCTCAGTACAGTTATGGGGACAGCAGCACAGTGCAGTAATGGGAGCAGCGGCCCATGCAGAAATGGTGGCAGTGGTTCAGTGCAGGAATGGAAGCAGTGGCCCAGTGCAGTAATGGGTGCAGTGTCCCCGTGTAGAAATGGGAGCAGAGTCTCGGTGGAGTAATGGGAGCAGCGGCTCAGTGCAGGAATCGGTGCAGTGGCCCACTGCAGGAATGGGAGCAGCGGCTCAGTGCAGGAATGAGAGCAGAGGCCCTGTGCAGGAATGGGAGCAGCGGTTCAGTGCAGGAATGGGTGCAGCGGCCCAGTGCAGGAATAGGAGCAGCGGCCCTGTGCAGTCATGGGAGCAGTGTTCCAGTGTAGTAATGGGATCAGCGGCCCAGTGCTGTAATGGGAGCAGCGGCCCAGTGCCGTAATGGGAGCAGCGGCTCAGTGCAGGAATGGGAGCTGTGTGCCAGTTCAGGAATGGGAGCAGCGGCCCTGTGCACTCATGGGAGCAGTGTTCCAGTGTAGGAATGGGAGCAGCAGCCCAGTGCAGTAATGGGAGCAGAGGCCTAGTGCAGGAATGGGAGCAGTGGCCCAGTGCAGGAATGGGAGCAGCGGCCCAGTGCAGTAATGGCAGCAGTGGCCCAGTGCAGTAATGGCAGCAGTGGCCCAGTGCAGGAATCGGATCAGTGGGCCAGTGCATTAATGGGAGTCGCGGCCCAGTGCAATAATGGGAGAAGCGGCTAAGTGCAGGAATGTGAGAAGTGGCCCAGTGCAGGAATGGAAGCAGTGGCCCAGTGCAGTAATGGGTGCAGTGTCCCAGTGTAGTAATGGGAGCAGCGGCCCAGTGCCGTAATGGGAGCAGCAGCTCAGTGCAGGAATGGGAGCAGCGGCTCAGTGTCGGAATGGGAGCAGTGGTCCAGTGCAGTAATGGGAGCAGTGGACCAGTGCAGGAATGGGAGCAGTGGACCAGTGCAGGAATGGGAGCAGCGGCTCAGTGCAGGAATGGGAGCAGTGGCCCAGTGCAGGAATGGGAGCAGTGGACCAGTGCAGGAATGGGAGCAGTGGCCCAGTTCAGTAATGGGAGGAGTGGACCAGTGCAGGAATGGGAGCAGTTTCCTGGTACAGGAATGCGAGCAGTGGCCCATTGCAGGAATGGGAGCAGCGGCTCAGTGTAGGAATGTGAGCAGCCGCCCAGTGCAGGAATGGGAGCAGCGGTCCAGTGCAGTAATGGGAGCAGTGGCCCAGTGCAGGAATGTGAGCAGCCGCCCAGTGCAGGAATGGGAGCAGCGGTCCAGTGCAGTAATGGGAGCAGTGGCCCAGTGCAGTAATGTGAGCAGCGGCCCAGTGGCGCAATGGGAGCAGTGGCTCAGTGCAGGAATGGGAGCAATGTCCCAGTGCAGGAATGGGAGCAGTGGCCCAGTGAAGTAATGGGAGCAGTGTCCCAGTGCAGGAATGGGAGCATTGGCCCACTGCAGTAATGGGAGCAGTGTCTCGGTGTAGTAATGGGCGCAGCGGCCCAGTGCAGGAATGGGAGTAGCGGCTCAGTGTAGTAATGGGAGCAGAGGCCCAGTGCAGGAATGGGAGCAGCGGCCTAGTGCAGTAACGGGAGCAGTGTCTCGGTGTAGTAATGGGAGCAGCGGCTCAGTGCAGGAATCGGACCAGTGGCCCATTGGAGGAATGGGAGCAGCGGCTCAGTGCAGGAATGGGAGCAGAGGCCCACTGCAGGAATGGGAGCAGCGGCTCAGTGCAGGAATGGGAGCAGTGGCCCAGTGCAGGCACAGGAGCAGCGTCCGTGTGCAGTCATGGGAGCAGTGTTCCAGTGTAGTAATGGGAGCAGCGGCCCAGTGCAGTAATGGGAGCAGCGGCCCAGTGCTGTAATGGGAGCAGCGGCTCAATGCAGGAATGGGAGCAGTGGGCCAGTTCAGGAATGGGAGCAGTGGCCCAGTGCAGTAATGGGAGCAGTGTTCCAGTGTAGTAATGGGAGCAGTGGCCCAGTGCAGGAATGGGAGCAGTGGCCCAGTGCTGTAATGGGAGCAGTGTCTCGGTGTAGTAATGGGAGCAGCAGCTCAGTGTAGGAATGGGAGCAGCAGCCCAGTGCAGTAATGGGAGCAGGAGCCCAGTGCAGGAATGGGAGCAGTGGCCCAGTGCACGAATGGGAGCAGTGGGCCAGTGCAGTAATGGGAGTCGCGGCCCAGTGCAATAATGGGAGAAGCGGCTCAGTGCAGGAATGTGAGCAGTGGCCCAGTGCAGGAATGGGATCAGTGGCCCAGTGCTGTAATGGGAGCAGCGGCTCAGTGTAGGAATGGGAGAAGCGGCCCACTGCTGGAATGGGAGCACCAGCTCAGTGCAGGAATGGGGACAGCAGCACAGTGCAGTATTGGGAGCAGCGGCCCTTGCAGAAATGGGGACAGTGGTCCAGTGCAGGAATGTGGCAGCGGCCCAGTGCTGGCATTGGGCAGTGGCCAGTGCAGTAATGGGAGCAGTGGCCCGGTGCAGGAATGGGAGCAGTGTCCCAGTGTGATAATGGGAGCAGCGGCCCAGTGCAGTAATGGAAGCAGTGGCCCAGTGCAGTAACGTGAGAAGCGGCCTGTGCTGGAATGGGGGCAGCGGCTCAGTACAGGAATGGGGGCAGCAGCACAGTGCAGTAATGGGAGCAGCGGCCCATGCAGAAATGGTGGCAGTGGTTCAGTGCAGGAATGTGGCAGTGGCCCAGTGCAGTAATGGGAGCAGTGGCTCACTGCAGTAATGGGAGCATTGGCCCAGTGCAGTAATGGGGGCAGCGGCTCAGTGCAGGAATGGGGGCAGCAGCACAGTGCAGTAATGGATGCAGCGGCCCAGTGCAGAAATGGGGGCAACGGTCCAGTGCTGTAATGGGGGCTGCAGTCCACTGCAATAACGGGGGCAGCAGTCCAGTGTTGTAATGGGGACAGCGGTCCAGTACAGGAATGGGAGCAGTGGCCCAGTGCAGGAATGGGAGCTGTGGCCCAGTGCAGGAATGGGAGCAGCGGTCTAGTGCAGGAATGGAGGCCATGGTCCAGTGCAGAGTGTGATGGCAACCAGTAGCCAGACCACATCGAAATCCCTTGTGCTGGTCTGTTGCAGAAAGCCACTGGGGAGACACTGTGATGCTTGTCTTTTTAACTTATTGTTTTTTTCTGACCTGTGGTTATAATGTGTATAGCTCTACTACAATTGTGTTTTTTTTTCGTTTTTCTGTTCTGCAGCTAAGGATTGTACCTAAGTTCTGTGTACCTAAGATGGTGCCATATGCTGGTGACATTGTTACCCTGTAACTAATCTTGTAACTGAAGAAGCTTGGTACCTTTGGACCTAAGATGGCGCTGTAAGTGGTGCCTTATAAACTTTTCACTCTATTTATTTAAGTACATGTGACAATAAAGCTAATTCATGCATTCATCACTGTGTCACTTCCATTTATGGTTCATATACTCTGCCCCAGTGGAGGTGCAGAGAAGAGATTTCAGAATGCATTTGCAAGCAAATGGTACCGAGTGATTCACAGAATGCAAGATCTAGGAGTAGAATGAGGAAGCATCACCATATCAAAAGTGTTGTGGGGCTGAAGGCACATGAATACTCAATAGAAAAAAGGAAAGGAAGTCTATTTAGGTTGTCTATGGGTGCTGGCTCTGAGATGAGTCTCTGAATAATTGCTGCAGCTCAGTCTGCATGCCTCATTGTGACAATGTAATGGAAGCATTTTCTTCACTGCAGACATCAATTAAGAAATCACTAAATTTTATTGATATTTTTGCCAGGCAGGTCTGCATCTCGGAATCAAATCAGAACCAGCAGATGAATAGGCTTGTATTGAATCACACATTGTTGCCCTGGTGGTTCTTTATACCAGCTTTCAGTAAATGCTCTGTCAGTAGACTTCCATCTGGTCTGATAGTTGCCATTAGATTGTACCCGATAGTGATCATTAGCAACCAGAATCCAGTGTCCATTAGAATATGAACAGCTGGCGTATACTTACATGAAGTCACTATTTCACAGCTGTCGTTTATTTGGTTTGATGTGGTTTGATGCCACACTGAGTTTGAGTTCAAGGCAGTCTGGTCAAGGAGAAGACAAGTCAGGAATTGTCTTCAAGCTTAGACTTTAACATACCACTATTTATTATATGCTAAACCTAAATATAGTTTTACTTGGTAATCACAGATATGCTAGGCTCTGTCTTATGAACATATTAGATAAGAATTAATCTATTTTCTTCATATGTTTTCTCCATATGCTACCAGAGTACTCTCTCACATTCTCAAAATTTCTAACTCCATCTACTGTGTGCCATTGATATACAGTGATCAGCTGTACTATGACAGCAATGCAAGGTTGCTTCGGGATCTTGAAGCCTTTACACATGACCTCACCCGTCAAAGGTCATAAATGTTGATTTACTGTTGTATACATTCTTAAATAAGTGACCTAGATTACTTTGTTTCACAACATTTACTATATATTGTTTCCTTAACAGCACAAGGGCAGCGCGGTGGCTCAGTGTGGTGGGGAGGTCTTGGTGGAGGGGGGGTGAGTATTTCTTGGGCAGCACGGTGGCTCAGTGTGGTGGGGAGGTCTTGGTGGAGGTGGGGTGGGTATTTCTTGGGCAGCATGATGGTTCAGTGGTTAGCATTGCTGCCTCACAGTGCCAGGGGCCCAGATTCAATTCTATTCTTAGGTAACTGTGTGGAGTTTGCACATTCTACCCATGTCGGCACGGGCTTCCTCTGGATGCTTTGGTTTCCTCCCACTGTCTAAAGATGTATGGGATAGGTGGATTCACCATACTAAATTGCCGTTATTGTCCAGGGCTGTGCAGGCTAGATGAAATGCAAGGTTACAGAAATAGAGTAGGGAGGGGTGGATGGGTCTGGGTGAGATGCAGACTCAGAGGTTCAGTACAGACTCAATGGGCGAAATGGCCTGCTTCACACTGAAGGAATTCTGTGACTTTTATCTCTCCTAGCACTCCCCAAATACTTAACTTCATTCACCTATTTCAGTGTTAGATCAGGACATCTATGACCAGATATTGAAACAATTGAGATAAAGTTGGCAATTTTCTTTGTTCATTGCTGGTTTATGTTATATTTCTACACCAGTATTAGGATCAGAAACTATTGCTAGTTCCCCTGGAAGAAAATTAAATAGTCCGTCCAAGTTTTGCCTTGTTTTTCTTTGAGGAAGCTTGTTCCCCAAAGGATTAACACGTTCCTTAAGGTCCTGTGCCAAGGCATAGATGTATATGTTGGTTTGAGAATTATTTGATTTGTTATTTCATACATTCTTCAAATGGTATCAAATCAACAAGTGACGCTTTTACTACAATGAGAATGTTGTTGGAAGAAGTTTTGTCCTTTTTGATGTGGATTATTGGAACCACAAGTAGCATTAGATTGTTTAAGATTTCACATTGGTTTTGTCACATGCAATATATTGTTGAGGTGAGAGATCTTTCTCCTCCAGTCAACACACTTAGTTGAATGTTCTATGTTGAGTGGTACATTTGCTGTTTAATGCTTCTTGAATAGTTTCTATACTCCACTGTTATTTAACTGCTGTCACTTTATTTTTGAAATTTTTTTCCCTCTATTGTTGGCTGTATAAGAGTTTTTCAGACTGTTATTTTTCTTTTTCTGGAGGATTTTCTGTTTAAGAGGTTTCCTTCACAGTCACCGTTTGCCTGTTTTTCTGGCTGCTGGCTGGTCTTAAAGCTGAACGGATGATTTTTATTTTGAAGAAGTTATTTCTTGAATTCTTTTTTTTCTCCAGACAATCTCCATTTCATTTCCGGTTCTCCTCAACTGTCATGATGTTTGAGACATGCAATCCTGTAGATGCCATCATCTTATATCGTATGATTTTATGCAGCACTATGAGTTTGCGATCTACAACTTCTAGATTTTTGGTTTTAAAAGTTCAATGACTGATCTATGAGGCTAACAACAATTCAATTACAAATTAGCTTTTGATGTCAGTTTCCAAAGCCACATCATTCAAATAGTTTTACGAATAATCTGCAAATACTACCTACCGATTCTTCTAGGAGTTGAAAATTGCTATTGAAGTGTGATCCCACCTGTGTCTTCTTTGTTATTGAAAGGAAATATTGATCAAAAGCTGTCATGAGGTTGTAAAATGTAACTTTTTTTTTATTGACCTATTGCCTTCCCAGGCAAAGCCTGATAACCTTTTCTGCATTTGCTTTGGCTCCAGTGTTGAAGTAGATTGAAATCTTAGGATTTTGTTTGCTTTATATTACATTCATTTTGTTGCCTTGTCATATCCTTTGCTGATTAGAGTTGCTGAATCTTTGTTACTATAGTATTAAAACTGAAAGCTGTTTTAAGTACTTTTACTGGTGTAATATTTGGTTTGCAAAATGCTGTCTTCATAGAGGCACGTGAAAATATTTCTGAATCATTTTCCAAAGAACCATGGGTAGGTACTCTCATAATGGCTTCACTCAATAAGATTTACTGATTTAGAGGTATCTGCTGTGACATACATTTTCCCTGTGTTTGAGAAATTTTTCCTTTCCCTTCACCATATACCTGAAAAATTATATTGACTAGTTGTTGTTAACCTTGCCTTTGAGCAAATAATTCAGAAATTTGTCAACTCACTGTTAGAGCTATTAACTGTTCTCCTTAACCTAGATTTGTTTGGGGTAGGAAAAAGACATTTTTCTCTCTTGTTCAAGGGATTGAATCTGCTTTTGATGTCCAGAATTAACCACATTTTGGGGGCACTCAAATCAAATTTGTTCCCTTAACTGTTTTTACTGCTGTCACTGTTTCTTTGAAATCGTTTTTTTCCCTCTGTTATTGGCTGTAAAAGAGTTTTTCAGACTGTTATTTTTCTTTTTCTGGAGGATTTTCTGTTTAAGAGGTTTCCTTCACAGTCACTGTTCGCCTGCTTTTCTGGCTGCTGGCTGGTCTTAAAGCTGCATGGACTTTTTTTTTGAAGAAGTTATTTCCTGAATTCGTTTTTTTCTCCAGACAATCTCCGTTTCATTTCTGTCCAATGAAATTGGACAAAGGAAAGCATACCAAATGCCTTCTTCACTATCCTATCTATTAATGACTCCACTTTCAAGGAACTATTCCATTCCCTTCATAGTTTAATATATTTCTATAAGATCCCCCCTTCTAAATTCCAATGAATATAATCCCAGTCCACTCAGTCTCTCCTCTGTCTTAAACAGGAAACTCCTTACTCTCAGATTATACTCTCTGTTCCTGGACATTTCTGCAAATAGAAATAATCTCTATACCCACACCATCAAGGCTCCTAAGCATCTTAAATGTCTCAATAAGGTCTCCTCACATTCTTTGAAACTCCAATGAATATAAGAAGAGCATAGTCAATCTCTCCTCTTAAGACTATCTCTCCATATCTGGATGAACTTCGTAAATCTTCTTAAAACTGCCTCTAATTCAGATATATCATGGAGAACGGGACAATTCCACTTGCCTTTTGTATTACCTGCTGAACTTGAATGTTAGCTTTTGCGATGTCTGCTCAGTCAAAATGGGAATGTGAGATTTGAAACACAAGAAGATGAGTGATGATCTAGAGAATGGTGGAGCATGTTGAGGAGCCAAATGATCTACTTCTGCTCTTAATTTGTACTTTGCATTTTTTCATTTGTTCATTTCCGCTGAAGCCACATTTATACGTCCTCATTCTGTTTGATTATTGGCTCAGAACTGAAAGGTTGGGCTGGTTCAGTTAATTGAATTTCAGCAACTCATGTCTTCTCACACTTATATGAATGGTCACATTGACCACAGGAATTGCTGACAAGACCATTATAAATATCAAGTTTGACTTTTATGCTTAATGTAAAAAGACATCCCCTGAAACAACTTCAAATTCCACCATATAAATCTCCAATTATTTTAATACAAATCTTGTTCATACATAAACATTTCCCAGTGGGAATGAAAGGAGTTAACACAGTAAATTTATGACCATTAGTTTAAATAATTTTTTCAGTCCTCAGTCTTGTATGTAAATGTACCTGATGTCTCTCCATTAAATTAATTAGATATTTTCTCCCTGAGAATATTTTATGGAAAAGCATTTTCAATCTCTTGTTTGCAATAATCATAATAAATCTATGAGAACAGCTGCTTTTCAAATACCTTACACTGAATAGTCTGAAAAATCATTTAACATCAATTCATTATATGATACAGACGAAGTTCAACAAAAATGGCCAGGAGATCCTGTGAGTTGATTCTGCTCAGCCAGCATTAACTTAGTTTTATTTGTTACTGGGATGTGGCTATCACTGACTGGGTGAACATTTATCACCTAGGCTAATTGTCGTTGGGATGGTGATCGGGAGCTGTCTTCATGAACACCTGCAGTTTGTTACGTACAGCTGCACTCTCCACACTTTAGAAGGGAATTCCAGGATTTCCAACCAATGTTAGCTAAGTCATGATGGTGAACGACTTGGTAATGAACTTGCATATGGTGGTACTCTAATCCATCTGTCATCATTGAAGTAAGGTTTAGAGGGTGCTGTTGAAGACGCATTGGGGAGCTGCTGAAGTACATTTTGGAAATGGTACACACTGGTGCCACTGTGTATTAGTGTTTAATAGAATGAATGGGTTCCAATCAAGCAGGCTGTTTTGTCTTGGATGATGTTAAGCTTCTTGAGTATTGTTGGACCTATACCCATGGATGTGACTGACAATGTACCAGACTCCTGACTAGTACCTTGTGGGTAGGCAGTGGGGATACAGGAGATGAATGGCTTACAGTATCAGAGAGTCATGGAGATGTACCATGTGGAAACAGACCCTTTGGTCCAACTCGTCCATGCCGACCAGATATCCTAAACTGATTTAGACACATTTGCCAACATTTGCTCAAACTCCCTCTAAACCCTTCCTATTTATATATCTATCCAGATGCCTTTTAAATGTTGTGTTTGTACCAGCCTCCACCACTTCCTCTGGCAGCTCATTCCATACACAAACCACCCTTTGTGTGAAAAGGTTGCTCCTTAGGTTGCTGCTACACTTTTCCCCCCCACCTAAACTGTGCCCTCGAGTTCTGGACTCCCCTACCCCAGGGGAAAGGATCTTATCTACTTATACTATCTATGCCCTCATCATTTTATAAACCTCTATAAGGTCACCCTCAGCCGACGATGCTCCAAGGAAAACAGCCCCAGTCTATTCAGCCTTTCCCTAAAGCTCAAATGATCCAACCCTGGTAGAATCCTTGTAAATCTTTTTGGAATCCTTTCACGTTTCACAGCATCCTTCTGATTGGAAGGAGACTAGAATTGCATACAATATTCCAACAATGGCCTAACCAATGCCCTATACAGCTGTAACATGATCTCCCAACTCCTATACTCACTGCTCTGACCTACAAAGGAAAGCACACCAAATGCCTTCTTCATCATCATATCTTCCTGTGACTCCACTTTCAAGGAACTATGAATCTGCATTCCAAGCTCTCTTTGTTGAGTAACACTCTCAGGACCTTACCACTAAGAGTGTAACTCCTGCCCTGATTTGCCTTTCCAAAATGCAGCATCTCACATTTATCTAAATTAATTTCTATCTGCCACTCCTCAGCCCATTGGCCGATCTGATAAAGATCTTGTTGTACTTGGAGGTAACCTTCATCGTTGTCCATTACACCTCCAATTTTGGTATCATCTGCAAACTTACTCACTATATCTCCAATGTTCACATCCAAGTCATTCATATAAATGATGAAAAGCAATGGACCCAGCACCAATCCTGTGACACACCACTGATCACAGGCCTCCAGTCTGCAAAGCAACCCTTCACCACCACCCTCTGTCTTCTACTCTTGAGCCAGTTCTGTATTCAACTGGCCATTCCTCTCTGTATTCCACGTGATCTAACCTTGCTAACCAATCTAGCCTGAGGAACCTTGTCGAATGCCTTACTGAAGTCCATATAGATCATATCCACCATTCTGCCCTCATCAATCTTCTTTGTTACTTCTTCCAAAAACTCAATCAAGTTAGTGGGACATGATTTTCCACGCACAAAGCCATGTTGACTATCCATAATCAATCCATGTCATTCGAAAACATGTAAATCCTGTCCCTCAGAAGTCCTTCCAACAACTGGCCCACCATTGATGTAGGCTCACCGGTCTATAGTTCCTGGCTTTTCCTTACCACTTTTCTTAAATACTGGCACCACGTTAGCCAACCTCCAGTCTTCCGGCACCTCACCTGTGACTATCAAAGATACAAATATCTCAGAAAGGGGTCCAGCAATCACTTCCCTAGCTTCCTATAGAGTTCGAGGCTACACCTTAACAGGTCCTGGGGATTTATCCACCTTTAAGTGTTTTAAGACATCCAGTACCTCCTCCTTTGTAATTGACTTACTGCCCGCTGTTATAGCCTAATATTGATATGGCTGATCTAATTAAATTTTTGCTTATTGCTAACATCCAAGATGTTGATCGTGAAGGATTCAGAAGTTGTAATATAACATCAAGGGGACATGTTTAGATTCTGTCCTGATGAAGAATGGTCATTCCAGGGCATCTGTAGTGCAAATGTTATTTGTCATTTATCAGCCAGGGCTTGATATGGACAGCTTCAGTGTCTGAGAAGTCATGAATGGTGCTGAACCTGATGCAGTCATTGCACACATCACCACTTCTGACCTTATGGTGGAGGAAAAATCATTGATGAAGCAGCTGAAATCAGATATTTAGGTTCAGGAAATAATTCTGAGGAACTACTGTAGAGATCTCCTGGGACCTTCAAGAACCACAACCATCCTCCTTTGTGCCAGATATGACTCCAAAGTAGAGAGTTTGCTTCTATCTAAGGCTCCTTGATGATATACTGGCTTACATATAACCTTGATGTCAAGGCAGCCACTTTCACCTCACTTCTACGGTTCAGCTTTTTTGCTCATCTTTGGACCAAAACTGTCATGGGGTCAGAAACTGAGTGACCCTAGTGGAACCTAAACTGAACCTGTGTCCCATTTCAGTTCTGTCTTACTGTATATGCTGTGCTTGCACTGCTAACGCATATGTGCAGCCATTTCATACAAGTCCAATGGAGACTGATGTCAAGAACATTGTTGATAAAGTATGATTCCTTGAGTATGCCAATGTCACTCTGTTTCTTGATTAGTGTGTGGAATAGCTCTCCCAATTTTAGCAAGAGCCCCAGCTATCAATGAGGAAGACTTTACAGGGTTGACAGGGCTATGTTTTGCGGTTATTTCTAGATCCTGGATTGATGCACGGTAGTCAGTTCAGGTTCATTCCTTATCTTGAATTTCAAGGCTGCTTGATGCAGCTGGGTGGCTTGCTTAGGCTTTAGGAGGAAATTTAAAAGTCAGGCTCATTTTTGTGGATGTGAAGTCAGATGTAGGCCATGGAAGCAAATTTCCTTTCCTTTAGGACAGTGGATAGCATGACTACCTCAGTGCCAGAATCTGGGTTTGATTGCAGCCTTGGGTGACTGTTTGTGTGGACTTTGCATGTTCTTCCCCCGTCTGTGGGGGTTTTCTCCTGGTGTTCTGGTTTCCTCCACAAGATGCGCAGATTAGGTGGATTGGCCATGGTAAAAATTGCTCCGTAGTGTGCAGGGATGTGCAAGTTACCTGAGTTAACCAAGGTCAAAACCTTCATGCAGGGTTACAGGGATGGGGTATCGGCTCTGGGTGGGATGCCCTTCAAAAGGTCAATGAAGACTTGATGGAACAACTGATCTCTTTCTACAATCTAGGGATTCTATGATTCTATTAATAGAATCACATAGGTTTTTACGACAATCGATAATGGTGTCATGGTCAACATTAGACTAATTTTCAATGTCATATTCATTAATTAAATTCAAATTTCACCACCTGCCATATTAGAATTCAAACCCATGCCTCCAAAGAATTTGCTCCAGTGCTGCATTTCGGGGCAGTGACATGATCACTATATCACTATCCTTCACTGAATTTACAGTAGAACGGGATTTGCATTGCAAGCATTACCTGAATAGAGATGCAGAATGAAAGCAGCTTTGAGTAAATTTCCAGTCAACATTTTCCACTTACTTGGTATTGGGTGTTAATGGCATTCTTAAGATTACTGCCATGTACCTGTATCGCTGTTGAGTACATAACTCGGATTACCAGCGGCTAAGTTACATAAAATTTCAAGGTTCCATTCATTTTTAAAATAACATGCTCTTGATTTATTTCCCTTTTCTTCTTTTCTTTGAAACTACTGACTTAAATTGCAGTGGTTCTATGTGGTATTGTTGAGGTGACCAATCTTTTGATGTGAGTTAACCCATCACCCTTGTTCATACCAACCCACATTAATTCCCGGTATCAGTGCCTCACTTTTAAACTGTTGACCTTTTTAAAAAGTCTCTCCCAGTTTCACCTTTATTTCTATAATGTCTTCCATAAATACAACTGCTTTTCCAAATTGTTCCTTTGACTCCTGCACCTTTCACACTCTTTCTCATTTTACTCCATGTTTGATAACTTTTCCTGTATCTATGTATCACCTATAATATGACATCTCTTCCAAAATCCCTTCTGCCAAATTCCCAATTCCTCTTTTGCATTGTTGGAGTTACTATGTTGATGCACATTAAAATATTTATCAGTGGCATGGTCTTATGTAGCACTTGCATAGCTGCTCCTATAGATATAAATAAGCAACAACTCAGACTTAAGAAGATGGGACAAACATGTTATGGCCTCTTCTCCATGATAGAGCAACTGAAGAGTGATTTAATCTGATTTGTCATTTCAAAGGAGGTTAGGAAAGCATTGGCTTCGAAAAAGAGCACTTCCATAACATTGTGAATGCAGATCTGCAGAAATGATTTTTACAAAATATCATCTACTACAGTCTGCGATGATACTGGGCAGACACATTCAGGATTCCAGTTTCTTTGACAGCAACCGGTTAAGATGTAAATCACCTTTTTCAAGGCTGATGGTGTTGGGGCTGCAGCAGAGCTCTGTGGCATCTTATCTGGAAAAGTGACATTTATGTACTCAGCTCCTCAGTGAACTACATAAAATAAGATTTAGGTGTGTACACTTTCTTCTTGTGTATTAGTTCCCTGGATCCTGCATGCTCCTTCACTTCCTCTTACAGCTGCAATAGCAGTATAAATACCAAAGCTATTGAAAGCAACCAGAAGGTTGCCAGAGACCACTATACAAAACCACTCTATTATCATATCAAATTATTTTCACAAGCCATTTCTGAACTCCCACAGCTAAAACTCCCAAAAAGAAATTCAAGAATGAAAAGTTTCCATTATAGGAAATGAGTAAAAGATTTTTCAAAAGTAAAATAGTGTGAGATTACGTGGAGCATTCAAAGTTGTGAAGTGTTTTCCTAAGTTTATTTTGTGATATTAAACATATTGCTGTTGGTAATAAGATGTTATAGAAAGGTTCAATAAGCTTAATGCAAGTTGTTTGGAAGTTACATTTTAAAATAAGAACATTATATTGGAGCCGTTACAAGTTTTACAAATGAGTGTTAGAACTTTCAGTAAGGTCACTTTACAATAACAAATGTCACAGTTGCTACAATAGCAAAATTTTTGGCAGTTACAGATAACTTTGGACTGAATCCAGATCAATTCCAATGTAGGAAAGCCATTTCCCTTTCATTGTAATTTTATAGAATTCATGATTCAAAAGATTTTAATTCAAAAATTCAGTTTTCAGCAATATGAAATAGTCTATCAACAAATTTCACTTAGAAAGCTTTTGTGTCAAGTATTGTACATTGATATGTGTTTCTTTTTGTTTCACTGCGATTAAATTTCTAACTAAATAATTAAGTAAGCTGTGGTACAAAGATTTGCCAACCAACTACTTTAATCTGCTGTTTTAAAAAAAAATCATGATCCAAGCATAACCTTGATTCAAGCAGAAAATTTCTTGGCAACCACGACCCTCCTGAATCATGATTCAACTGTGCTGAGATTCAACGTCTTTGATACATTTACATCTTAAAGGCATAATGGAGTAAAGGCTATGCCACAGCATGTAGTGGTAGATTTTTTTAACCCAGGATTAGAAGAGATCATAAACTTAGTCCGATCATCAGCGAAAAATCCTATCATCCAAATGGATGAGGAAATATCAAAGGGTAGATCAAGCAGTCTTCACAGGTTTTAATGCCACTGGTCCAAAAATAGTATTGCCCAAAATAATGAGGTGCAAGGTTGAGGTGTTTAGGATGGGGTTGAAAATGTTACTTTAACTGCGGGCATTGATGAAGTAGTCAAATGTCATATAAAAATGATCATACTGAATGGTGATGAAGTCCCATTCTGTTTCTCAGCCCACCCTTCAGGGTCTGCTTTATCATTAATCGTTATCATTAACCACACCTCTATTATTAAATTGCAACTTCAATCAGCATTGTTGCTTGGTCAGAATTTCTTTAAACTACAGTTTAATTGGCAGGTCGGCAAATCTTTGCGCTGCCTCTCATTTAATTAACCAGTATGGACATAAATCTCAAAATATAACAGAAAAGATATATCAAAGGAAATATTTTACAGAAAGCATTTCTCAAGGAACTTTGGGTGCAATTTCCTGGTAGATTGATTATTTTCATAAAACATTAAGGAATATTTAAGAAATGGTCACTGAGGATTCTGTACGTTGAACATCATCCACAGCTTCTTTGATAATGAATCTACACTTCTCTGATAATTAACCTACAGCAGAATCTGGATAACATCCAAGGTCAGTTTGACAAATGGCAGGAACATTCATACCACACAAGTACTGGCTAATGCTCATCTTATCAACAAGAATGGGTCCAGTCACCTCTATTTGGCTTTCCAAAGCTTCATCATTATTGAACCTCCCACCACGATAAAGACGTTGGACCAGAAGCTATGTCAACTGTGTGGCTCCAAAGTAGGCCAGAGGAAGAAAGAACTTCTTTTAAAGAGTTCCATTCATTACCTCAGAATCAAAGCACTTCACAGCCAACCAAGTATGTTTGAAGTGTTTTCAAAGTGGCAGTGTTGTTAAATCAATTTGACATCTGGTATATTTGTAGAACAGATCAGGCTCAAAAGCTGATAATCCATTAACCAAGTTCCATTTTCATTAATTTGCTTTCACTGCAATATTCCTCAGTTAGGAATGAGTTAATGGTTAGCTTTCAGGACTACGTTCATGCTATCACCAACAGAACATATGGCAATGTCACCTTTATATTTTTTATGCATTCTTTCATTGAATATGGGTATTGCTGGCAAGATTAGCATTTGTTGTTGACTTTGAAAATTGTGTTGATGGGCTAACATTTTGGAACGGCTGCAATACACCTATGGTGATGTTAGGATGGGAATTCCAGGGTTATGATCCAATGACGGTAAAGGAATTCTGAAGAAGAATCACTGGACCCAAAACATTAATTCTGTTTTGTCTCCATAGATGCTGCCAGCCCTGCTGAGTTTATCCAACAATTTCTGATTTTGTGATTGTAAAGAACTACTGAGGTAGTCCCAAGTCCAGATGGTAGATGGTTTGGAGGGAAATTTGTAGTAAGCGATGTTCTTGTCTACTACCTTTATCCTTTCAGGTATTTTCAGGTTTGAAAGATGATGCCAGAAGAGCTTTGTAACTTATTGCAGTGAAACTTGAATACACTGCTGCCACCATGCATTAATGGTAGAGGAAATGAATGTTTAAGGTGGTGGCCAGAGTGCTAACCAAGTTGGGCTGCTTCATCCTGGATGTTGTCCAGCTTCATGGATAATGTTGGAGCGACACTTTTCCAGGTGAGTGAAGAGCATTTCACCATTCTCCTGACAACTAGGTATTGTAGATGATAGATAGGCTTCAGGAAATCAGGCAGTGAATTGGTTGGAAATGTTCAGCCCCTGTCTTTGTAGCCATTGTATTCATGTAGCTGGTCCAGTTCATTTTCTGATCAATATTAAATCTTTTGGACACCCTCCCCTTTTCCTTTCTAACCTTTGGTAACGAGCTGTATTTCATCCACATATATATTTCATTTGACATCCCTGTTAAGATCAGGATGGTGCCAAGTAGGTGTAACTAAAATAAATCCAAAATCCATCACTGAAACGTAGCCCTGAGAGTGAAATTTAATGGAATGTGCAGGAAATGAATCCACCTTGAGCTGTGGTATAAATCAAACAATTGTAAAATAGCTTGTCTTGCATTTCATCCAACTTAGATTGACATGGAAAAAAGGAACATTCGGTGGGGTGTAGAAATTATAATTTTACTGCTAATTTTGTAGACAGTTCAAGAGGTATGTCCCTACCTTTATCCTTGTGTTCACAAACTGAGGAAGCCATAATCAATCAACTAAGTATCTACTAGTAGGGACTGTAAAGCATTTGCAATACAGTCAGTAGGTGCAATTTTCCCCTTCCTAATGTGATGAGTAATTGCAAGAAAAGTAGAAATAAATGGTGCAAATGAGAAACCGAGTCTTGTTTTCAATAACTTATTTTCCTATTTTCCCCTCAAACCTTAAAAGGCAACTTCAGAATCTAACCATTGAGCAGTGATTACCTTATTGCCAGGTACATTTCAATAAAGCCCCAAACCACCATATTTATATGTAACTTACAGTCACAGTCAGACAGAATGGAAACAGACCCTTTGTTCAAACTCATCCATGCTGACCAGATAACCCAATCTGACCTAGTCCCATTTGTGAGCATTTGACCCATATCGCTCTAAACCATTCCAATGCATATACCCATCTAATTGGTTTTTCCATTTTGTAATTGTACCTACCTCCACCACATATTCTGGCAGCATGTTCCATACACAAACCGCCCTCTGCATGAAAATGATACCCCTCAGATCCTTTTTTAAAATATTTCCCCCCTCACCTTAAACCTATGGCCTCTTGTTTTTGACTCCCCGCACTGGGAAAAAGACTTTAGCTATTTACCCTATCCATGCCTCTCATGATTTCATAAACCTCTACAGGGTCACCCTTCAGCCTCCAATGTTTCAGGAAAAAATAGCTCCAGTCTATTCAACTTCTCCCTATAGCTCAAACCGTCCAGTCCCGACAACAGCCTTGTAAATCTTCTCTGCACCCTCCCAATTTAACAACATCCTTCCAATAGAAAGTGACCAAAATTGTAAGGAGTATTCTGAAAGCGGTCTCACCAATGTTTTGTACAGCTGTAACAGGATGTCCCAACTCCTATACTCAATGTTCTAACCAATGAAGGCAAGCCTTCATCATCATCCTGTCTACCTGTGACTCAATTTTCAAGTAACTGTGCACCTGCACCTCTAGGTCTCTTTTAGATTAGATTAGATTACTTACAGTGTGGAAACAGGACCTTCGGCCCAACAAGTCCACACTGCCCCGCCGAAGCACAACCTACCCATACCCCTACATCTAACCCTTACGTAACACTACGGGCAATTTAGCTTGGCCAATTCACCTGATCTGCAGGTCTTTGGACTGTGGGAGGAAACCGGAGCACCCGGAGGAAACCCACGCAGACATGGGGAGAATGTGCAAACTTCATACAGTCAGTCACCTGAGGCGGGAATTGAACCCAGGTCCCTGGCGCTGTGAGGCAGCAGTGCTAACCACTGTGCCACCGTGCCGCCCTAAATGTCCCCAATGACATTGTTTCCATAACTGCTGCTGGCAACACATTCCATGCTCTCACAACACTCGTTTGTTTCGCAACACTCCCTAGGGCCCTACCATTAAGTGTATAAGTCCTACCTTGGTTTACCTTACCAAAATGCAACACTTCATACTTGTCTAAATTAAACTTCATCTGCCACTCCTTGGTCCATTGGCCTATCTGATCAAGGTCCCATTGCACTCTGAAATAATCTTCTTCACTGGCCGCTACACCACCTATTTTGGTGTCATCTGAAACTTACTGACCATACCTCCTGTATTCACATCCAAATCATGTATATAAATGGCAAAAAGCAGTGGATCCAGCATCAATCCTTGTGGTACACTGCTGTTCACATGCACTCAATCTGAAAAGCAACCTTCTACTGCAATCCTCCATTTTCTACGTTCAAATCAATTTTTTATCCTGTTGGCTAGTTCCTCTGGATCCTATGTGATCTAAAAATGTTGAAGATGACAGCAGGCTAGGCAGTATCCATGGAGACAGAGTGAGCCAAAATCCTGAGGTCAAATGACATCCTCCACAAGAGCTGACGTCAGCTCTGCTAAAGAGTCATCCGGATCCAAAACACCAGTCAGCCCCCTCCTCATGAATGCCACCTGACCCACTGTGATCCACAGCCTCCTTTGTTTTCAGTACAGATTCCAGCATCTACAGTAGTTTGCTCCCCAATGTGATCTTACCTTACGATGCAGAGATGGGCTGAGAGGTGGCAGATGGAGTTCAACCTGGATAAATGCGAGGTGATGCATTTTGGAAGGTCGAATTTGAAAGCTGAGTACAGGATTAAGGATAGGATTCTTGGCAGTGTGGAGGATCAGAGGGTGTGCAGGTACATAGATCCCTTAAAATGGCCACCCAAGTGGAAGCATTAAGAAAGCATATGGTGTTTTGGCTTTCATTAACAGGGGGCTTGAGTTTAAGAGTCGTGAGATCTTGTTGCAGCTCTATAAAACTTTGGTTAGACCGCAGTTGGAATACTGCGTTCAGTTCTGGTCGCCCTATTATAGGAAAGATGTGGATGCTTTGGAGAGGGTTCAGAGGAGGTTTACCAGGATGCTGCCTGGACTAGAGGACTTATCTTATGAAGAGAGGTTGACTGAGCTTGGACGTTTTTCATTGGAGAAAAGGAGGAGGAGAGGGGACCTAATTGAGGTATACAAGATAATGAGAGGCATAGATAGAGTCGATAGCCAGAGACTATTTCCAAGGGCAGAAATGGCTAACACAAGGCGTCATAATTTTAGGCTGGTTGGAGGAAAGTATAGAGGGGATGTCAGAGGCGGGTTCTTTACACAGAGAGTTGTGAGAGCATGGAATGTGTTGCCAGCAGCAGTTGTGGAAGCAAGGTCATTGGGGACATTTAAGAGACTGCTGGACATGCATATGGTCACAGAAATTTGAGGGTGCATACATGAGGATCAGTGGTCGGCACAACATTGTGGGCTGAAGGGCCTGTTCTGTGCTGTACTGTTCTATGTTGTATGTTCTAAGTCTACCATGCGGAACCTTGTCAAATGCCTTCTAATTCTTCTGATCTCCACCAACATAATGAGACATGACTATCAAACATGCTAAATGCTTTTTGCAGCCATAATGCAACTACATCTTCACAACTATGTCACTGCAAGCTCTGTAGTGTCATGATGAAATTGAGAATACGCACTAATGATTGGGACCCATGAAACCACAAATCATCACAAAGTGTATAAAGTCTCAATGAGACCCTTAAAATGACCAATTTATCTGACTGTCTGCTACTCAGGACAAAAGTAATTTACACTATTAGCAGTAAGATAGCTATTTATTATCTCACATTTAATTTTCGCAAACAAAACAGAAAAGAAAGGATTTCTAACCCTAATTTATACAACTTAAAATATACTCTTTTTAAAATTCCCAAATACACACACAATCATGATAAAGATTGACAAAAGGCAAATGGTTTAACACAGACAATAGTTGGAAGAAGAATATAAACAGAGTACACAAAATTCTGGACATCAAAAATCCAGACCAAAGGAAGAAAAGTTATTTTCTCATTGCCATCTTGATTTTAGCAACGATTGCAAGGGCAGCATGGTGGCTCAGTGATGAACACTCCTGCCTCACAGCACCATGGTGCTAGGTTTGATCCCAGTCTTGGGTGACTAACTCTGTGGAGTTTGTAAACTGTGTCTGTGTGGGTTTCCCTAGGTGCTCTGGTTTCCTCCCAGAGTCAAAGGATGTGCAGGTTAGATGAATTGGCCATGCTAAATTATCCATAGTGTTCAGGGATGTGTGATTTTGGCGCATTAGTCAAAATTAGAGTAACAGGGCAGGGAATGTGTCTGGGTGGGTTACTCTTCGAAGGGTTGGTGCGGATTTGTTAGGCTAAATGACCTGTTTCCACACTGTAGGGATTCTATGGTTCACACTGTTGTCTGCAGAATTTCTGATTTTTGTTTTGAGCCATGTCCAATTGAAACTCGGTCTTTTACTGTTTTAAAATTATTTTTCGGCCTTCTTGATTTTTCTATCCTCCCTTCATAGATGTGTGTGTGAGAGAGAGAGAGGGTGTGGGGAAGGTGGTAGATGGAGGTTGGTGAGAAGAGAAAGATGGGTGCTTCCTAATTGCAGGCTCTGGATGTTTTTCTCTGCTGCTTGGATACGTGCAGCTTTTTTACCATTCTGCAGCTCAACCAATCAGTGGGCTGTTGTCAGGGAGAGTTTACTTCACTAGAAAGATTCTTGGTGCTACTCTCAAATTCACTGTCTTACTGTTTCAAAGAGCAACATTGTGCTACTTGACTTTACATTATGAGAGGACAAACCCATGAGACCTATTGTTTACATTTGACATTTTTTTAACTGCATTACTTTAAGCAGACATTCCCGATCTCATTTCATTTTCTTCTTTTTTCTCTGAAGTTCAAGTTTAGGTTATTTTCAAACCTGCTTTGCCTTTACTTTTGATTCTAAAACTCTTTATGTACTATTTTGAGGTATCTTACAGTATACAGAGAATATGGTAGAGTCATAGAGTCACAGAGCCCTGTGGCATGGAGACAGGGCCTTTGGCTCAAAATGGTCCATGCTGACCAAAATGTCCATCCAGGCTTATCCTATTTCTCTGCACTTTGCCCACATCCTTCTAATCCTATCCTATGTATTTGTCCAAATGCCTTTTAAATGTAGTTAATGTACCCACCTCAGCCACTTCTGCCGGCAGCTCATTCTATATGCATACCACCATCTGTGTAAAAACGTTGTCCTTCAGTTTCCTTTTTATTCTTTTCCGCCAATCTTAAGTTGATGGCCTCTAGTCCTTGATTCCCCAACCCTGTGAAAAAGAGTGAGTGCATTCACCCTATCCATGCCTCTCACGATCTTATACACCACTATAAGGTCGCCCCTGTGGTCGAAAGAAAAAAAGTCTGAGCTTGATCAACGTCTCTATGTAACACAGATCATTGAGTCCAGGCAACATCCTTGTAAATTTCTTCTGCACTCTTTCCAATTTAGTAACACCCTTCCCGTAACAAGGTGACCAAAACTGAACACAATACTCCAAGTGCGGCCTCACCAACTTCCTGTATAACTGCAACAAAATTTCCCAACTTCTATACTCAGTGCCCTGACTGATGATTGTCAGTGTGCCAAAAGCCTTCTTCACTGCCCTGTCTACCTGTGACTCCACTTTCAGAGAACTGTGAACCTGAACTCCAATATCTCTCTGTTCTACTCTACTCCTTAAGGCCCTACCATTCACCATGAAACTCCGGCTGAAAATGTGTTGCTGGAAAAGTGCAGCTACACATTTTCAGCTCTGATCTCCAGCATCTGCAGCCCTCACTTTCACCGTGAAACTCCTACCTTGATTTGACTTTCCAAAGTGCAACACTTCACACTTATCTATATTAAACTCCATTGGTCATTTCTCAGCCCACTTCTCCAGCTGATCAAGGTCCTGTTGCAATTTCTGATAACCTTCCTCAATGTCCACGGTACTGACTATTTGAGTGTCATCAGCAAACATACTAATCATGCCTTGTACATTCTCATCCAAATCATTGATATAGATAGGAAACAGTAAGGGGCTCAGCACTGACCGCTAAGGCAGTCCACTTGTCACAGGCGTCCAGTCCGACAAGCATCCTTCCATTATTACCCTCTGCTTCCTACCATCAAACCAATGCATATATGGAAGCACAGTAGTATGGGAGGGGGCTTTTGTCTTTAGGTAGGATTACCCTGACTTTAAGGGGAAGGTCAGTGTATGATCATGCCTCATGTGCCAGGGGCTGTAAGGAAAAGATGTGCAGTGCAGGCTCATGTAGACAGGTTGTGTGGGGACCTGGGGTGTAGTTCACAGAATGTACTGTCAAGAAGGGAGTCAGGCTTTTATAGACTTCACCTACATATGGAGGCAGAGGTTGGAAGCCACTTTACAAAATAAGGTTCATTGTCATCTTTCATTTTGCTGGAATTTGAAAGTACGCAATGGGGAAGAAAATGGCTGTAACCACACCTAGTCGAAGAGTGTGGTGCTGGAAAAGCGCAGCCGGTCAGGCAGCATCCTGATAGATTCCCGATGAAGGCTTATGCCTGAAATGTTGATTCTTCTGCTTCTTGGATGCTGCCTGATTGGCTGTGCTTTTCTAGCACCACACTGTTTGACCCTGATCTCCAGCATCTGCAGTCCTCACTTTCTTCCTATGACTACACCTAAGTGTGTGGGGTGTCACACCCTGTGAGGGAGCGATTTACGGATGCAAAGCCTTTTAAAAAGAAACACAAGAACACATAGACCTATGGACTGCAGGACACAGAGCTGTGGGGTCGCCAAATCCCGGTGATCCGAAGGCATTGGCTGCCTCTGTGCTGCACATCCCCCTCCACCAGACGTCACTGAGAATTTCATTTACACCAATGCTTTTGGACACACAGAAGCAAGGAAAAGAGTGAAGATTAAAAATGCTCACTAACTAGGCTCCTTAATGATAAAGTTATAGTTTGGGAAATCTGCCACGTTCCAAAAATCTTAAAAGTCAACAGCAATTTTGAAGTGCCTAATACTCTTTTATAAACTTTATGTATTTTAGTTGGATGGTTCCTTGACAGCTTTAACAGCCCAGTCATAATCCTTATCGTGCATAGCCATCAAGTGATGGGTCATTGACAGTACGATCAAGCAATGTTTGCTCAGCAATAGTCTGCTCACTGATATAAAAACAAGGTACTTTGGCAAAAGAGAATAAAAGCAGAATATGTGAGAGAAACTCAAAGTCTGGTGGCATCTGTGGAGGGAAAAGAAAGCTAATATTTTGAGTCCAGTATGCTGTTTTAGTGGTTGGTGGGTTTGTGGGTTACCATGATGCCAAGGGATCTGAGTAGTCTGGCAGTCATTTCCAAGATGTCTTTGATATAGGGGAGAGTGGCTAAGGTTTCTGGATGTGGTATGTCTGCTTGTTTGGGTTTGTTGCTCAGAAATCAATGGACTGTGTTCATTGGGTACCCATTCTTTTTTGAATACATTGTACAGGTGATTTTCCTCTGCTCTGTGCTGAAGTGTGTGGTGGTTCATTGAAATAATGTTCTAATGCAGCTTCATTTGTTGATGTTGGGATGATTGCTTCTGTAGTTCAATATTTGGTCCATATGTGTCGCTTTCCTGCAGACTCTGGTTTGAAGATCTCCAGTGGCTGTTCGCTCTATTGCGACATCTAGTAATGGCGATTTGTTGTTGGTTTCCTCCTCTTTAGTGAATTTTATGCCAGTAAGGGTATTATTGATGGTCTTTGATTGGTAGTAGATGTCTGTGGTTAGTCGGTTGCTGGTGGCAGTGATGGAGAGGTCTAGAAAGGGGAGGGAGGTGTCCAAGATGGTCCAGGTGAATTTGAGGTTGGGGTGGAAGGTGTTGGGAAAGTTAATGAACTACTCCACCTCCTAGTGGGAGCACGAGGCGGCGCCGATACAGTCATTGATGTAGCGGAGGAACAGGTGGGAGTTGGTGCCAGTGTAACAGCAGAAGATGGACTGTTCCACATATCCAACAACAGATAGGCATAGCTGGGTCCCATGCAGGTACCCATGGCTATCCCTTTGGTTTAGAAGAAGTGGAAGGATTGGAAGGAGAAGTTGTTGAGGGTGAGGACCAGTTCAGCCAGGCAGATGAAGGCGTCGGTGGAAGGGTATTGGTTGGGACAGTGTGAGAGGAAGAAACAGAGGGCTTGGAGACCTTTGTCATGGCGGATCTGTGTATACAGGGACTGGATGTCCATGGTGAAGATGAGGCATTGGGGGCTGGGAAAACGAAAATCTTGGAGGAGGCGAAGGGCATGGGTGGTGTCAAGTGGGAAGTTCCTGGACTAAGGGGGACAGGATGGTGTTGAGGTAGGAAGAGATGAGTTCAGTGAGACAGGCACAGGCCAAGACAATGAGTCGACCAGGGCAGTCAGGCTTGTGAAATTCCGGGTAGGAGGTAGAATTAGGCAGTGTGGGGTTCACGAAAAGTTAGATTGGAGGCTGTGGATGTGAGGTCCCCAGAGGTGATGAGGTTGTGGATAGACTGAGAGATTATGGTTTGGTGATGGGCAGTGGGGTTGTGATCAAGGGGCAGTAGGAGGACGTGTCTACGAGTTAGCACCTGGCTTCAGTGGTGCAGAGGTCGGTGTGCCATACTACTACTCCGCTCCCCCTCCCACCCTTTTCTGTGGGTTTGATGGTGAGGTTGGGGTTGGAGCGGAGTGAGTGGAGAATTGTGCTTTGTGAGGATGGGAGGTTGGAATGGATGAGGGTGGTAGACAGGTTGAAACAGTTGATGTCATGGCGACAGTTTGAAATGAAGAGGTCAAGGGCCAGCATGGGGTGTCCAGGTGGATGGTGTGTGTTGGAGGCAGCAGAAGGGATCCTCAGTAGGTAGGCAGCAGAAGAAACACTCGAGGGCGCAGCGTGTGCCAAACACATTAATCTGGGAGCGTAAAGAGATAAGGGTGAGGCCTTTGCCGAGGACTAAATGTTCATCCTCAGTGAGAGGGAGGTCTGGGGGAATGGTGAACACATGGCAGGGCTGGGAGCTAGGACCTGGAGTGGAACTGGAGGTGGTGGTAGTTATTGTGTCTGTGCTGGGGGTGCCAAAACTAGCAGCGACGGAGGATCCTGCAGCGGTTGGGGTGGCGGTAATCTTCCCAGCAGTCATGAAGATGGTTTTGTGGATGGCGATCACAATGGTTGTGTGGTTGGCAGTGGCTGCAAGCTGTGCGGCAGTGGTGGGGGTGGAAGTGATGTAATCGATCGCCCCGATGGCTGTGGAAGGAGCGGCTGCATGCCGAATGGCATCTGGGCAGTTCCAGAGGCCAGGAGAAAGTTCTAGAAGGTTCACCTCCACCCAAGGCCCCAAGGGATCCTTCCACATCCATCAGAAATTTACTTGCACCTCTATCAATGTCATCTACTGCATCCATTGCACTCGGTGTGGTCGTCTCTACTTCGGGGAGACAGGATGCCTTCTTGCGAATCGTTTAAGAGAACATCTTTGGGACACCCACAGCCACCAACCCCACTGACCCGTGGCTGAACACTTCAACTCCCCCTCCCATTCCTTCAAGGACATGCAGGTCCTGGGCCTCCTCCACCAGTAAACCGTTACCACCCGATGCCTGGAGGAAGAACGCCTAAAGTCCACCTTGGGACCCTGCAACCACACTTGATAAATGTGGATTTCAACAGCTTCTTCATTTCCCCTCCCGCCTACATTATCCTAGTCCCAAGCCTCCAACTTGGCACCGCCCTCCAGACCGTCCATCACTCCCTTCTCTGACCTATCACCTTCTCCCTCACCTTCATCCACCAATCCTTTCCCAGCTACCTTCCTCCCAACCCCATCCCCCTCCCATTTATCTCTCACCCCCGGCCCACATGCCTCATTCCTGATGAAGGGCTTATGCCTGAAACGTCAACTTTCCTGCTCTTCAGATGCTGCCTGCCCTGCTGTGCTTTCCCAGGAACGCATTCTTGACTCTGATCTCCAGCATCTGCAGTCCTCACTTTCTCCTAGCAAAAAATATGCAGCAGCTAACATTTTCATTGTGCAAGTGGACATATATTTGCAAGTTATTTACAATGGTGTTTCCTTGTGTCAAGTCCACCCTCTGTAATTTATCCTTCTTCTCCTCCCCTCTATGCTGAAGTGCAATCCCGTCCCGACTTTCACAACTGCAGTGGAGGTAAAGCAAGACCTCATCTTCTGCCTCAGACTGAGCAAGTGCCTTTTTCCCAGTAGTTCTGATTGTCAGGGACCTGGCATTTCTTCTTTAGCCAATTGTGCAGATGTGTCAGTAATATGCTCACTAGATTGTACTTCTGAGTCTGATCCAGATGGAGAACCCACGTGGTTAAAGTCTCTGAGCTGTGGAGGGTGCAGATGAGTTGCTTGTCAATGTCTCATCTGAGGCTTTAGTGCCTTAATCTTCAGAGGTAGAGGTGGAGCTCAGAATTTCCAGCACTGGCTTATTTGATGTATGTCACTAGTACCTGTATGGAAGATGTGGTGTGCAACTTGGCTTTCAGTGGCATGAGAGCTGGAAAATCTCAGCAGTAGTGAGCACTTCCTCATCTCCACCTGTTCAATTCCGCAAGGTGTCCAATGGCATGGTTGCTTAATTAATGGGGTGAAGAGTGGAGAATTGCTTCAGAGAATTATCTCCGACCCAATAGAATTTTCCTTCCAATATTTTTATTGTAGCGATACTTCTTTGAATGAAATATTTTTACACAGTCTTTCACTCAGAAATGTAACAGAATTAAAAGTTCTCATTCTGTGAAAAAAAACCTGCATGTGCAAAGCAATTTAGGAATATACAGATGTTAGCTCTGTGAGTTGTTATTGATAATAGAAATTGAATGTCTAACAACTGCTTCCTTCTGAGTTGAAAAGACAGGTTTACATTTGATAGGCTCACTATTAATTGAGGAACAAGCACTCCCTCTCTTTAAAATCTGCATGTAATAATTTCAGCATGTTCTCAAAGAAAATACCTCCCTAATGACCAATCTTCTTCCACGACCAAGTCTTTATTCAGTATTCAAATGTATAAGAAACAATATAATTGCTCCTTCCTTGAACCTAAATTGGTCACATGCCCATTGTATTGTTCTTGCTTCAACTGGCCCATCTCATCAGCTCATCGACCCTCTCATGCAAGCCAATCTCTCCCATACCATCCTGCTCATGCCATTCCCAATGCCATCCCTCCTATCATTGTTGTCCCATACTCTTCAAAAACAATTTCTGCAGGTCAAATTGCCAAAAGCAAAAGCTCACAATTGCAATAACATTTTACACAAATGTCTGTTTCTCGAATTTTAGCAGACTGACAATAGAAATGTAAACATATGTTTGCTTGAATAGTGTTGTGGTAGAAACCAGTAATTTTTTCCAAAATAAGAAGTCGCATACAATCCTAATTATTTATTAAAAGAATTAAGCTATAAAATTTTATGATTTAAAACAGAGGATGCAAGCATCAACAAAGCGAACAGTATACATCATCTATCCTGCACTCTAACATCCAGAATTAACATGAATTAAAGGTGAATAATAGAAAGATTGCAGACAAATACAAACTGTAAATTCCACATTAAATAATAGTAAAAATGAAGGTTATATAGGTTAGTTTGATATTAGAGTAGGATAAAAGGTCGGCACAACATCGAGGGCCGAAGGGCCTGTATTGTGCTGTACTATTCTGTGTTCTATTTTCTAAATGGCAAATACAATTAACAAATCCTACAATTTAGCTCAGCTGCCACTCAGACTTTGGTGATGATACTCAGTCATAAACTCTGTCTTCCTCACAAAGAATTTAAACTTCTCTAATTCTAGCATTGTCTCATCCCAGCTAGTTACTACATAACCAACACAAGATCCATGGTCACATTCTCACCAAAGTGCCATACACCTGCAGAACCTGCTCAATTTGGTTTCAATAGTGAATATGGACCAACATGATGTAATAGAAACAGCTTCAGTAATTTATTCTCAGTTTCTGGATCTAGATTCTGCCTACTTCAGTCTTCTTCAGTTTGCTCTTACTATATCAATGGCTTTGTCATCATCAGCTACTACTCGCCATGGACTCATCTGTGTTCTTTTATATCTGCTAAGTAGCTTCAGTTTGTCAGAAGTTTTGGCTTCCAAATATCAGTATTATTTTGATTCCTGAGAAATTGGGTGGTTATGTTTCCTTCCTTAGTTTACCTATTCTGTTCCCCATACAATTCACTTTTCAGTTCAGTTTCTGTTTTACTTGGGGTCTGCCTAAAAATAATATGAGCCACTGGTACAATAAAAAAATTTGTATTCCCAAACTTGGGTTATGCCTGGGAATTGTGTTGAAGGATGGGTAGTTATTGTTATTGTTATTGCTATTTCACTGATCGTATAGTAGGAATAATTTAAAGTTGTGTAGTTCTGAAATGCAATGGTCCAAATCTTTTGTTCTCAGGATCACTAATGATAGGATGCACTTTGAGTGCTGTATGTCTGGACCCGATAGAAGTCCTATGGGCATATATGGACTACATCCATGTACTTGGCCACTACTGTCATCCATATATGGACTACATCCATTAGTTTACGCTTTAAATGGACTGGTTCCTTCTGTCTGTGATCTTCCATGAATGTCTACAACCAAGAGTTCAGGGCACAAACTTAAGCTAGGCTTTTATCCATGGAATGATAGGCAGTTTAATCGCTGATCTAATGGGTATGTAACTCAACTGAGTACCACAACTGACCTCCACAATCAACTCCCCAACACCTAAGTCTTCCCCCCGACTACCTGATTCCCACCTTCCAACCCGACCTAACCATACCACCAAAAGCATGACCATCCCTCAATCCAACTACCCAATTACCCACCTCAACAGTCTACCTATCCACCTCAATCCAACCTGCGTTTACCTACCTACACACCTCACCAAAATATATATTTCACCCACCTTTACACATCGCCCACCTACATGCCTCGCCTACCCATCTATTCATTCACTCACCCATTCATTCACCTACTCACCCTTTCACTAAGCTACATATCTATTCAATAAAGGAATTAAGAATTCTAAAATTAATCCATGTACTTGGCCACTACTGTCATGAAACTGAGGCATGTTCTCTCCTTCCCTGACACACCACACTTACTGGATTTACTCTGGAGAGATTGTGCTATCCATTTTCACTTCAGGTGAAGTTGGATACATTGTCTGGTTCGATTGGAAGCTCAAGAGTATTAGTAAACCATTTTGATTTTGTGTACTGTAGTCAAGGCTGCATTGATCCAAGTTTGTTAGATTGATATACACTTGGTACCAATTATATGCCTGTATCTTGTGGTTACCATTTCTTCCTTTACCACCAGCACCAGCCATTGGCAAAATATGTCACATGCTGCAGCCCTACGTATCATGTAGCTTGGTATGGGCTAAACTCCACCTACCAAATAACCCACAAACCAATCGGAACAGTCTGGATAATTAAAAACTAAATATTACTATAATTATCAATATTGAACATGCAGTTGTACAATTTGAATAGGATGTAAGTCTTTTATGCTCCCAGTCTTCAAAAAAACAATGCTGTTAAAAGCATATTTTATCGGAAAACATCAACTCTTTTCAAACCGAGACCTTGATACCTGCCAGCTCTGAAGTCTGTTTATAATATAAACAGGCATTTTTTTTTCCCTTTTGACCTATGCTTATGATCTCAGCTATTGCAATAATAAAGTTGTTACAAATAGCCTCTGGGCTATGAAGAGGGAATAAAATGTCAAGGTTCCTGTTTTCTGTTGCCATCCAGTGACTTCTGCTGGAAAACATGAATGTTTAAAGTAAGGATATTACTAGACTATGTAGAGAAGTTAATTAGCAGATTGACATTTCTGATCATTACTTCACCTTCTACTGTATTTGGTATATTGATTAATATATTTGTGGAAAATGTTATTTTAACTTGTATCCAAAATAACTAACTTCACTAAAATAGGCTATTAGCAATTTGGAGAAAGTGAGGACTGCAGATGCTGGAGATCAGAGTCGAGAGTGTAGTGCTGGAAAAGCACAGAAGGTCAGGCAGCATCCGAGGAGCAGGAGAATCGATGTTTTGGGCATCATCCCATCATTAAGAATGAGGCTTATGGGCCGGGGGGGCTGAAAGATAAATGGGAGGGGGTTGGGATTGGGGAGAAGGTAGCTGAGAGTGCTATAGGTCGATAAAGGTGAGGGAAAAGGTGATAGTTCGGAGAAGAGGGTGGAGTAGATAGATGGGAAAGGTGATGGACAGGTCAGGAGGATGATGCCAAGTCGGAAGCTTGAGATTGGGATAATGTGTGGGTACTGGAAATGACAAAACTGGTGAAATCCACATTGATCCCATGTGGTTGTAGGGTCCCAAGGTGGAATATGAGGCATTCTTCCTCCCGGTGTCAGGTGGTAAGAGTTTGGTGATTGAGGAGGGCCAGGACCTACATGTCCTTGATAGAGTGGGAAGGGGAGTTGAAGTGTTTGGCCACGGAGCAGTGCGGTTGGTTGGTGCATGTGTCCCAGAGATGTTCTCTGAAGTGATCCGCAAGGAGGCGTCCTGTCTCCCCAGTATAGTGGAGACCACATCAGGTGCAATGATACAGTAGATGACATCGGTGGAGTTACAGGTAAATTTCTGTCAGATGTGGAAGAATCCTTTGGGACCTTGGATGGAGGTGAGGGACATGGTGTGGGTGCAGGTTTTGCAATTCCTGCAGTGGGAGAGGAAGGTGCCAGGAGTGGGGTGTGGGCTGGTGGGGGGCATGGATCTGACAAGGGAGTCGCGGAGGGAATGGTCTCTCCGGAACGCTGATTGGGGTGGGGAGTGAAAAATATATGTGTTTGTAGGTGGTGAAAGTGGCAGAGGATGATATGATGTATGCAGAGGTTGGTGGGGTGGAAGGTGAGGACCGGTGGTGGGGGAGGGGGGGGGGGGGGGGGGGGGAGAGGCGTTCTGTCCTTGTTGCATTGGGAGGGATGGGGTTCAAGGGCGGTGATACGGGAAGTGGGAGAGACATGCTGGAGGTCATCGTCAACCATGTGGGAAGGGAAATTGCGATCTTGGATGAAGCAGGCCATCTGGCATTTTCTAAGGTGGAACTTATCATCCTTGGAACAGATGTGGCGGAGGCGGAAAATTGGGAATAAGGGATGGCATTTTTACAGGTGGTGGGGTGGGAGGACCTAGAGTGGGAGGATTAGATTAGATTCCCTACAATAGGGAAACAGGTCCTTCGGCCCAACAAGTCCACACTGACCCTCCGAAGAGTAACCCAACCGGACCCATTCCCCTACCCTATATTTACCCCTGACTAACACACCTTTGGGCAATTTAGCACGGCTAATTCAACTAGCTTGCACATCTTTGAATTGTGAGAGGAAACTGGAGCACCCGGAGGAAACCCATGCAGACATGGGGAGAATGTGCAAACTCCACACAGACAGTCACCCAAGGTGGACTTGAACTGGGTCCCTGGTGCTGAGACAGCAGTGCTAACCACTGAGCCACCATGCCGCCCCGAAGAGGTGTAGTCTAGGTAGCTGTGGGAGTCGGTTGGCTTGTAATACGGTAGTAATTTGGAGTGAATAACAGCAAGACACAGATATCGGCCTCAAGCTTCAGCTCATACCTCATCAACAGCTATCATGCTGAAGTACGATAACTGGTACTTCACTGTGATTGCTGATGTTGAGGTATGAGCTTAGAGTTTTGTTGGAGCTGCATTGATATAGACAATAGGGGAGTGTGTGCTTTGTAAATGGCAGAAAGGCTTTAAGGAGTTTGAGAATACCAAAGTTCTAAATTTAGTAGAGGCTGGCCCACTTATGTTTTGATTAGTGGTGATTCCTAGGATGTTGGTGGAAGGGGATTCAACATAGTAATGTCAAGTTACGCCAAGGGAGTTGGTAAGGCTATTTTCCTTTGCTGCTGTGGCTGGAATGCAGCTGGAAACATGAAAAATTGCAGAAAAATAAAGGCATTGTGATAATAGACAGGGTAATAGGTATTGCCCTACTCGAGTCTTTACATATGGTCATACAACTACTGGATGTTCAGGAAATGCAATTCATTTCACATCTGATAAATGCATGAAGCATTTGCATAGTGCATTACAGTTAATGGAACCTTGTGATATGCAATTAATAATACCCTGCACAATGCAAGATGCCTGCACAGCTATTGAAACTGTGGTTCAACTCTGATTGCTTTGGTAGGACAAGCATGATTGAAATTTAGTTGCATTGTTTTCTTTGAACTGTAAAGATTGCAGGCAGATCTGAAAGGCCAACTAGAAAAAACAGAAAGACCTTCCAAAATGAAATAATTTATCCTTGCCATCTTGGAAAGCTGTACAAAAATGCAGTTGGTCTCCACAGCTACATTAGAATGCACAACAAATGACTTTATGAATGCAAGAAACAGCCATCATCGATAACAAGGATAATCACTGAGTGCTGTTGGGTGTAAGGGGAGGTATAGTTTTACATACTGGTGAACGTGTATTCAGTCCAGTGAGGTTAAGAGTCTCATTTGCCTGGATGGCTGGCTTTGCAGTGCAGACTGACACTAAAAATGGGGTTCAATTCCCATACCAGCTGAGGTCACCATGAAGGACCCGCCTTCCAAACCTCGCCCCTCAATAGATGTGTGGTGACTCTCTGATTAAACTCACCACCAGACATCTCTTTCAAGTGAGAGTACAGCCTGTGGTTCTTTGGAAATATGATGGCTTTCACTTTAATGAAGTTAGGAGAGGATATTAGCTAAAGCATTGAATTACAAAATAGTTTCAAATCAATGCTGCATCTCATTGACAAAATGGTCTGCCTATTCTGCATGCTTCTAGCATTCACTTCATGTACTCTAATGCCTGCACAAATACAGAAATTTCACCCAACCATACTTGTGCATCATTAAAGCCATTTTGGAGCTTTAAGGGCACTTAGAGGACCAAAAATAGGATGCTAATGAAACAAATTTCTCGATAAAAGTTTTTATGAATGTAGGTTTGCTCGCTGAGCTGGAAGGTTCATTTCCAAATGTTAAATCACCCTACTAGGTAATATTCTCAGTGGGCCTGAGGAGACCCACTGAAGATGTTACCTAGTAGGGTGATGAAACGTTTGGAAATGAACCTTCCAGCTCAGCGAGCAAACCTACATTCAAAATCTCAACCTGAGCTACACATCTTCTCAAAACGCACTTTTTATGAATGTATCTTTTTTGTTTATTCATGATATGTGGACATTGCTAGCAAGGCCAATATGTATTCCCAATTCTATTTATCCCTAAAAATATGGTGCTAATCTGTCCTTGAATCGCTGTAGTCTATGGAGAGCTTCAGTCCTTCATCTATAGTAGTAATTAATTCGAACTCTTGCAGGTTATTAAACATTGTTTGTTATATATATCTTTAGCTAGCTTTGAGGTGACATATGATGATACAATGAAAGAAGAGTCCAATATAGACTGTTGAGCTCAATCTATTCTTTCCAAATATCTCCCTTTTTCTCTCTCAATCTTTTGCTGAGTTGAGGAGGAGAAAGTGAGGACTGAGATGCAGAGATCAGAGTCAAAAAGTGTGGTGATAGAAAAGCACAGCAGGTCAGTTGATCCCACTTAAACTATAGTCAAAACAAAAATGAAAGAACTGCAGATGCTGGAAATCTTAGCAGGTCTGGCAGCAGCTGTGGGGAGAAACCAGAGTTAATGTTTCAGGTCCAGTGATTCTTCTCCAGAACATTTTCTGGACCCGAAATGTTAAATCTGACTTCCCTCCACAGATGCAGCCAGATCTGCTGAGATTTTGCCCTAATTCCTTTTTGTCCCCCATTTAAACTCTGTCTGGCTTCATTAGTCCACATTCCATAAATCTTTACTTACTTTAACGATCAATCTCTCTTAAGATGGTCTTAGTCTTTCAAATATTATGGACCTAAAATTGCATAGACAGCATGTATGGCTAAGAGAGGGATAAATAGAATCCTGACTCTCCAGTTGGGATGATATACCAAATTCAAAAGTACGATGTATGATCTGGATTAGAGCAGATAGCATATGAGTTCTATGCAGCCAAATCTTTTCAAAATTTTTCAAAGCCTTACAATTTTAACTTTTTGTTTTGAGTACAAAAAAATGGAAAAACTGGCATGCAATATAGATAATAAATTTGCCAAAAATGGTTTCATTTTACATTGCTCACTTTTTTAAAAAATTCACTGGTGGGATGGGGTTGGGCCAGCATTTACTGCCTGTCCCTAGTTGTCTTGAGAAGTTGGTAGTGAGCTGCCAACTCTTGAACTGCTGCAGCCCACGTGCTGTAAGTAGACCCTCAATGCCCCTAGAGAGGGAATTCGAGGATTTTGATCCAGCGACAGCGAAGGAATAGCAATATATTTCCGTCAGGATGTCGAGTGGCTTAGAAGGAAACTTCCAGGTGGCTGTGTTACCATATATCTGCTGCCAATGTGCTTCTAGTTGGAAGTGGTCATGTGTTTGGGCGATGCTGACTGAGGATTGCTGATGAATTTCTGCAGTGAATCTTGTCAATAGTACAGACTGCTGAGCGTAGGTGGTAGAGGGAATGGATGCTTATGAATATGGCACCATCACAGCCTGACTTGTCCCTTGTTGACATGCTTTAGGGAATTATGAAGTGAGTAACTAAACACCTATCTTCTGACCTGCTCTTGTAGCCACTGTATTTATATGATGAGTTCAATTGAGTTTCTGGTCAATGGTAACTCCCATGATGTTGATAGTGGAGCATTCAGTGATAATAATACCATTGAATATCAAAGGGTGGTGATTAGATTGTCTCTTATTGAAGATGGTCATTGCCTGGCATCTGTGAGCATAAGTGTTACTTACAACTTGTCAACCCAAGCTGGATATTGTCCAGATCTTGTTATATTTTAACATGGACTGCTTCAGCATCTGAGGAGTTGTAAATGGTACTGAACATTGGGCAATCATCCCCACTTCTGATCTTATAATGGGGCGAAGGCCATTGATGAAGCAGCTGAAGGTGGTTAGACTTATGACACCTTCCTGAGGAACTCCTGCAGAGATGTCCTCAAGCTAAGATGACTGACCTCCAACACCCACAACCATCATCCTATGTGTCAGGTATGACTCCAACCAAGTTTGTCCCAATTCCCATTGATTCCGGTTTTGCTAAGACTCCTTGACAACACACTCAGTCAAATATGGCCTTGATGTCAAGTGCTGTCATTCTCATCACACCTCTGGAATTTAATGCTTTCATCCATGTCTGAACCAAGGCTATAATGAGGTCAGGAGCTGAGTGGCCATAGCAGAAACTAAACTGGATGTCAGTGAGCAGGGTATTGCTAAGCAGGTGCTGTTGGATAGCACTTTGGATGACACCTTCCATCACTTTACCGACAATTGAGAGTAGACAATTGGGGTGCTAATTGACTTGGTTGCGTTTGTTCTGCTTTTTGTACACAGGATATACCTGGGCAATTTTCCATATTGTCACGTAAATGCCAGTGTTGTAGCTGTACTGGAACAGCTTGGTGAGGAGTATGGCAAGTTCTGGTGAAAATTCGTGAGTACTATTGCTGCAACGCTGTCAGGGTCCATAGCCTTTGCAGTACCCAGAGTCTCCAGCCATTTTTGATATTATGCAAAGTGAATCAAATTGGTTTAAGACTAATATCTGGAAAGTTGGGGACTACTGGAGGAGACTGAGATGGATCAGTACTTCTAGCTGAAAATTGAAGCAAATGCTTCAGCCATATCTGTGCTGGGTTTTTCCATCATTGAGGATAGGGATATTTGTAGAGCCTCATCTTCGAGTGAGTTGTATAATTGTCCACCAGTATTCATGACTGGATGTAGCAGGACTGCAGAGCTTAGATCTGATGCACTAGTTTTGGCATCGTGGACTCTCCCACTTGAAGAAAGCGGTGTTCTCTCTTCATATCCCTATCAATTCCTTTCAAATTGCTAAACATCTCAATGAAAATCACCTTCAGTATCTCAGATTATACATTTAATTCATGCAAATAATTCCTCCTCAAATCTAAATCTTGCGAATGCTGGGAACATTCTCCTGCATTCCTATCAGGGCTGATTCTGTAAGCCAGTGTACTCGATGATGGCATATTTTTGGCACCGATTATCATGTTTATGCCAACACTCAATGTATAAATCAATTTCCCTTTTGTGTTAAGGTATGGTCTATAGAGGCTGGATAGGCTGGGACTTTTTTCCCATGGAGAATAGAAAGTTGAGATATTTATAAAATCATGAGGACAGTAAATAAGATGAATAGTAAAGTTAAAAATCACACAACACCAGGTTATAGTCCAACAGGTTTATTTGCAAGCACTAGCTTTTGGAGCACTGCTCCTTCATCAGTTGGTTGTGGAGTATAATGTTGGACTATAACCTGGTGTTGTACAATTTTTAACTTTGTACACCCCAGTCCAACACTGGCACCTCCAAATCATGAACAATAAAGGTCTTTTCCTTACTCTAAGCAAGTTCAAAACTAGAGTGCAGAGGTTTAAGGTGAGGAGTGAAAGACTTAAAAGGGACCCGAGTGGCAAACTTTTTCATATAAAGGGTAGAATGAGCTGCTAGAGGAGTGGCAGAGGTGGGTACAATTAGAACATTCAACAGGCATTTAGACAGGTCATAGAGTCATAGAGTTATAAAGATGTGCAGCACTGAAACAGACCTATTGGTCCAACTCATCCATGCTGACCAAATATCCTTTCCCGATCTAGTCCCACTTACCAGCACTCAGCCCATATCCCTCCAAACCCTTCCTGTTCATATACCCATTCAGATGCCTTTTAAATGTTGCAATTGTACTAGCCTCCACCACTTCATCTGGCAGCTCATTCCATACATGCACCACCCTCTGTGTGAAAAAGTTGCCCCTTAGGTCTCTTTTATATCTTTCCCCTCTCACCCTAAACCTATGCCCTGTAGTTCTGGACTCCCACACCCCAGGGAAAAGATTTTGTCTATTTATTCTATCCATGCCCCTCAAAATTTTATAAACCTCTATAAGGTTACCCCTTAACCTCCGATGCTCCAGGGAAAACAGCCCCAGCCTATTCAACCTCTCCCTACAGCGCAAATCCTCCAACCCCCAGCAATACCCTTGTGAATTTTTTCTGAACTTTTTCAAGTTTCACAACATCCTTCTAATAGGAAGGAGACCAGAATTGCATGCAATATTCCAAAAGTGGCCTAATCAATGTCCTGTACAGCCACAACATGACCTCTCAAATTCTGTATCAATACTCTGATCAACAGAGGAAATAAAAATACATGGATAGAAACATTTTAGAGGGATGTGAGCCAAATACAGGCAAATGGAGCTAGTTTTGTTTGGGAAACCTTATCAGCATGGACCCATTGGACCAAAGGGTTTGTTTCCATTCTGTATGACTTCCTGACTCAAGGATTAGCTCTGTCTATCACTTGCTTCTGATGTTGTTTGGTATGCAAGTCATCCTGTTTGGTAGCTTCACCAGGTTGACAACTCATTTTTAGGTAGTCTGGTGCTGCTCCTGATATGCCCTCCTGCACTCTCCATTGAACCAGAGTTGATCCCCTGGATTGATGTAATGTTTGTGTGGGGAATAGACAGGGCCATGAGGTTACAGTTTGTGCTTGAGTACAATTCTGCTGCTGCTGAGGCCTATAGTACTTTGTGATTGCTGAGTCTTCATTTGCTAGATCAATTTGAAAACTGTCCCCTTTTGCACAGTGATAGCTCCAACATGATAGAGGATATTCTGAATGTGAAGGCGGGACTTCATCTCCATGACTATTGTGTGGTAGTCACTCTTACTGATACCATCATGGAGAGATTGGTGAGGATAAGGTCAAGTATGTTTTTCTGTCATGTTGGTTCCTTCACTATCTGCTGCAGACCCAGTCTAGTAGCTATGTCCTTTAGGACCTGACCAACTCGATCAATAGTACTGCTGCTGAGCCACTATTGGTGATGGAAGTTGAAATCTGCTACCCAGAGAACATTTTATGCCCTTGCCACCTCCAATGCTTCTTCTAAGTGTTGTTTGACAGGGAGGAGTAGTGATTCATCAGCTGAGGAAGTACAATACATGGTAATCAACAGGCTAATGCCTTGCCTATGTTTAACTTCATGGGTCTGGAATCAGACTCCCAGGGCAACTCCCTCTCGAATATATGACTACTGTGCTACCACAACTGCCAGGTCTGCACTGCCTGTGGGACAGAACATATCCAGGGTTGGTGATGGTGGCATCTGGGACAATGTTTTAAGGTGAGATTCCATGAGTATGGCAGTGTCAGGCTGTTGCTTGACTAGTCTGTGTGACAGCTCTCTCAAGAGAGCCCCCAGGTGTTAGTAAGGAGAGCTATTCCTGCTGTTGTCATTACTGGTGCCTAGATTAATGCCAGGTTTCATTTCTTTGTTGAGTCTTCATAGCGATTGTTACAACTAAGTGGTAAGCCATTTCAGAGGGCAGTTGAGAGTCAACCACAATGCTATGCATTTGTAATCACATGTAGGCCAGACCAGGTGAGAATGGTGCATTTCCTCCCCTGAAGGACATTAGTGAACCAGCTGCTTTTCTTGACAATCAACAATGGTTTGTGGTCATCATTAGATTCTTAATTCTGGATTTTTTAATTGAATTCAAATTCAATATACTATTTGCCATGGTAGGAGTCAAACCCCAGTCCCCAGAACATTAATTATGTTTCTGAATTATTAGTCAAGTGACAATACCACTAGGTCATGTCTGACACAACGTTTCCCATATCACTGATATGATATGTTTTTTTTGTATGTTAACCCACTAAACATTTGCTACAGAGAGCTTCTTATTGAGACAATATCTGAAAGTTCATTAACAACTAATCATGTACACTAATATGACATTGAAGCCTCCCATATAGTCTGGGTTCTGTGATTACATTATTATTACATGATATACATTGTTGATTGGCTGACTAACTCATTTAATGTTTAACTGACAATTGACTGTATAGGAGTTCAATAATTTATGAATGTCTGACTTACAAATGCTCATAATTATGAATACAACTTCATACAGAGGTGTAATTTCAAAGACCCGACATATGTGCATTTTCTGTACTTACGAATGGCCTATGTTATATCGTCTTGCATTGTCATCTGACTTACAAATCAACTTGCAAATGGACTCCAGAACAGAACCTTTTTCCAATTCATGGACTGCCTGAGCAGAGAGTAAAATGGAGACATTTTATAATAAAGTATTGCAAGTCATGATGTCACCTATCTATTTTAAAGGTATACACTGTAATACCTATCTGATATATGTGCAATAATACAATAATGATTAAATAATCTGTTTTAGTGATGTCAGTAAAGTGATGAATATTGGACAAAGCTCTGGTGAAAATGACTGCTTTTCTTCAAATTAATGCAATAAATTCTTTTATTTTCACTCAGGAGGCTACTTCTTATATTAAGATTTGATCTGAAAAACAGCACTTTTGACAGAACGGCATACCCAATCATACTGCACTGAAATATCAGTCGAGATTTTGAGCTCACATTTCTGAAACTGGATTTGAATCCAAGACTGGCTCAGAAGCAGGAGAACTAAAGTTTGAAATTATTCTTAGCAATATTTTCACAGCTGTACAATATTTTTGCTTAATTGTTGATTTCTTGTATTTATATTACTGTTTATATAGTGGTTGGATGATTTTGCAAATCTCTGAAATTACAGACTTGATGATCCCAACAAAGGTTCTGAATATCTATATTAACTATAATTTCAGATAGTAACAACTCCATATTATTTTTGCCTCAAAAATCAGGTTATTTGTGAATCAGTTTCTCCTATACACAGAAATATACACTCCAACTATTTTGCTGTACACTTGTCAGACAGGATTAAAATATGGATCTGCTTCAAAACTTATAAATGTCCAAATTTTCATGTGGAAAACAAGAGAGACAACAGAGTTCTGAAGAAGTGGAGCAAAATAAAGTAAAAGGATCAATCCCTCACTGGAGTTTCACATACCAGGACATGTTCATTGAAACAAACAAAATCATTACAGCAAAATGGAGCATTTGGTTAATGGACGTTTTCAGGTAGGATGGAACTGTCTTTGATCATTGTAAATGCCCTTTATAATTGTGCACTTAAGATGGAGTAATCTTTCAAAGCCATTTCTATCCTTTCAGTCCTTTTAGTTTTAAATTGTATTTATAACAGTCACCCAAGGTCCATATTTTAAGTGTGTAGTCACTCAACAGCATACAATAATGGCTTTGTTACAACAATATGCATATTTGAATATTATTTTTACATTCACAAACTGCTGGACTGTAGACAGTTTTATCCACAAGAATTTAAGATAATAACCAATTTTATTTGTTTATCTAAATGCCAAAAGTCAACAAAGAAGTCTTTGGTTAGTTAACAATAGTCTGAAAATGAAATTTGGTAACATAATTTGTCCTTTATGTTCAACCCTCTGTCAGACTAAAAGTGCCTTAGAAGACTGGCCAGTGAAGAAAGGATTTAGAGTCTCTTCAGTGGATGAAGAATATACAAAGCAAAGTATTGAATGGAAACACAGTGTATCATGGCTCATTATCAATTCATTCCTTCCTGCTCCAGGATCACAACAGGCGGCTTTTCTTTGACCTGCCATGATTTAATGAGAGAAAAGCCAAGTGTTCTGAGCATAGACCAGGCCAGGGGAACCTCCTCTGGCGACAGTCGCAGTTAGGGATGATTGCTGCACTGTGCCTTAGCCAGACAATAATGATACACCCACAGGTTACTGCATCAAAACCCATCACGCACTCTTTCAGTCTATGGAACGGTGCAGCGAATCAAATTGATTTTAATCAGTTGCTGACTTGTTTGGCTAACTGCTGGATCCACGGGCAGCAACGACAGTAAATATTGACTGGAGCCATTGCTTTTATTGGATACAGAGAGTGAATGGAATAGCGTGATATGGAGTTTGGGGGGGGGGGGGAAGAAAAAATAGATAAAGTCTGAAGGTGAAGCCCACTGCACTGATTATGAATATTGTTTACATATTTCTGCAGCTGTTTCCCATTCATTGTTTTATTTTAGTTTTATGAAATAAAAAGAAGCCCCTTTTTCCTGCATGTTGTTTCGGTCATAGCTAGGACAGTGCCTGAGTGCCATGGCATGACTGTCAGGCTGATTTCATTAAAGTGATGGGATGCATGTGCTGCTTTTCATCTCCTTGAATTTTCTCTGTAATTCAGTGCTTTAAAGTCCCCACTGTCTCCTGATCTACAGATAATTGTTTAGTGTAATACTACCCAGAAAAAAAAGAGATGATAAAATCCAGATGTGACTAGGCCTCTGAATTTTCCTTTTCTATTTTTCAGCTTGTTTTTTCTGCCCATGGCTATTGCTGTCAGACCTGTCCAATCTCAGTCTACAGCTCAACCACCACATCGAGGCTGTCTCCACACAAAACAGTCAAGGCGAATTTTCATCTCCGAAAATGCCCCCTGATGTACTTTGGCTCAGAAAGCCATAATCTGTAACCTATGATTTAGCTCACTGACACCAGTAGCTATGTTTCTGTTTAGTGAAGATCATATGCCTGGGACCTCAAACTGAAAAGTCACACAAAATGGAATCTAGCAGCAAGGACTGAACCACTATCTGATCAGTTAGAACACAATGTTCACTATGGAAACAGTCAAGTTTTTGGCTCCTGGCTCACAACAACCAGTAACTGCAAGTTCTCACAGTGTAAATTAGTCTATGACAACATTAGTAGATTTGCCTTTGAGGCAGAAATTAATGAAAAGGAGTTTAATGTGCAGTTATTCATCACATGCCACCCATGTTTTTGATGTCTTGATGCTGAGGTTTTGGAAACTTGATTATGCAACGCTGTTGTTATGAAGCTTTGCAGCAGGCTAGTTTTCTTTGGCTGTACATTCAGCACAAGTCGAATCAGCACTTCAAAGCCAGTAAATTACTTGCGATTGTTTCATTCATGTGCCCTTCCCTGTGAATAGTGACAACATAAGAATTAGGATCAAAGGGCGTCCATCCTAATAGTTTTGTTGCGTGGAAAATTGCTTGCTGTTGGTGTCTTTTCATAAATCTGTCGCCTCCCATCCTAAGTGGAATGGTTCTAATTAGGCCAGAAACCTTGTCTGTTACTGGGAGAACAATGAAAGTGCATGCTATTAACTGGAAAGTGGAGGTTTGTTTTTCTGCCATCAAGCTCATAAGGGTATGTGCCTCTGGTGTCTAATTAGAAACAATTACATTGATTAGAGGTAGTTTTCCACAAATTCTCATTAGAAAATTCTCTGTGGAGATTTTTGCTTATTGGTGTTTTGTGTTGTTTGTCCCATATGTGAATGTGAACATCTTCCAGTACACACAATGATGCCAATGCTATTGGCAGGAAGCTTGAGAGTAACTAAATTTCCTCATGCACTCATACAACATGGAAGCAATTTGTAAAAGCATGAAATGCCTAATTCATTGATTCACCACTAATTTTCATGTTCTTGTACAATACACACATTTTCTACCATATAACATCTGAATAATTTTGAAACAGTATTGCTGTCACATTAGTGAATTTGTAACCTGGTTATAATGTAATTATATTCAAGTTGAGACACTTACATGCACATGAATTAACAAAATTAATCAAATTGACAAGCCATGGAAGCATTTTAATTTAGTTTTTAGTGTTATTCTTTATTTCCTTTCATTGAGGTCTTCTTTCTAAGTTACCCAAGTCTCTTCCTTTGAACACTCATTATCATTCAATGATCCAAAATTCTTGCGGTGAACACACCACCAAGTTTGCAATTCAGGAAAATCCCAGATTCAATCATTGGTCACGTATAGCTCAGGCGAGAAGAGCATATTGTATAGATGATGACAGGACTGAACTGTTCCCACAATTATAGAATCTGCTAATGCTCATTATTCCAGTTTACACATGAAGGAGACAGTAATTTGGGAGAACAATGATTGTATAAACATGGAGCTGCGGGGCAAAAATAAAATTAAAAGCAGAGTACTTTCCCTTCTATCTTTCTGGTCCTGATATATTAATGGATTGTTGCCTAATCATGAAAGTCAACCATTTAAAATCAGTCTTCAATTGTCCCAGACATGTGTCAAGGAAAGTCTAATAGTGAACATTTTTGTAAATTCCTCTGTTCCTCCAAACCAGGCTAAATGGCTCACATGCCATGTGAGAGTAACAAGTCACCAGAAATCTCTGCATTCATCCTTAGCTCAGTGGACACTTCTAAAAAAAAAGCTCTGTTCTTAAGAAACGTCACTGGACCTGAAACATTGACTCTGTTTTCTCTCCACAGATGCTGTCAGACCTGCTGAGCTTTTCCAGCAATCTCTGATTTTGATTCTGATGTTCAGCATCTGCCATTTTTTTCTTTTTTTTTGTTTATTTCTTAAAGAAAGTTGTGCGCTGAAATACCACTCTGGAGATTTGGGCACATGATCAAGATAGGCACTTCTGAACTGTACACCGTCAGAGATGCCATCATTTGGAAGAAAGATTAAACCAAGGTTACATCTAGCCTCTTATTTGGATGTAAAGATCCTATGACACTATTCAAAACTGAATGGACATCCAGATCCAGATCCTAATATTTCAGTGACAATAGTATCAGGTTTTGTAAAACTGGATTTTTCTGTACTTCAAACCGAGTGAACAGGTTAGTGAACATCTTTGCTATACCTGTCTGATTTTTGTTGGCCTAGTGGAGAGATCACTACCCATCTGACAGCCTGGTAATAGTGCTTCCAATTTTTATTAATAAAAAACCTGTATTTTTATTTTGGCAATATATTCAATCATATATACTTGTTCTTGATTTTGCTGTCCTTGAATTACCTGAGACAGGTTAGCTGCTGAGTTTTGAATCAACCTTGATTTTCACCAAAACATAACTGTATTTATCTGGTTATTTGCTGAGTTTCTATTGGGTTTAATTCTCTGAGTCTTTGGCTCCAGCACAAGAGGCTGTCAGTGTTTTTCTCAACTTGGCTCAGTTCCTGTGCTGGTTTCTGGTTCTAAATTCCTTCCCAGTTTGTTTTCTGAATCAAATTCCTGCTTCACATTCACTCCTTTAACAGCTATAGAATAATTCCTTCCTTTTACAAAAAAATCACATTATTCCTTACTTCTTTCAAGATTCCTTGATCAAACATTATTCATCTTATGGGGTCTTGACTGGTCATTGACCACCACTGATTCCAAGATTAAACCTGTTTTCCTAAATAATTGCTCATGTTGCAAAGATCTTGGAGAGTTGTAGGAGGAGGTTTGAATGCTGAAGGAAGGTGAGACAATGGATGGTCTTGAAAGCAAGTATGACGAATTAAAAATTGAGGTGTTGCTTAACTGGGAACCAACTTAAGTTGGCAAAAATAGAAGAGATGAATGAAGGGGACTTGCTGCGAGTTCGATTATGAGTAGCAGAATTTGGATGCCCTTATGCAGTGGAATATGTAAGGCTGGCCACTAGTATATTAGCATAGTCAAATCTCAAGGTAATAAAGGCATGCACTATGAGCTCAGCAACAAATCATTTAAGGCAGAAGTCAAATGAAACGATTAGAGAGATGAAATGTGATCAATACCTCATGTAGGTTTCAAATACACAACACAAAATCAGGTTTAACAGCTGGTAGGGAGTAGAGTTGAGCTTGTGAATAGAGAATGGAATTTGGAACAATGGGATCAAAGACAGTGATTTCAGTTTTCTAATATGGGGATAGAATCTCTGTAGTCAGTGATAATGATGCAGGAGCAGCAAAAAGGAAACATTGCAGGTCTTGTGCATTCAGACCTTTCATGGGATCTGTTCATCAGGAAGGTTTAAAACCTGCAAGATAACCATTTACTCTGCATTCATAATTGGAAAAGAAGGTACTGGGGAACCCTTCATGTTGTGTTGGGGAAGGGTGATGGACTCAGCAGTGTCAAAGGTTGCAGAGAGTTTGGGAGGGATAAGGAGGAATAGTTTATGACTTTGGTAAGAGCTGATTTGGACAGAGCTAACCTTGTTGAAAGGTTTCAGATATGGGACTGTGGAAAAATTGGTACAGATTTGGGAGGCAACAATGCATTTTAGGTTTTAGGAAAGGTAAATGAAATTAAAAATACAATGTTAATTTAAATGGATAGAGAAAGCCAATGCCTGCATTTTAATAATGCTGCAGTTTTGAAAGTAGGTTGGTGGGTGGGTGGTCGGTATTTGAGGGCAAAGAGTCCACAACTCATTGTCAAAGCAGGAAATGAAGCCTGGATGTAAAATATTGTCACTGAAATAGAGATAACTTTCTTACATCCCAGTATAACTGTTGGCAACCTTTAATAGTTCAGGCTATGAAGACATCAAGTTAATGCCATCTGCACATTCTGATTCCAGTATACTGGCATCTGTCCAATAGCTAACATTTTATTATTCGTTCCCAGGATGTGGGCATCACTGTCAAGTTGATGTTTATTGCCCAACCTTGTAGCTCTGGAACGGTGATGAAGAAACTGAGTGACTGCTAGGTGACTTCAGAAGGACATTGGTGTGGGACCAGAGATATAGAGGAGAGGAAAATGTTGGCTTTTTTTTTCCAAAATGACATTACTGAGCCAGTAATCAGAGAGTTTCAGGAAATTTTACTTCTAGAACTCTAAAATGTAGTTCAAATTTTCAAACTGCTATGTTAATATTATAAACTCATGACCTCTGGTTGTTATTCCACATTGCTAGATCAACATTCTGAGGGTTATCATTGACCAAATCTCAACCATCCATGTCTAAACTTTCAGCATGTTCCATTATCCATCACCCTGAGCTCGCTCACCTATATTGCCATCCTATCAGGCAAGGATCTTGACTTTAAAATTCTCATCCTTATTTGCAAATGCCCCCTGGCCTTGATCTTCCCTTTCTCTGTAATCTCACTGAGCCCCATGATTCTCAGAGATAGCTGTGCTCCTCTAAAGCTGGCTGCTTGTGCATGGCCAATGTTAATTGCTCCACCATTGTTGACCATGTCTTCAGTTGTCTTGTATATGCCCATTCAAAAATAACTCACCATTCAATGGAGATATGCCAAAAGATCAGCATATCTATCAAGCATAGCATTTTTAAAATGCCACTGTGAATCCAGACAAGCATTGGCAATCTATCTTTGCCCCTCAGTGATAACAAAATCGCAAAGCATGCCACAAAGCCATACTGTCCATAGCATACACCTCAGAGAAAGTGAGGATTGCAGATGCTGGAGATCAGAGTTGAAATGTGTGGCGCTGGAAAAGCACAGCAGGTCAGGCATAAGCTCATTCCTGATGACGCTCCTGCTCCTTGGTTGCTGCCTGACCTGCTGTGCTTTTCCAGCGCCACACTTCTTGATAGCACATAGCTGACCTGTCTGACACTTCCTTACATATACATTCTCTCACTCTGGTTACTGTTAACCATGAGATCATACACTTTACCTGTCCTTATCTAATTCTGTCTCACCAACCTCACTAAGTGAGTGCAAGCCTGTCCCTAATGCTCACTGTAGACCTCAACTTGTCATAGTCTGGTAAGAAAATAACACAGCAATCAGACAGATCCAAATGGAAATATAAGCTTTTATTTTCAGAAAGCAAGAAGGAGCACAAAGCCAACAGAGACTGAAGTTCACCCTGTAGTGCCAAAAAGATTTCAGCATCATGAAACCAAAACAATTCGGGGCTACTGAGAAACAATTCCAGGCTTATAGTTTTCATTTGATTCCTCTCACTTCCTACAAGCCTAAGGGGTAGCCATGGGCACTCATAAGGTCTCTAGCTATGCCTGCTGTTTTGCAAGATTCTTGGGTCAATCCCTCTTTAACAACTACACAGGCACCATCCCTCACTTCTTCCTACATTATATTGATGACCATATCGGTACTGCCTTGTGCTCCTGTGAGAAGCTTGAGCAGTTCATCAATTTTACCAACACCTTCCACTCCATCCTCAAATTCACCTGGACTATTTCTGACACCTCCATTCCCTTCCTGGACCTCTCCATCTCCAACTCCGGACACTGACTCACACTGATATCCATTTCAAACCGACTGACTCCCACACTAGTTCCACTATGCCTCCCTCACACACCCTCCTGCAAAAATGCTACCCCATACTCCCAATTCCTCCACCTCCACCACATCTGCTCCCAGGAAGAGATGTTCCATTCCAGGACATCCCAGATATCCTCCCACTTTAGGGATCTTAGTTTGCCTTCTTCAGTAAGTAAGGATGCCTTCAACTGCATCTCCTTCGTTTCTCACACTTCTGCCCTCCAAACCCCAGCCCCCAACAACAACAAGAATCGAGCCCCCTTAGTCCTCACATACCACCTCACCAACCTCTGAATCCAACATATCATTCTCAGACATTTCCACCACTTACAATCATACTGTACAATCAAAAAGATATTTCCTTCCACACCCCAGTCCACTTTCCGCAGGGACAGTTCACTCGTCAACTCTACACACCCCACCAACTTCTCCAAACAGCCAGTACCTTTCCTTGCAACCACAAGAAATGCAACACCTGGCCCCACACCTCCCCTGTCACCACCATCCAATGCCCTAAAACAATCCTTCCAGATCTGACACAGATTCACTGCACGTCATCCAACCTCATCTATTGCATCCATTACTCTCGATGTGGTCTCTTCTATACCGGGGAGACCAAATACAGACTTGGGGACCGGTTCGTGGAGCATTTGCACTCTGCACATATTAACGAACCTGACTTTCCAGTTGCCATTCCACTTTAATTCCCCGTCCCACTACCCAGCCTTACCCTTGGCTTCTGCCACTGTCAGAGTGAGGCCAAACATAAACTGAAGGAACAACATCTGATATTTCGCCTGAGGAGCTTACAGGCCGATGGCCTCAACATTGACTTCATCAGCTTCAAAGTCCCTCCTCTGCCAGCCTTATCCCATGTCTAACCCCACTCCTCCTCCTCGTCTCCCTGACCTGTCCTAACCTGTCCATCTAATACTCACAAATCTGCTCCACCCTTCGCACAGACATAAGAACATAAGAACTAGGAGCAGGAATAGGCCATCCAGCCCTTTGAGCCTGCTCAGCCACTCAATAAGATGATGGCTGATCTTTTCATGGACTCAGCTCCACTTACCCATGTTTTCACCATATCCCTCAATTCCTTTATTTTTCAAAAATGTATCTACCTTAGCTTTAAAAGTGATTACTGAAGTAATGTCAACTTCTTCCCTGGGCAAGAAATTCCATAGATTAACAACCCTAACAGATCAATCACAGGGTGTAGGTTTGCTCACTGAGCTGTAGGTTTGATATCCAGACGTTTCATTACCTGGCTAGGTAACATCATCAGTGGCGACCTCCAAGTGAAGCGAAGCTGTTGTCTCCTGCTTTCTATTTATATCTTTCTCCTGGATGGGGTTCCTGGGGTTTGTGGTGATGTCATTTTCTGTTCATTTTCTGAGGGGTTGATAGATGGCATCTAGATCTATGTGTCTATCCATAATGAAGAGTGTATGTATAGAGAGAGAGAGGGAGAGAGAGAGAGACAGACAGACAGACAGACAGACAGAGTGGCATGGATAATACTGGACTCTATGCTGTGCTGGTCTGATGTTCGCTGTGCCAATAAAGGCAGATGAACTGAATTGGTTCTCTGTAATTAGACTGCTGAGGGATGTTCTAGGAAAATGAGATATAAGCATGTTACAGAAAAGAATGATTAAGCTGTTCTGCTGTAAAGACAACTTGAATTATATTGAATCTGTTTAGTTAGGGCCTCAGCAATCAGTCAAAAGCAGCTAGATGTCTCTATACAATTAGAAATTGGGAAGAGGTGTTAGGGCTATGTAGGCAGCCAAGCATGGGTGTCAGGGCTCTGGAAAACTCCTGGAATTGGTGAAGGCTCAGAAGAAGCTGTACATCATTTGATGTTCAGTGCAGCAGAGTGGGAGTTGAAAAAACTACAGGTGCTATTTAGTTTATGTAGCTGAGTAAAATTAGAGTTCAGGAAAATTCGACAGGGAATATTGGCTTGGAGAAGTTCACTAACAGTGAAAAGCTGGAATTTTATTTTGATTAAATGCTGGAGTACAGTTTCCAATGTGATGATACGGTGCCTTTAAGAGAGATTTATTCTTTGCTGTTTCTCTTGCAGAGAAGTGTTGCCGCAGTGATAGCAGAATGTCTGCTTCAGAAGCAGTGGGTAAACAGCTTTGAACTCTCTGAGTTTTAAAATGATAGATAAAAGTAGCATGAGTGAGTGGAGTGAGGCTCACACAGACCCAGGATTTGAGTTTGCTTTCAATTGGGGTTTGGAGTTGGCTATGAAAGCTTTTAGTTCCAGCTCTCTCTGCTGCTAGATTGTTTCTTTCAGTGTTCCTTTCTCCTGGACTGTAGAGGAGATAATAAGTGAGGGAAATCTGTTTTGCTGAATTTGCCTTTTCCAAGGATGTGATTATGGGATGCTGCTACATTAGAACAGTTGATAATTTAGTAGTTATATCATGTATTATTTATTAAGTATTTCAATAAATTAGATTTATGCCAACTCTTTTATTTTGTTTCTATTTTAACTATGCTGTAAGAATGAAGTGGGTTTTGCTTAAAGCCTAGTGGTAGACCAGTTGAATCACATTCTGACTTACACTTGCCTTCAAATAAAATAAAACTTTAGGGTATAGGCCAATTCTTTGATATATTTTTAGGGAAGTTGGTCTGGTCCATAACACCAAGAAACCAGGGAAGGAAGATGGACCATAAAAATATGAGCAGTTGTTGGGACAGTCGATGATGGTCTAGCTTTTCAGGGAGTTACAAAGTCAGGCCATCAGAAGTGAAGAATTCTAATCCCTTGAGAAGTTTAATTGAGATATGACTAACATCTGGGGGTAATTGTTGAGGGATTACTGGCCTCTGTCTCATTGATCAACACTGAGGTGATCAAACTTCATATGTCATCCATACCAGTCTGAATGTTGAGTTTGAGATGTGAGAATATAAGTCGTATGTACCTTTGCTCATTCTAATCTTTTACTGTGAATAATCTTTGTGATCTGTTTGAGTAAGTTGTTTTGGTAATAAATCAGTTTACTTATTTATTTGTAAGGGACTAAAGAGCCCTCTTTTTATCCTTCTTCCCTCTGTTGTAATCTCTTGTTGTCATTCTCCATAACGTTTGGTTTTAATAAATGTGACAAGATGGAATTTGTTCTCAATCTTCTACTCATCAGTAACAATGATGGTGCTAACTCATTCTGTAGTGATATGGATCAGAAAAGCATGATTGAAGTCTTCATTTTTTCTTCACAAAGCTTTATTTGTTTGTACTCTTGCTGTGGCTTTCCACATTTGCTTGAGAACAGTGATGTGTATTGGTAGATGAATGAAGTCATATTTGTTTGTGAAATTTTGGAATAGGTCATTTGCAAATTCCTAGCCCATTTTCAGATCCTACAATGTCTGACATCTCTTGTATGGAATAAATTCTCATGAGGTATTGGATGACTGCCTCTTCTGTGACACTATGCATAGTGTTCACTTCAATCCATCGCAAATAGTAATCAAGATCTATAATCATATTTTATACTTAAATCAAATGAATCTTGTTGCAGACATTTTCACGACTTTAATTGAAAAGAAGGCAACAGTAATTCCTTTTGTTCTTGTCCATTTATAACACAAGGAATGCAGTTAAGATAATTTCTTCTATAGAGTGAGTGATACCTGACCATCGTTACAGACTAACGTGCCACTTTGTATTCCTACACATCCTTGATTAGGTTTGTTGAACAATATAGAACCACATGCATTTGATATAACTGGACTCGCAATGAAGACGAACAAGTCATCAGTGGAAGGGAGGTGCTCATGTTGCTTAAAATACTGGCATCTTATCAGATTTTTCAGTATTTTTCTGGCTGTCCAGACAATATTTCCAGACTTGATTTTCCTCTCATTCTTGACTTGTCTTATCTCTTGCAAGTTTTTTCCAGTAGTTGGTATTGCTGGGTGATTAAGGACATGAATGCTTCAACCTACGTGATGAATTCTTAGCCCTCCTGTTCATTATTTGATGGTAACCTTAAGAGTGTGTCTTCTGTTGTTTGGTTTTTCCCTGTACACTTTTAGCGATGAATTAGGACCTCATGGGTCCTAATTTGAACCAATAAATTTTGGGTAATATCTATGTAACTTCTTTCATGGTTAGAATGATCACCAATGGTTTCTGGTCAGATTTTATTTTGAATTCAACTCATTTCCAAAAAAAGTACATAACTATCAATGCTTTTCTCTACAGAGAAATGTTGTAGGGCTGTTCTGTTTCTGCTGGTGACTAAAATAGCATTGGCCTGTTTGTGAACAATTCAGCTGCTACCATATAGTAGGTAACTGTATTATGGTGTGCTATAATTTCTAAAGAAATTTGAAAATGATTTAACATTTTCAAAAGTATTTTTCTGGTCCAAATTTTAGTACCAGTAATTTCAAGGGCTTTTTGACCTCTGCCAAATTCAGTAATAAATTGATGACTTTATTCACCACAATAAGGAATATTTGAAGTTCTGTGATGTTCTAAGTGGCAGAAATTCCATTATAACCTTTACATTTATGAATCAACTGTGATTCCAGTGGCTTGAATTATATGTCCACGAAATATAATTGCAGGTTTGACAAACCCACACTCTTCATTATGTGAGCCCATAGGGTTGTGAGGACAGTTCTGCTCTTTTGCCATATCCCTTTTTCATGGATTCATGTATTAGTATGCCATCTCTGTGACATGTTATACTTCCATGTTGTTTATAGTTCTCCTAAAGGTTTTTTGGAACAGATGCATTTCCCAAAGGCAGCATGTGAAAACAACAGAATCTGAAGTGTGCTATCTGAAGAGTCCAGCAAATGGACTTTCATCTGAAGATAATTTCCAAAATCCACTGATGGTATCCAGTTTGGCAAGTAAGGTGTCCTTGGCTATTTGTTAAGCTCTATTGTGGCCATGAGCCCGTCCTTCCTGATGAATGGCACATTGCAGCCATTGAGTGGATCTTGTCTTCCACTGTTTTCTTCAAATGAGTTAAATTTATGCTGATTATTACTGATTCATTTGGTTTTAGGACAAGAACCATCACCTGAATGTCATGTCCTTGTTGGTGCATCTTTTCTATTTTGACTTTAAGTTTGTCCAAGAGTGAATGAGGGATTTTCCTCAGTGAGTAAGCAAGTTGGTTTAGCATCATCCCAGGCTGATGTGATTTTCAGGTCTTTCATTTTCCCAATCCTGAGAAAAGATTTGGGAAATTGCTTCAAAACATATTTTTGGGCTCAGCGTTGCAAATCGCACTGACCTTCCATGTCAATCTCAACTTTAGACACACTTTATTTCATAATAGAGAACGTTCCGGATTTTGAAAAATATGGAGAGGTCTGAGGATTTCTCTTCTTTGTTACTTCAATTTTGCCATGTCTGACCTTCCATTTTTAATGAAGATCCTTTATGACCTTGTAATTAAATAGGTAAGGGCTGTAATGTAATTTGTCCAAGCCATTTTAGTTTCTTTGTTGTACTGAAATTCCTGTACCTAATTTAATTTTTTTGGTGTGCTTACCCATTTCTCCAATAACACTTCATGACTTGTTTCTTCCCTTTGGAAGGTTGTGGTCTCTTCTTGAGGGTCTTCAGTCGCTTGTTATGCAGTGTTGCTTTAAGAATTTCTTCTTTCTTTACAGATGCTCTACGTCTTTTATGGACAGACTGCTTTAAATAGGCCTATCTTTCTACAGTTGTGGCACTCTGTCCCACTTCCTTTGGACATTTGTACTGCTTATGCAGCTTGTTCCTGCCATACCAGAGATATTTTAACATTGTACTTGGCACACTCTTCATTTTGGCAGCTTTTCATGCTCTTTCACCTTTGCGACTTACAAACTGAATGGTCTCATTCAATTTCTTCCTTGGACCTTTACCTTCCCCATGGTGAATATCCAATTCTGTTTTCTGAATTTCATTTGTTTCATTAATCAAACCACTTTATCCTGTAATATATTGTCTCTAGCTTACAAGAGATCTGGCAGCATTGCATCTACAGCCTTGACAGTGATCCAATTGCAAATCAACTTGGCTCTTAAATATCCAAAAGGAGAGTTTTCTGTCTGCCTTAAGAGATTGTTCCTAAACAAACCATGCTTTCACTTGGTCTTTGATTTTACTGTAGCCCATTTGATAATTCAACTTTGGCAAACTCTGTTATATGAGCCAAGTGCCTGTATTCGTTCTTCATAAGAAATTATACTCTCATCAACTTCATGTCTTGTGAATACATCATTAGCAATGGTGCCCACAGCACTGATTTGGTCTTCCTGAAATTTTTCATACATGTCTGAAGTAGATCTGTATCTAGTAAGGCTTTTCCAGTTTTTCCACTCTTAAACCTGTTGTGGTCCTTCCAGAACCCAAAATATTTCTGAGAGGATTAATGTGCATTCAATGCTTCTTATGAGCCCTTGAACCATTCCTGTGTTTGTTACTACATCTCTGCTGGATTCAGATCTTTACTTAATGCTGTATGTCTCAGTTCCAGCTTGTTTCTGCTGCTCCAGCGATGCTCTGACATCTTGGTGAGCCTTTCCACTTTATACTGTAACATTAAGGTCTCTTTAAATTCTAGTGATGTAGACTTTTCTTTCTCTATTGCTGCTGCCACCATATTTTGGTGTGGAATAGACAGATGAAAGATTCTTTGGGGCTGTCTAGTCTCCCAAAGGTGAGAGACTTTTATGCAAGAACTTTTATTCACAATTAAAGACATACATACATTGCCACTCATGTGAGCTTAGAGCTTCTGCATCCTTACAGATTGCTGTAACTGACAATGTGACTCTGTCATCTTTGTTATATCATCATGATGTATACTACTCATGTTGACTCATGACTTTCCATGGACTTGCACCAGGTGTCTCCTCTTCTCATCCCACTTATTTCATTGGTATGAAAATTGAGTAGATTATGCAACACGAGCACTGAAGCTGAAAATTGCCCCCAGTGTTTCACAGGGGCAGTAATAATTTGATACCTTTTCATCCATAAAGGGTGAAACTCCTGTAACGACAATTAATTTGCATGGTTCACCCTTCTTTGAGCAGTTCTGAGGCAGCTTGAAAGCATTAAATACTGTTTCAACTGGAACTAAATAGTGACAGGGTTTAATGCGGCATTTATTGAAAAATGCTGGCAGCCTTTTTCTTCTATTGTTGCACACTTTAATTATAAGATTAATGCATGCTTAGTGTCTTTGCCAGTGAACACATGGCCTATTTACCATGAATGGAATTTCTACATTGCATTATTTATCAGCAGCAAGGTCTTACCACATTATGATTAGTAGATCAGAGCTTAATAGACATTTAACTTAAAAAAAATGCTCTTATGCAGTCTACACTGACAAATATTGGAGTTAATTCCCTATGATATATATTGGATCCACAGAAGTGTAAATATATACACTTAATTACCTTCCAATTTACGGGATCAAATTCTTATTTCGGTTCAGGGGTACAACAAATAAATAATATTAATAAAGCCACGCATGTGAAGATATTCAAAGATATTCCTACACTTCCAGTGCATATCAGGAGCAAATATTGGGAAATGGCAGATTTCCAGTAAGCAATAATTCCTCCATGAATATTAAACAGGAAGTGATGAGATCAGAGTATCTAATTTCAAGATATGAACTCGAGATGTAATTAAGAAGAATTTGTTCATATCTACACGTCACTAAGACCTATTGCAATGCTTCTTGTTATGAGCAGGGATGAGATAGAACTGAAACTGAAACCCCATTCCCTTTGCAATCACATCATTAGTATTCTTTTTTGAGAAGGAAGAAATATGTTTTTCTTAATCTCTGAATGTGAGATCAACTTGAACAGCAGCAAATTGTTTCATTGGTTTGAATAAAGTGGATTATTTATCCACATTCACTCCGAAAATCAAACACTGGCCCAATGATACCGACATGCTGAAATATATTAAATAGAAGAATGTGCTTTTACAAATTATAAATGAAAAATAGTTTATAATTCAAGTGAGTAGAAAGTAAAATGTGGGTCTACCTTGATGAAGACCTGGTTTTGCATTCCTGAAGTCTCGGTAAGTGAATTCAATTGCCGAATCTGTCTATCCTTACTGCAGTAGTCTCCCTGCAATTCAGGTAGTTAGTGACAACACAATCTCAGTGTTATTTCCCTGTATTAGTTTTCTTGAAAGCAGTAGGCTTGGAGAACTTACAATGTTGCAAACTCCAGACTGAAGGACACAGCTGTTGTTGTCCTTTATGCTGCTATCACTGCCATGTTGTTGTGTCTTAGATAACACAAACTTGTGTCTTTTAAAAGAGTGACTTACATGGGCTGTTTCGCCAGGTGATTTCCAAGCAGGGTGTTGGGCTTAGTTGACTAGCCACATCTATGAGTCTGTGTGAAGATATTCACCCTCAGGGTCTGTGACCAACACTATCTTTTTAACCGCAAAAGACTCACCCAAATCAGGAGATCACTCTAGGTGGTCTTGGGATATGCATTTTGCCATGACTGTATAGGTATGCTGTTGTATGTTTTATAAAGAAAGGTAGGCTGTTTTTATAAAATCGACATTGAAATTCATAAGATATGATCCTTCAGGCCATCTCAAAAGATCATTAAATACTCCAAGGAATTCTAGAGTTGCCCATTGAAACCCCAAAGGTGTGAAGACTAAAGGTTTCTGCAATGTTGAATAGGAAACTGAAAGGATACCACTGCAAATCCCAACATTTAAAAAAAAATCATTCACAGGATGAGGGCTGGATAGGCCAGCACTTATTGCTCACCCTAGAGGACAGTTAAGATGCAACCACAATGCTGTGGGTCTAGGGTCATATGTAGTCCAGACCAGTTAAAGATGACAGTTTCCTTTCCTAAAGAACAGTAATGAACCAGATGGGTTTTCCCTGACAATGGTTTCATGGTCATCATTAGACTCTTAATTCCAACACATCACATCAAACTCCAATAGCAGGATTTGAATTCAGGTCTCCAAAATATTACCTGCATCTCTGGATTAACCGTCTAGTGATAAAACCATTACAGCATTGCCTGCCCTTTGATCATCTTTTGTGGGGCAATGATTCATCAGAATTTACATCAGCAGCCATTCTGTTTTAATGTGGTTAAAAACTGACTGAAAGAAACTGTATAGAGATCTCAAGACACTGTGAAGATAACTCCAGTCCCCAACTCTGTGCGAGCTGTCAACAGCATCTGAGAGTGGGATTTCTGACAACCCGGGTGTTAGTAAAATGGTACTCAGAAAGCCTCTCTCTTGGCTGCTCTGGTGGATTTCAGCCAGTTTTCAAGTAGTGTGACAACAGAACCAATAATGTTAAGGGATGGTTACCCTTTCCTTGAGGCTATTCTATTCACAAACTGTAGCTATTCAAGCATAGAAGCCCCTGCAACTTCTCTATTCTGATTTAATGTTTTTTTCACCCCTTTATTTTGGAAAGAGAATTTTAAAGCAAGTATTAAAGACTGATCTTACTTCCATTTTTATATGTATCTTTTACCCTTCTTTACTTTAAGTCTTTGTATATGTATTGCAGCTTATTTTTTTGCTGTGTTACTTAAATAACCTTCAGCAATAATTGTGCAATAAATCCACCTCTTGTCTTTTTTTAAAGGGTAAAGCTGTTAAAATTGAAACAGTCAAAAGAGAGGAACTATAAATGAGGTAAAATAATTCATGGATCACTCCGAGGACAAGCCAGGTATGGTGAAGACAGTATTTACACTTAATTAGTGTAGAAGGTACTCTTTTGAAACAATGTGATTATTTGAATCCACAGATAAAGTCAGGTGACTGTAGCAGACACCCTCTGCTGTATTTTAAAGTCCATTTCTCCATTCTGATTATAGTTTATGTTTTAAAATCTATAGACAGGACAAGCCTTTACTGGGCATGATTACCTTAATGTATGAAAAGCTAAATGGGAGAAGCACTGACAAATATTTCAGGAGGTGGTCAACACAGTATACACAGTATTTCTATCAGGTTCTAGGAAAGAATAGTTAGTTACGTAATGTAGTCCCTGACCTGCTTTTGTAGCCATAGTATTTATACTGCTGGTCCAATTCATTCCCTGGTAAGTGGTAACCCCCCAGATAGGGGGTAGCTTAGTCAAAGTAATGCTATTGAGTATCAGAGGGGGCTGGTTGGATTCTTTCTTGTTGGAGATGGTCATTGCCTGGCACTTGTGACATGAATGTTATTTGTCACTCAACAACACAACCCTAAATGTTGTCCCAGTTTTGCTGCATTTGGACACAAAATGCTTCAGTAATAAAGGAGTCACAAACGGTGCTGAATATCGGGTGATCGTCAGCAAACATTCCAACTTCTGAACTTATAATAATATGAAGGTCATTGATGAAGCAACTGAAGATGGTTGGGTCTAGGACACCACCCTGAGGAACTCTCACAGAGATGACCTGGATCTGATACGACTGATCTCCAACAACAACCATCCCCCTTTGGCTGCAAACATCTCCAAAGCATGGTACTATGCTGAAAGTAGTGGCAGTAAGAAAGAGAAAAAAGATAATTCTAGAGGAAGCACAATAGGATGATCACAACCTTTTGTAATCTGAAACCAAAAAAGGACAAATGAATAATTGAGTCCTTAAATGAAGGAAGCAATTCAACACATTGCATCTATATTGACTGTCCATAGAACAATCCATTTAGACCTACTCTGCTGCTCTGTCCCCACAGCCCTGAAAATGTATTTCCCTTAAGTGCTCATCCAACATTGCTCTTAAATTTCCTTTTGAAATAGAGAAATGATAAAGATCTATAAAGAAAATGAAAATAAAATCGGAGTGAAATTTATGCCTAAAAATTGTTGAACTCAATGTTGAATCCTGAAGACTGTAAAGTGCCCAATTGAAAAATAAGGTGCTGTTCCTCAAACTTGCATTAAATCTCACAGGAACACTGCAGGAGGTTGAGGACAGACAGGTCAACAGGTGAGGAAGGTGGTGAATTAAAATGACAGGCAACCGGATGGCAGGGGTAACACTTGCTCACAGCACATAAATCCTTATAATCTGATGTCAGCAACAAAATACTCTTTTTTAAAATAATATTTCCAATTAGGGACTGCTAAAAGGACATCTCACATAGGCTGCATTCTGACCATGGTTTCTCTCCTTCCCTGTTAAAATTACTTAGGGATCCACACAACAACGAAGAACACCAATTAATATATATTCTTCTTCCAGGACCTAAATAAAAGTCATCGAGTAAATTGTAGATCTGCACAGTTTCTGCAAGAACAGGCCAATAAATTGAATTGATGGATTTTATAGGCTCCCAATCCATTCACTGTCAGAGTGGGTTAACATCAATTCCTCTGTCTCAGAATGGTAGAAAATATCAGATACAATGTTTAGGTTCCATCAGCATTGTCCACAGTGAATCTACCTGAAGTCTTGTGATTATGATTGGTAAGCTTGGTTTTCTGCGTAACAGAGTACATAAAGAAAGAATAGACTTTGTTCAGTCGCTTGTCCTCAAACTTGCATATATTGTTGGAAAGTGCTACTTATCTGGGTGAATTTCATTTAGCGAACATTTCTTTCATCGTGCTTACAATTTTATTATAGTATTTCAGCTTAAATTGAGGACAGGACATGCTGATTCCTCCTGCCTGTTGCTTTTTTGCTATGTCATCATGAAAGACAGTGTCCTAACTTTTTTCCCAAATTGAAATTATCTGCAATTGTAGCTATTTATTTATTATGGACGAACTGAATATATACTACATACAAGAGGATTGATATCTCAGTTGGATCTATTTCTCACAAAGATTAACTTGTTTGTAGGTTTTAAATTGTTATATCTTTAAGAGTAACTAGAATCTCTATATGCAATGAAGCCTGCAATCTATTTTAGTCATGTCATATGCTCATAAAGTGGACAACTTACCTCAAAAAGCAATATGAAATATGGACAATATAACATCACAAAATGGACTCCAGAAAGTCAGGTGATTTCTTTTGGGATTTCTATACAGAGGCAGGCATGTCTGAACACTGATCTGCAACATTACTTAAAATACAAATAACCCTCCCCTTCCCTGATTGATTATCCCTCATTTTTTCAAAGGGAGAAACTTAAAACAACATTGGCTGTCAGCCTGTCAGCCATAACTTGTCAGCCTCACAATGATGAGATTTCAAAGAAAGACATTTAATGAAGTAGCTATCTGATGAAGGAACAGTATTCCAAAAGCGAGGACTTCCAAATAAACCTGTTGAGGTGTTGTGTGATTTTTAATTATAGCTAAAATGTTGATGGGAGATCAAACATTTTCCCATAATGAGCCAATTGCATCTATCTCAATCCATTGCGTGGACAATGGAATATAACATTCCTGTCATTGCATGATTGAATCTGGTTGGAAAAGGATCTGATACCTTATTCAATTACAATGGCTACCTAGCACGTTAGTTTGGAGCCAACACCTCCGAAGGGGGGATTTTACCCTAACAAACTCTGCCTGAAAAAGAAATTCATCCCAGGCAGTGAAAAGGGCTAATTTGTTCTTAACTGCAAGATTACATTTCCTCATTGCAGAGATTCACCTATAATTTTGACTGAAAAAGTAGAAACTTCCAGCCTCCATTAACTCTCAATGAATAAAGATCCTTCAAACCCATGACATATTGCAGCAAAAGCTTGAGAACTATGCAAAGAAGTGGTCTGTTCTTTAAACCTACTCATAATTTAAGTGCATGTTATATCTTTGGAAGGAATCTTTTCTTGTTGCATTTCTGTATATGTGTGTGCTTGGGGAATGGTGTTTGTTGCATTTAGTTTCAGGTGCTGTGGAAATACATTTTTATCCTTCCTTTTGATTTAAGTGTACATCAAAACCTTGTGAGGCTGTTCTTTAAAATCACAGAACTCAAGGAGTTAACACCTCCTTAAAAATACATCTTGTTGCAGACAACTGAGAGGTGAGAAAAAGGGAGAAATTGCCCCCACAGTATCTGCCCCCAGCAAGTTTTGAGAAGGTTTGTAGCTCAGGTTGAGGTTTTGGATATAGGTTTGTTCGCTGAGCTGAAAGGTTCATTTCCAGATGTTTCGTTACCTTACTAGGTAATGTCTTCAGTGGATCTCATGTGAAGCAATGCTGAAAATTCCTGTTTTCTATTTAAATGTTTGAGTTTCTTTGGGTTGGCGATGTCATTTCCTGTGGTGATGTTATTTCCTGTGGTGAAGTCACTTTCTGTTCCTTTTCTCAGGGGGTGGTAGATGGGGTCTAACTCGATGTGTTTGTTGATACACTGTTTCCCTGAGAAAAGGAACAGGAAGTGACTTCACCCACAGGAAATAACATCACCACAGGAAATGACATCACCAACCCAAAGAAACCCAAACATTTAAATAGAAAGCAGGAATTTTCAGCATTGCTTCGCCTGAGGTCCACTGAAAATGTTACCTAGTAAAGAAACGAAACATCTGGAAATGAACCTTTCAGCTCAGCGAGCAAACCTACATCCAGTATCTGCCCACTTTACAAAACAAGTTTTATGCACCTTATCCCTTCCAACTTCATGAAAAACAATTAAATTTAGTCCACACACGTGAATTGTTCTCGTTTTCCTGGATTTTTAGACTTTTGTCATTTGAAGGTGACTTTGCAAATCTAGTAGTGTCATTCCAATGTTTTCTGAGTCACTTCTTCATTTAGAAATGTCACTATACTGTAGGCAATATTTGCCCAACATAATTTATTAATGTGCATCTTTGTGGATTATGAACAGATTTCTACGGCATTAACAATAATTAAATCACAATAAGACCTAATAAGAATGAAACAGACTCTGATAATGTGAAGTGGTGTTAAGTGAATGATTACTTCAACCATTTTCAAAGAGTTGAGTCACGTATCAGTGTCATTTTCAGACCCATTTAACAAAAAGCTGCAAGAGAGTATTGGTCTATGGATTGATGAGTACTTTTTTCTGAAATTTTTGAGGTGTTAAAATGTCAGCACTTTGCAAATAATTAAATTATTGTTTTGTGGGATGAGGGTGTCACTTGCTTGCCAGCATTTAATGCATTTGAAAAGGTGGTGATGAGCTGCCTGCTTGAACTGCTGTAGTCATATGCTATAGGTAGATCTACAATGCCCTTAGGGAGAAATTACAGGATTTTGACCCAGTAACAATGAATGAATGATGATATATTTCCAATTCTGGATGGTGGGTGGCTTGGATGGGAACTTGTAAATGGTGATCTTCCTACACATCTGTTGCCCTTGTCCTTCTAAATTGTATGGGTTGTGTGTTTGAATGTACTGACCAAAGTGAATTTCTGTACTCTCTTGTAAATGGTACACATCGCTGCTACTGAACATTAGTGGTGGAGGGCATTGATGTTTACGGATGTGGCGCCAATCAAGCGAGCTGATTTGTCCCAGATGGTGTAAAGCCTCTTAAGTGTTGTTGGAGCTACACCAATTCAGGCAAGTGGAAAGTATTCCATCACAGTCCTCACTTGAGTCTTGCAGATGTTGAAGAGGCATTGGGAAGTCAGGAGATGAGTTACTCGCTGCAGTTTTTCTAGATTGATAGTGGGGAATTCAATGATGGTAATGCTATTTAATGTCAAGAGGTGATTTTTAGGTTCTTTCTTATTGGAGATGATTGCTTAGGACACTTCCCCACATGTGCTAAAAGTAACAGCTATCTCATATACTTTCATCTCCTATAATAGCTGCCTCTTCATCATTCTGGAGTAAAACAATCCAGCTAGGACAGAAGGAGTCAAGATAAGTGGTGGGCTGAAGGACATTCAATGCCTTATCCCTGAAATGGAGAACATTCTGAACCTGACCGTGCTGAGTGAATGACTGACTATGTCCAAACTCCTGGCTGCTCTTAATTTATTTTACTGGTACTCTCCGAGCAAAGACTATCCCCTCTGTCTTGGCTGAGGCTGACTGTCAACCAGGACAAGTTAGCTTTCTTTTAGCCCATGTTAAATGGCAAGACAGGAGAGAAGTAAATGAGCCGAGTAACCTTGGCTGAGGGAATAAGGCCCAGTAAGGCAATATAAGATAGACATGCTGCAATCACCCAGGAATGCTCAGAGTGAGTGAGTGTTGGGACAGCAAACAAACAGCCTGGGATGCAGCCCACTCTAGTGCATGAGCTGGGTGCATATCCCTGAGACTGCTCAGTGTTCCTGTAACAGCTTTAAAATGATAGCTTCACATGTAAGTGCAGTCTGAGGTGCAGCATTGCAATGCAGAAGTTTAAGTCTTCTGGATCAGAGTTGTGCCATGACAGTTGCTGGAGGCTGGTGCATTAGATGCCAATGTCCATGGACATGGAGTGCATGTGCCCTGTACCCACGGAACATGCCCTGAGATGTTAGTGTCTGGTGTCCAACATGACAGTCCTTTATGGAGCTGAACTTAACAGGCATGTGTTCTGACATCTGTGCCAAAAATTAGAACATAGAACATAGAACATTACAGCGCAGTACAGGCCCTTCGGCCCTCGATGTTGCGCCGATCAAAGCCCACCTAACCTACACTAACCCACTATCCTCTATATACCTATCCAATGCCCGCTTAAATACCCATAAAGAGGGAGAGTCCACTACTGCTACTGGCAGGGCATTCCATGAACTTACGACTCACTGAGTGAAGAACCTACCCCTAACATCAGTCCTATATCTACCCCCCAAGTTAAATTCTTGGCATTTAACTTATTTGGTGCATTTGGTAACATAGGAAGCTGAATTATCAAGCTGACTTGATTTGGACAGCTAATAAGGGTTTTAATGACCCTTAGTTCCACTAAACTGGTAACTCATAGTTGCCCAGTGAGACAGTCACCTCACTAATCGACAGATACATAAAACATACAATGAGATGTTCCCAATATCGGAATAGGCCCCGCTGTACATCTCACTCAATTCTGTCTTCTATTCCATGAAAATGAGTTTTGTTTGTTGCATTTTATTTGGCAACGGGCTTTCTTAAAATCTATATAGACAGCAATTATTACTTTCCTTTTATTGACCTTCTGTCCTACTTTATCAAAACTTCAATTGAGTATTCAAGCATCATCTATTTTCTACAAATCTGGCTTGGCTCTTCCTAACTATCTCAAACATCTCCAATTCATTCTGAAACCCTTTCTGATTATTCATGTTAAACTGACTGCCATAACTAGGAAAGGCCTTAAACCCTTCTTTGAACAAAGGTATTACATTTGCCATTCTCTACAGTTCTGGCACCTCCCAGTGTCAAGGAAAGATTGGAGGATTATACATCACTGTCTTCACTTATTGTCGCTGAACTGTCAAGGAGCGGATGCATATTATGATACTCACAGCATTAGATGCCTTCGAGTAGTGAAAAATTAAGCCGAAGGTCTGTAATTTTGAGTGGTAAATGACACTAAGTCAACATTTTGCTTTGCACCACACATTACAAGTTCTCTGGCTTTCATTCCTTGCAGGCATAAATATTAAATTTCAATCTGCAAGCATCTGCCATGCAGGCTTTGTGCATTATGATAGATATTTTAAATGCCTATCTCTGTAACGTACAGCTTAAGGGTATGTTACTACAGAGATGTTCAGAATGCAATGGTTTCATTTTTGTCTCTGAGTAGGAATCAGTGTTGAGAGAATCATATGCTGTGTGTGAATGTGGAATGTGGAATGTAGAACACCAGCAATAAAAACAAAAAATATTGGAAATATACAGCAGGCATCTATAGTTATGAGAAGCCAAGTTATTATTTCGCATTCATGATCTGGTGACCTTTAATCAGTATCCACAGCATTTTCTACTTTCATTTCAGGTTGCCAGATGGCATACCATTTTGCTTTGGCATTAGAGAATACCACCATAATGGCACTGAGTTTCTTTCCCAGGTCAGGCACACACGGGCAAGAGAGATCCTGGATTTGTTAAAAATGGTTACCTGACTTGCTATTTTTGATCTAGGTATGATTAGATTACTTACAGTGTGGAAACAGGCCCTTCGGCCCAACAAGTCCACACCGCCCCGCCGAAGCGTAACCCACCCATACCCCTACATCTACATTTACCCCTTACCTAACACTATGGGCAATTTAGCATGGCCAATTCACCTAGCCTGCACATCTTTGGACTGTGGGAGGAAACCGGAGCACCCGGAGGAAACCCACGCGGACACAGGGAGAACGTGCAAACTCCACACAGTCAGTCGCCTGAGGCGGGAATTGAACCCGGGTCTCAGGCGCTGTGAGGCAGCAGTGCTAACCACTGTGCCACCGTGCCGCCCACGGTGTTTGATGTTTGGCTGCTGAATTGGAATTTTGGCCGAAAAGTGCTGAGGAGGCTGTTAGTTGTCAGGGCAGGCTTGACAGAAGTCTGCCTCAAGGCTCCAGCACATAGTCCAAAAATTAAAATAAAACATAAAATATTCCTTCAGCCTTAGTTCCTCATCCTCACACACTCTACATGCCTCCCCACCTCTCCCCACGTAAAGCCAAGCCACTTAATGACCATTGTCCCTCATACCCCTTTTACTAACTTGTATCCCTTTACCTATCCACGTGGCCTTTGTATCTCCATACCATGTTGTGCCCATCCTTTCATGATTCCTTATATACCCTGCCAACTTTGTATCAGTTCATATCAATCTTTCCACTTCGCCTGTTATGCCATACCACCCCAGTATTCATTAGTACACAGCCACAGAAGAGAAAATATAAAAACCTATTACTTAGAGTCATAGAGTCATAGAGATGTACAGCGTGGAAACAGACCCTTCGGTCCAACCTGTCCATGCCGACCAGATATCCCAACCCAATCTAGTCCCACCTGCCAGCATCCGGCCCATATCCCTCCAAACCCTTCCTATTCATATACCCATCCAAATGCCTCTTAAATGTTGCAATTGCACCAGCCTCCACCACTTCCTCATGGCAGCTCATTCCATACATGTAACCACCCTCTGCGTGAAAAGGTTGCCCCCTAGGTCTCTTTTATATTTTTCCCCTCTCACCCTAAACCTATGCCCTCTAGTTCTGGACTCCCGACCCCAGGGAAAAGACTTTGTCTATTTACCCTATCCATGCCCCTCATAATTTTGAAAACCTCTTTTGTAAACCCTCAGCCTCCAATGCTCCAGGGAAAACAATTCCAGCCTGTTCAGCCTCTCCCTACAGCTCAAATCCTCCAACCCTGGCAACATCCTTGTAAATCTTTTCTGAACCCTGTCAAGTTTCATAGCATTTTTGCGATAGCAAGGAGACCAGAGTTGCACACAATATTTCAACAGTGGCCTAACCAATGTCCTGTACAGCTGCAACATGACCTTCCAACTCCAGTGCTCAATACTTTGACCAATAAACAAAAGCATACCGGCTAGGTTTTTTTTATTCACTCACAGGATGAGGGCATCAATGGCTAGGCCAGTATTTATTGCCCGTCCCTGATTACCTGGAGGGACAGTTAAGAGTCAACCACATTGCTGTGGGTCGACAGTCGCATGTAGGCCCAACCGGGAAAGAATGGCAATTTCCTTCCCTAAAAGACACACATGAAATTGCCAACAATTTTGGGAAAAGCACTTTCATTCATAAAAAAATTGGTAGTACTTTACAAGTTCCATTAGTTCTTGATACATTTGACACTTCTTCAAAGTTCTTAACAAGTTTTAACTTCTTTGACAACTTCATAGTTTTAATGAACTCATTAAGACTCAATCTTCTCTAATGTTAACAATACTAATGGCTAACTGATCTTCCCCAAGAGTACCTGACCACCCTAGTGGGAATGTGACCCCCACTTCCCAAAGGGTATTGACTAGACACTCACCCGCAAGAATTCCTGAATACACAATCCCACCCCAAAGGTGTCCAAGGAGTATACCCTTGGTCTAATCCAAATATGTATCCTGGTTACCTAAATTGATCTACAAAGTTCAGGCTTTCCCTTAGCAAGTCTAATTGCACGTTTTGATATCAATGCATCAAGGATGCCAAGACTCTGTTTGGATGGTACAGTTGTGACTGTAAAGTATGCTTATGCAAACCCAGACTGACTTCATGCATGCTCCAAAAAAAAGTACCAAGTTTTGGGATGAGATTTGTAACTTCGGGCCATTTCTGCCATTTAGCAGAGGGTCTCTATTGTGTCAAAAATTGGGCCTATATCTAAACACTGCTATATTTAAATAGATTAGGAGAAAGTGAGGACTGCAGATGCTGGAGATCAGAGCTGAAAATGTGTTGCTGGAAAAGCGCAGCAGGTCAGGCAGTATCCAAGGAGCAGGAGAATCGATGTTTCGGGCATGAGCCCTTCTTCAGGAATTCCTGAAGAAGGGGTCATGCCTGAAACGTCGATTCTCCTCTCCTTGGATGCTGCCTGACCTGCTGCGCTTTTCCAGCAACACATTTTTAGCTCTATATTTAAATAGATGACAGGTAGAATGGCTGCTGACATTAATTTTCTTTTTTTTTAGATATCATTATCTACTCAATAATTTAACCGTTGATTCCACCATCATTACTAATTACCATTCCATCTCCAATTTCTCTTTCACTCTCAAATTCCTTGAACACACTGCTGCCTCTGAAATCTTTTCTAATATCTTCTGGAGCTCCATGTTTAAATTGCTCTAATCAGTTTTTCAATTTGCGACATTGCCAAAACGGCTCTTATAAAAATCACATATGATGTCCTATGTGACTGAGACAAAGGTAAACATTCGCTTTACATCCTTCACAACCTATCTGCAATTCTTGACTCAATTAAGATACCTTCTCCAACGCTACTCCCCACTTGTCCATCTGGGTGGAACTGCCCTCTTGTGGTTCCATTCTTATCTATCTAATCATAGCCAGAGAATGAGTAGGCTTTTCATCTTGTTCGTGCATCATTACCTCTGAAGTTCCCAGAAGATCTATTTTTGATGTCCTCCTAATTTTGCCAACATGTTGCTCCTCAGCAAAATCGTCTGAAATGCTATCACATGTAAACTGATGTTACTTACTCTGCCTCACCACCATTTCTCTTGACTGTTCCACTGTTGGTAAATTATGAGACTGGTAATCTGACATTCAGTACTGGATGAGCAGAAATTTCCTCCAATTAAATACTACATTTGGAAGATGGAAGACATTGTTTTTATCTCTCATTTCAAATTCCTTGCCCCAGCTCCATCCCTCTCCTTGACATCAGTCTGAGATTAAGTCCATCTGTTCACAATCTTGGTATCATCTTTCATCCTGGGACATGCTACCGACTTCATATTTGTGCTATGACTAAGAACACCTATATCCACCTTTTTTTTAAATTAATTGATTTGTGGCCAGCATTTATTACCCATCCCTAGTTGTCCTTGAGAAGGTGGCACAAAGCTGCCTTCATTAACTGCTGTGATCCACCTGCTGTGGGTTGACCCACAATGCCATTAGAGAGGGAATGCCAGGATTTTGATCCCACTACAGTGAAGGATCAGTGATATATTTCCAAGTCAGGATAGTGAGTGGCTTGGATGGGAATTTGAAGGTGATGGTGTTCCCAAATATCTGCTGCCCTTGTCTTTCTAGACAAAAGTCGGTTGTGGGTTTGGAAGGTGCTGTCTGTAGATCTTTGACAAATTTCTACAGTGCATCTAGTCAATAGAACACACTGCTGCCACTGAGTGTCGGTGGTACAGGGATTGGATGCTTGTAGACGTAGTGCCAATCAAGCGGACTGCTTTATTCTGGATTGTTCAAGCCTCTTGGACGTTATTTGGGCTGCACTTGTCCAGGCATGTGGGGAGTATTCCATCATACTCCTTAGTATTCCTAGCCTCTGACCTGCTGTTGTAGTCACTGTGTTTATGTGGTGAGTCCAGTTGAGTTTCTGGTCAATGATAACCCCAAAGATGTTGCTAGTGGGAGAATTCAGTGATGGTAACACTATGGAATATCAAAGTTGATGGTTAGATTGTCTCTTACTGGTGATGGTCATAGCCTGGCATTTGTGTGACGTGAATGTTACTCACCACATGTCAGCTGAAATATGGATATTGTCCAGATCTTTGTGCATTTGGACATTGATACTTGCTTCAGTATCTGAGGAGTCATGTGTGATGAGTCATTGTGTAATCATTGGCAAACATTCCCACTTCAGACCTTATGGCAGAGGGACATTCATTGACAAAATAGCTGAATCTTTCGCAGCCTGAAGTACTGAGTGGATGATCCATCTCGGCCTCCTCCACTGGTCCCCTGCATTACAATTACTAATCTTCAGCCAATTTGATTCCCTCCATATGATATCAAGAAATGGCTGGAGACACTGGATACTGCAAAGACTATGGGCCCTGACAACATTCTGAAAATAGTACTGATGACTTGTGCTTCAGAACTTGCCACTCCATAACATTATCCAACTAGAGCACTGTCTCAGTTTATCTGACCCTGAAACCCTCATTCAAGCCTTTGTTGCCCATAAACTCAACCATTCCAGTACACAAATGGCTGGTTTCTAACATTTTATTCTTGGTAAACGTGAAGCCATCCAAGGCTGTGCTACCCACCGCAAGTCCTGTTTCTCTGTTGTCCCTGTGTTCACTGACCTACATTGGCTGTCAGTCAAGCAACATGTTGACTTCAAACTTGTCATCCATTTTTGCAAAACCCTTCATGGCCTTGGCCTTGCAATCCCTTTCCATCCCACAACCCTCCAATATTCCAATGTTCTTCTAGTTCTGGCATCTTATATTTCATGTTATAATTGTTCCACTGTGTACATCTCTTCAGTTGCCCAGTTCCCAAGTTTTGAAGTTCCATCCATGCACTTTTTCAACTCTCTACCTCACTTTCCTCATTTATGACACTCATTAAACTCCTTAAAGAAATTCTAATGCTATTTAGGGAACAAGATTGCCATTCTTATCTGGTCTGGCCTACAAGTGCCTGTGTGGGTTTCCTCCAAGTGCTGCAGTTTCCTCACACAATCCAAAAATGTGCAAGTTAGGTGAATTGACCATGCTAAACTGTCCATAATGTTCAGGGATGTGTAGATTAGGTGTACTAGTCAAGGATAAATGTAGATTAATAAGGTAGGGGAATGGGTTTGAGTGGGATACTCTTTGGAGGGTCAGTGTTGACTTGTTGGGCTGAAAGGCCTGTTTTCACAATGTAGGGATTCTAAGATTTTATGATTCTATGTGACACAACAATATTTTTGACGTTTGCCTGCTCTTTGGACAATTAAGGATTGGCGATAAATGCTGGCCTAACCAGCAATGCTCACATCACATGAATGCATTTTAAAAAATGCTTCACCTTTGCAAAGCTACTTGTCATCTGACCTAGTATCTCATTAAGTGGCTCAGTCTCATATTCTAATTCCAAGTGCTACTCTTAAGCACACTTTGTGATGCTTACATATGAACAGGACATTTGAGCCTAGTCTGTGCTTCAATAAGATCATAACTTATCTGAATTTAACCATAACTCTAGATTCCTGTATATCCCTGATAAGCTTTCACCCCTTGGTAATAAAGAATCTATCTACTTCTACCTTAAAATTATTTAAAGATACTACATCTACAAAGTAATGAAGCAGAATCAGAGTCAAAACCTGTGTTGCTGGAAAAGCACAGCTGATCAGGTTGCATCCAAGGAGCAGGAGAGTCGACGTTTCGAGCATAAGCTCTTTGTCAGGAATGTGGAGGGGTGCCAAGGGGGCTGAGAGGTAAATGGGGGGGTTAGGCTGTTGGGGGGAAGGTAGCTTGGAATGTGATAGGTAGATGAAGTGGAGTGACGATGATAGGGAAGAGTGGAGGATGGAGCAGATAACTGGGAAGGAAGATTACAGGGAGGACAGTTCAAAAGGGCGGTGCTGAGCTGGAAGGTTGGATCTGGAATAAGGTGGGTAGGGGAGATCAGGAAACTGGTGAAATCCACATTGATCCCATGTGGTTGGAGGGTCCCAAGGCATAAGTTGAGGCGTTCTTCTTCCAGGCGTCAGGTGGCTCGAATTTGGTGGTGCAGGAGACCCAGGACTTGCATGTCCTTGGCAGAGTGGGAGGGGGAATTGAAGTGGTTGGCCATAGGGCGGTGGAGTTGATTGGTGTGTGTGTGTCCCAGAACTGTTGTCTGAAAATTTCTGTAAGTTGACGTGAAGCAGAATGTAACAAAATCACCCTGTCAGTGGCATCTCCTCCAAGGCTATAAGCTTCATGAACTAATTTGTCAACAATATTTTCAAGTTCATCATGGGGGAGGCTTCCTGCCTGGCCCATTACAACAAGTGCAGCACCAGCAGCTCCTTGGACATCCAGGCCACTGTGAGACTGCTGCTGTTGAGGAGCTGTGTCAGAGGGGACAAAGACAGTGACTAATACGCCAGCTCAAAGTGAAACACCGCACTGTACTGAAAAAATATACAAACATTTTAAATGTGTTTGCATTTCAGAGATAGCACAGATGCAAACAACTTTGGTTTTGTTCAAATACTGAATACAAATTGTATGTTGGGATCATTTTTTGATCTACTTTAAGGCCAAATGCACAATACAGAGAAAGCGCCAGCCTAATTCTGAACCTTCCTAGCTATTTTCACATTTCAGATAATGAATGCCTTTGCCGTCTTGTTTCTGTGAGAGAACCAGACATAGTAATAATCTGAATTCGGTGGACTGTTGAACTTCACCGTGTAAAGTACATAAAATGTACAGTAGTCAATACATGGGTAGAACTTGGAAACAAAAAGCAGTCTGAAAGCATTTTTGGTTTTAAACTCAGTGCAGTTTTGAATTTACAGAAAAGGCTAGTAATGCACAGCAGATTAAACTGATCCAACTCATAGAAGACATTTTAAACATTCTCATGCATGGCCATTTTCAAAAGGCATATGTGCATAATGTCGGATCGTACACTGAGAGTTGGCACACTACACTCCAGCATAAAATTGAGGGGTGTAACTGCCTCTGATTGGCTGATTCACCTGCTTTAATGTTTTTGGCCAACGGACCTTTAATCATTACGAGTTGTGATTTCTGCCTGTGTCCAGGAGAGCGGTGCTGCCCTCCAGTGACAGGCATCTTGATGGCCACTGGCAGCGTGTACCCACCCTGGTGCACAGGAAGATTTTCTTGTTTCAAAAGTCTATTAATATCAGCAAAGGCCTGCAGTGAAAGCCCAAATCTTCTGAGACTCTGATGTTCACACATGTCAAGAGAGCTGTTCCTCTGCGTTCCTGTGGATTCTGCATTTGGATCTGGCCTCCTTTCAGCTGGATCTCTGTGTTAATCCCCTTTGTCCTGCAGAATGGTATGTGTTGCAAATGTTGAAAGATTGTATTTTATCAAGAGAGCACTCTGGTACTCTTGGGTCAGGATCATGGTGGAGGCTGCAGTTGTCAGACATGGTAGTTGTTACTCCTGCTGGCAGGGCTCCTGTTGCTTTGGTGCTATTGCTGTTCTTGTTTGTATATTTTTCTTCCTCATCAGAGATGTAGGGTAGAGCTGAATGAGCTGCTCCCATGTTCTGGTGAAAGCTAACAGCAAGACAGTGCAGTTGAAGGTGAGGTCCAAGGTAAGTGACTTGATATCCAACAGAAGCTTGAAATCAGCTGTCAAGCAGTGAAAGCAAACTCTTAAAAGAAGCACTATGATCACCAAATCTCACCTTGGAAGGGTCACAATGGTTCACTTTCACTGTTTAAGTGTTTCCCTGCCTGTTTCAATGAATGATGGCTCCTTACTTTGCTGTCACATGATTTGCCTGGTGAGATCACAGAATGCCTGCTGAGCTCTGGCTTTCAACGGGCTGGGTTAAAATAAGAATCAGTTGCCTAGTTCTCACATTTCCTTCAGAAATGTCTCATATTTAAACAGATCACTTTGCTTTATTAGAAATATAGCTGTACTTTAACTTTGATGGTATACATTTTACATTTTTAAACAATGTGCACTTTTTATATTCTAGCTAAATATATGGCCTCTTAACAAGGCAGGATTATCTTTGGGTGGCACGTTGGCTCATTGGTTAGCACTGCCGGCTCACAGCATCAGCAACTGGCTTTGATTCCACTCTTGGACAAATGTCTGTTGTCTGATCCTGTCCAAGATCCTGACCCAAGAGTATCTGGAGTTTACACATTCCCCCATATCTGGATGGGTTTCTTCCAGGTGCTCCAGTCCTCCCACCATGGTCCAAAGCTGTGTACGTTAGGTGGATTAGCCATGGGAAATGCAGGGTTATAGGGATAGGGTAGTAGGGTAGGTCTGGGTGGGATGCTTTTCGAGGGTCTGTGTGGACTCGATGAGCCGAATGACCTACTTCCATATTATAGAAGATTTTATGATGCTATACTATTCTATGACTAAACATTGCAAAGATATATTTTCAACAATTTCAATGATATATCTGAATTTAAGTCATACCTCTGATCCCTTCCTAGTGAAACTCGAAAATAGATGGAATCTTGTCTGGTTTCCAACCCGAAACTATTTGGGCTTTCTCATTTCCATCCAAACACCACCATCGTATGCTTATCCCTTTGCTTAATCTTGAAGCTAAAACTCTGCCAATGGTTCCAATAAGCAAAGAGATTGAACTTATCTTGTAAGTATCCTCTGTGGTCAGATACGACATCTGCGTTACAATCACTTCTTCCTCTGCTTGCTGACCATGCTTAGGAGTTCTGAAAATCATTAAAGATGTCCAATAATCAAAAAACAAGATCAACACACTCCTACATATTGTGTGGTTTAAAGATTCTTTAAACCACAACATTCTGAAAATAGTACTGATGACTTGTGCTCCAGAAATTGCCACTCCATAATATCATCCAACTAGAGCACTGTCTCAGTTTAACTGATCCTGAAACCCTCATTCAAGCCTTTGTTGTCCATAAACTCAACCATTCCAATACACAAATGGCTGGTTTCTAACATTTTACGCTTGGTAAACGTGAAGTCATTCAAGGCTGTTGATGAATCATCATCAGGGCCAGTACTAAGTCAAAGTCTCAAGCTGCATGAAGAAGGATGATGGTTGACTATCTATTACAATTAACAACACAATTAAACCAAGTGGTTTAATGATTCTTTAAACCACGTAAGTATGATTGATAATTCTTTTATGCTGAAACTTTCATTTAGATATTATTTACTGTACTGGATAATTGAAGCAAATTGAAAAAGGAGTCCAAATGTGTGACTTATTGTACACTCAGTGATGGCACTGTGATGAAAATACACAAAAGTTAATGTAAAACCAATAGCTATTTGATTTTCATACAATTTATCTTCATTTACTTGTTAGCCATTGTAATAAGTTATTGGTTAATTGCCTTATAGTATTTATGATGTGTTTACAGCCTCATGATTTGAGAAATAGCTACCAAGAATTATCACAGAAATAAACACCTCACTTACAAATAAAACTGCCAAGAATGGCTTATAGCACTATTAATAATCATATTTTCTCTAATCTGTTTTTTTTGTGCTTTATGTCTAGTAACGCATAGAATAAACACATTACAAAATCTGAAACTTCTAATTAATTTTTAATCAACCTCTTACAAATGATGGATACTGTAATTTTTTTGTATGTTTCTGTACATAAACTGCATTCTGTCCTATTCCTTTCAAGTATTATGCATATCCATTCTTACATGCATCAAGGACATGAACCATATTAAGAAGGGAATTTAATAAAATAAGGTCAGCTCTTTACGTGGCCAAACATATATACTTGCAGGAGATTTAATTTCGTTAAAAAAGGTAAATTCTCTCAGAAATTTGTCTTATTAATTTTCACTTTGATTTTATAGAAATATAGTTATCTTTCAACTTTGATAATGGTATACTGGTCAAGCAGTTTTATTATCTGTGAGCAATTTATATTCAAGCTGAATATTTGGTTTTTAATCAGATAGGAATAAAATTGCAAAGGTAAATTTTCAACAATTTTAATGTCAAATCTGACTCAAATTCTCCATGCAGACTTCTGAAGACAGAAGACCTTGTGCATAAAGATGTTCACTCAGCATAAATCACAGAACGAAAATACAGGAAAAGGGTCATTGTGCCATATAATCTCAGTTTTGTTTTGTTTATGTTAAAATTGTAATTAACCATCAATCATCAACAAACATAAACACACAAGTGATGCAATAAAAGATTAATGATCAGCTTTACTGTGGAATATAATTGCACCAGCAATTAATGACTTGAGGTAACAGTTTGAAAGGAGTCTTCATGAAGAATACTTCAATTAGACACAATGACATTCAAAACCTCAGCAACAATTCTAATTAATGAATCATCATCAGGCCCAGTACTAAGTAAAAGGCTCAAGCTGCATGAAGAAGGATGATAGTTGACTATCTATTACAATTAAAAGCACAACTAAACTACCTATTATTGACTGATCAACTTACATTATAAAATATAATGAAAAATGATGAAAAAAAAGTTATAGTTCCAACACTGAGTTTTGCAGGAAATTTGAAGGCAACAATTAGCAGTGAGATAACAAATGTAATGGGATCATTACCAGGATGTAATATATACATGGTCTATAACAAATTTCAAAATGTTAGGGAAAGAAGAGGGTTGATTAAGTAACTGTCAATATGAACTTAGTTAATGTTAATATTGAATAAGTCAGATTCAAGACTGAAACTTGCCTTGTTAAATCCTAACTTTTTTTTAAGTCTGGAGGTCAAGTTACTGAACACATTCACTAGATCAGGGCTCCCCAAATTGGTAGGTGGGACACCAAACAGAATCACATGTTGCATGACAATACTAGCCACCAAAAAGCTACCAAATAGTTTCATCCTCATCATCCACCCTTTCTCAGTCTCACAGATCTTCCCTCCCCACATACCTCTATCCCAACCCTCGCAGTTTTTCATCAAGCTTTGAAATGGAGCCACAGTGAGAAACTGTTTGGGAAGTATTGCACTAGAGGCTATCAGTGTACTTTGAGCATAAAAAATAAAATATTTTTAAACAAAGTTTAAAAAAACAATATTACGTTAGACACAAAGAAAGATCAGAAATACTTCATCACAGCTATCAGCAAAGGAGTTACATTCACACTAGACCTCTTATTCTAGCAAAATTCTTATAAACACCTAAACCTCAATGAAGATTCATCACTTTCTCACTTGAAGATGCCTTACTCAGTCTCAGGCTGATACAGCTGCAACCAGTGTCCTTTCAGAGAATTTTTGTGCAGTTATTAGATTTTATCCCTGCAACTAATGCCTCTCCCTGCATGCCTGAAAACAAAATGTAAATAAAACTCTATTATTTTAGCTGCAGAAAAATTACAAGTCCCCTAAATCCATTGTCCAGCAACCCTTCACTCTCTGACATACTCCACTCAAAGACTGATTGACTTTCTGGACTATTCTGCTCCTCTGTGTGTCTAGATGTCTGTTACTAGACAATAACAGAGGTTTTTTTGTTTCTTCTAACTTTTTTTGGTAATAAACTGAACAGTTAACCCTCCCAGTTCTTCAAGTCAAGGTTGCAAAACTTCATTGAAATGTGAACAAAACAGATTTCTAGAGTTGACTGTGCCATAGCCCAAGTTCACAAATGAAACTCTAAAAGTGACTAAACATGTCTTCCTTCTTAACATACAAAATTTTAAAAAAGCTGAATGTGTGTTGCTGGAAAAGCGCAGCAGGTCAGGCAGCATCCAAGGAGCAGGAGAATCAACGTTTCGGGCATGAGCCCTTCTTCAGGAATGGCCCATTCCTGAAGAAGGGCACATGCCCGAAACATCGATTCTCCTGCTCCTTGGATGCTGCCTGACCTGCTGCGCTTTTCCAGCAACACATTTTTCAGCTCTGATCTCCAGCATCTGCAGTCCCCACTTTCTCCTAGAAAATTTAAAAAAAATCAGGCTCTGATTTGCATGGACTATGGCATGATGAGTGGTAGAATCAGATGAGATGCTCTGCCAAGCTGGTCTCAATGTCAACATCATTCCACTTGAGGTTCATTGTCCTCAAGCAGCTTGGAGGCATTAAGTTCCCAGTTGATGTCCCTTAAACGCCTTGTTAAAATCCCACTCATCACAGCTTGTGATCTTGTCAAACTCACCAGACAACCCAGCTTTTGGTAAATCTGGACATGGAAACCAGAGTAGGTACCTGACATGTTCAGTTCATTGCTTGCTCCAGAAGACGTCCATCTTCCCCAGGGACAAATTACACAGCAGGGCACATCCACCAACTCATGTTACACGTATTCTTCCACTGCAAACATTGGCAATTCACTTTCAGGGAGTCATTCCAACCATCCTGGCATCCTCTAATGCACAGGCACCATGCCCTGTAAAAGTAGACTGGTCTATTGGGCACTGGCAAGCAGCAAGGCAAGGCTGCATCAGTTATGAATATTGTACAGGAAAAAGAACCTATCATATGGCATGGGTCAGACTGTGTAACAGGGCTGCTCACTTGCTCACTCAGAGCACATTCACTTAGTGCCTCGTGGCTAACTTGCAGCATGCCTTATCTTGCCCTATTGAGCCTTGCATCGGCAATTGGCTCAGTCGCCCAACCAGGCAGGTGGTTGTACTGCTAAGCAACCCACAGTCAGAGGCACATGCGTCTTGTCACACATCAGTATGCCATGTCTCTCTAGCATCCACATCACATAACCTCAGTGTTCATGCCAAACAGACAGCATCCAGAGCTGGCAATGGAACATCTCTGAAAGTTTTGGGAGTGGTTTGCAGTGAAGTTGTCATTCAGGTTCATCAAGGTCAGCTTCCTATGCCTGTCCTGGGTTTCAGCCAGGGTCAAGTGTCTGCTCAGGGTGGCATTACACAGAGGACCATGAATCTTGCTCCATAGAACAGGACACAGTCAGCCCTGTCTCTCCAAATGTGCCAGTCTGAGGTTGGGGTGCGGGAAGTGGTGGTTCAAGGACTGTCATAGTTGGAGCCATGTCTGTCAACCAGACAGGGGTCTGGGAAGGTGAGGGCAGAACAGGTCACTCAAATGGGTGGGTCATGGTCATCTCATCGTCTTCGTCCAAGCAATTAAGGGGAAATGAGGGGTTAGCGGACACTCCTTTGCAAGACACATGCTAGTGCTTGGTACATGGGTCTACCTGTAAAACTTATGAGGTAGAAAGCGTTGTGGCCACTGGATAGTCCTGGTGCTTGATGCCTTGTCAATATCACTGTTGCAGTGGAAATAACAAATGTTATTTACTTGTTTGTCGGTACATGGATATTTCAATAACCCTAAAGAAGTAAGCCCTGTTTTCAACTGCTATGGCAAGAATCTTTTCCCCAGAAAGCTTGATCAAATGAAGATGCAGCTCCCCCACTTGAGAAAATGAGAGAGGGCGTGGCTTGCAAAGACGAGGTGTCAGATCAAAAGGATTGTTGGAAGATGGGTGTGAGGCATAGGTAAGTGTAGGGAAGCAGACAGCAGGTTATTGCACTTATCAAGACAAAGTGCAGAAGATCATTGACTTTCTTTCTGAACTGTCACGCAGTCCTCATCATCACTGGGGATGACACTGATCCAGATGTCACTATCTGACACTGGTATTGCATGGTGGCCTGACCTCTTCTGCTGGTCATCCATGAGTTGACCCCTCTCCTCTTCAGTGTTCCAGTCACATCAACGTCCAGGTTGTTCTCTCCTTCTCTGCCATCTTTCCTTACTCCATCCACAGCTGAGGAGCACAGTTTCCAAATGGCAGCACTCCTGTAGGTAAGCAGCAGAATTTGGAAACTGCAATTGTATAATGTTTCAATGATTTTACTGGTTAATCTTAGAAATGTTGCTAGTGTATTTTTCATTCCGAATGGCATGATTTTACATTGATGGAATCCACCGAGTGTTATGAAAACTAATTTGCCTTTGGCCATATCAATCAATGGAACTTGCCAATATCCCTTTAATAAATTTTTTTTGTAACAAACCTTGCTTGTCCAGTCCTCTCATTACACTTCTTCAATTGTGGAATTGGATACGAATCCACTCTTGTGACCAAATGGAACTTGCAATAATTGATACACTATCATTGTGATATATTTAGCTTCAGCACCGTAATAGTGGGTAAGCCCAACTATAATTGATTCAGTAACATCATTGTGCATCATGAACATTATTTCATTCTGTCACCTGAACTAGCTTCTCTGGGTTGAGTCTATAAAGATGTTGTTTTATGGGTGATGCATCCTCTACCTTAACCTCATATAAGGTCATTGATGATTTCCATTGGCCTATTTACACAAATCAAATTATGAGATGGTAACAGCTTTTGTAAGTAAGTTTTATGCGAGATAGCATTATATAACTTTTAAAAAATAATCTTCACATTGTCTATTATGATTATGAAAGAATGAAAAATCAGATTCCTGATGTCAAGAAAGAAATTCAGATTATGTTTTGAAGGTTTATGTGGTGAGTTCTGAATCTCACTAAAATGTGTAGCAACCAATTTGTTTCCATGCATTTAAGTCTCATTAATATTAAATATTATTTCTATACAGTTTCCCATCCTCTCCTTCTTCCCCAAGATGCAAATGGTCTAAATGCCCAAAGTGAAAGTTAGAATGGTTATCTGATGCCACAGCTCAATGTTTGCTTCTCTGGCTCTTCATCTAGTTTCACTGTCACAAGCATTTCCTGTATGCTCCACTGCCATTGTAGTCTTTCACTCTTCCTCCATGCCAACTGGCATCACCAAACCACCCTGCATCCCTGCATCATCACAGCTACTTTCAGAACAACTGTCACACTACAATAGCTCTCCAGGACTTCACTTTCAAGCTCATGGACATTTATGCCATGGATGCTTCCTTGTCATAGTCTAAGGAAATGGATAGGCTCTTTAGGACTGAGATGAGGAGAAATTTCTTCAACCAAATAGTGGGGAACTTGTGGAATTTTCTGCCACAAAAAAGTGACTGATGTCAAAACATTGAATGTTTTCAAATAGGAGTTAAATACAGTTCTTAGGGTTGAAGGGATCATGGGGTATTGGGCGAAAGGAGAAATGCAGATACTGAGTTTGACAATCAGCTATGAGCTTGCTGAATGGCAGAGCAGGCTTAAAATGCTAAATGATCTGTAAAGGAGAGAGAGGAAGAAACCCACACTGCTAACTGACACAGCAGTGAATCTGCGCAGTTACTGCCTTTGCTGTTTGAATTTATGTATCACTGGACATTGGAGTGTGTCTAGGAAAACTTAACAAACAGCAAAGTTCACAACTGATCTTGGAGGAACCTGTTTGGGAGGGGTCACAGCACAGAAACAGATAAGTGAATAGTTTTAAGTATAGCCTTGCTGTAAATCTACAATAGTGAGTAGAGTGGGTTCTTTCTTGATTATATGTTTTCATTGGGATCTGTCTCTTAATTAACTTTTAAAAATATAAGCCATAAGTGTTAAGTTAGCCTGGAGCAGTGTTTTGTAGAGCAATGAGACAGAGCTGTTTTCTGGTTCTGTAGATTAGAAGGAGCAAAATGGCCTTCAGTAGAGTGATATGCTCTTCCTGTCAGATGTGGGAGTTTCATGAGAGTTTAAGGGTTACTGAGGATTATATCTGCACTAAATGTCACTGTTTGTGAATACTGTTAGATGGAATGATCAGTTGGAATGACAGTTAGAGGCAATGAGGAATTTACAAGAGCAAGGGGATGTGATAGATGGCAGTTATAGGAAGAGAGAAAAGACACAGATACAGTCAGGTGGATGGGTTAACTCCAAGAAAGGTAGGAGAAGTAGGTAGGTAGTACAGGAGTCTTCTGTGGCTATCCCCATTTCAAACAAGTATGCTGTTTTGGAAAATGTAGGGTGTGATGGACTTTCAGGGGAATGTAGCATGTACAGCCAAGTTTCTAGTATAGAGACTGGCTATAATGTAATGAGGGGTACATCAGATTCCAAGTGATCAGTTGTGTTAAGGGACTGTCTAGTCCGAGGTACAGACAGACATTTCTGCGGCCAGCAGCGAAAAATCAGAATACTGTGTTGCCTCCCTAGTGCCAGGATCAAGAATGTCTCAGAGAAGGTGCAAAATGTTCTCAAAGGGGAGAGGGACTAGCAGGAAGTCATTGTACACATTGGTACCAACAACATAAGAAGAGAAAACGATAAGATTCTGAAGGGAGAATACAGAAAGTTAGGCAGGAATTTAAAAAGGAGGTCCTCGAGGGTAGTAATATCTGGATTACTCCCAGTGTTACGAGCTAGTGAGGGTAGGAAGAGGAGAATAGGGCAGATGAATGTGTGACTGAAGAGCTGGTGTATGGGAGAAGAATTCAACCTTTTGGATCATTGGAATCTTTTCTGGGGTAGAAGTGACCTGTACAGGAAGGATGGGTTGCACCTGAATTGAAAGGGGACTAATATACTGCAGGGAGATTTGCTAGAGCTGCTTGGGAGGATTCAAATGAGTAAGGAGGGGGTGGGACCCAGGGAGATAGTGAAGAAAGAGATCAGACTGAGACTGGTACAGTTGAGAAAAGAAGCGAGTCAAACAGTCAGGACAGACAGATACAAAGCAGACAACAAGGTAGGATTGATCAATGGCACTGCATTTATTTCAATGCAAGGAGTCTAACAGGGAAGGCAGATGAACTCAAGGCATGGTTAGGCACATGGGACTGGGATATTACAGCAATTACAGAAATGTGCTTCAGGGATGGATAGAATTGGCAGCTTAATGTTCCAAGATACAAATGCGACAGGAAGGACAGAAAGGGAGGCAAGAGAGGAGGGGGAGTGCCGTTTTTGATAAGGGATAGCATTAAGGCTGTACTTAGGGAGGATATTCCTAGAAATACATCAAAGGAAGTTATTTGGGTGGAACTGAGAAATAAGAAAGGGATGATCATCTCCTAATTGTCAGTGGGAAATTGAGAAACAAATTTATAAGAAGATTTCAGTTATTTGTAAGAATAATAGCATGGTTATCATAGGGGATTTTATCTTTCCAAACATAGACTGGAACTGCCATAGTGTCGAGGGTTTAGATGGAGAGGAATTTGTCAAGAGTGTCCAAAGAAACTTTTCTGAGTCAGTATGTGGATGTACCTAATAGAGAAGGTGCAAAACTTAGGGTGTCAGTGGGGGAGCACTTTGGGGCCAGCGACTACAATTCTATTCGTTTTAAAATAGTGATGGAAAAGATAAACCAGATCTAACAGTTGAAACTCTAAATTGGAGGAAGGCTAATTTTGAAGGTATTAGGCAAGAACTTTCAAAAGCTGACTGAGGGCAGATGTTCACAGTTAAAGGGATGGCTGGAAAATGGGTAGCCTTCAGAAATGAGATAATGAGAATCCAGAGATAGTGTATTCCTGTTAGGGTGAAAGGAAAGGCTGGCATATGCAGGAAATGCTAGATAACTAGAGAAAGTGAGGACTTAATTAAGAAAAAGAAGGAAACATATGTCAGGTATGAACAGGAGAGATCGATTGAATCCTTAGAAAAGTATAAAGGCAGTAGGAGTATACTTAAGAGGGAAATCAGGAGGGCAAAAAGGGGACATGAGATAGCTTTGGCAAATAGAGTTAAGGAGAATACAAAGGGTTTTTTACAAATACATTAAGGACAAAAGGGTAACTAGGGAGAGAATAGGGCCTCTCAAAGATCAACAAGGCAGCCTTTGTGCAGAGCCGCAGGAGAAAGGGGAGATACTAAATGAGTATTTTTCATCAGCGTTTACTGTGGAGAAGGACGTGAAAGATATAGAATGTGGAGAAATAGATGGTGCCATCTTGAAAAATGTCCATATTACAGAGGAGGAAATGCTGGGTGCCTTGAAATGCATAAAGATGGATAACTCCCCAGGTCCTGATGAATACAATCTATAATACAATCCAAATAAGGTGATCATCCCTTTCTTATTTCTCAGTTCCACCTAAATAACTTCCTTGGATGTATTTCAGGGAATATCCTCCCTAAGTACAGCCTTAATGCTATTCCTTATCAAAAACAGCACTCCTCCTCTTCTCTTGCCTCCCTTTCTATCTTTCCTGTGGCATTTATATCCTGGAACATTAAGCTGCCAGTCCTGTCCATCCCTGAGCCACGTTTCTGTAATTGCAATGATATTACAGTCCCATGTTCCTAACCATGCCTTGAGTTCATCAGCCTTCCCTGTTGGTCTCTTGCATTGAAATAAATGCAGTGCAATTTATCAGTCCTATCTTGCTGTCTGCTTTGCTGCTGCCTGTCCTGACAGTTTGACTCGCCTCTTTTCTCAACTGTAACAGTCTCAGACTGTACTCTAGAACTCTGTGGGAAGCTAGGGAAGTGATTGCTGGGCCCCTTACTGAGATATTTGGATCATTGATAGTCACAAGTGAGGTGCTAAAAGACTGGAGGTTAGCTAATATGGTACCATTATTTAAGAAGTGTGGTAAGGACAACAGGGAACTATAGACTGGTGAGCCTGAAATCGGTACTGGGCAAGTTGTTGGTGGGAATCCTGAGGGACAGGATTTATGCTTATTTGGAAAAGAAAGGACTGATTAGGGATAGTCAACATGGCTTTGTGTATGGGAAATCATGCCTCATGAACTTGATTGAATTTTTTGAAGAAGTCAAAAAGAGGATCGATGAGGACAGAATGGTGGACTTCTGTAAGGCATTCGACAAGGTTCCCCATGGGAGACTGGTTAGCAAGGTTAGATCTCATAGAATACAGGGAGAACTAGCCATTTGGATACAGAACTGACTCAAAGGTAGTGGAGGGTTGTTTTTCAGACTGGAGGCCTTTGACCATTGGAGTGCCACAAGGATCGGTGCTGGGTCCACTACTTTTCATCATTTATATAAATGATTTGGATGGGAACATAGGAGGTATCGTTTGTAAGTTTGCAGATGACACAAAAATTGGAGATGTAATGGACAGCGAAGAAGGTTACCTCAGATTACAATGGGATCTTGATCAGATGGGCCAATGGGCTGAGGAGTAGCAGATGGAGTTAAGTTTAGATAAATGTGAGGTGCTGCATTTTGGGAAAGCAAATCTTAGCAGGACCTATATACTTAATGATAAGGTCCTGAGGAGGTTGCTGAATAAAGAGACTTTGGAGTGCAGGTTCATAGTGCCTTGAAAGTAGGATTGAGGGTAGATAGGAGAGTGAAGAAGGTATGCTTTGGTTTATTAGTCAGATCATTGAATATAGGAGTTGGGAGGTCATGTTGTGGCTGTACAGGATGTTGGTTAGGCCAAGTTGAAATATTGCATGCAACTCTGGTCTCCTTCCTATCGGAAGAATGTTATGAAACTTGAAAAAGTTCAGAAAAGATTTACAAGGATGTTGCAGGGGTTGGTGGATTTGAGCTATATGGAGAGGCTGAATAGACTGGGGCTGCTTTCCGTGGAGCATCGAAGGCTGAAAGGTGATCTCATAGAGGTTTATAAAATCATGAGGGGCATGGATAGGATAAATGGACAAGGTCTTTTTCCTGCTGTGGGAGAATTCAGAACTAGAAGGCACAGGTTTAGGGTGAGAGGGGGAGGATACAAAAGGGACTTAAGGGGCAACTTTGTCATGCAGAGGGTAGTGCGTGCATGGAATGAGCTGCCAGATGAAGTGGTGGAGGCTGGTACAATTGCAACAATTAAAAGGCATCTGAATGGGTACACAAATAGGAAGTATTTAGAGGGATGTGGGTCAAGTGCTGGCAAATGGGACTAGATTAGGTTGGGATACCTAGTCAGCATGGAAGAGGTGAACCGAAGGGTCAGTTTCTGTGTTGTGCATCACTATGACTCTGTGACTCTCTGGCCACCTCCTGCCCCTATAATCTATGCTTCTACACTTCTGACAGCTCATGTTGCAATCAGGGACACATAGATATCGCATGCATTTGCACAACATGTATCTTATATCTCTTAGCTTGCTTTCTTTACACTGACTCACATTGTGCTTACTTTGAAGCTCTCAGCATCTCTAGTCTGCATTGGCTTTTATTGGAGACAGAAAGAAAGGCAGCTTATTACACTTAACAGCACTGAACAGTCAAGGGGTTTGACATGCTAGTGCATGCCCTTGTGCAATGTCGATGTCATACCTACAGCATATCTTGGCACTTTATGCATCAAACACACTGTTTGTGCTTTAATCAAAATAACTTGTCTGAAATTCAGAGAGAATTTTTCCTCAGTAGGGTCAAGTGGGACTATGATTAGATTGTCACCATAGTTAGTCAAAGCAATTATTCAGATATAGTCTGGAGACTTGGCCACGGTCAGTACATGGCTTGCTCCTATCATTATTCAGGGATCATTGCTTTTGCTGTCTGATGATATGGTAATGGCCATTCCTTCAGGGCAGTCCAACAGTCTAAAGATTACCGTTAATCAGTCAGGGAGACATCAGACCGAGGACTGAGCCATGCTTAGTCAGGGCTGTCCTCAAAGTCACTCTGTTGTTAAGCCATGGTCAATCCTGGCTGTTTGGATAATAATGGGCAGGAGTGTTATCAGGTATTAGTCCACGGATGAGTAGGGAAAGTGGAAATTTAAATCTGGGGATGTGTTGATTTTTTTCTGATGCTATGCATAACGTGGTAAAAGGGGGTAACTCTGAGTATAAGGTTAAAATCTGACACAACATAGAAGAGTGCAAGGTCCAGGGAAAACTGGGGGACTTTGCAAGTCACCACCACTTCAATTAGAGGACAATAGATTGCTATAATGGGCATGATTAGGCGATAAGCCATGGACTGAGAGAAAACCTATCAATTGCAGCCTGTAAGTCACTCTGCTTCTTAAAAGGTTACATATATCCACCAATTCTCGAACACATTCTACAACTCTTATTGATGCACAATGCCTTGAAGCTGCTATCTTCTGTTATCTTCACAAGGAACTAGAAGCATTTAAGAACATGGTCTATTATAATGAATAGTGCATTTCTTGGGTGCATTGTTGGGGTGATGCAATGTGGATGTAGCCCTGCCAGTTTTATAATTTCCTAACATTACTTGGTGAAATGGGTTGTTTTACATGAATCTAAATAAGGTAAAATAACTCAGAGGACAATGTGAGAAATTACATTGCCTTCCTTCTTGGACAACGTTAAAAATCACAGAACACCAGGTTATCGTCCAAAAGGTTCATTTGGAAGCACTAGCTTTCATAGCGCTGCTTCTTCACCAGGTAGCTGTAGGACAGGATCATAAGACACAGAATTTATAGCAGAAGATCACAGTGTAATGCAACTGAAATGACAGATTGAACAAACCTAGATTGCTGTTAAGCCTTTCATTTTTTAGAATGGGTTGCAGGGCTTGGTTCTTCATTGGTTATTTGGTTCACATTAATGAACCAAAGCCTACAACCTATTCTAAATGTATAATTTCACTAAAAATTCTGTGTCTTATGATCCTGTCCCACAGCTACTTGAAGAAGGAGAAATGCTCTGAAAGCTAGTGCTTCCGAATGAACCTGTTGGACTATAACCTGGTGTTGTGTGATTTTCTAACTTTGGCCACCCCAGTCCAACACCTGCACTTCTACATCATTCCTTCTGGGAGGCCTCCAACCCATAGTATATCACAGCCTAAGGTCAAACTTCTTTTGCACTGGCTATGACACATCACATAATATCACAGAAAAGTTATTTTAGTTCTGTATTCCTAATGGCAAATTGGCATGGAAACTCCTCTACTCCAATCATGAGAACATTCCTGCAAATAGATTCCAATCCTGGTCTTGAAATTTTGATGGCGTCTGTCGAATGCTGCTTCTAATACTAAAACATTGTTATTGGCCAGGATTGCAGAAAGATGGTGTTAAATTTTGCCAAACATGCCATACATGTTATGTAGAGAAGAAACCTCAACCAACAACTAAACCATAACCATAATTATACAGGATGTCCAAGAAGCATTTAGCAAGGTGTGAAGAGATTGCGTAGGATATCTTGGGATTCTGTATCTTTTATCAATTATTGATGTTTCAATAAGATATCCTGATGCAGCACCTTTGGGGATAAATATGGCAAATGTTATTGGAATTATTAGCTCAATTCTAAGGAAATATTATCAGATCAAGTTTCAAATCTTTTGTTCAGAATAGTCAAAGTGATAATGAATAGTTCAGTCTATCACCCAGAAACACAAGCAGCATCAGAAAGATGGCATCAAGACATAAAGACCAGGATTAGAGCCTATCGTGGGGAATGTCCTCACGATTGGAATAAAGGAATTTCCATGTCAGTTTGCAGTTAGAGTTGCAGAATTAAAAGAGCTTTTTCCATGATATTATGCTATGTGTCATAGGTAAAAACAAGACTGCAGATGCTGGAAACTAGATTCGAGATTAGAGTGCTGCTGGAAAAGCACAGCAGTTCAGGCAGCATCCGAGGAGCAGGAAAATCGACTTTTCGGGCAAAAGCCCTTCACCAGCCAGCATAAAAGAAGCCTCCCCTTAGGCTGTGATACACTATGGGTTGGAGGCCTCCCAGAAGGAAGGCAATGTAACATCTATACATCATCCTTTGAGTTTTTTTACCTTATTCTGACAGACGTAACACAAGCCATTTCACCATGGCTGAAGAAATAACAAAGAAGATTGCTGAGGGCAGAGCAGTGAACGTGATCTACATGGCTTTCACTAAGGCGTTCGACAAGGTTCCTCATGGGAGACTGGTTAGCAAGGTTCGATCTCATGGAATACAGGGAGAACTAGCCATTTGGATACAGAACTGGCTCAAAGGTAGAAGACAGCAGGTGGTGGTGGAGGGTTGCTTTTCAGACTGGAGGCCTGTGACCAGTAGAGTACCACAAAGGTCAGTGCTGGGTCCACTATTTTTGTCATTTATGTAAATGATTTGGATGTGAACATAGTTAAAAATCACAAAACACTAGGTTATAGTCAGACAGATTTATTTGGAAGCACTAGCTTTCAGAGCTCTGCTCCTTCATCAGGTGGTAGTCGAGTATAAGACCGTAAGACACAGAATTTAACTGAAATTATATATTGAAAAAGACCTGGATTGTCAAGTCTCTCATCTTTTAGAATGACCATGTTGGTTTCAGTTCTTTCATATGTAAATTCCAGAATATTTTTAAAAGTTACATAATCAATTGAACTTTAACAATAGGTGCCATGTCAGCTCAGATAATGCATTGAAAGTGTGAAGTGCCCTGTGAACATCGGACATAGAGTTATTAAGTTTTCAGATGAGACCAAAATTGGCGATGTAATGGACAGCAAAGAAGGTTACCTCGAGTACAATGGGATCTTGATCAGATGGGCCAATGGGCTGAAGAGTGACAGATGGTGTTGAATTTAACTAAATGTGAAGTGCTGCATTTTGGAAAAGCAAATCAGAGCAGGACGTATATGCTTAATGAGAAGGTCCTGGGGAGTATTGCTGAACAAAGAGACCTTGCAGTGAAGGTTCATAGCTCCTTGAAATAGAGTCACAGGTAGATAGGATAATGAAGAAGGCATTTGGTATGTTTTCCTTTATTGGTCAGAACATTGAGTATAGGAGTTGGGAGGCCAGTTTTGGAATATTGCATGCTATTCTGATCTCCTTCCTATCGGAAGGATGCTGTGAAACTTGAATGGGTTCAGAAAAGATTTACAAGGATATTGCCAGGCTTGGAGGATTTGAGCTATATGGAGAGGCTGAATAGGCTGGGGCTGTCTTCCTTGGAGCGCTGGAGGCTAAGGGGTGACCTTATAGAGGTTTATAAAATCATGAGGGGCATGGATAGGATAAATAGATAAGATCTTTTCCCTGGGGTGTGGGAGTTCAGAACTAGAGGTTTAGGGTGAGTGGGGCAAGTTATAAAAGGGACCAACGGGGCAACTTTTTCATGCAGTGGCTGCTATGGAATGAGCTGCCAGAGAAAGTAGTAGATGCTGATACAATTACAGTATTTAAAAGACATCTGGATGGGTATATGAATTGGAAGAGTTTAGAGGGATATGGGCCAAGTGTTAGCAAATGGGATTAGATTGGGTTAGGTTATCTCGTCAGCATGGAAGAGGTGGACTGAAGGGTCTGTTTCTGTTCTGTACATCTCTATGACTCTGAGTATAATTAATATTGTGAAATAATAGGTATGGCAGGGTTACACCCTCTTTGCATCCCCCCTGAAATCTACCCAAGAATTGCACCATTCATTATAACAGAACATGTTGTTCAATACTGGGCATATCAGTATTTTAGCAAAAGCTGTGTAGCTGATGAGTGCTCTAGGAATAGTGACCCATTTTCAGATCCTCCAAATACAATGCTGAAATATGCTATATGATGGAATACTGAATAGGCTGGGGCTGTTTTCCCTGGAGCTTCAGAGGCTGAGGGGTAACCTTACAGAGGTTTATAAAATCATGAGGGGCATGGATAGGGTAAATAGACAAGGTATTTTTCCTGGTTTGGGGGAGTCCAGAACTAGAGAGCATAGGTTTAGGGGAAAGATTTAAAAGAGACCTAAGGGGCAACTCGTTCACGTAGAGGCTGGTGCGTGCTTGGAAATTAACTGCCACATGAAGTGGTGGAGGCGAGTACAATTGCAACAGTTAAAAGGCATCTGGATGGGTACATGAATTGGAAGGGTTAAGAGGGATGTGGACTGGCAAATGGGACTAGATCAATTTAGGATATCTGGTTGGCTTGGAAGAGTTCGACCAAAGGGTCTGTTTCCATGTTATACATCTCTATAATTCCATGACCTACAATTGACTTGAATGAGTTAAACAGCAAGAACATTTGAAAATCTGAACACCATATGCATTGAGTCCAAAAAAGAACCTTTCTCCCAGATTCAGTATCTACCTTTTCTACTACAGGTGCAATCCCTTATGGATTATTCTGTAATATCCTGATGGGGGTGGGGCAAAGTGAATGGACCAAATATTCTGAAGTATTTCTAGTGCCAGTATTTATAAGTTGTTTTCTTCAGCAACACCTAAAGAAGAAAGAGGTCACTTTGGTTTCTTGAATAAAGCAGACATTTAACTTGCTGAAGAAAGAGCAGCATGATGGTTACATTGCATGGTCATTAAACTATTGCACTACCTGACCAGGTAGACGTGGGTCAGGTTGGCACTTTATTAGCTCAACATATTGTGGTGGTCAAAATGATAGTCAATTCTGTTTTCAGTCTGGCCAATTATTGATTGGAAATTCTGTTTTTATATTTCACATCATCAAGCTATTTATCTACTACTTTCAGAAAATTTTAAGCCATCCACTGGTGCAAAACATTTACATGTTTTAATTTTCTTCTTACCTATAAGTAACGGTTGGGTAAACATATAGCTTAAGTAATGACAAGTTTGTTTTCATGTGACACTTTTGCTCTCAATGATGTGTTTTCAGATGGTTTCAGCATGTACTTTGTTCTTCCTATGAGATGTCATTTACTGAAACTGTGTCAGCTTTTCTGATATGACCAATCAGCTTTAATTGGCAGGTATACTACGGTTAGACTGTTCACGGAGCCAAGCTGACACATCCCATGTTCGAAAAGTTAACCATGCTGAACACATGAAAGAAAAACCATTTCTCACCTTGTGTTGCTCATCATTATTACATTAAAGAAAGGAAAAAAGAATTCTGCTCTGATGTATTAAATATTAATTCAATTACTAACAGATGTTCGATCACACGAAACCTACTGAAAAATTCGGTTCTTCACCTCATACCAAAGTTCCTGTGTTCGTGAATCTGTTAGAAATTGCAGCCATCAGTGAATATTTTATCTGATTGAACACAGCAAAGTTCCCCTAATCTGACAGCAAAGCACAGCAGTGGGTGAAATTATTTCCTTTTAATGCTGGATGTCTGTAGGATTCGTTTTCATTGAGGGAAGATTATGGAATCAGAATGGTAAAACAGTCTTTCAGAGCGGACTGACATGCAGTGTGTTTACTGATGAGTGCCTTCCTTTCTTCCCACCCCCCTTCTTGCCCTGTTCTTGGCTCATCATCTTTTGTTTAAGTGAACTGGGTCATAGCCATCCTGGCCTAAGATTCTTTAGGCTGTTCCAGTTTTGGAAGATTAATAGCTCTTGTTTAGTCTGCAAAGTTATCTATGGCTATAAAACAATATTCCTTCTATATTAAAAAATTAAATGTCTGGATTATATAATTAAAACCTACTGTACATGTCTTTGTCACCAATTGTACTTGTCATTATTTTATGATGTGTTATATTAATTTCTAAATTAAATCTGATGGTGTATTCACTGAAATCATGTAAAACAGATTTGTCTTTATTCAGTTTTTAATAAATTGCACTATGAAGCGTATTGGCACAATCTTTGGAAAATTGAAAAACTTGATCCACATTTTAATCAATCCCAAATGAAATGTTTCAAAAATCAATACTTCAAACACATTCAATTTTCATCTGCTTTGACAACCACCTATTCATTCAAAAGGATGTAGTTGTAGTTATGTTAACGAGAGCTACCATAAAGTAATTTAGGTGGACAGGCAGATAGTACTGAGGAAGTGGGAAGGCTGCAAAAGGACCTAGACATTTGGGAGAGTGGTCCAGGAAATGGCTGATGGAATTCAATGTGAGCAAATGCGAGATCTTGCACTTTGGAAAAAATAATACAAGCATGGACTACTTTCTAAACGATGAGAAAATTCATAAAGCCTAAGTACAAAGGGATCGGGGAGTGCTAGTTGAGGATTCTCTAAAGGTAAACATGCAGGTTGAGTCCATGATTAAGAAAGCAAATGCAATGTTGTCATTTATCCCAAGAGGGTTGGAATATAAAAGCACCGTTGTGCTACTAAGACTTTATAAAGCTCTGCTTAGGCCCCATTTGGAGTACTGTGTCCAGTTTTCGTCCCCACACCTCAGGAAGGACATACTGGCACTGGAGCGTGTCCAGCGGAGATTCACAAGGATGATCCCTGGAATGGTAGGTCTAACATACGAGAACGGCTGAGGATCCTGAATTGTATTCATTGGAGTTTAGAAGATTAAGGGGCGATCTAAAAGAAACTTACAAGATAATACATGGCTTGGAAAGGGTGGGACGCTAAATGTCTTCAAGGCATTGATAAATTCTTGATGTCACAAGGAATTAAGGGCTACGGGGAGAATGCGGGTAAGTTGAAATGCCCATCAGCCATGGTTGAATGGCGGAGTGGACTCGATGGGCCGAATGGCCTTACTTCCACTCCTATGTCTTGTGGTCTTATGGTCTAATTTGGAGAGCATCTGAATAACTGCACTTTCAAACAATGTATTATCATTTGGAGAATGATGCAACAATTGTAGCAGTATCTTACATCTCATTTACAGTAATAAATGGGATTGAATAAATGAATAAGTTAGTTTCATGTTTGCCACACTCTCTGTCCCAGATATTTAATAAAAATCAGACAGTGTCCAAAGGTTAGAGGCATCAGAAAATAATGTCAATAGCAGTCAAAATAATGACCAGTATAAATATAACTGGCCTGCTTAATCCGGTATTATTTATCACTAGCCTTTTTTGAGATTCTTTAACCAATTTATGGTACAGTTTACTGCTTCTTTCATCCTTTACTCTCTTGCAGAAGACTTGGAATTGTGCCTCAATTTGATTATTACTTTGTAATTCAATTACGTGCCATCATGCTTTTCTAAGAAGACTGTAAAATACCTCACACAGTAGTGCTTTACATTATCACTGCAGTAAAAATGTTTTGACTTACCCACACGTTAAAATAATACAACAACTGATACTGTTCATTTTGTACAGAAACCAAGTATTTGTTGCTCTTAGTTTTCCAGGCACCTTGCAGCATATGGGAATATTCTACAAGCCCACACTTCCTGTATAGAAGAGGTGTCAGAGATGGGAATCAAGACTGTAGCCCAAATAGTTTGACCTGAACTCATGAGCACAGCCCTATACCAGGAATGTGGGATGGTAAAATCAACCCTCCATAGGAAGACTCTGTGAAAGGTAATAAGATCATAAAAGTTATAAAATATTTTTTAAACAAATGGAATAAAATTATTCCTTTGAAAGCCTTTTTAATTTAAATATGAATGCTACTTATGTTAAACTTACCTTAAATACATTTTATTATGTTACAGTAGTTGTTTCTTGCTTTTACTTTTAAATATGACACCCCCACCCCCCTCCCCCATCACAAAGTACACCCTAAATTGAGCTTAGGCATTGCAATTACAATTCCCTTTAGCTTCAAAATATTCTGATGAGTCAGGGACTTTTCATTAATATTATAATTATGTTGTTCGTACTGAACATGCAGTATTACCAATATAAAGCACCTGAACTGAACAAAATGGAGAAAGTACTCTAACACTCCCATTTTATTGATTATGATGAATTAAGTTGCAGTTGCTTGTGATGACACATTGATCTTCTAGAGAATGTCATAGCATGTATTGTATACGTACTGATAAGTACTAAACAGGTCAATTATCTGAGGCAAAAAAGTCTGATTGGACTTTGCATTCAGTGGCAAAGGCAGGCACTCAAGTTTGGCCTTAATTAAAGTTGCTCTGACTTTTTCTATACTGGTGTCAGTTTGAATTTAATGCCTTCTACAGGGGGACTGTGGCATCTAGAGAAAATTAAGCAGGCAACAAAAAGTCATAACAGCCAATGAGATTGAAAAAATTCATAGATAACAAAGTGGGTACATAAATAGGAACACTAATCGGGTTTAAATCAATGAACAGCAAGCGTGATAAAGATTGAGATATATGCACAAAATTTAGGGATGAAGCTGAATTGTGAAACATGAACTTTGGAAGGAGATATACTTTTATGTTACTTTTAAAAAATCTACAACACAATAATTTTCTGAAAAGGAATCCACATTTGTAAAATTAATATTTCATCGGACCAAATAGGTTAAATAGTCATTATGGCTTAATATTCCATCAGGAAGATAGTTAGTCTTGATTAAATAAAGCATAACTCTTTAATCAGTCCTTCCAGTGAGAATAGTGGGTAATTTGAATTAGAGTCATAGAGGTCTGCAGCACAGGAAAAGCTGTTTGGCCCATCAAGTCTGCACCAGCCAGAAGCAAGCACCTAACTATTCTAATCCCGTATCCTGTTGTGCCTTGGCATTGCAAGTGCACAGCTAAATACTCCTTAAATGTTATGAGAGCCTCTACATTCTAACACCTTTACAGGCAGTGAGGATACACCACCCTCTAAATGAAAAAATATTTCCTCACACCCTCTCCAAATCTCCTGTCCTTTTCCTTAAGTTTATGTGGTAGGATAGTGAAGAAGACGTTTGGTATGCTTTTCTTTATCAGTCAGACTATTGAGTACAGGAGTTGGGAGGTCATTTTGCGGCTGTACAGGACATTGGTTAGGCCACTGTAGGAATATTGTGTGCAATTCTGGTCTCCTTCCTATTGGAAAGATGTTGTAAAACTTGAAACGGTTCAGAAAAGATTTACAAGGATGTTGCCAGGGTTGGAGGATTTGAGCTATAGGGAGAGGCTGAACAGGCTGGGGCTGTTTTCCCTGGAGCGTCAGAGGCTGAGGGGTGACCTTATAGAATTTTACAAAATTATGAGGGGCATGGTAGGGTAAATAGACAAAGTCTTTTCCCTGGGTTTGGGGAGTCCAGAACTAGAGGGCAGAAGTTTAGGGTGAGAGGGGAAAGATATAAAAGAGACCTAAGGAGCAACGTTTTCACGCAGAAGGTGGTACATGTATGTTATGAGCTGCCAGAGGATGTGGTGGAGGCTGGTACAATTGCAACATTTACCAGGCATTTGGATGGGTATAAAAATAGGAAGGGTTTGGAAGGAAATGGGCCGAGTGCTGGCAGGCGGGACTAGATTGGGTTGGGATATCTGGTTGACATGGACAGGTTGGACCGAAGGGTCTGTTTCCATGCTGTACATCTCTATGTCTCTATGGTCATCGATCCCTCCATCAAGGGAAAATGTTCCTTCCCATCTTTGTCCCTCATAATTTTAGACATCTCAGTAATGTCTCCCCTCAGTCTCCTGTGCTCCAAAGAAAACAACCCTAATCTATCCAATTTCTCTTCATAACTCTCCAGCCAAAACAATATCCTGGTAAATCTCCTATGTACCCTCTACAGTGATATCACATCCCTTCTATAATGTGGATTCCAAACTGCACACAATACTCTAGCTGTGGCCCAAAGTTGACCCAATGTTTGATATAGTTCTAGCATATTCTCCCTGTTCTTAAATGCTACACCTCAGCTAATCAAGACAAAAATCCAATTTACCATCTTAACCACTTTATCTACCTGTCCCACCACCTCAAGATACTGGTGGATATTAACACTAAGATAAAAGCAATGACTGCAAATGCTGGAAACCAGAGTTTAGATTAGAGTGGTGCTGGAAAAGCACAGCAGTTCAGGCAGCATCCGAGGAGCAGGAAAATCAAAAGCCATATTCCTGATGAAGGGCTTTTGCCCAAAACTTTGATTTTACTGCTCCTTGGATGCTGCCTGAACTGCTGTGCTTTTCCAGTACCACTCTAATCATTAACACTAAGATCCCTCTGATCCTAGGGTTGTACTGTTCTTCATTCTATTTGCTACTCATCAGCCCATCTGATCGACCTGTCCTACATCATCCTGTAATCTAAGGCTATCCTTGTCACTACTTACCATCCCACAAATTTTTGTATCATCTCTGAACTTACTCGTCAGTCCTAGTTTACTGGTCAACCAACTAGTTTAAGGTCTTGCCAAATCAATACTTCCTATGTTGATTCCATTGTCAAAGACTGCTTCAATATATCCTGTGAAAAAAAAGGGTATCACTGACAACAACTTGAAGTTTATAGGGTTTCTGGTTTGCAATCAGTAATTTCCTGATTTTATGAGGTTCAAATCACCCCCAGAACCCTGCTTCTGACACTGGACTTATTTAGGGAATGTGAAATGAAGAAGACAGTAGACAGGTGTTTTAGGGCAAAAGCATCTCTGTGTTTATTTAACTACAAAAAGGTAAGTACAATAAAGAAATAAAAGGCAAATGCAATAAAACAGTGAAATTGACAAAATTATGTCGAGTCAGAAAGTGTGGTGGTGGAAAAGCACAGCAGGTCAGGCAGCATCCGAGGAGCAGGAGAGTTTACGTTTCGGCCAAAGGCTTTTCATCAGGAATGTAGGGGAGGAAGGGGGTTGAGAGATAAATAGGAGGGTGGGACTGGGGAAAGGTAGCTGGGAAGGCGATAGGTGGATGCAGCTGGGGGGTGATTGTGATAGGTCTGTGGGGAGGATGGAAGGGATAGATGGGAAGGAAGGTGGACAGGTGGGACAGGTCAAGAGGGTGGTGCAGAGTTGGAAGGTTGGTTCTGGGACGAGGTGCTGGGAGGGGAGATAAGGAAGCTGGTGAGATCGATGTTGATGCCATGTTGTTGAAGGGTCCCAAGGTGGAAGGTGAGGCATTCTTCCTCCACTCGTTGAGTGGTTTGGATTTGACAGTGGAGGAGGCCCAGGACTTACATGTCCTTGTCATTGTGGGAGGGGGAGTTGATGTGGTCAGCCATAGGGCAGTGGGGTTGTTGGGTGACCACTTCAACTTCCCCTCCCACTCCACCAAGGATATGCAAGTCGATATAGCATCAATGTCGACTTCACTAGTCTCCTTATTTTGCCTCCCCTCACCTCGTCCCAGATCCAATCCTCAACTTGGCAACACCCTCTTGACCTGTCGTACCTGTCTATCTTCCTTCTCACCTATCTGCTCCATCCTCACCGACCTATCACAATCATGCCACACCTGCATCCACCTAGCGCCTTTCTAGGTACCTTCCCATCAGTCCCATTCTCCCATTTATCTCTCAGCTCCCTTCCCCACATTCCTGATGAAGGACTTGTACCTGAAACATCGAATCTCCTGCTCCTTGGATGTTGCTTGACCTGCTGTGTTTTTCCAGTTTTCGGTTTTGACTTTACAGCACCTGCAGTCCTCACTTTTTCACAATTATAGAGTACACTATCAAATTGAACAGAGGTTAAAACACTGTTCAAAGCTAAATAGCAGTTTTAATCAGGCACTTTCTTTGGGCTTCCTAACCTTGGGATCCATGCACTGTAACCACCTGCCTTCCCCTCCCTGTTAACTGGGTTGGAAACTTCGGGGATTCGGGAGTTTCAGCTCACCACCGGGGAAAACACAGTTTTAAAGTGCGTACAGAGTCTGAGGTTTTTGCCATTGGTTGTCTTGGCTAGGAACAGGCCCGTGTCTGAAAGCACTTGTTTGAATAGCACTTAGTTTGCTTCCTATCCTCTCTGATGCCCTTTGTTGGCGATGATGCTTTTTGTTTGTCACCCCATTCAGCTTCTCAGTTTGGCCTATGTGGTTCTTGGTTCTGAAGCTACTTATTGGGGCTAGACCCTGTGGGGAAACTGTTTCTGCAGGAGCTTGATGTTGCAAAAGGTCTTCCTTGTCTCAGATCAGAGCTAGCAGTTATACAGACTATGTGCCTCGTTATCTTCTCTCATATCTGTGTTTGATTACTGAGCTGTTGTTCCTCCTCTTGGAACTGAATGAGTCTCCTGATTACTGGATGAGGTACGAATGATTCTCCAATTAAAGTTAATTGGTTTTCAATAGTTTTAAATGTCGAGTATTTCTCTTGAATGGGTGTGGGTTAAAGCTTTACAGATAATGTGAAGGCCTTCACATTCAAGGACAAACAGGTTTGCATCTAGTACAATGTCCTGATGAAGATCTCATGCTCGAAATGTCGACTCTCCTGCACCTTGGATGCTCCCTGACCGGTTGCGCTTTTTCAAGCATCACACTTTTCGACTCTGATCTCCGGCATCTGTAGTCCTCACTTTCTCCCTGTAGTACAATGGTGAGGAATATTCAGTATCTCTGTGTCTGAGCAACTATTTAAAAGTTGAATGGTTTTATGTTAGTAGGCTGTAGAATGTTTTGGTCATTTGCTCTGCAGGCTGGTTGTTCATTGTCTTTAGATGAAGTGTTTGTGGTGGTCTTCCTTTAGCTTTAAAGGAAGACCCTGTTCCAGACAGCTGCCCCTAGGCTTAGCCAGAGAGTCTAGTGACTCTGAGTTCAAATGTGAATTCCAAAAACCCATGTCCCAAGTTCAGAGTGTTTTAGTCCAGGGTATCTGATGGAGATTGTTGTCCCATCTTACAAGGTTTCCCCTTCAAACTACATGTGTGGACACCAGAATGTTGCAGTCGACAGTGTGGTGCTGGATAAGCACAGCAGGTCAGGCAGCATCTGAGGAGCAGGAAAATCGACATTTCAGACAAAAAGTCCTTCATCAGGAATTTCCTGCTCCTTGGATGCTGCCTGACATGCTGTACATTTCCAGCACCACACTCTTGACTCTAATCTCCAGCATCTGTAGTCTTCACTTTCACCTACCAGAATGTCACAATCGGCTTTACTGCATAATTATGACAAGCATTGACACACAGCAGCTCTCTTGGCCTAGTAGTATTGTTAGAATATTAATGCAGAGACACTGGCAATGTTTTGGAGACCTTGGTTCAAATGTGCCATGGCAAATGTTGCAATATGAATTTCATAAAAATCTGGAACTTTAAGTCTAATGATGCCATGAAACCATTGTTGATTGTCAGGGGAAAACCCCATTTGATTCACTAATGTCTTTAGGGAAGAGAATTGGTGTCCTTACCTGGTTTGATCTACATGTGACTCCAGACCCACTGCAATGTGATTGAAACTTAACTGTCTTCTGGGCAATTCTGGATGGTTTATAAATGCTGGTCGAGTTGGGGATGTCACATCCCATGAAAAAAACTATGCTATTATAACTATTGCAAGTACCATAAAAAGAAAGAATAAGAATCTTGTATTGCACTTGAAATGCACAAGCATTTATTTTGTGAACTAATGTACAATGCAAATAACATCTTCAAAGGTCATACTAATTCATTATTGTGTAAATGGTAAAGTATAGAACTCGGTCATCTTCCCTTTTCTAAACATAAATTCTTGGGAGACATGTGGTCCCTTATCTAAGGATTCTGCTACAAACTGGAAAAACTCATCCATCACAAACCTTTCAGGAACTGGATTAGATTTTTTACATTGAGACTTATCAATGATAACTTAACCACTATGGGGAAAACATTTCCATTTATTCTGTTTGAAATTTCGTCTGATTCAGCATATTTACTTAAACTAGACCTCTTGGGAAAAGATTAGCAGTTCTGCCTTATAGGGTGTCATTTCACATTCACTAGTTCTCCTTTGTTGTTTAAAATGTTATGGACACTTTCGATAAATTAATTACAAAACCGTCTGGGCAGATAGGTTGAGTGTCCATGTTCTGAATTTAAGCTTCTTATCTGTTCATACATTTTGGAAAAGTAAACCTTTCATCTCTAAATCCTATAACAGTATGTAGTGTTTATTAAAAAGCTTTTAGTAAGTCATTAAGATGTGCATGCTGTTTGAACTTATGACGAGATGTTTAAAAAACACTTCATTATTGAGCTGTATCAATTTGCTGTTTTCTGTCGGGCCTTATTTCAGATTTATATTCTCTTTCCCCATCTGCAATCAACTCCTCCAGTAAAGAAGGTGGAGCACTTCAGGATAGAGCTGACCTTGTGTCTGCTGATGGTGCCGTAGTGAGATTGGTGCAATTAATGGAGTTTGGAACAGAATTTGTCCTGAAACTGCTGTCGTCTTCTCCGGCCAAGATTTGAACTAATCAAAAGCGTAAATCAAAGAATTTGGTATGTACAGTCTGTCTGTTCCATTGGTTTTCTAGCCATTAAATAAGCTGAGTGATGATCACTTTGACTCATAATTTTCCAGTTCGCAACTGCACTGTCAGTGTGACAGCACGTATCTGTCTATTACATTTTTGCAGGTTCATCTGCAAAGTTGGATAGCCAATGAAAAACAATACATGATTAACTAAAGTCTGTTAAATGCAATTTGTCTCTTGGCTCCAACCAGCCCTCTTGACCATTGCCACAAAATTGCCCTTGCTCTCCTCTCAGACACTTAGAAAGTACAACATGGCTAGGCAGCTGGGGAACAGCATGGATATAATGAGGTTTTTGACATGCAGATTCACATCAGTTCACAGTTGCAACTGCTAGCTCAGAAACTGACACTGTGTATTGAAAGATGAAGCTTCATCCATTAAGGCCAACAATGGGAAAGCCGAAAGATGGGGGCTGATATTGTCAGAATGATGAAATGTTGGAGGCAACGGTAGCCTTAATAGAAAGCCTGTGGTCAATGTCAAAGGGTTTAACTTCACCTTGTGTCAGGGCACAAGTCTTGAAACTCATCTTTCCCATTGTAGCAATGGTGATCAGCTCAACCCAGACATGCATTGGTTTGACTATGGTGCCATAAAAAGTGGGTGAAAGTGAAGACTGCAGATGCTGGAGATTAGAGTCAAGAGTGTGATCCTGAATAAGCACAACAGGTCAGGCAGCATCTGAGGAGCAGAAGAATCGACATTTCAGGCAAAAGTCCTTCATCAGGATGAAGCCCTTTTGCCTGAAACATCGAATCTCCTGCTTCTTGGATGCTGCCTGACCTGCCATATAAAGTGGCCAATTTGGAAAGTTTCATTGCAGAACTAACATCAGCCACCCAATGTTGCAAACATGGAACTGCAGGAACAAATAAATACCAACCTAAATTTTCTTATCTCCTTGAATCTTCACAGGCCATTTTTTCACTTCTTATACCCATTCCTTTATCAACTTGGTGGGTGAAATTTTCTGTTATCCTGAAAGCATAGACAATGGTGAGAAAGTTGGGAGAATATGGCAAGAATGAAAACATCGAATTCCCAATATCAAGGAAGACGTTCCCAATTTTCCCCCTAGGACTGAAACGGCAAGTTCTGAATTTCACAAATAATTAGCAGCTATCTTATTTCCATGTACTTACATCTCATTATTAGCTAATCTTGCCTTATTTCTCGTCACTTCCAGAATTCTCTTCTTATTTTCCAAGAAATGAGATGACACCGATTCCTAACATAAAAGAGCATGTATTTGGCAGCAGCAGCTTGTGGCTTGCTTCTCCAGGCTTTCCTCCAAATTCACAATGGACACTCTTCTCTTCCACCTTTCATCCAGACAATTGGACACCATGGAACCACCAGTGTCACCACATTATTGTGGCTTCCTGCTGTACACCTTCCAACCTTGAGTGGCAATGTGTTCCCTTGAAAAGTTGGAAGATAGAATGAAATGTTACCTGCAGAGAACTACAGAAACCTCTTACAATTTGTCTGTAACTGGGGGAGGTTTTTACGGGGCAGGTCCTACAGTAATTCCAGTAAATTGCTTTTAGCTTCAGTGTTGTCCACATTAAAGTGCAATGCATTGCCTACAGTCAACAATGTGACAGTTCCAGGATCCCTGATGTCTGAGGCTATCTGCAGTCAAGGAGTCAATAGCTTATGAGATATGAACAATGCTGAGCCATTACAACATTTATCCTTGGGATGTCTGAAGAGGCTGATCATCTGTCACATGGATGCAACTGAAATTGTCTGGCATGAAAGCAAATGTTTTAACAGTTTAAGTGAACATATAATCACATAACTGAAAGGAAATTTGAATTTTTTTGCACTGTTTACACATATGTTCCATCTATACGTCTTTTTTTCTTCCCTCTGCCTTCCACTATGTTTCCGTGTTGTCCCAATGTCCACAGTTGGGATAGAGGGATCTTGCTGTGTAGGTAACCCAGTTGACCAGAAGAACTTGTCTGGAAGCTGCAGGATGTTTGGGCTTAGAGGACCCAGATCTATTGAGAGTTTCTTGCCCAGACTTCTGCAAACTGCAGTAATACTGGCAGGGAGGAGATAGAGAGGCCTCCTGGAGTGTCCTGAGAAGAAGCTTCTAGTAGTCTTGTGTGTGGTTCCTCCATCTCCCTGTTGTGCCCGCTGGCACCAGCCTGTTTCCCTGTGAAGAAAGGGCACCGAAATGAGTTCCAGGTCCATTTTCCCCTTTTCACCTTGCCATTTATGCTGAGCAGCTATGGTGTGGAGGTCTGTGCACATATCTAACAGACACTGAGTGTGCTAGGCCTTCGTATCCAAAGCAGTAACCAGCCTGTTCATGGAGGCAGCCAGACATGTGCATGCTGGAGTCAGCATGGTACTAATGACATTACTGGAGATTTCCACCCTTCAAACCAGTTTACCATCTGCTTTTGCTAAATGTACCTGCTGTACCTGTGCTTGCCTGTTACACAGTCATTAAAGTCTGAGATCATGGGATCATTTTCTGTCTGTGGCTAAACAAGTACCTGGTCTCTGGCAGTCCTCTGAGATTCCACCCCAGTTCCAGTCTCTATAACAAACTAACTCAGGCAAAAGTCTCTGAGCTGGTGGAAAGCCTTGCCAATGCATCTAGTATGGATTGTGTTGCTTCTTCCTCAGAGATGGGGATTGAGCTAAGTGTAGTGTGGTGTTGGTCTCTTTCTTCACTCATTTTCTGGGTCCCACATGAGACCGGAGAGCTAAGTAGTTGTGAAAGACAGGTAAAAGCTTGTTCATGATAAGATGGGTTAGCACTGAGATTAATGGGACAGCAGTGTAGCACAGCATAGTTGGTCGCACATGGAAGTCACACACGAGCAGTTTCCTTCCTCTCTGGCCAAGTCCAGCAATTTTTTCTGCATGTAAGAGTTTGGAGCCTATTGTCTACCATTTGGCCTTTGTCTTCTCCGCCATGTTTTCAGAGTTATTTTGCCATGGCACAAAAGGAGGAGTGTACAATACAAAAGTGGATGGAAGAGGTGCTAATTGCGATATGGGGTTAGGAGAACTCTTGGTCAATATTCCCTCCAAGCTGCACAGCCAATCAGAGAGTCTGCAGACACTGGTTGGCATGCAAATGTATTGATTTCTGGTTCTGGAAATTGCTGCAATGCACAGGCAAGAAATATTAAAGGGAATCTAGGTGGTGGTGTGCTGTCCCCAAGGAGTCTTTAGGAAGTGCAGAGGGCAGGTAGGGTTTACAAAGTTAAAAATCACACAACAACTAAACCAACAGGTTTAATTGGAAGCACTAGCTTTCAGAGTACTGCTCCTTCATCAGGACAACCACCTGGCATGGCATCCTTTGCCAGATGAGAGGACTGAATGATTGTTGAGATCATCCACCAACATTTGGGGTGGCATGGTGGCACAGTGGCTAGCACAGCTGCCTCACAGCGCCATGGACCTGGGTTCAATTCCAGCCTCAGGTGACTGTCTATGTGGAGTTTGCACAAGCTCCCTATGTCTGTATTGGTTTCCTCTGGGTGCTCTTGTTTCCTCCAAAAGTCCAAAGATGTGCAGGTTAGGTGGATTGGCCATACTAAATTGCCCGTAGTTTCCAGAGGTATGCAGGCTAGCTGGATTAGGTGATGGGAAATGGGGTGGATCTGCGTGGGATGCTGTTCGGAAGGGTGGTGTGGACTCGATAGGCCAAATTGCCTGTTTCTGTATTGTAGGGATTCTATGATGATCTCCAGGTCCTTGTCAGCAGATTGGCATGCCAATTTCTCTTTTGGGGACATTTGTTCACTTCAACTAACGGGCAGAAGAGTGGAAAAGCCAGTTCCTGGCTTGAAGTGACAAATATCATGGAGCTAGGGTTTAAAATAGTGGCTTGAATGTTGCAAAATCCCAGCAGCAGTCAACGTTTCCACCTCACTTGCTGCCTGATTCCATGTTTTGTAGAGGCTGGTTACATAAATAATGTGATGAAAACTAGAAACTGCTTGAGAAAATTCAATATGGGAAATGGGCAACTGTCCACCATGAATGTTATCGAGAAAAACACTTTGCCAGAAAGTGGGTGAACTCAGCCCCATATTTTCTAATCAAGCCCAATTGCTCCAGAGTGCTGCAGGGAATTAAGAAATTACTGTCCTAGATTCATAAACAAAGGTCTTTAATTTCTCTAGCTGCACAGCCAGTACTCAACTCAGCCCTTATGGTTGAATAACTGTCTGCACTCAATCAAAACAAGGGCTGACTTGGAAACATTATGCCTCTGCTGGTCATGTAACTATACTTGACTGAGGAGTGAATGCTTCCAGGAAAAACGGCAGAAGATTGAAAGGAATAAAATGTTTCTTCAAATAAATTTACCAACATGTTTAATAACTTCTCAGATAATCAAAATAAGGCCTTTAATAATTAAAACACTCCTGCCATTTCAATGAAAATAAAACATTTCTTAAGTTATGAAGCTTTTTAGGGTACTTTTGCATTCACGTGATTGCTCGATGGTGCATAAGTTCAGTGAATCACTCAAAATGCTGAGATTTTCTTACATTCCTTATTGCTGATTTATGCATTGAATGCACTTTTCGTTGATAGAGTTCAACTTATTGTGCTAAAATTCTAGTTAAAAATGGCCATGATGGGCTCTTGATTTGGAGCAGCACTTGACTGGCTGAGTGATGAAATTACATCGTCAGCCTCTGGTTAACATACATAAAATCAGTGTTAATTAATTGTATGGCACACTTTTAATAGTACTTTAAGCTATATTAAAATCTTCATATAGTAGCAATATTATACAAAGCATATTATAATCTTTGCTGCATTTATCTCAGTTATCAAAGCAGGTTGCTTTCACTTCTTAAGATAGATAAAATGGCAAACAACAATTATAGCCACAGCTTACATTTGACTGAATCATGCACAGTTTCCTTGGAATTTATTGACTGCTTTATGACAGCAACTGCACCTTGAAATGAATAATTTAATCTGACTATAGATTATGGAGTTGAAAAGTGTGCTGCTAGAAAAGCGCAGCAGGTCAGGTAGCATCCAACGAACAGGAGAATTGATGTTTTGGGCATAAGCCCCTCATCAGGGATGTGAGGAGGATAAAGGGGGCTGAGAGATAAATAGGAGGGTGGGGCTGCTGCTGGGGAAAAGGGAGCTGGGAAGGTGATAGGTAGATGCAGTTGGGGGATGGTAGTGATGGGGTGAGGCCCAGATCCAACCCTCCAACTCAGCACCTTCCTCTTGAACTGTCCTCCCTGTCCATCTTCCTTCCCACCTGTCCTATATATTCTCCCCTCCAATCTATCACTCTCACACCCCACATTCATCTACCTATCACCTTCCCAGCTACCTTCCCCACCCCCTACCCTATCCCTGTAACTCTGCATATACCATGTGTAATCCACCCAGCCTACACATCCTTGGACACTATAGCATAGCCATAAAACCTTATCCTCACATACATGGGGAGAATGTGAAGCTTGACACAGTCATCCAAAGGTGGAATTAAACCTGGGTCCCTGGTGCTGTGAGACAGCAGTGCTAACCACTGTGCCACCATGCTATCCTTTTTACTTTAACTTCATTTTTTATTTCTATTTCAGAAAGCCAATATGCAACCTACATTGCTTACATTCCACCTGAGACCTTAGTCAGCACATTAATGTGAGGCTCCATGATTAATAAAGACAGCAAATCCTATATATGTAGGGCCATCTCCTTAAGAGCCAACTACAAGCCAGTGGTGTAATGTTGGACTTTATTTTCAAGGAATCATAGATATAGTAGTTCCTTAGACCTGGTGTTATTTACAGTATGAACTACAGTCAATAGAGCAAAGCATTCGTACCTGTGATATCCGCATCATTGTAATTGAAAGGCTCCCACGTGGTGGCACTCAAGTGACCATTACTGGAAAAAGTCAGCTTGGTTTTGTATGTGGTTGGTCATTCCTCATGAACTTTTTCACACTGAGGGCAGTGAGTGTATAGAATGAGCTGCCAGAGGAAGTGGTGGAGAATGGTACAATTGCAGCATTTAAAAGGCATCTGATGGGTATATGAATAGGAAGGGTTTAGAGGGATATGGGCCAAGTGCTGGCAAATGGGACTAGATTAGGTTAGGATATCTGGTTGGCATGGACGTGTTGGACTGAAGGGTCTATTTCCATGCTGTACATCTCTATGACTTTATGACTCTATGACTCTCAATACAGCTGACCAGAAAATGGACAGGGAAATGTATGTGGATATCATTAGATAGATATGCAGAATGTTGACACAATTCCTTATTAGAGATGGCTAACTGTAGTTGAAATTCATACTGTTGAATGCAAAATATTGACTTGGTTATGAAATTACCTGAATTCAGGGGACAGTCGAGATAAAAAGCAAATACTCTTATTGGTAAAATGTGACTTGCATATTGTGCCTCAAGGATTATGAGTCTGAACTATTCAATATAGTTAATAATAACTTAGATGAAAGAATAGGAAGTCATTGTCGAAATTGGCTGATTGCACAAAGGTAGGCAGGATTGAAAGCAGTTTCTGTAAAGTATAATGTTACAGGGATCTTGATGAATGACAAACAACACAAAAAGATTTTAATGTAAACAAATATGAGATCATCCACTTCGGACTCAAGAGCATTAGAGCCGTCCATTTCTTAAAGAAAAAAGCTACAAATGGTGATGGTCCAAAACAACTTGTGGGTTTACGTCCAAGAAAATTAAAGTATCATAAACAAAAACTGTTTGAAAATGCTAATTGAACAATGACCTTGACATTGAGAGGAATAGAATACACTTAGGTTAGTAATCATACTTCTCCTAACAAGGTTATATCACACCTGGAGCATAATGAGTCGTTCTAGGCACTATACATTATGCACAATACAACGGCCATGGAAGGAGTACAACATATTTACCAGAAAGATACTTGCACTCCAAAGGTTAAATTATGAGAAGGGGTTGGCCAAACTCGGTATTACATTTCAGGAATTAGAAGGAGTGGTTTGACTAAGATTGTCATGATATTAAAGGAAACAAATAGGGCAAGTAAAGAGAAACAGTTCTCCACAGTTTAAGGAGTGTAGGACTATGCAGCATATTTAAAAAATTAGCAATAAGGAACAAAATTAGAATGCAGTTCTTCATAAAAAGGGTGCCACAAGTTTGAAATTCTCTTCTACAAACTGTTATTGATGCTGGAATAACAATTAATTTTAAATCCGAGACTGTTAGCTTTTCTTGTGGAAAAGACGTATGTATTTCTTTCCTGTTAATACCAATTTAATCCAAAATATTCGTTTTTGTAGGAAGCAGTGTTTTGTCTTCAATAATTTCAATTTCTAATTGGTGCAAAATAATTATAATTACCAATAACAAAAAGTCCTCTCTTATGTAATGTAGCAACTCGAAGGTACAATTATGCGTATGCTAGTATATTCTCCATGTATCGATGAATTATTCATCTATGCATCTGAATTACAGCATTTTTTAAGTAGTGCCACATGGAAGTGAATAGCTTCAAAGGCAACAGAGAGTTGGATTTTAGCCTTGGGGGTGACTTCTGAATGGGGGATGCATGGGTTGGGGTGAAAGGGTGTGCAGGTGGGAGGTGAATGATAAGTTAGTGCTCATATGTACCAGGAAATCAAAAGAAGCAGATTTCCTAATGTCTTTCATTATTTAATTGCAAGGCTCCTTTGTGTGGATGTCTTGCCTTTTGTTAGGCTGATTGACAAGCCAAAAATATTTACCAGGAGAAGCTTGTATGACAAGGCTGAAGCATTCAAGAGTAGTTGGATGTATTAGGCAAGTGAAGGAAATCATGAGTGACGGATACAAGATTGAGTTAAGTCCTTTCCTTTTTCACAGCAGGCAATGGCAGAGGAATTTCCTGTTGTTAATGATCAAGTGAAATTGCCATTCTTACCTGGTCGGGCCTACATGTGACTCCAGACCCATAGCAATGTGGCTGACTCTTAACTGTCCTCTGGGCAATAAAGCAATAAATATTGGCCTAGACAGTGACACATCATCCTCTGAATGAATATTAAAAAGTTAAGAAAAGTTTATGAACAGTACATGGGGGATATTGATAGCAGTAACCAAACAGAAACTGAGTTCAATCACAACAAACATAACAGGGGAGTTGGATTAGATAAAATTGCAGCAGTGACAAGCAGAATGACCCTCAGACTCACAGTTCCCAAATGCCATGGGCATTGTTTTCTCAGGAGGAGAATCTATGAGCGAGAGAGGTATAGATACACAGATCAGGACAGCAGCAAGTTCCTGATTGTCTATAGAGTTAACTTTAGGATGCAGAAGCAGCAGAAAGCCAAGGTGGGCTTCACCAGCAGCTGCCAGCATGCAAAATGAAGCACCCTACAGCAATGGTTTAGAGAGAATGAACCAACTTCAGATATTGGAGAGGCAATATCGTTGAAATCTCTGCCTGTCCCAAAAGGCCAAGACTGATCTTTGTGTGATGTTGACTGGAAGGGAGATCTTGCATTAACACTAACACAATGTCAATGGCCATTAAGGACATTGTTGCACAAAGTTTCTAATATTCCATTGATTCCAAGATTCTACTGGGCGCACATGTTGGGTCTCCAAACCCATCGCATAATTTTGTAGCGAGGTAGTGACTAACATCAATACATGCTTTACCAAACTAGGGCATAATGTGAGAAGATTTGGCAACATCGCTGTATAAGTTGTGATGGACCACATGTATGTTACCAACAGGTACACACAGGCCAGACAAAGGTCTTCATTATCAGGGAAGGATTTCATTTCCTCAGTCTCCAATTGTTCTGTGACCATCATCAACAGATTCTGCAGCAGATCCTTCAATATTGGATTCTTGCTGGAAGGGAATTTCTGCTGAACAGATTGCCTTTGATACCAGTGGAGGAACCCTAGGACAAAGGAAGAGGAAAACTAAAATTTCAGCCATTTATACTACTAGACCACAATGGAACTTGTCACCAGCCTCCAAGGTGGATCATTTTAACTTTGCTCTGCAATAGTTCCCAAAAGGTGTCTCCCAAATCACGGTGATCTGAGTGCTTTACACAACCATGTGCTCATGATAGGGGACCTCATGCTAATGTGGATATCGTGAGACATCCTCAGACAATGAAAAAGATTTAAAAAGCTGATGCTCAGCCCCAGCATCTTGGTCCACTTGAGGGGACTCACGAAGGCACCAAGATAAAAGTACATGGGACTCAGGGAGTTGCTCATATATAGATGATTCTTCCCAAGAACAACTACACAATCAAACTACAATCTTAGCAATTCTATCTACTTTAAGCCCAGGTTCTCTCAGCCCGCTGCCACCTTGAATTTCTGAAATATATAAATGATGACCATGCTCACCAAGGTCAACACCACTCAGCCACTGCTCAATTGCCGGTAGAGCACTAAAAATTAATGGAATCTGGAAGAAACTAAATACGATCTCATGTCACAGATTATCAGATGCAAGCAAAACAAACTAACTATATATTTACTCATAAGGCCCATGTGGTTTTCCTTAACTGTTTTAAAAGTCCTCCTATGTGCTGATGTTCTTTTGTTGTCAGCTGCTGTGAAGGCAGGCTGCTGATGTGCTTCACTATGACTTATATGACCATGGCAGCCATCTTGAAAGGCCCCTGAATGGAAAAAGGCTCCTGCATGGCTGCAGGACCTTGCCTGTACTTATGCCTAATTGATGCACGTTGCCCCTGGCGAAGAAGTTGAGGAGCTGCTGTCAGTGAATGAATGCCACAAGTCATGTATGAGAGTTTCAGTTGTAGATGTGGTTGAAGTGGGCCATGTCATTGGATGGTCTTTGTGATGGGGGACAATAGAAGATTTGGAGTTCAGTTTGCAGTTGAACATGGTGATAAGGTCATGAACCTTGTTGCGTCTGAGACTGTGATAAACTGGTCGACAAATAGAGTCATTTACAATTGTATGACATTTATGGCAGAGGAGAAAAATGGTGGCATTTGTCTTACCAATGTTAAACTGGAAGGAATTGCATCTCCAAAGAAATCCAACTTGGGATATTAGATAAGCATTCTAATAGCACAAAGAAAGTGGAGAGTTTATGACAGACAGTGGAATGGTTGAGCTGAGTAACGTGCACTGTCAACAGATGATTTCACCAAATTGCAACTGATACTTGAGCAAAGTGAAGCAGTACTGCAAAGTTGGCAGTATTGGTGTTGCAAAAGTTGCTATTGCAGGAGGTAATCCCACTATGAATGAATGATAAACAATAGAAGAAAGATGTTGGAGGAAGATAGCTTAGCTGATGTGTCATAGGTGGCATAGAGGTCAAGATCAACAAGGAAGGATAATATATAATGGCCACAGTCAAAAGAAATGCCAGTCATGACCTTAGCTAGGATAGTTCCAATATTGTGCAATTGATGGAATTCTAATTAGTAGAAAGATTTTGCAGGAAAAATGGAGGTAGATCTGGGAGGTGGTATATTCAAGAACTTTAGGGAGGGATTTTAGTTTAGGGATTCTGAAGGGCTCGAACTGAGAAGCAGTTTCTCCTGATGGGGAATGAACAACATTGGGATAAAACCTCAGGATTGAGGACTGATCATTTAGGAGGGAGGTGATGATAAACTTCTTCACTCCAACAGTTGTGAAACTTTGGGATTTTCTACCCTGAAGGATGTAGATGTCTCATAATTGAATACAATTAAGGCAAAGATAGACAGAATTTTGGTCTGTCATAGAATCAAGGGACCTGGGTAGCAGGCAGGAATCTGCAGTTGAGGAAGATCAGTCATGATCCTTTTATATCTCAACCACCTACATGGTACAGTCTTGCCACTAGTTCTGAGGTTTTTCTCTCCTTATGGGATAGAACAATTAGTTTATAAGAACAAAAGGTCTAGGGCATCTTTTAAGAGGAATGTGGCAATAGCACTTGCAAAATGCTAGAAGAGCAAGAGGCTTTTACAATTTCAAACTGTCTTGGAACAGACGTCCAGTGGTCAGTAGTTTAGTGGTCATATGTCCAAGGGTCAGGAGGTAGGTCTCATTCATGAGACGAGTTTGGAGAAGGTTGGGGTATATGGGAGATAAACTAGAGAAAGATGGGGTTGAGATTGTGTTGTTTGATGGGAGATTTAGCTGGGTGGGCATGTGCGGATATGGGGAAGGATATGTGAGGGATGCAACTGTTGACGACTGAAAAGTCGACAAGCTCTTTGCATTTGTTGTTGGAAGCAAAGTTGAAAGCAGCATGTAGTAAGGTTTATGGAGGTCAATGGAGACTCTTAATGCCCAATTTACTACATCTGTTCTTTTAACCTTTTCAGCTTTTCTAGATTGTTCACTATAATCCTTTGTTCTTCATCTTAGTCTATCAGTCCATGTGCAATATTGCAGTTCTGCCACTCAGTTGAGGTCTGTTCATTCAAGACACATATCAAACCCATAACCTGGAGGATGTAGTGTGAGATTTAACTTTGACAGAGATGAAATTTGTTTCCGTTGCCTGTGGGACAATCTACCCAATTTGGAAGTTAGTGGCAACATGAAAATGAGCAACTGTATGGCAGACAGCCAGTGCATGACCTTCCATTTTGAGTCCCACAGTTGCTGAATTACATGCAGCCCTTTCTCCGAGGTTATTCACACTTCTTGCAAGTCATGCAAAAAAAACTCCATCGTGTACACTTGATGGGTCTAGTCTAAGCTCAACTTTGTAGATTTATATTTTGGACTTATATGTATTGATCATCAAAGGACACCCATCTTTCATCTTGAGACTTTTACTCCACTCACCTTTCACTTCTCTGACTGTTTTCAGATTTTTAATAGCTAAGCCGAGCAATGCTGAGTTACTGTTTGTGATTTAATTTATTTGTCAATTCTACATCAAGTTTTTTTTGCAGCTATAGATCTTTCTTGGCCTTGATTTCTCATTTTCAAATATTGTTTTCTCAATTGAAGTAAATTAATTTTGTACATTCTTTTGATAAAATCTAGAACCTGGATAGCTCATTATTAAGCCAAAAATTACATTTACACACTGAGCAGAAACTGCAAGATTCAATGTAGTCATAAGGATCAATGCTACCAGGAGGATAAACTAACCTTCACAAACAATAACTGTGTTATAAATGGTTGACTCTCTCACAGTTTCTGACATCAAGAGCTCATTAGTGATGCCTTCAAGCAAAGACGGTTGTTCAATGGAATGGGGTTATAACTCATCCCAGAACTCCACCCAATGTACAAACAATAAAAGTACGGTTAAGTATTAAAATGTGGGTGGATTTTAACTCAGAGCAGGTTTCCCCTGGTAACAGGACTTTGGCTGTTTAACCACCTGGGCACAGTTAAGTGTCACTGGATCAGAACATGAAGGGGTTGGCTTTGAGAAGATCTCATTCAAAAAAATGTGGGGAAGGAGTGGAAGTGTTACGACAAGTGATGCTGTGATTTTTATCATCAGACTCACTGAAGCAACTCTACTCTTTGTGGGTGTGGTCAGTGAGTTCCTGTACCTCACTCTATTCAGACCAGCTAAAGATTAGTTTCTGCCAATTGCAGTAAAACCATTGCAAATTCACCATTCTGGTCTAATAGGACTAAAATTATATTTTAAAAAAGTGATTCTTAATTCTTTTACCTGCCTGTAAAGTCATATAGTTTAACATTCTAAAATAGATATGATTGATATTTTAATTCAGGGTGCATGAAGTTATCAGTAAACAAGAATCATTCTTTGTTAAATTATTATACATAAGATACGATCACATGGGGTTAGGGATAATATATTAGTGTCATTGGAGAATTGATTAATCAGAAAGCAGAAAGTTGGGCTACATAGGTCATTTTTGGTCTCCGAGCTGTAACTAGTAGAGTGCTACAGGGATCAATCCTCAGACCCCAGCTATTTTCAATCAATAGCAATGACTTAGATACATGGCTAGCCAATAGTCAAAATTGCAAATGACACTAAAATAGGTAGGAAAGTAAGCTGCAATGAAGAAATTTTAAAAATCACAATTGGATAAGGATAGGTCATGTGAATGGGTGAAAATTTGGCAGATAGAGTTTTGCGTTGATAAGTGTGAGGTTGACCATTTTGGCCAGAAGAATAAAAAAGGCAACTTAAATAGAGAGGAACCTCAAAGTGCTTCAGTGTTGAATGATCTGGGTGTCCTCGTGCATGAGTCTCTGAAAGCTAGTATGCAGCTACAGCAGGTAATAAGGAGGATGCATGGAATTTTGACATTTATTGCTAAAGGAATGGAGAATAAAAGTAGGGAAGTGTTGCTGCAATTGTAAAGCATTGCGTACAGTTTTGGTCCCCTTATCTGATTAGGGATGTAATTGTATTGGAAGCAGTTCAGCAAAGATTCACTAGATTAATTCCAGAGATAAAACATTTATTTTATAAGAGTTTGAACAATTTAGGTTTATATTCACTGGAGATTAAAAGGATGAGAGAAGATATAATTGAGATATCCAAGATGCTTAGAGGGATTGACAAAGTTGACTGTCTAGAATTAGAGGTGATAGTTTTAGGATAAGGAGTAGCAGATTTAAAGCAGAAATGAGGAGGAATGATTTCTCTCAAAGGATTGAGAATCTGTGGAATTGATTACCTCATCATGCGGTGAACACTGACGAGGAAACAGACAGATTTTAAGTAGTAATGAGTTATGGTGAGCAGGTCGGAAAGTGGAGTTGAGGCTCAGATGAGATCAGCCATGATTGTTTCAAGTGGCAGAAATACTCAAGGGACTGAATTGTGTACTTCTACTCCTAGTTATTACATTTTTAAGTTATACTTAAGATTATCTATGTCACTAGGTTGGTTGACACCCTTCTGGAAATTACACATATTGGGACAAGAGTCACCTGCAGGTTATCCAGATTGAAAAAAAACAAATATGGTAATTCACCAGTGATCTGTACTTTAAGTGACATGTTTTGAACAGAAAAAAGAAAATAGTTTTGTAGCAGTAGAACTAAAAAAGCTTGCTTTCACTTTTCCTGTTCCTCTTAGTCTCTCAAAACAATTGTTTTCAAACACTCAATAATGAGTATGAATATCCACCCAGGAAATTTCATGTCACTGTTCATAGGTTATTTGGGTCCTAGTGTGGTTGATGAACCAAAACCTACAGCCACATCTTCAAGCACACATCTAGTGGGTTTTTCCGAAGTGGAAGTGGTCCCTGACTTTCAATTTGTCAGCATTCCTTTCTCTGGTTCCTTTTCTGGACTTACCTTGCCACTGGGTGTTCTCAAAGAATTGTGTCCCTTCACATAAGACATTGCTCCAAGTTGACTTCTTCTGAATGAGGGTCTCCCACATTGTGACATCAATGTTGCACTTTTTGAGGGAAGTCTTTCAAGAGTCCTTGAAATGCTTTTTTTGTCCACCTGTCATTCGAATGCCTTCCTTGAGCTGGGCAAAAGTTTGCTTTGGCAGTCAGAATTCAGGCATCCCAAGCACGTGCTGTCAGCTGCTTCAAGGATACTAATGTCAGTGCACATGTCCTTCCAGATGATTGGGGAGAACCTGGCTCAAACACCATTGATAGTACTTCTCAAAGATCTTGCGGTAGTGTGTATATATAGTTCACATTTTGGAGCCATATAAAAGATTCAAAAGGATAACTGCCTTATACACAAGGATCTTGGTATCAGCATAGGTGTCACAGTCATTGAAGACCCTTATCGTTAGGCGTCCAAAGGTGGTAAATTTGTTGCAATGTTGAATCTCACATCCAATGAGAGGAAACTTTCCAGGTAGAGGAAATATTCCATGTTTAGAAAGATTTCTCCATTGATCTTAATGTAGAGATAAACTGGGATTTTACCTTGAATGGGTTGGTAAAGATTATGAATCTTCTTGAGGTTCAGGTTGAGACCAATTCTTTGATATGCTTCTGTGATAGCAAAAGGCAACTCTTGAAGATTCTTTTCCAATGTCATCCTCATACTAAAGTTCCACAAGTCAGTTCAGTGTTGTTTTCTTTTTGAATTTCAGCCAGCTGAGATTGAAAAGTTTCTCTCTATCCTGTGGACAATGTCTACATCACTGAGAAGCTTGTTCCTGACAAGGTGAAGAATGGTGGTGGTAAAAATGAATAAAAGGGTGGGGATAATGACAGATCCATGTTTGACCCTGTCTTGGACTTCAACGGATTCTGTCATATCATTGTCAGTAGGGACCATTGCCAAGCAGTGAAAATCATATCCATAGTTTCATGGTTTGGTCAGAAGCCACACTGACTTTCAGGAAGGATATCCTCAGAAATTGGGAGAAGGCTCCTAGCGCGGATTCAAATGGATTTGTAACAGCAAAACTAAAAGACTTTCTGGTTATAAAGCCAACTGAACAGGCATGTATTTATTGAGAACACAAAGATATCTACAAACTTTGCCAGTTTTGTGGGTACAAGACATAAACTAAACATTTGTAATCCCAGCTTAAAAAAAAAGTTTGAAATTCTTTATTGTAGTCAAATAAGAGTGTTAAAAAGAGGAGAGCAAATTCACACTCCCTTGCCTGGTCATAACAAAATCAGCATCTCAGAGTCTGGGGTACAAAACAACTGAAGCAAGAGAAATAAGTTGTTCCTTTGAAAAAAGGGGGGGGGGGGGGAATACAACAAGGTATTATTGGTTCTGTAATATTAAAGTGTTAAAAATGTCCACATTAGATGTTAATGCTTTCACACAGCAAGACAAGGTAACTTACGAAAAATGAAACAGATTTTATGAATTAAAAGGGAATGCTAGACACATAAAGATAATGTTCTTCCCAAAAGCTAGAAACAAATAAATTGCAAAATGGATGGTAGAATATCTAGAGGTAGAAACTGAAGATAATGAAACAGATAAGTTAAAGTTAGAAATAAAAATAAAATATGCTGGAGAAACACAGCGGATGTGGTAACCACTGTTGAAAGAGAAATCGAGTTTTACTTCTATTACATTAAAATTGGAACAGCTAAGATTAAAACTGGAATGCTAACAGAAGGAAAAGAGGAAACGTAATTCTAAGACAAAAGAGGGGATCAGCAAAGGGAAAATGAGAGATAATTCCAAGAAAGGGAAAAGAAAGAGAGAAGGAACAGCTTGAGCTGAGAATGGAGATCGAACATGCAAACAAAGAATTAGAATAGGCCACTTAGTCCTTTGAGCCTGCTCCACCCATTCAATAAAATCACAACTGATCTGATTTTAACCTCTACTGCGCATTTTTCTCTCAGCAGTCTCTCTTCCCCAGAGAGTAGGGGAGGCAGGATCATTGAACATTTTTAATGACTGACAAATGTATCAAAGTCTACAGGGGGTGGACTACAAAAAGATGAGTCATGAACTTATCAAATAGCAGAGCAGGAACTGAATGGCCTACTCACATCTCCAATTATTATGTAGTTTTGATGTGTTTTTCAGCAACGGTTTCTATACTTGCTTTGTTTTTAGTGAGTAAACCTACCTCTCCAACATATGAATGAAATATCTTTCATTTGAAAGTTATTATTAAATGACAAACATTATAAAATATCACAAATCTCTTACTTGTATCAAGCTTCCTACAGAACTCATGGAGTCATACAGAAATGTATATGATACGCATTCCCCATATTTTTCACCAGCAGTGATGAGATAATTGATTCAGGTTTAGTAATATTTTTGTGGGAGTACTTAGGCAAAAAAAAATCTCATATTGTGCTTGTATCTGTTTTTCCTTATTCAATTGACCAGGTGCCTGCAGCCAAAGAGCAGGACTGCAGCCTCTACATCAGCTCCTGCAGGAGAATTTAAAGGTGCTGGAGCCTGTTCAGATGGAGCTTTTCCTTTCTGTTTTCTCTCCTGAGGCTGATTTTCATTGTAGTCCTTGTTTGATTCATAATCCATAGCACTGAATTAAAATACAGCAACACAGCACTACGAATAATGAGTTTTAAAATACTGACAAGGCTTATGGCAAAAAATATAGCTTCACTCCCAACATGATTTTGTCCTTGGTAAAGAAATAACACACTTCTGGTTTACCATCATCTTTGGTGTGTCTGTCTTTGATGTATGGTGACCACTTTTGTCATTTGGGTGTTGATAGGATTTCAACAATACATAGGTGACTGCTAAGGCTAATCTGTGCCCAGAAAGTTCTGTTGCAGCAAGGTGCTGCAGTCAATTGAGTTTTGAATGAGTTGCCAGCTTGTGATTTCCATTCTCTGAATTTTTGATCTCCTAATATGCATTTGCTTTTGGAGGAGACAGCACAGTTTTTGATTTGGTGGTGCCAGAGCAATCTTCTCCCAGGAATTGATCTCTCGATATAAAAGCAATTAAGCGTTTTCTTAGTTGCACTTCCTTTGAGTGTTATGACAACACATACTCTAGCTCAAGCTGCCTGTAGAAGATTTGCTTTAACAAGCAAGTAGCAGATATTGTGGTGAGGTGATCAGCCCAACTCAATTGTAATTGTCTCAACATGACATGGATGCTTGGCAGGCCATCTTAAGTTAGTTTCTCAATGTTTTATATTTTGTTCTACCATCTCCTCTTTAGAAGCTTCCAAAGACAATTCAAGTGAAAAAGTGTTTGAAAGTTTGACATGACACTGGTATTCTGGCAAGTGTAGTGTGTAGTACAGAGTGGGTAGGATTGTTGCTCAATAGACTTTCAGGTTGGTAAGTGGATTTAGTCCTTTTCATTGCCAGACTAATAGTCAAAGTCTAATGAAGGTTACAGTTCCTTTCATAATTCCTGTCTGCATCTCATCATCAATGTGAAAAGTTCGAGAGAGTGTGCTGCTAACCAAAGTGAACTTGTTCACTACTTGCTGGTCCATTTACCAACTGAAAACATTGAGTTCAAAATAAGAGTTTCCTAGTGTGATTGTTTTCTTTGTCCTGACTGTAAGGTCAAAGTTGTTACATCCATTGAAGAATACATTCATGTTATAATCCAAGTCCAGTTCTGAAATAGCAACAAGTTGTTGGCAAACAGGAAATCATAAAGTATGTATTTGAGGGCCTACTTCTTTTTCAGATTGAGATATTTAACTGCATCAATGCTAAATTGATTTCAATGCTAAATCACCATCATGGAAGGCATCAGAGAGCACAGTTGGGAAAATATATTGAATAGGTTGGTACTAATTCAAGGCCCAGTTTAACTACAATCATATCTAGAAATTTATTAGATGGCACACCAACATTGAGGACACATGCAAATATGTTCTAATGAAACTATTGAATCATTGTCCTGAATTTCTCAAGGTAGCTGAATTTCTCCATTAACTTCTGAAGGCCTCCACAGCTAACTATGATAAAGACATTGGTTAGCAAACCTGAGGTTTGGATCTTGGCATTGCTTCTGGAGTTGTTGAACTGCAAGCACCATATCATTGGATACTCAGCTTCTTCTGAAGCAACATTGACTGCTTAGCAGAAGATCCTAGTTGAGGATTTCCACGAAATGTTTTAGAAGAATTCCCATAAAGCTGGCGGTGGAGAGTATTGAGATTCCTCTTTAATTGTCACAAGATTAGTGAGTTCCTTTCCATTCATACAGGTGGATAATGGAGTATATTTCTATTCTTTTAGTTTGGTTCCTGGCTTCCAAATAGATTGAAAATTTTTAGTGAGCTTCTTGACCAGTCATTGACCTCAGATAGCTGTTGATTAATAGTGAGACTGAAGCTTGATTGTATTTGTCATTTGTAAGAGCACAGGAGGGGCATCAAGACAGCAGTGATGGCAACCCATTGATTACTATCATTATCCTCTAGGTAGGTAGCAATGGTACTGACTATAACTTGCTCGAGCCCTTGACCCCTTCTCTGAGATGTTATATTGCTTTATCATATTGGCATGTCTTTTTCCCCATAATCTTGGATATAAATCAAATTATTTATTTCCTGAGCTTCTTCATTACTCTATACAGAATGATGAACTGGGCCTTTAAGAGCTCACCTGGTTAAGTAAGAGCACTAACATATAATCTCCTGACTGAAGGTTTTCATCACTGTATGGAAGATTTTCACGTGTTTTAGGACCATTTCACAGGCCCACAATTGTCATTTTTGGATCTCTGCTACAGAATCTAAAATTAATATTTCCTCCTTTTGTTGTAAAAATCTCTCCCACTGTAGTTTCCAAAGCCCTCACACACGGTGTCCTTAACTAGCTCAAATTGAGTAAACTCAAGGGGCACATTGGGTAAATCTCTGATAGAGAGAAAAAAACAATCTCATCCTTTATTCCAGACATGAGGTGGACTCAGGGTAATATGCCCTGATGATTGTTTTTAAGTTCTGGTTGTCCCTCACCTGCCTGTATTACTAGTGTCTGGCTGGAATTGTTTGGATATGAAATCCGAGCCCTAATCTGCCAGGGTAGGTCATACTGAGTGAAGAATTGAGTCAATTCCCTCATCAGTGTTCTGGCAGAAATGGTTATCAGGGGACGGCCTCTAGGAAATGGGTGACCGTATCCATGATGGTAAAGATATATTGGTAGCTTCCCTTATTTTCTGCCTGGGCAGCCTACAGCCCAGAGGACTTTATATTGAGTTGTCCAATTTCAAATAACCTTCCCACCAGTCCTGACTCCCTGACCAGCCCTGCCTCCTCCCCCCGACTCTTCATTCCTCTCATCGACCAATCAGGTCATACCCACCATCTCTATTCAGCTGTCACTACCTCACCATTACGACTCTTTCCTCACCCATAACCCTCTCGCCCACCCCCTTTATCTGAAGCTCTCCCTACTCTCACCTCCATTCCTGAAGAATGGTTATACCTGAAACATCGCCTTCTCCACCTTCTGATGCTACCTGGCTTGCTGTGTTCCTCTAGCCTTCTGCTGGTCTCCCTTTGGTTTTAGGGAGGGTGGGGTCCCTCACTGTCCACTAGCATCTTGATGAATGGCTCCCAAAAGCCAGCACAGGAATCATAGGTTTTCTTATTGAACATCAGGCTTGCCACAACCTGATGTGATAAATTCTGCAAAACCTTGTGGAGTTGTGCCCAGTATAAGTGTTGGCTAATGTGAGCTTGGATTTTGTCTTTATCAATATGCTGGCCCATCAGAATCCTGTGAGCCACTGTAATACTGCACCCAGTGGCACCACTATCTGATAGATCATTGCAGTACAATACTTTCAGGTGTGTGACAGAGTCTCCATTTCCTCATCAGAATGTCATTTTTAATATCATAGCATTCAGGAATAGCTTTTGCCTAGGTGTCAGTGTGAGCAGTCTGAGCTAGTGATTCTAACAGTGGCTCAGCTTGTTGGGCTGCTATCATTTGATTTATTATCTCCTTGGAGTCTTCTGGATTCCTGGAAAAGGTTTCAGCAAGGGCCTCCAATGGCTGAGCTTGTTTGGCAAGGTAAAAACAATGACTGCAGATGCTGGAAACCAGATTCTGGATTAGTGGTGCTGGAAGAGCACAGCAGTTCAGGCAGCATCCAAGGAGCTTCGAAATCAACGTTTCGGGCAAAAGCCCTTCATCAGGAATAATTCGAAGCTCCTTGGATGCTGCCTGAACTGCTATGCTCTTCCAGCACCACTAATCCTGAGCTTGTTTGGCCACAGGACATGTGACCACATAGTCAGGGAGAATGCCAGGTAAGTTCTCCTGCAGCTGTTCGTTCTCCCTGATTTCAATAGGTGTTTCAGAGACCCTTGGAATTGCTGTCACCTTTGATCACACCAGGTCATTGCTAAGGAGCAGACCAATCCCTTCCACAGATAAACTAGCTACAAGTCTCACAGTTACATGGTCCTGACACAAGGTCATACACAAGATGCATCCAGTAAATGGCAGTGGGCATACATCCTCCTTCAATCCCTTTTACCAGCTCCAGTGCACTGAGTGCACTCTCTAACGGGTAGTGTTTGGGTGATCTTAGTATCCCTTAATATCACAACAGGGCTCACCCTGGGGAAAAGTGGCCAGTCTTCCTTTGGATATAAAATCCTGGTAACACTCATGGATTTATTTAACCTGCCCTGTCAGTTGTCCTTTTACAGGGTTCTCAGCTGCAGTCAGTGTCATAGCCTGGTCTGTTCTGTTCTTTTATGTGCTCCTGTTTTCTACAGAGGGTATATGTGCTGTAATAAATCCCATTGGTTTTTCCTGCTGTCTCCAGCAGATGTTCCAGCCATACCCTATCTTTTGGCAGTTGAATGGTCAGGTTTCTTGGCCTCATCTTTCATCCTAGCACCATATTTTCTATTCAGAGGAGGGCTCCCAACATTTCCCTCTCTCCCACTCAATTTCCAGTCACTGTTCCCACCACTCTCTTTTCCAGTTGTTTGGGGTGACTAAGGGAAGGTTTCTTATTGAACAAGGGTTTGTCAGTCACTATATAATCATCAGTCAGTGTGGTTGCCTGCCTGGACCCAGTCTCTATCTGTCCCTTGAGGTGTATTCTCATTTGGAGGAGGGTGGAATTTTTCCAAACTTTTCAAGGAGAATTTTTTTCATAGTGTTTTACACAATTGGTACTGTCTTAAGTGCTTATATCCATTGGTCAAAAGCAAGCTGCTTAAGCCTTTCAAATCCAAATTATGCCTTGTCAGGCCTTTTCCTGAATGTCTGGAATTTTTGACGGGTACATCGACTGCACTAATTGGTACACACCAACACAGCCATTTTTACAGCCTTGTAATCAGTGGCACTATCTTGAGGCAAGAGAGAGTAAACTTTTGTGCTTTCCCCAAGAGCTGACTCTTCAGTAATCAGGGCTAATAGAGAAAGCTTATTTTCTGCTTCCTCAAATTTAAGATTTAAATGAGTGAACTGCGTTGCCTCAGCCTTTCAGTCTGAACTGGTGTTGCCTTTATGGGATGCAGTAGGGTTCCTGCTCCTTAGCTTGAGCTGTAATCATTCAAGCTCCTTTTCCTGACATTTTTTCTTGAAGCCCTCACTCTTCTCTTCTTGTCCTTTCCTCTTTTACCAATCTCTCTCATTCTCTCTCTACTTTCCTCTTCCCTCTCTTTATCCTGACATTATGATTTCTGCTGCTCCCATTTTAATCACTCTACCTTTATTTGTTATATCTTCTTCAGTTTCCACAGTAAGCTGCTTTTAAAATTTAAAGTTTTGGATGCAATTCTAATCCTAAGTACCTCACTACATCTGTCACTGAGGGATAGAATACCTATATTCTCAAAAGTAGCTTTTCCTGATTCATCTAGGAACGTACTAGCATCAAAAGTAGACATTTGCAAACTCAAAAGAAACTTTCGCGTTTATTTTTTCTCTTATAATTGTTTTCAAAATGACAATTTATTACCTCTAATTCCTTTGTCTTGTCTGTCTTTATATCACTGCAAGACCCCCAGTATGATATGGTCAGACCCACTGCAATTTTCCTCATTTCATTATAATTCTAGATGGAATAACCCAACTTGCTAAACAGCATGAGGAGGGCTGAACTGGCTCCCCGTCCCTTCCCTTCTTAATTCAGCAGCCCTTCAGTAGGATGTATATACAGGACTTCTTCCCTTGTGGATGCCATTCTCCATAATGTTTTAAAAGAGGCCAATTTAACCAGGCTTTATTGAACTAACAAAAAAGTACAGTATGCAAGAAGAAATACTAACGTAAAACATGCACACAAACTAGAAACATGAGTTGGTCCAAATGGATAAGGGTTACAAAACATTGATATATGGATAAGTCTTTGAATTATACCTGAAAAGCAGGTAGTTGAATGTTGTAGTGTTACAGTGGAGGTTACCAGAAATCAGACATTGGTAGTTGAATAATCAGTTTTATGATTCTTAGTTTTGCGGAATGGTACCTTCGAAACTGCTTTCTTTCAACATTGAATGCAAGGGACAGCAGAGACAGCATTTCTGACTTGGAATTATTTTCCTACTCTTTCACTGTTGCTGAGGCAAAATTCTGGAGCTCCCCTCTAATAGAGTTGAATGTATCCTTGCTCCCCAAGGACTTGAACAATCCACCACAACCTTCTTTAAGCCTCATTCCTGATGAAGAGCTCTTGCCCGGAACATCGATTCTCCTGCTCCTTGGATGCTGCCTGGCCAGCTGTGCTTTTCCAGCACCACACTCTCTACTCTGATCTCCAGCATTTGCAGTCCTCACTTTCTCCTATATGCTAACCTAGCCAGTGACACCCATGTCTTCTGCAGGAATTTTGTTTTAAAAAGCTACACTTAATTGATACAGCAAATGTATGTTTACATTTTATGAAAATAAGCAGTTCAGTGTTTAATACCAATTATGCATTGCATTCTTCTCTCAGAAATAATAATAAGATTATAATTTCCAACCAATAATTAAGGAAAGCAGGATTAAGCCACCGCAGAAACAAAACTCACTTGAGCACATCTTAAAACAAGGTACCTCACCTAATGGGTATAGCTGAAAATTGATTGGATTCATCATGTGTATAATTCACAGGTCATTGTCCACGTGAACCTATGATCACAGACAATAGTCACAGCTTATTTAAAGTTACCCTGTCATTTTCAGTGGCTTGGCTGAACTAATGGTCTGCTTTTCAAAGCATATTATTATAACCACCTCTTGAATATAATTACTATCTATGTGTGACTGGAACAAGGAGTGACTGTAAACAAAGCCATCTTAATGTAACTAAATAGATTAAGCTGTAACATTTATTCTCAGTTATAAGCTGACATACATTATTGGAGCCTGTTTCCTGCTGTGAGAATGATAATATGATAAAGGCTGTTTCAAAAAATTGTATGTCATACACATTCTTTCTCCCAATTAAGAGAAAAAGGCTACAAATTACTTAGAAATGCTTTAAAAAGAGATCCTTGTAGATTTAATATAATTAAATTCATTTTTAATAAACATATAGGAAAGACATTACTTTTGAAATAATGATTGAAACTGCTTTGTTTGTACAAGTTTTGCATGAGGATGTGTTGGAGCATAATATGATTCAGAATAAAGTTTCCTCTGCTATTGTTAGGCCTGCCACATACCCAGAGGTTATGACATGTGGTGGGTACATTTTGTCAACATGAATGCAATGAATATTCCTATCAAATGAGTAACACTACTATGTTGTGTGGAAAAGTTGTTATTATTTAAACCATTTGAAAGTACTAATTAGCCAATTTGCCGCCTCCCATTTATTTCACAATGAAGTGAGGTAGCAACACACCCTGTTTCTATAGCAGAGATTATAAACTGCATCATCACAAAGTGTACTTCTAGTATCTTCACAATACATCCATCCACAAAGAAAAATAGCTTTTACAATTTTAGAAAAATTCTATCCGAGGGGAATCTTAACTACAAACCACACAAGTTATCTTGGGTAGTGTGTATGAAATTAGCAGACAGGGGAACCTCGATTATCCATCATTCGCTTATCTGAATATTGGAATATCCAGCAAGGTTGTAAAGTCCCGATGCTTGGCTAAACTACGTTATCCGACATTTGATTATCTGGAATTTGATTAACCAAATGAAGTACTGCCCGCCTGTGTCCTTCAGAAAATCGAGGTTCCTCTGTACATACAAATAAAGTTGAGAACAGACAATGTCTGGTATGTGGGCAGCAGAACTGAACATAAATGCAGCTTCACTCAGGAGCAGAAAGGAGCAGGCCACATGTGACCATAGTCTGATCAAATCATACAGCAGGGACAGACAGAAAGTCAATCTCTCTCCCCCCACCCCCCATCAGCTCACAGTGTTGAAGGTTAGGATGCAAATTTAAAAGGCTACTTAACAGGTCAAGGTCCTGCACTGCAGCCAAATCCTCTGGACGGTCACCCCATGTGGTATCTTGCTATTTGGGATGTCTCAGAGATGACAAAGAGCACTCTATGATTCAGTGATGTCTGACTGATGGTTCTCCTTTAGACTGTTTGGGAACTCTGTGAGGTTCTGTTCCCTGGTATGGCAGTAAGAATCGCTCACACCTGATCAAGATAGCCTGGATCAAGGTGACAATATAAATCAGAACCATTGGAATCCACACATGAGAATGTGTCCAATATAGAAAGAGGATCAATAGATTTTTACGCACTAAAGGGGTAACTCCCACTGTCTAGTCGCTGCATACAGACATTCTTAAGGGCATCTGAGAGTACAAATGTGGAGGTGCACAGGAATATCAGACAGGAGGATCATGAGCAAGCCTCAGCAGCAGATGGAAAATATGGACTGTGAGTCACTTCATGCTGTGAATGTTCGATCAGTTGGACGACAGTTCAGTTATCAAATGTTTACAGGGGAGGACTCAGGAGCTGTCTTCAGTATGCATGTCCATAAAGTGGTCATTAAGCCCAGTGAGATAACAATCAAGCCTTCATCCTGTCTGCAGGTGAAAATTGCTCACAATAGGAGGGATTGCAACATGATTGGTAGAGGGTCATCTGACATAAGTGTATTCACTTGCTTTGAGAAGGAGGTGGTAAGGCATTTTAGAGCTTGTGCAGATGGAGGGATGATAGTATTTCAGCAATCCAGGAAGGATGTCTCCAGCCTGCAGTTGGCAAATGGGTATACAAAACATCAAAATGTTGTTCAGAAATGATTAATTCAGAAAATAACCATCAGTTAATGCTTTTTATTCTCCACTTCAGGTGTTTGGAGCAAGTCAAAAACTGAAAGGTGAAGATCGCCTACCTCTAACTCTACCTTGAGCATCACCTCAAAAGATAAAGACTCAGAATCCTAAGAGAATGGACAGTTAGAGACTTCACCTGCACCCTTTAGTCGAAAAAATACATTCACCTTGCTGGGTTGCCATGGTGATAGGTTAGACATATTTATGGACTTTTGAACTTTTAATTCCCGCATGAATTTTTTAAAAGAGGATTTCGACAGCCGAAAGATGTCTGTGATATAAATTCAGTAACTGTAACTCAGTACTGAGTAGCGCCCTGTGTAGACCCATGAGTGCCACACCTGTACAGGGTCAATGAAACTTAAAACAGAAAGACTAAAAAGGAATAGGTAATGAGAGGTTTACTATCCTTCCTTTCTCAGCAGGGAGCCATCTCCTTCAGACATCTTTGTATTTTACTCTTCCAGGGACTGACACAAACGGGGTTAAAATCTGACTGGAACCATCCCATGCATGTTAGTGGACTAATAAACTAGAGTGTGCCTTGAGCAAGTCATCATAAAGAGGCTGCACCTACAGAGCGACCCGCAGCAGGTTAGACCTTTGACCTCCAGGGTATGGCTGCCAAAGTCATCATGTTCAACAAGGTGTACCAGTCAACAAGTTGTTTCACTGCTAGCTGTGGCTAGGTACAGGAGGAGGAAATGAAAGATTAAGCTGTAAACCAACTTCCTGCAATTCATGCGGAAGGACATTCAGATCCCTTTTTTAACAGTTCAAATAATAGTTCTTTTCATTGTTATTCCTACCAAAATAGATGACTTCACATTTATCAACATTATACTCCATCTGCCAGACCTTTGTCCATGCACTTAAACTATCTATATCCCTCTGCAAACTTTCAGAGTCCTCTGCACTTATCTTAGTGTCATCAGCAAACTTTGACACACTGCATTGGTCCCCAACCCCAAATCATTTATGTAAATTGTTTGCAAGATTCCATGCAAAGACAGCATGAAACACTATATAGGACAAACATGCAGACAACTGGCAATCTGCATCCATGAACACCAACTAGCCACTAAACACCATGACCACCTGTCCTTAGTAGCCACACACACAGATGACAAGGACCACAATTTTGACTGGGACAACATAACAATCACAGGACAAGCTAAACAGAGGACAGCCAGAGAATTCCTAGAAGAATGGCATTCATCCACGGACCCCATCAACAAACACGTAGATCTAGATCCAATAAACCAGCCACTACAACAAGCAACCAGAAACGGCAACCAGAAGTAGCAGAAATGGAGCCAAATAAATTCCAGAAGACACAGTACAGCAGCACTTCACAGGAGGCTCCAAAGCACTGAATATGTCACCTAGACAGGGGATGAAACATCCGCAAATTAACTTCTTAGCTCGACGAACATACCCACAACTATGACAGTTGGCACCCAAGCTACAAATCTTTACACTAACCTATATAAATTGTAAACAATTGGAGTCCAAACACTGATCCCCAACCAGCAAAACACCCATTTATCCCCACTCTTTCCTTTCTGTTAGTTAACCAATCCTCTATCCATGCTAATGCATTGCCTGTAACACCGTGCACCTTTATCTTATGCTGCAGCATTTTGCCTGGCACCTGGTCAAATGCATTTTGGAAATCCAGATACACCACAACTACAATGTCCTTGTGGTCCACCACACTCGTAATGTCTTCATAGAATTTCAGTAAATTAGTTAAGCATGACTTCCCTTTCATGAACCCATGGTGCATCTTCCCAATGGGATAACTTCTATCTAGATGTCTTGATCTTTCTTCTTTGATAATAGATTCAAGCATTTTCTCCTACAGAAGTTAAGCTTAACAGGACTATAATTTCCCACCAGAATAAAAAAGTGTGGTGCTGGAAGAGCACAGCCCATCAGGCAGCATCCAATGAGCAGGAAAGTCGACATTTTGAGCATTAGTTCTTCATCAGGAATGTGGGGGTGGGACCCAAGGGGGATGAGAGATAAATGGGAGGAGGGTGGGGCTAGGGGGTAAGGTAGCTAGAAATGCAAAAGGTAGATGAAGTTGAGGGATGATGTTGACAGGTCAGAGTGGAGGGTGGAGAGGATAGGTGGGAAGGAAGATGTACTGGTAGGACAGTTCAAGAGGAACTGGTGAAATCGATATTCATCCCATGTAGTTGGAGGGTCCCAAGGTGGAAGATGAGGTGTTCTTCCCCCAGGCGTCAGGTGGCTAGAATTTGGTGGGAGAGGAGGCCCAGAATTTGCATGTCCTTGGTGGCGTGGTGGGGTGGGGGGATGGGGGAGGGGGAAAGTGAAGTGTTCGACCACAGTGTGGTGGGGTTGATTTGTGAGTGTATCCTAGAGATGTTTCAGAGAATAATCTGCTGGAACCAGAGTCCAGCGAATTTTGGAAAACTACCATGAATACATTTGCTATTTCTTCCGCCATTTCTTTCAGTGCCATGGGATGGTTCCATCAGGGCCAGGAGACTTGTCAACTTTAGCACCATTAGCTTTTCCAACACTATCTCTTTCATGATAATAATCATTTCGAGCTTCTCATCTACCTTAGTCTCCTTGTCATCAATTACTGGCATAAGCATAATTGTAAAAAAGTGTTTAATTCCATATTAGGCATATTTGTTTGCAGCATAGTCCTTTTGTAAGTGGTTTCCATGAGGATTGGGTGCATTCAAGGGCATTGAACCTTGTTTCTGATAAGCACTGAATGTTATGGACCTATACGTACACTGTCAGTTAAAATATGTATGGCACTGACTTTCAGACTCTTGGACAGAGGTCACTAGGTCAAGTGTTCTTGTCAACCTTTGTTTAATCAGCTTTTGTTTTATTGGATTTTCAAGCAACATTTTCCACTGACGATGATCGTTTTAAGTTCTTTCCTCTCTTTTCCTTCTTAATTGCCATAGATTTTTCGATTTTGTTTTGTGTATTTGACATTGAGGATTAATACAACAAAGTTGTTCTGCTATTTACTTGTTTCCGTTATTCATTCCTCAGTCTTACCACTAGGCCTTCCCTCTCCTGTCACGCTTGTTTATGCTATATATCAGAGCCCTAATAAAAGTTACAACCTGATACAGTATCACTATTTGACTCCATAGACATTTTCACTCAGCTGTATGTTTCCAGCATTTTCTCTTTTTATTTCATGTTTCTGAAGACCTCTGGCCTGAGCCTCATTAACTATATTAATAGATCAGGGAGCTACCAGTATTTCACCTGGTTTCTGAGTTTCATGCTATAGCCATCCTGCTGAGTAAAACTGAAGCAATGTGAAAACATCCTCAGTATGGCTTGGAGAAGCACAGGGTCTCACCTAGGTTGGACAATGAAAGCCGAAGGCCCAGCATGCCAGGGGTTGTACAGTACATGAAAATAAATGTCCTGTGGCCTTGATCAATAGGAAATGTTTTCAAATGTTGTCAAAGCAGGAGTGATGAGAATTGACATTTTCTATCCCTTTTCCAGATTTTTGTTAGTTTTCCAACAGAGTGTATTATAATTTGTTCCAAATCCTTAATGAAGCAATCATAAAGACATAATACCCTGGAGTTGGGTGCTGGAATGTATTTTGCAAATGATATCTGCCAATGTGGCAAGGGAAGTTTTGATACTTGCTCTGCTAAAAATCTTACATATAATAGAAAGCTGTGAGACTGTAATAAAATGTTCATTATCAAGTTGCAGAAGAAAGGAAATTTTTAAAAAAGCTATCAATCCCCTGAATGTATCTGCCTGTAGTTGTCCCAGGATCATACAACCATTCAAATCTTGAATACTTACAACATTGAGACATTAAAGATGTGGATGCATTGACAATTAATATTTGATTACATGGGAGAAAGTTCTAAAACAGATGCACTCTGTGAACCAGAACGCTGCTAATTTCAGCAATGTAAACCCTTTCCAGAAATATTTTCAAAATATCATATAATTGAATATCATGATGTTTTGAATTATTATCTTTGATAAACAATGGGATTTTGAGATATTAAAAAAACCACAAAGTATTTCTGTACAGCATGAGTCAGTGACTATTATCACTCCAGGCTTCTATTGTCAAATGCAAGAAGCTGTATTCAATTAGCCAGCATTTGTGTCTCTTTTGTAAGATCATCCAAAACAAATAGGATCTCCCTTGATGCCAAATACTTTTTGATTTATGTATGAACATTTCTGAAAGCTTTATTGTTGCTTCACACTCTTCAAGTTTCCTGGTTTAACTTATGTTCTGATGGAGTGACTGTAAGCATAATTATTTGGAAACATAATTTAAGTATTCACAATTAATTACAGAATTAACCTAATCCTTGATGCAGTACAATGCTATTGTCATGCACGTGAGATGTTAAAGTTAGAGATTTTATTCTGATACCAGTGGAGCAGATGAACAAAACATTACAGTCAATAGGAATCTTTCAGTTATCCTGTCTTGGATCTCATGAAATTTCTGATTTAAAAAAGCCTTATTATGGTTTCTAGGAAGAAAGACAATCTTTGAAATGTCAACAAATGGACTCTTTAATTTAATAATGCAAAATGTTTCAAATTTATTGATTAATTAAAAAAATATATAAAATCATGTCTTATTAATCCACAGTTATTCTGGACAGGAGCAGTATTCCCTAAAAGTTTACAATTAGGATAAAATCATGAATATAATCATTATAATAAACAATCATCTATAACTTAACTACAATGTGTCTTCCACACCTTTAACCTTTTCTGAGAAATATCAAGTATTTCATGGTTATGGGATAAGCTGTGACATCTTTGCACTTAATCACTTTAAATAGCAATCTGCTATGAGTTCTGCTACCTGAGTTACAAGGTGACAAACAATACATATGCTTTGATGAAGAACATGACATAAAAAGAGCAGCTGTCACTTCTGGTCAGCTCATGGAATGTGCATACAACAGAATCAAGCATGTTCTTAGGACCAAAATGACAGTTTACAAGACCTGTATTCTTGTTGTATGGTTGTGAAACCAAGACAATTTACAGTTATCAGGAAACAAGGTTCAACAATTTTCATCATTTTCATTAGTACAGCATTATAGTCATTGCATGGAAGGACAGGATCAGGAATATAGCTGTCCTCTCAAATGCATACCTTCTTGTTATGTTGACATTCATCAAGTAAAGGTGACTTTGCTGACTCAGGCACTAGCACAGGATAGAAGCCAGATGCATTTCCAAGAACTTTCTATATGGCTGGTAGCTGGAGCCAAAAGACTGACAGGGTGTCAAAAATTCAGCTTTGAGGCTGCTTGTAAACGTGACACGAATGTCCTAAACTATGATTTTCACTCATGGGAGATGCTGGCTAATGGCAAAGAGAAATGGCAACATCATCTGTGAATCTTTTGACCAGTGGCTAGAGCAGCTTGTCAAAGGGTATCAACAATGAAAGCAGAAACAACATGGTAACCACTTCACAACGACACCTGATAACCATTTCATATGTGTCACTTGTGACAAAGCCTACTTCTCAAGTATTCTATCATCAGCAAAGTGCACAATACAGTACAATCTTGATTATCTGGACATCAATTATCTGAATTTTGGATTATCCAAACAAGATCCTCAGGTCCAGATTCTTAGGTAAATTGTGTATTCCGAACATTCAATTATTTGAACAAAATACTCCATGCCCATGTCGTTCGAAGAATCGAGCTTGTCCTGTGTGAAGCTACCTGCCCCTTCTTATTATCTTTTCAGATAGCTGAAAGAATACTGAAAAATAATACAGCCCTTAAATTGAAAATAAAGCAGTTTTAATCTTTGAGTAGGTATTGTACAATCTGTGAATTATTTTTAAAATCTGGTAATATAGTTTTAGAATGGCCAATAAAATTATGATCAGAGGACCTCTTTCCCATCTTCATTCAGTAACATTCTTCTATTCTTTCAACATGCATTAGATGTGTTTTCAGGGAGCTATGTGTGTATGAAACAATTTTGAATCACAATTCACACCTCCCCAAGAGCAGCTTTGATTCTTCCCCCTCCCTCCGATGTGTCTCAGCTTGTCCATATGGCTCAAGAAAACTGCCTGTGTCACAGCTGGACGACATTTAACGGCATAACTTGATTTCACAGAGTAAGAATTCCTGCTCTGAATGGCATAATTCAGTTCAATGTGCAAAAAATACAAAACAAAAGTTTATTTTCTCTAACAACTCTAGTTGCAGTACTTTTGGGAATGTGAATAGAATCACAAAATTGTTTTTATTCCAAATGTTTTTAAGTAACATAGTATCAGATTTTTCCTAGATACCTAATATGCTAAGTACTATTAGAATCATTAGACTGAAAAGAGGTTGTAAAATAAACTTTTATGATTGCCATTTCACATTTCTGTGCCTAGCATAGTAAATGTTTATGTTAAGAAGCTTTAAAGCTATTTACTAGGGTTGTGTAGATTATTTATGTCAATCTTTCAAATCAGGAACAACTTCCTTCCTCTTAAAACTGCTGAAAGGAAGCAATTAAATACATCAAAAGAAAACTCTCCATTCCTGCTGAAATAAAATATAAACAACTGATTTAAATGTCACTCCTCATAACCGTATTACAGCAGTTGTTATTAAAGGATCGAAAAGCAAAAAGAAATGGAAGAGAAAGCTTGTTTCTTTTGCCAAATATATCAATGGGGATTTTAAACATTAATCAAGGAGGGCTTAAAAATTCCCTGAAGCAAAAAGTATCCAGTTAATGGCCAAGACCTTGAGAGCTTAGCAATAGAACGTTGACATCTATTGTTTCTAGTCATTTAACAAACTATAATTGAAGAAAAATACTATTTGACCTTCTTAATAAGAAACAAATGATTCTAGGGATGTATTTAAATAGTTCACAATTTAAAATGATGAAGTTTATCTATGTGGGATTTATATAAATGTCATGGACAGAAACTCCAAAACAACTCCCACCCTTTGGACCCATTAATCTGCAGTTATCTTCCAAGACTTCTAAAATATTTTTACTCTGATCTTATCTGCTCTTTCAGAAAGAAAAAAAACGATGGTTAACAGGAAGATCACGATGCTTATGAGATCAGCTTTCCAAAATAAAACATTGCTTTCTTATTAAAAGATGTAACTATTAAATTTTCCTGGTTCTCTTGGGTCAGTTTCAAGCATTTCGTGAGACTGAGGGCCACCCTGTTTGTACAGCTATTTGGCACTGCAACAGTAACATTGGAAAGAAGAAAGAAGGAACAAAATGTTACATCTCTCGAATAACCATCCTTGCTCTTTATCCTATTTTCCATTTTGAAACTATACCAAGGAATCCATATTCAAATGGTTTCAGGAAGTAAAAATGGTGTAAAGATAAGGTAATGTGAAGACACTAGAACAAATGCAATTAACTCATTCATTTATGTTTGCTGGTGACGCATTGGTGTAAGCAGAAGGAAGGTAGTCAAGTCTGTTTGATGCAACCTTGTTAGCTCACAAATAAGGAACTCTTGGCTCTCAGGCCACAGTGGAAGGTATTTGACACAATTCAGCTCCAGCACTTGTAACATGTATGGAAACGTCTGAGCACAGCGATAAACAGTGCAGCATAGGTTAAATTTACTCCTTCCCTGATCAGCTGTTATCAGTTAGACTGTGAAAATGGGGATTATGATGATTTGGGAGGTGTAAGTTCTTGATCTGAATAGAATTATTAATCTAAAAGTGTGAAAAACACATGGAAAAATATACTTTCTCAGACAAATCTAGTTGCCTTTTGCTTCCAGGAATGCCAGTAGAATCATGACAGTTAAAACAAAGATAAACATCTTTGCGATAAAGAATTGTCATTGTCATAATATCTTCAGCAGAAAATGAAATTATATTGAGGAGTGCACAAATGTAAGCTTGTTAACAAATGACAGCTTATTTTGCGCAAACATGATGGGATATATATTGTGTATCTATGTAAACAGAAATGTAAAAACTTTTTTTTGTATCTATCTGCGAAAAGAAATGTAAAAGTGAGGACAAAGTTACTATCATTGAAAAAATATGCTGCACATGTAAGTGTGGAATGCTAAATGAGCCTTGTTGAAGATTACCTTAACAGAAAAAACCACCGTGTGGTGTTCACCTTTAGTATTATAAATAACCTCCATTTATTTTCTAATTAAATAATTGGTGTTGAGAACATTAAGAGTCTACAATTAATATAATGTTTAAAGCAATGTCTTAAACAAGTAACTTGCTACTACTGTCTGGTATTGGTACAATGAACTTATTATTTTCTTCTGCATCAAAAGAATTCTGTAACACCTTTCTCATTTCCTATTATTATTGTTTTTCAATCTGTTTTAGCAAGCATTTGAAATTAAATGGAATAAATAAACTGTAATTCACAAGGTTATAATATATAGGCAGCAAAATCTCTTAATTTTATTTATTTGTGAAGTCCACCATAATTTATGAAATTGAAAGCAAAATTGTGGGCCATATAATATATTGAGGGCAACTCCCCGCTCCCAGGTCGCTGTGAGGGTGGCTCACTCCACTTTAATTTTTCAGGCCGCAGCCCTTTTATTAGGATGAGGTGGGATTTCCCATTGTCTCCAGAATCAAGTCTCTCTTTATACAGCATCCAGCCAATCAGAGGCTGGCAGCAGTGTACACTGGCAGGGTTAATGCTGGTGCTGAAGGTAAACCAAGGAGGTGATGGTCAGTTTTAGGCCTGGACATCCGGGTACGAGTGAGATTTCACTGGGGACCAAGATGAGATTTCCTGGAAGGGGTGAGTGGGGAGGCGTGGTGGACATGATGGATGGTGTACGGACAACAGGCGGCTAAAATGTGGGGAAGGAGTACCTAGGGCCTGGAGATAAACCTGGAGAAATCTAAACCAAAAAAAACTTATTTTTTTGGCAGGCAAGGGAATTAAACTGATTGCCAGTTTTGCCATTCAATCATTAAATCAGAGCAGCAGCTTTTATTATTAACCTAGAGAAGGGCAGGACAATCAGATCAAACTGTGCATTCTGTTGTGATCTCCAGGATGGAAAGGTCTTTCCATCATAAGCTTTCAGTTTTTGAGCTGATAATGTGTTGCTGGAAAAGCGCAGCAGGTCAGGCAGCATCCAAAGGAACAGGAGAATCGACGTTTCAGGCATGAGCCCTTCTTCCGGAATGAGGAAAGTATGTCCAGTGGGCTAAGATAAAAGGTAGGGAGGAGGGACTTGGGGGAGGGGCATTGGAAATGATAGAGGGATGACAGCAAGAAGGGCAGCCTGTTGAGAGCCAGCTCCCCACTACCTCCACCAAACCCTTCCAGGGCCCACCCTGGCCTTCTAACTCATCTACACTCCTGACCTATGATCTTCACCATGTGAAACTTCTCCTGAACTGTAGCCTTGGTCATTCCTCAATCCTGTACCTCCAGTACCTGTTGTTTTAGCATCAACCAGCACCTCCCCAGTGAGGCTGCTAATCAAAATTGATGCCTGCCTCTGATTTGTTCACTGCTGCATGCAGCAAGGCTTTACCATTGCCAGTGTGCTGAATTCCAGAAAAGGCCACTGGCTACTAAAGCTCCTGAATGGCATTTCATCTTGGTGGATGTTTCAGGAGGAGTCTGCATGGGTCTTTTACTAATGCTCCAACCTGCAGCCAAGACCCCCAAAATGTCCATAAAATTCAGGTCTCTGTTATTTCATTATGTTCAGTTTTCTAACTGAATCATACGCTTCCTTTTGAAGTTATATTCCTGATGAAAGACATGAATGAAGCATATCAGCGTTGTTCTGTATTTCTCCTCGTGCTTTTCAAGTTGTCTTCCTGAAATGAAATAGTGAATTCCAATGTCCCACATTGTCTTTCTTTGTTCCCGAGACTTAATATCTTTATTGGTTTTCCTCCTTGATTAGAATAATCAGGAAATACCTCTCCCTTTGAAATAAAATATTCATAACCTCCAATGGTCTGATTCTCATTAGTAATAGGCAAGGAAAGGTTTTCTTGACAGTCCTGAACGACCTTTGCCTTCCAAGCCAATTCTGAGGGAACACACTTCATCTCTATCACTCCTTTGCTCTTTATACCCACTTTTATTCCTGATATACCCTTTTTTAAGGATTCCTTCGGCATTCCAAGACTGCAGTCAGTCTCCCATGTAACTTGTAGCAATTAGATTTGTATGTACAGTGTTATTACAAATGGAAACATGTCATTTTCTTTACATTACATTTAGCTTTTAACATTTTTCCTTATTTATTTTGTCAGCCTTCTGTTTCTACACAAAATCTAATACCTTCTCCACACCCAGATTGTTCATTTCCATACAACCATTTTCTCACATGTAAATGTCTGTGTGAGATATCATCAGTATCTGCCAGGACTTTGATACTTGACACTCACTCAGACAAGCCTTCATGGTGATCAGAATAATATTTCAGAATTCTTGCACAACAATGATTTCCCTTACATTATCAATGTTTTTGTTTAGTACTAGTGATCAAAACCACTGATCCTACCGCATATCTTTCTATCTTGCAAATTCTACCACTGTCTGAGGGTTCTTTCTCACAGTCTTAAATTTTAATTGATAGGCCTTGAGGGGCAAGCTCGTAAGCATCGTAAAAGTTTCCAATAATCTGCGGATTGCTCTTAATGACACATTTATAGCTGTGCCTATCAGGACACTGTAACATTAAGTTCTAAATGCCTTTTGTTGACTTCAACATCACAGTTATCTTTCAAAATAAGGAAAAGTATTTTTCAACTTGATCCTTTAAAATGGAGGCACTAAAAGCAGATTTCTGATAAAGTCAAAGCCCTTACTGGAATTAGAATCATGCTTTGAACTGCTACTGCTTCTTTTCTCCTTTACTGTAAGCTTTTTACATACCAAATCATTCCTGATTTACCTGTCTCTTCGGAATTCTGCTTTAAATTCCACCACCCTTAGTTTTTTTCTTTCCTCTCACTTTCCAATTAAAGTTTTCTTATTTTCAGTTCTCTCTCTCTTCCTTTTCCATTTCTCTTTTAATTATCGTCATTTTTATTTTTCTTCCTTTTCTAGTTCAAGTCCTTTTTCTCATTCCTAACTGTATCTCAGCTAATTCTAGTGGTAACACATTAATTTCAAGTTTCCATCCTTTTGACTCTATATGCTGGGTAATCACTTTAAGTATCTCATCCTTATGAGATCCTAATTTTATTTCTACCTTCAAATGTATTCACTAGCTCTCTTGGTTTAGCATAAATTAAAGATGTCAAGTAATCAATTGCTACATTTTCTATTCCCGGAAAAGTCTTGGCAAAAGTCAAAGTAATTTTGATAATGCAACTCACATTAAACACTGAACAACTCTCTTGTTTTAATGCTCATTACCTGAATGGGCTTTATTTTAAGGATTCACAATTCCATCTTGAATTCAATGAATTTCAATCTTATACAGATCCCCAGTTTGTAATCCCACTTTATGGTAATACTTGACAAATCATATCTGAGAGTGAAACCTAGTTTGATAGACCTTAAGTTTAATTTCTGGTATTTGTTTCCTATGGTTTTCAGTCATCGAACGTATTCATAAGAGGCTGTCAATGCACATAAAAATGTATAACACAATCAAGGTGAAAAAAGTCATGAACTATTTTACATTGTTTCAAGAATACTTTGAAACAGTATTATCATAAATTTCAAAAATAGAGATTCAATCATTTTACCCTCAACTACAATCTTACATCGACTGAAGCCTCAGTGAAGGGCCAGCTGTGACCAGTTTAAAATTCTTTGTTGAGTCAGTATGGCTGCAATTTGTTTCTAGAGCTTTCTCCTTCCTGAATTGTAATTATTTTTAAATCAAATGCCTGGGTTTTCCATACCCACAGCTTCTAGCAGTTTGTTTCTGGATGCTTTTCTTTAAAACCATTCAGCTGTTCTTCCTTAGTGTTGAATCTTTGGATGCTGCTAAAATAACAGCACGTTATTACTCTGATTGAACCTGCACATTCTGCAGGAATTTCTTGTGGCTCGATATTTCTGTGAAACCGTACTCCTGTTGTTAGGCAAAAACATTCTTTTATCTTTTCTGCCCTTGTTTCTAATGCTCTAAACCATTCACCACAGGTATTTTAAAGACCTCAATGAGATAATGTCAGCAAAACCAGACATTCCGGTCCCATTCACAGAAATCAAAAATGAAATTAAAACTATGCCCTTCCCTTTTTAACGCAACATATAGAAATGCAAATCAAACTTTAAACTATATATAGTTCTGTTCAAATTAAAACCCAAGTTAAAAAATAATAATAACAATAAAACAATAATGTTCATGAATGTTGCAAACTGATTACTTGATTAGAGACAAAAAAACTGCAGATACTGGAATCCAAAGTTTAGCCAAATATGGATTTTTGAACGTTAAGCTACATACAAGCTCAATCTTTGGGTTGTGATCACTTCTTTTGAATCACATACCATGCCAATTATTAATTTTAACTGTTACAAATTCCACCTTTTTGCAGCTTTGTGTTAGTATTATGGTATATTAGGTTATTTGCAAAAGATGCAGTTAATATTATATTTGATTTCAACACAAATCAGCATAACATTAGGTTGTGATTTTCCATTTTTGCAACAAAGTGTGGTGGTGATGTGTTAGATGGCAACTTATAGATTGCTCTCACTGTTGAGACAGCTCAACCTATTGTACATCAATCAGCTCATTAAAGCCTAATGGGCCGAGGTTTGGTTTCATGGGCCTCGACACTGATGTCTCTAGTGACTAGAAGCCCAAAAAATCAAAGTCCAGAAGCTTCTGAGTCCTTAAAACCACAAGTCAAAGCTGGTCATTAGGAGATCCAGCAGTGAGAAGCTGTATAGTAACCTGGACGGAAGCAATTGAATGCCCCATCCCCTGAAGCTAGCAGGCACGCTACTTCAGGAAACTAACCATTTATTTCCCCTTTCAGCAATGCAGGTAACTGGGGAGGCAGTTATTTAAGACCTTTAAGTGAGTGTTAATTGATCAATTAAGAGCCTTAATTGTTGGCTGATCAATAAATGCCACAATGGACGTTCAGGGAGAGGTGGGCGCCGCAGGGAGTGGAGTGCATCACTTCCCCCTCCAACTCTATTTTGATTTAGTCCCTACCCTCCCCTTCACTGTTTTGCTCACACAGCATTGCCCTGTGGTTTGAAGGGCAGTACTTGTCACTGGCCACTCGGGTGTTTTTCCTATCTTCCTGGTGGTGGAAATTGAATAAAGATCTGTGCACTTTGTGTCTTTCACTGTGTCTCACACCTGCACACACACACACCGTGGGTGCTGGGGAAAGAATAAGCACTACCGCACTTAGGCGGTAGTGTGGGGAAAAAAAAAGAAAAAAAAAAGAAAAAAAAATAAATAAAGATTTATGCACTTTAAAGAAAAAAAATAATAAATGCCACAATGGACCTTCTCATGCAGAATTTTGTTGGTGACATGTTGAGAAGGAGGCACGTTTTTGCTTGGCAAAAGAGAGGACCAACTCAACCAATTCTTTCGCTTTCTTGCAACCTCTTTCCCCACCTCCAGCAGGAGAATATTCAAGTATTAGTTTTTAAGTAGCAATTCATTGATCTAGTCAGCCATTTGTAGTTTCATCCTAAAATTACAAAGGTGTAATGGTTTTGAGTTTGTGAATATAGAAGTCGTGGATTTGCCAGCCACATTGATTCTCATACTCCTATCATCTGCAAGTACCTGCAGCGCCAATGAAATGTATATAGCTTTATCTAACACAGGTTTGCCAGTGACAGGAACCCCACCCACTTCTTGCCATTTTGTAGAGGAAGTCAGCTCCATGATAGAACCTGCTGTTGCTACCTTGTTGATTTTTGGAACTTTGTACAAGAACAATATGATTGATTGATAGGAAAATTTAAATGGTCGATTGAAAATTTTGACTTATCTATACAAATTCAACAACAACTTGCATTTATGTAGCACCTTTGGTGTCGTAAAAACATTTCAAAATGTTTCAGCCAATGTACGCCACCTAACAACAGGGAAGGCAGTATATGGAGCTAACCAAATGACAATTGGCTGTACAGCTGATTTGTGATGCAGAGTGATGCCAACACATGGGTTCAATTCCCATACTGGTTGAGGTCACTATGAAGAACGCTCATTCTCTACCTCACCCCTTTATCTGAGGTGTAGTGACCCACAGATTAAACTCACCATCAGTCATCTCTCTCTAATGAGAGAGCAACCTGTAGTCCTCTGGGACTTTAGTAACTTTCCCTTTGCTTGTCTTTCAATTAAAATCACGAAAGAAAGATTGACTGGGATTTATCACATTGCAATTTATAAGAACTTACTGTCGGAATATTGGCTGCCAGGTTTTCTGCAAGAAAGCAGTTATTGCACTTCTATAAATTACTTTATTAGCTATAAAGTATGTAGGAATGCTCTGAGTTTGTGAAACTACGATATAAATGGAAGTCTTTCTCTACTAATTTTGTTTGAACCTGTCCCCACCTTGATGCTATTCTGCATTTCTCACCAAGCCTTCGGAGCCTAACTTCATCAGAAATGTGGAGTACAACTTCCCTCGGAGAGCTGCATAAAAAAAGTCAAGATGAAGACAGAATTATATTCACTTTTTAACAGCATTAACTGTCATATAGTAAGTTTAAATGTCCACTTTATGTCCATGATTGAGTGACAGGATTTATGTCAGTGAATAGATAGAGTGGTAGATGGACAGGTTCATAGAGTAGGTAGGTTTGGTGAAGTTATGTATGGTGAGGTGGGAAATGGGTTGGGTGGTAAGTGGGTGAGGTGCACATAAGTGATCTGGTAGAAAAGAAAGGTGAATTGGTAGATGGCTAGGGTAGCAGTTGGGTGATATTGTAGGTGGATAGGGTAGCAGACGAGTGAGGTAGAATGTGAGTGTGATAGTAGATGAAGAAGCTGGAAGGTTACCATTGACCTGAAACAGAACTGGACAATGCTGTGGAGGTTCCAGTGTTGGACTGAGGTGGACAAAGTCAGAAGTCAAGTAACACCAGATTATACTCCAACAGGTTTATTTGAAATCACAAGCTTTTTGTGTTCTGATTCAGAACTGGACTAGCCATGCTGTGGCTGCAAGACTAGCTCAGAGGCTAGAAATCTTGCAGCAAGTAACTCAACTCTTGACTACCCAAAGCCTGTCCACAATCTACAAGGCACAAGTCAAGGGTGTGATTGAATATTCTCCACTAGCCTTGTTGAGTACAGCTTCCGCAACGCTCAAGAAACTTGACACCATCCGGATCAAAGCAACTCACATGATTGGCATCCCATCACAAGTATTCCATCCCTTCACCACTGACACTCAGTAACAGCAATATGTGTTCATAAGACTCACTGTAGAAATTCACAAAGGCCCCTGAGGCAGCACCTTTCAAATACATGATAACTACCATCTATGTGGAGAAAGGCTGAAGATACATGGGAACAGCACAACTTGCAAGTTCTCCTCAAAGTCAAGAAGATAATATGATGCTTGATTATTCAATTTCTCAAAATCCATTTCACATGGATTCTGTTTTCTTGCACGAACTGTAAATTGCAGTTGGTTTAACCTTTTATGTTCTACTTCACCCCACTTTCTTCAACTCAACTCTTTATTTTACGTTTCTCCTTTCAGATATCCAAATGCTAATTCACGATGAAGAGTGAGGGCAAAAGTAGACGTCTGATGAAGAAACATTGTCTCGTGATCTGCCGGTTCAGATATTGGCACTATGCGTTACTTTAGAGAGTAGTACAGAGGCAAGAGAAACATGTGGTAAGCCACCATGCAGAAGTGAGCAGTAGTCAGAGCATGAAGAAAGGATAGTGTGTGTTTGCCAGCTCACCTGAGCTTAAGTTTGCTGATCAGAACCAGATGAAAACCTCAATAGAATAGCATACAACAGAAAAGTGATGGAAATGGACAGTGATGCCTGGTCTGTCACAGAGCCTGTTAGTGTCAACGAGCAGAAAAAGTCCAACTCCAAATTGATGCAGGCTTCACACAATTCTTGGATTTCATCTTTCCTAGTTATACAAGTGGTGAGCAACTCCATGGAATATAAACAAAGGAAGGTTTTGTTAAAACTGTACAAGGCACTCGTCAGACCACAGCAGAACAGCTTTGGACTTTTTCTCAGAGGAAAAATATAATAGCGTGGGAAACAACCTCAAGAATGTTCACACTGCTTATCTCGTGTACGGAGGGATTTTCTTAGGAGGTGAGGTTGAATAGGTTGGGCCTATACTCACTGGAGTTTAGAAGAATAAGGAGACACCTTAATTAGGCATATAAGGTTATAGGTGGGCTTGACTCGATGGATGTGGAGAGGTTCTTTTTTTTCCCTTGTGGGTGAGTCTAAACCCGAGGTATAATCTCAGAGTGAAGGGTCACCTACTCAAGACGTAGAAGAAGAGGATTTTTTTCTCTCAGAGATAGTCAATTTTTGCAATATTTTGCTGCAGAAAAATGTCAGGGTTGGATTATTAAGTATATTCAAGGCTGAGATAAACAGATTTTCAGTCAGCAAAGGAATCAGGTGTGATTGCGATAAGACAGGGAACTGGAATTGAACATTATCAGATCAACTATGACCTCATTGAATGGCAGAGAAAACTTGATCGGCTAAATGCCCAACTTCTGCTCCTCTGTCATATGGTCTCCTGGTCACTTCCCAATCGAGGATTGCTAATGCATTGTCCCACATGACTGACAGTGGCACCAAACAGCACTTGGTGTCCAATTACAAGGCGTGCCATGTCACCACCAGTCTCCCGTCTGCCTGTCAACTGGTTCATGCCAAGGTCATGCAGCAAGGCATTCTGAGCAGACATATTTTTGATGCTAAAACGCAAGGTCTTTTGCAGTCTCCCCATTAAAAGTCAGCAGCCTTCCATTTTTTGAATGTAGACTGAAGAAAAGGATAAGCTACTTATTGAAGCTAAGGGAAGTATGCGAGAAGATGTTTTCAGTTTTAAAAACAAGTCAATGAAAAGTATGCTGAGTTGTGCCTATATTGTTTGTTGATTCAACCAGCAAGGCAAATTCTAGATGGAATAGCCTTACTCTTGTGTGTTCAGGACAGTTTTGACCAGCCAGAGCTTTTTGATTAGTTTTTCTAACAGCACCAATTGCTGCGTGCTCAGGCGGGCACAGCATAGTCACCAATCACTCATCATTTTCCTGTAAATGGCTCTAGCTGCAAATTCCCTCGTTGAAAGAAACATGGGAGAATGAGAGGTGACCTCCTTGAAACATAAAAAATTCTTACAGAGTATGACAAGGTGCATGGAAATAGGATATTTTCATGAATAAGAACAGTTTGGAGGGATATGAGCTAGGAGCAGGCAGGTGACTAGTTTGGGATTATGGTTGACATGGACTGGTTGGACCAAAGGGTCTGTTTCCGTGCTGTATGAATCTATGACTATGACTGTTTGCAGTTAATTCTAGAATCTGGGCACATAAACTCAGGATAAGGGACAGGCAATTTGAAATCAAAATGGGGAAGCATTTCTTCTTTCAGAAGGTGGTGAAACTTTGGAAAACTCCACATCATTGTGCTGTGGAAGGTCAATCGTTAATGAGGTTCACAACAGAAATCAATAGGCTCCTGGACTCTAATGACGTTAAGGGAGATAGAGATAATGTGAAAAAAATGGCATTAGGGAAACTTTCAGCCATGAATAGAGTGCAACAAGCTCAATGGGCTAAATGGCCTAATCCTGTTCCTATGTTCCTATCCCACATTTTACAATGAAGTGTCTGGCCACAGTCACGTGAGCATGAACTTAAGTGAACCAAGGTCTGATGGGCCAGTCACAGTCACAAGTCTGCTGCCTCTGTTAAAGAGTAATTGCAACTTCTTCTCCCTTGAATGACAGCAAGGCCTCAGCCAGTGGACTCTCCTCCAACTAGCCCATGGAATCTCCAGATGTGATGATCTGCCTAGCCATAGGAGATGTCACTCAGAGGTTGTTGCCATACACTTGAGAATTTCCAACATGATGGGAGGTGAGGAGATGCTTCACCACCGACACGATGCCAGACCCTGGGGTAATGGCTATCAATTGATGGTTTCATGATTCATATTGATGCTCTTTTTAAATTCACTTGTGACATGTGGGCATTGCTGGCTAGCCAGCATTTATTACCTGTTCCTAGTTGTCCTTGAGAAGGTGGTGGTGAACTGCTTTCTTGAACTGTTGCTGCAGTCTATGTGCTATTGGTTTACCCACAATGACCCTTGGGAGGGAATTCCAGGATTTTAACCAAGTGACAGTGAAAGAATGGTGGCATATTTCCAAGGCAGAATGGTGAGTGGATTGGAAGGAACTTACAGGTAGTGGTGTTCCCATATATCTTCTTCCCTTATCCTTTAGATGGAAGTGGCCATGGATTTGTAAAGTGCTGCCTAAGGATCTTTGGTTTTGACAAGATAGTGCCTTTTGGTTAGCTTTTATTAAATAAGGACCATTTCTACAGTGCATTTTGTAGATAGTACAAACTGCTGCTACTGATGCCCGAGGTGGAAGGAAAAAATGCTTGTGAAAGTGGGTCAAATCAAGTTGGCTTTTTTTGTCCTAGATGTTGTCAAGCTTCTTGAGAATCATTGGAGCTGCACCCATCCAGCCAATTGGACAGCATTACATCATATTCCTGACTTGTGCCTTGTAGATCGTGGACAGGCATCAGGGAGTCAGGTAGTGAGTTACTTGCTGCAGTGTTCCTAGCCTCTGACCTGCCCTTGTAACCAATGTATTTATGTGATGAGTCCAGTTGAAGTTTTAGTCAAAGATTACCTTTGGATTTTGATAATAGTCAATTCAGTGATAGTAACACCATTGAATGTCAAGAATGGTGGTTAGATTGTCTCTTATTGAAGATGGTCAATGCCTGACATTTTTGTGGCATGGATGTAACTTGCCATTTGTCAGCCCAAGCCTGAATATTGTCCAGATCTTGTTGCATTTGAACATGGACTGCTTCAGTATCTCAGCAGTCTCGAATAGTCCTGAACATTGTGCAATCATCAGTGAAAATTCCCACTACACCAGCTGCCTCTGCTTCCACAGCCAGGGAAATTTCTTACCAACAGGATTGCTTCAGACAGCTTTCCCAACCTGGCTGCCCAGGTTTTTATTTGTGATCCCAACACTTCGCCTCCCATCCCCATGTGGGTAGAGAGGGAAAAAGAGTTGTGAAATCTTAATAATTCACATTTCCTGAGTTAGGTGATTTATGTAATTTCCTTTTTGTTAGTTTCTTAAAGAAAACTGAGGCTATCTACTCAGTAAAGCTAACACTTCCAAAGCAGCATCCATGACTTTTTATTGTGGTGGTTTTCAAAACTCTATAGCCTAATTTGATGCTCCTCTTGTCATTTATGTGTCTACAGAATATTTCTTGATTTCATTCTCTCATAATGTTTTGTCTACATTTCTTATTTCATTTTTGTCTTTTAATTGTGTTTTTTTTTCATTTATTTCCCAAGCTCACACAACCTTTTTGTCATCCTTGCCTCCTCTGTTATGTTTATAGAATGTTTTAGAATTTTTCTTTGGATTCAGTTTTATCCTCACCTTTATTTATACATTGCATTCCATTTTTTGTTCAGTTTTCTTCCTGGAAATACATTTTTTTTAAAAAGCCCCTCCATCTCCTTTAAATATTGTCCACTGTTAGTTTTCATCTTCACCAATATTTTTCTCCAGTTTATCTAATCATCTTGCCCTAGTGAATTTTTTTTATTAGTCTAATCTTTTTGTGTTTTTTTTAATCATGTTTTAGGCTCTTTGGAACATAGATTATATGAGAACATGTATGATTATTGGCATGGTAACAAGACATCACTTAAAATTTGAGAAAAGCTGCCCAGCAGTGAATTTACCATGAAAGTGCCCCACTACACAGCTGTAATACATTTTTAATGTATAAGTAATTAACATCTGACAGCCCTCAGGAATTATTGGTGTGAGAGAAACAGCCTGTGTCAAATTGGAGAGAAGATTAATATGTTAAATATTTTTAATTCGGGTGAGCTCATTGTAATCTAATTTATATCGCATACACTGAGAAAATAGATCTGTTTACATTTATAAAGTAAAAGAAGCAGAAATGAAATAAAATATGAAACTGAAAGCAGACAAAGTGGGCAGTTCAACTAAATTTAAGATGTATTTTCTTTAAATTAATGAAACAATGAGTGATTGCTTTACTTACACTTGGCGGAAACATACACTTCATGATCTGCTAACAGTACATCACATATATTTGCAGGCACCAGATCAAAGGCAAAGCAATTCCTGCCCTGTGTGTTAACAATAGAACTATTGTGGAATGGCCATAACTTTGTGTTAAAGGATCAAATGATGAAGATTATGATTACTTGGCTAATGTTGCAACTAATACCAGGGTGAAATTCCCCAATTTCCTACAGTTCCAGAGGGGATACCTCAAACTATTAAGTTCCTGGATGAGGAGCGATAAATTGGCTCCCTTTAGTTATTTACCAGCCCCCTCAGTAGGTCGTGTTAAGGTTAATTTTAAAAGGATTGCTTCCCTTGCAGATACCTTTTTTCCAGATCTAAATGAACTTAAATAAGTTTTAAAAGGAATTAATTTAACTAGGCTTAATTGAATTTAAGCAAAGAGCAAATTCATTAACTACTAAATATAAGAAGATGTAGAAAAGCAACACACATACACACAGATTAGAAATAGCAAATGAGTCCAAAAAAATTGTTTAAAGAGGGTCAGACCCTGCATTGTTCATGAAAAGGAGATGGTTGAATGTGCTGGTGATTGCAGTTGATATTACTAGTGAAGTTGATGTTATAGGTGGGCAGTTGTTTTTGAGATTCTTGACATTTTAGTTTGTTTGAAACTCATTTGTCCTGATTCCTTCCAACTGTAGCTGACTGGTAGCACTCATAGAGAGAGTCTTCTGTTGTTTTGTTTTCTTCTGGCTGGCTTGTTCCTAGTTGGCTTCCTGTACTCACAGAGTTATGATCTGGGGTGCGATGCTAAATATATAGATTAGGAAATTTCACTCGCTGGAAACTTCAATTGATAGTTATTAAGGTTGAAACATGTTTCAAAAGTTAAATGGCATTCAGGAAATAACCCTGTTCTTAGTCTCCTAACACAGATTGTTAGAAACAATGGATAATTGAAAGTTCATTTGGGTAGATGCCCAACTTGACAATAATAAAATAGAAAGACAGGGTCAGTAATTGAAATGTACATAATTACAAAATCTATTCTGCAAGGTGCCATCTTCACTGGTTCTCTATTTCTTAACATATAAATTAGAAATACTTCTTTTCTCCAAATCATTCCATGACTGGTTTCCTCTTTAATCTTGTCTAGCCTTACTTCACAATATAATAACTCTTTTGACACTATTTATTGATGTTTTACTCTTCTGTCTATTCCACAATCAGTGGCAGAGTGGTGAAACATCTGTAGAACAACTGGCATTCATATAGCAGCTTTAGCTTAGCAAAATATTCATCATGTTTAAAAGCAAGTGATCAGATCAAAATTAACATTAAACCATTAATACAGATGACACAAAATTTGTCAAAGAGGTTGGTTTTAAGTAGGATCTGAAAGGTATAGATACAGTTGGAAAGCTAGAATTGTTTTGAATAAGAATTCTCCAGCTTAGGGCCATGACAGTTAAGACATGACCATCAATAACTGAATGAAGGCAGTGGAGATGGACAGTTGACCACAATTGAAAGCATTTAGAGTTCACAAATGTTTAAATGTTTGGAGGTGGTTATGGAAGCACGAATCACAAATCGGTGGTTTGAAACTCACTAAAGGGTCCCTTTGCTTTCTAATTCTTCATTCACTTCTAAGAACCTCAAAAATCCCTTTTGAATTATGCTTTTGGAATCAGTTCTTTTAACTTTCATTGAGTGTCCAATAATTCAACTGCAAAATTCTTTAGTACATTTTCTTATAAGAAAAAGGATGATATATGTAGCCTGCTACAGACATTTGACACTTGGATATTGTTTTGCAAAGGAAAATCTTGAAAATGGTATCCCTCGCCTGCATTCTACCCAGGATATATTTTATGTCTTTGAAATGATGATGCCTTCTTCTCCCCAGTTTTTGGCAAAGTAGTGATTGGTACAATAGGCTCTGATGCCTCTTCTAAAACAAGAAACAGACACATTAGCAACTGTAGTGCATTAAATTATATGAGGCAGTGATTCATGAAAAATTAGACCACAAAATGAAATGGAGAAGAAGTTTGACAAAGGAGAGGCTGTTTACATGGCAGCTATTTTGGCTGTTAACAGGCTGGAAGCAGGACTTCTACCTTTCTGAATCATTAAGGCCCACCTTAAAGAGCTGCTGGCTATTCAGAGACCACTAGTCTTGAATATGAACCTCGAGATCATTGAGATGTGTTTGGGGATCTCACTGCTAACCAAGTGAGAGGGCTAAAGTGGCTGGAGGTTGAAACCTCATATGAGCAGGACAAACTGGGAGAGGTGGTGCAAAAGCCTGTGAGGACAGTCCTTTAATGAGTCCTGGGACTCATTAAGAAGGAATTATTCTTGCCATCACCAGCCTATGCTGCTGGTGTTGGTCTTTTAATTTCTTACCTCTAAAGAAATAAGTGGCCTCCTTGTTCTCAATACCAAATTCCATTTGCCACTTGTCAATCTACTCTGCAAACTCATTTATGCCTTCTTGATAATGCCAACTTAAGCACCATGCTCTTAAGCTGGCATTATCAAGAAGGTATACACAAGTTTACAGAGTAGACTGGTAAGTGGCAAATGGAAGTGGCTGCTTATTCCTTGAGAGAAAAGAAATTAAGAATAGCAACAGAGCAAAGTCGGTAATGGAGAATGCTCCAATGAGCTTAACTGAATCTAGTCTTGAGCTCCCAGAGCTCACAATGCTAGCAAGACATCCTTTTAAACTAAGCTCTAAGTGATCAAGTATTGCTGGTGTACTGACCAACATTTATCACTCATTCAAGATCACAATGAATTTTACACATTACATTTATGGCAGCTTGCTGTGCGTGAATAGACATTTTTTAATGTACTATAGTGGCAGATACACTCCAAAAGCAGTTGCAAAGTGCAAACATCTGGCTATTGTGAAAATTGCTACGCAAATAGAAATCTTTCTTTCTTTAAAGAGTCTGGAAAAGATGTGCACCCAAATATATTTCACTAAATATGCAAGTATTGTGAACAGTCTTGCCTTTGTCGACAGGGCAAATGTATTTTGATGGTAATACACAGATATCTCCAACTTATGGAGGAGTAGCATTAGAGTATTATTATTGCAAAACTAACACAGTCTTGGTAACCTTGCACAGACCCACAATTTTTTTCATCTCTTGCTCCTATGTATAAGGAACAGTTGAGACAGCATTCATTCACTCATTCTTTGGTTTAAATAAGATGGCTTCACTTTATAACATGTAATCACTTCATAGCATGTAATACAATACAGCCTCACATAAAGCTTGCACAGCATTATCAATCCCCATTAATATTCTATTTATTAATCAACCTAAATGCAAATGACTGCAAGTGCTAAAAGAATTTTTTAAAAAGTAAGAAGATCTGTCAATATCTCAGGAAATGCCATTGGGTTAACCAAGTTGAATATGACTTTGCTTCAGAACTGGGATTGTATTTATTTCAATAAACCTAAAACCATTATGTTGTGTGTAGCTATATTATTCTAATCTAGATTTTGTGTGGGCAATAGAGGAGGCTTCTGTTTTTTTAAGGCCCTAAGTTAACTTCTCAGGTTTTAAGCATTATCGACATGTTTCTATATTATTTGGGCACGACATAGATTTTTGCCAAAAAATAGGTCAAAGCATTATACAGGCAAAATGGACCATTATTTCATTTTTGACATTTAACTGTCATTAAAAAAATTAAGTATAATAATCAGGAGGCCTGCTGAATCACTATTAGATTTATAATATATTTATATAGAATCTTCCTTCAGCATTTAGAATTGTTGGAGTTCTATTCATAAGAAGAAAAAGATTGTACGGACTGTAGAATGAATAGGCTTTCTGTTTTTTTAATGTTCTTATAGTGTGCACATTTTATGCAGTACAGAACAATTGCTGAGTCAAAGCATATCGAATTAGCAATTTAAAATTGGCACAAGATAATGCCTTGGTTCATGTTCCACACTTGATGATTCAGACAGGAAGGCAATGGACACTGTGCCACCACCATGGCATCTGTTTACAACTCTCTTCCTAGAACTATGGGAACATTTTTACCCAATGGATTATCATGGTTCAAAGAAGTAAGATGACCATCAGCCAGTTTCTTAAGGTAAACAGCAACATCTACCCCTACAAGAAAATATCAATATCGTTTGCATTCAATAGCAGTCAACAAGTATCATATATAGAGTCAAAGAGTTTGGTGCTGGAAAAGCACATCTGGTCAGGCAGCATCTGAGGAGCAGGAGATTCGATGTTTCGGGTATAAGCCCTTCATCAGAAATCTGGGATGGGGGGGAGGGGGTCCCAAAGGGGCTGAGAGATAAATGGGAGGGGGGTGGGGCAGGGAGGAAGGTGACTGGGAATACAATAGGTAGATGAAGGTGGGGGGGTGATAGTCATAGGTTGGAGTGTAGGGTGACGTGGACAGGTGGAAGGAAGATGGACAGGATGGAGGTGCCGAGTTAGAAGGTTGGATCTGAAATAAGATAGGAAGAGAGGAGATGAGGAAACTAGTGAAATTGAGGGTCCAGAAGTGATTGTTCATGACAAAAGTGATTAATTTACAGTTGACATAAATGAAATTGATCCATTGGATTTTTCTAAGTCCTGTCTAGTGCAGTATGTTATGCATGAGGTGTGTAGATTGTGCTCATCCAAGGACTATTGTGGTACACTACCATTTCTAGATTTTAGTTCAAATTAGATTACTAGAAGTTGCAGTGCTGTTGTGGTTCTCAGTGGCAGTGAACAATTCAGCATTCCATGTTGTTGGTAAAAGGAAATTCAGTCAATTCATAAAGATCAAGACTTTGATTTTCACCTTTTCAGACTGGGAGTGGGAATGCTGGGTATTGATGAACTCACCACTCCAGTTGCCAAGAAAGCTCACTGCATCATGTACCAATCAGCTTGTGAAGAACTGACTGAGTTATGACAAGCTTCTTTGCCTGGACCAAAGGGTCTGTTTCTGTACCATATGACTCTATGACTCTAACATAGGCCCCACAGATAGTGACATCCCTGACTGCAAGAAGCTTCTGACCAGTGAAAGGCTGGAAGCTTCCGAATACTAACAATTGTCAGTCAAGACCTATACAGCAAGGGTGTAATTTTAGATGAGAACAGTATAATTCATGTTCTCTTTAGTTTCTCGTGGAATGGTAGTTGTGGGGAATGAGGAGTCAGGGATATCAAATGCAAGGGTGAAAGGATAGCTTTTAGAGGTCACCCCTTTGATCTCATCTGTCCTTCTCATTGTCTTAGTTTGAGGCTGCTGGCTGTGGAGGATGCTGGTTCACAGCTGAAGCAAGGAACAAGGTTGAGGCCTAAATAAGAGGGGGGAATGTGGGACTGAGGTTGGGGGAGGGAGTGGAAGCCCAGTCTGAAACTAAAAACAGATCTCCAGCCAAGAGGAGTGAGGAAGAGCATAGCCTGGAGCCAAACAGCAGACCTAAGGCTAAAAGTAATTTGGTGACCTGAGATCTAAGAGTGCTTGCAAGGCTGATAGCAGATCCACAGCATGTGGCAGAGAATAGATCCATGGCTAAGAGTGGGACAGTGCCATGGGCCATGGCAGAGTCTTAGAAACTTCAACTTGTCACATTATGTGAGAATGGGACTGGAGAAGGATGTCTCTAACATCCTGGCAAAGTGGAGAAATCGCAGTATACATATGATGGTGAAGGTGGAGGGACGAATGGCTTAATTTAGGCTGAGCAGGAGGGGAGGCCTTGAGTGGGAACTGAGATGGAGGGATATTGTGAGTGAATGGTGGGTGAAGGGAAGGGAAGGCTTGAGTGAATGTGTATGTGATGGGGATTAATGATTATTTTTCATGCTGAATCATTGTTTTGGAGGCCACATGATTGTTTTTCATTTCATTTTATGTCAAAGGATGGCAATGAGCATCCATTCCAAATTGCCTTGTTTATGGTCATGACATCAAATAATTATTGATCATTTTTGGATACATCTGAACACAAATTGATGCTAAGATTTTCTGATGGAGATATCCTGATAATGAATTTAAATAGGTATCCATATATGAATCTTAGATGAGAACAATATAATTCATGGTTATGATCCCTCTTGAATTGGATGGCTGTTAAAATTTTCAGCCAAAACACACAAATCAGCCAAGTTCATTTGACCAAGGTACTAGAAAGCAACTGACATTCATGTAAACATTCCCCAGCAAACCATCAATGATTTTAGGAGACAAAAGAAAAAAGGAAATTTCCTAAGGAAACAAAGAAACAATTTGTTCTGTAACTTATGATTATTTAACTCATCAATACTGTCAGCAAATATGAAATCAGGCTTATTGCTTGAGACTTGAATTCACAAGTGATAATTGGACCATTGGTCACTGGCACTCCTCTTTGAGAGCACCACTAATGACATTTCCCTTTCCAGTCGCATTAACAACCAAAATCACACCAAGCAGCAACAAAACTGGAACTGTAGAGATTACTGCTGGTGACATTATTCCAGTGTTTTCTTTGAAAATAACATTAAAAAGATGGGAAACAATTTTATTGTCAATGAAACCCAGAGGATTACAAGACTACTTCAATCCTCCAAAATATGTCATCAAGATTTCCCCATTTTTCATTTCTTCTCACTAGTCTAAACAAATCATGAAAATGAAATACCGCTGAATAAAAAAAGTGAATAAATTCATTTTGACTTAAAAGAAATGTCCTAAAACTGATGTATGTTTCTAGTACACTCGTTATAATCATTTATGACCAAAGAGTAGTGTAAAATCGAACATTGCAAGTTCTGTAATATTGGCTTAAAGGGTTGAAACTTATCTCGAAAACATGCTTTATCATAGTTTAGTACAATAGAACAGGATCGAACAGAGAAATACACATTCTGCCACACTGCCCTCGAGTACCTTTTCCTTTTGTAGTTCAACGCTTCTATTTTTTCTTAATTCACTACTCATGTGTTGTGGACACCTCATTCATGTTACTCTGCTTGATCTCTGGTAAGATCTGTCTCTGTATCTGGTTGGCAGTGTCACCTTCACCTTTCCTGCCAGAATAATCAGATATCTATATCATGTGAATGAGACTCCCAGCCAGCATGGGTCAGGACGTACACAATTTGTGGCGCCTGCTAGCACTGTCTCAGACTTGCAGAACTCAGCCACAGCCTGAGGCTAAAGTGTAATTATTTTCGTATAAATGTACAGTGTAGAGTGATTTAAAGCAAGTGCATCTTTCTGACAGTCTTAAGGAGCAGACATCAAAAGTTTGCCTCAGGCCATGCTTTGTTTGAGTAAAACATAAAGTTATATGTTTTATTATAAATATTTTTATAGACCATATCTAGTCACATCAGCAAAACAAATACAAAAAACACTTAATAGTTAATTTCGTTGATGACTGGAAGGCAGTTTTAATTGTAACTTGCACAGACTGAGAAGCAGCAGAAGTTGTTCTTTTTTTTCACAAAACAAGGACCTGAACAAATTGTTGTATCATCAAACTGACTGGGGATTTGTTTGATCCCTGGAAAAAAAGTTGTCTGTGTCCAAGAACAACAATGTATGAATTATGCCATTCATAACATCATTAGGGCAAGTGAGCAACCCAAAGACTTATCCTGAAATGCTTCCTGGCTTGATGAACTAATTTAGTTTCTCTGCAGATAATAAATATAATTATTTATCAGCTCTTCTAGAAGGTACAGTTTGCTCACATATTAATGGCCCAAACAAATGTCACAGTTACTCAAAGACAGTTATAAGCAATGTTTCTCTTTATCAACATGTCAACGTATTCATAAAATTATAAACTTAATCCATTTATGCCCTCAAACATTTTTCTGTTTTAATTTGTTTTTCATCTGCTTTATTTTCTGTAAGAACAGTTTTGAATCAATTACTTTATAATGTCAGAATGGAATAAACAATGACAATCGTCTTGTTTACTGAAGTCTGTTAAGTCCAGTTTAATCAGTTCTAACTTATAATTATATTTGTAGTGGTATTTGTGCCTCCATTTTTGAAGGATGATCCAACAAATTTTGCATGTTTATTTTCCTGTTGGGAATCACTGAATTAAATCAAATTGTGAGATAATATTCACATGAAATTCAACTATTATTTTAATCAATATTTAAAATAAACAGATTTTATTAATCAAATCATTGCATATATTCGCTTAGTCATTACAATTAAAAGAAAAAAGTATTTTAAAAGAGTTTGTTGTTACTTTTTCAGAGTGGGGTGTGTTTAAGATTGCTCAGAAACAGGCCATCAGCCCAACCAACCTGTACTTAAACAAACACAGAGACAGCTGGAGAAACTCAGCAGGTCTGTAGAGAGAGAAACAGACTTAATGTTTCAAAACATGTACAGTTCTTCTTCAGAACTTCAATTCTGAATTTTCAATCTGGGGGAGATTGCCACTCCTCAGAAAATCTGGTCCAACCTGACTGTAACTGACATGATTGGGACAACAGAGCCCTTGAAAATCTGACAACACCAAGTTATAGTCCAACAGGTTTATTTCGAAGCACTAGCCTTTCGGAGTGCTGCTCCTTCAACCACCTGATGAAGGAGCGGCACTCTGAAAGCGACTGCTTCCAAAAAAACCTGTTGAACTATAAACTGGTGTTGTGTGATTTTTAATTTTGTACACTCTAGTCCAACAGCGGCTCTTCCAAATCTGGAAAATCTGGACCACTTGCAAGCAAGGCAGTGTGACAGCCCCAATATTATTTGCAATTTACCTGGCAGTGGCTATTCATCTTATCAAAGCACAACTGTCCTTCCGATTTCAGGAAGAGGAGGTGATGTGTCACTCTACAGTCTAGTTAGTGTAGGTAGACTCATGATGCCTTTAGCGAGGAAACTCCAGGATTTTGACCCAACAATAATGAAGGAACAGTGATATATTTCCAAGTCAGGATGGTAAGGGTTTGGAGGGGAACTTACAGATGGTAGTGTTCCCATGTATTTGCTGTCCTGTCCTTCTAGATGTTAGTGGACATGGGTTTGAAATGTACTGTTTTAGGAGCCTTGTTAAACTGGTTGTTGATGAGTAATGGTGATTTGTATTATTAAAACTAAAATAGTGCAGCAGAAATTAATGAGAGTGAAAGCTGAGGAGTCCCCAGGGCTTGATAATCTACACCCCAGGGTACTAAAGAAGTGGATGCTTTTGTTGTCATTTTTCAAAATTCTGTAGATTCTTGAATAGACTCAGCAGATTGGGAGGGTATAAACATAAACACACTGTTTAAAAAAAAAATGAGGGGAGCAGAAAACTGTAAATTACAGACTGGTTAGCCTAATGTGAGTTATCGAGAAAATGCTGCAGTCTGTTACAAAGGATGTGATAGTAGAGTAGATATACCAACAGTATTACACAAAGTCTACATAAATGTATAGAAAGGAAATTCTATTTGACAAACTTACTAGAATGTTTTTAGGATGTAAACTACAAAATAGATGAGAAAGAAACAGTAATATGGTGTATTGAATTTTCAGAAAGCTTTAGATAAAGTTCACAGAAGAGGTTAGTATGAAAAATCAAAGCACATATATTTGGTGATAATATGGAGTGGGAATTGGTTTGCAGACAGAAAACAACCAGTGACAAACAATAAATGAGTTGTTTTCAATGTGGAGGGTGGTGACAAGTGGAGAACCACAGGATCAGTGCTTGAGTCCCAGTTATTCACAATGTATTTAAAGTCTGGCAACAGACCCTTCAGTTCAACTCATTCGTGCCAATATCCTAAACCGATTTAATCCTACTTTGGCCCATATCTCTCTAAATCCTTTCTATTCATCACCCATCCAAATGCCTTTTAAATGTTGTAATTGTTGTGCCCCCACTACCTCTTTGACAGCTTGTTTTATAAACACACCATCCTCTGTGTGAAATGGTTGCCTCTGAGGTCTCTTTCCCTTCTCAACTAAAACCTATCTCCTATAGCTTTGGACTCCCCTTCCTTGGGAAAAATACCTGGGTTATTCATCTTATCTATACTCACATGATTTGATAAACTTCTATAAGATCACCCCTCAGCCTCCAATGCTTCAAGAAAGAAAAGTCAATTCAACTTCTCCCTCAATGATTTGGATGAGAGAATCAAATAAAGTATTAGTTCCAAACTTGCTGATGAAACAAACTAAGTGGGATTGAATGGTAAGAAGAATGTAATGAGGATTCAGGGATTTAGATAAGATGAGTGAGTGGGTAAATGCATGAGTCTCATATTCCCACATTGTTATTTATTATGAATTTCTAGAAAAATAGAAAATATGAAGACGAGTAGTCTACCAGACCCAGTCCACCATTCAACATGATCATAGCCAATCCAATAATCAGAAGTCATACTGTACAGAAGGCTGTACAGACCAAATGTAGGGAGAATGATTCCTGTTTCGGGATCCAGAAAACAAGGGATCATGATCTCAAGATATGTGGAACCATTTCAGACTGTGATAAGGAGACATTTCTTCAATCAGAGGGTGGTGAACCTATGGAATTCCCTGCCAGAGAAGGTTGGGGAGGACAAGTCACTGAGTATACTTAAGAAAGTAATAGATATGTTTCTAGAGACTAGATGTGTTAAGCAATATGAGCAGAGAGCAGGAGTGTGACTTCTGGATAGAGGATTGGCCATGATCATGTCGAATGGTGGACTCGGTCTGATCAACCACTCCGGTTCCTATTTTCTATTTTTTCTAGAAATTCATAATAAATGACAATGTGGAAATATGACACTCATTCTCACCAGAGGTGGTCAAAGTGAATAATATAGAAGCGTATAAGGGAAAGCTGAATACGTGTATAAGGGAGAAGACAAAGGAAAGATATTTTGATGGTGTTAATTGAATTAGTACAGAGCATGACCACTGGCACAACCGCTGTAGGCCAAATCTCTGCTTCCACATTTTAATTTTTATAGAATTCTATGTGTTTTTTTCAATGTAAGAAAATAATTAGACCAACTTATCCTCACATTTCCTTACCTTTATATATTGTAAGGTACACATTATAGTCATGGTGATAACTTGGATTATCACGAAATTTGGGAGAAAAAAACACCTCAAACTTGTATTGAGTTAAGAACTCTCTTTTTAGCAAACTGGAAGGGAAGCAGATTAATTTAAGGTAGGTCAATGCCCTAGACAGAAATTTTATTTTTGGCAAGTTTCAGCACTAATAAAACAAATAATTTGGCAGAATAGTTGGGCCATTACACCACAAATAATTTTTCTTATGTAGACAGGGCAAGAATCCAAGAACTCACCATTAAATCAAAGCATCATAAAGTGTTTTTTGAAACAAAACTCTTCTGAAATAATTGAAGTTACTTGTAAGAATTACTTGTGTCTATTCTTCCCTGACCCAATTCATATAATAGTAGATAAGGTGGAACAACGCAGCATGAGATTTTAAATGTGCCTGTGGGTTTTACACTATTATTCCATGCAAAGCTCATATTAAAATAACAATTTGGCACCAACACTTAATCCAATTAGGACAAAAGTCTTCAATCCTATGGGAATTTCTGTCAGAGAGAAAAAAACACATGCTGCAGTAAAGTAACATTATTAGATTTAGCTCATTGAATTTCAGATTTGGCCATTTCCTTGAAATCAGACTTAGAGGTGGTGATTTCTTTGGATTGTAATGAGTTTTAGAATCCTGCTCCAAGACATTCATTGATGCACAGGTTCTTTTGAAGAAGCCAATAACAACAATACAATTGGGTTATCTTACTCTAGAGTTCTGTTAATGGAAATATACCATTGCTTATAGACAAGTTACCAAATAGTGCCTGCCCTGCATCGTTAAAATTCAACCGAAAGCTCCAAAATGCAGAATGGTTCAGACAATTTATGTATTCCAAATTGATGCCAATGTAAATGAGGACCAGCTTCAGCTGTGGATTCATCATGCAGTTTTACATTTCTATAAAACTGCAATAAATTTAAAGTTGAATTAGTTCACAACACCTACTAAACATGCTCAGTTCAAGAAGTCTGAAACACTTAACTGATCCAATTGCAGCAGCTAAATTGTTATGGCTGTTTAAGTTTTACCTTGAGATATGGTGATTCTTCTATTCTAGAAGATAGGAAATCAGACGATGAGCAAAGTTCCAACAGTCAAACTGACAAGAAGACCGGAGACTACCACAAAGGTCAGAAGTGGTTAAAGGTCCAAGCTTATGGCAACATAAATCTGGCAGTCATGATTTGGAGATGCCGGTGTTGGACTGGGGTGTACAAAGTTAAAAATCACACAACACCAGGTTATAGTCCAACAGGTTTAATTGGAAACACACTAGCTTTCGGAGCGACGCTCCTTCATCAGGTGATTGTAGAAGGCTCGATCATAACGCTGAATTTATAGCAAAAATTTGCAGTGTGATGTAACTGAAATTATACATTGAAAAATTGATTGTCTGTTAAGCCTTTCATCTGTTAGAATACAGTGATAGTTTCACTTCTTTCATGTGTAAATCACAAAACCCTTTGTTTTAAAAGTTGCATTCTCGGGTTAGGTGTTAGAGCTAATACCTTCAACATATTGTCTAGCTATCACCATTGTTAACAGCTAACCCAAGAATGCAACTTTAAAAAAAGGTTTTGTGATTTACACATGAAAGAAGTGAAACTATCACTGTATTCTAACAGATGAAAGGCTGAGCAGACAATTAATTTTTCAATGTATAATTTCAGTTACATCACACTGCAACTTTTTGCTATAAATTCTGTGGTACGATCGAGCCTTCTACAATCACCTGATGAAGGAGCGTTGCTCCGAAAGCTAATGTGCTTCCAATTAAACCTGTTGAACCATAACCTGGTGTTGTGTGATTTTTAACTAAATCTGGCGGGATTTTTATCAAAGTAGTGAACCATAAGCTCTTATACAAGGTAAACTATTTTGATTTTCACAAAAATTTTAAAATGTTCCACAAGTAAGGTAACACTGATGGAACCAATCAGGATTTAATTAACTTGATTAGAAACGGGTTTGGCAATACAAAGTAGGGGTTGATGATGAATGGAAATGACTCCAGAGAAAATTAACTACTGGAGTTCCACAGGGTCCAGTCACACGTCCTCTGCTGTCCACTTTATTGATTGAATAAAAGAGAATATTGTGTTCTTACAATGCAGTTTTCCTGTGACGTTGAACAATGTGGCCAAGTCTATGAGTGTACTTTTCTTCTTGTATTCCAGAGGTTTTTTTGGACTGCTGCAATACTTTCCAGTTACACAATTGTTTCTTTTAACTTGTTTCTGCACATTCCTATTTTCAACCAAATATTGCCTTTTTGTCTCCATTCTCCTAACATTTATACCAATTGTGACAAAAGGAAAACCTCCAAGTCATTTTAGGCAGGTCTGGGCGCTTGACCTTGAATTTAGCCATTGGAGTGTTCAATCTGAAAGAATGGTTCATGGCTTTTGTGTTCTAAACTGGGGAAATTCACAAAATTGAACTTAACTTCAATGGTGAAGATTGAGGCAGTGGATTGATTTGGTCTTAAAAATGATGAAAATCATAAACAATATAAGGAGACAGTTATTTTGGATAGTGAGCAGAGAATTTTGATACAGTACAATAGTAACAAATGGCAAGTAAATTTAGACTGAAGATATTTTGTCCATCAGTGTACTTAATGTAATTGGATAGATTTCCAACAAAAGCAGTGCCTCAGTGATCCACTCTTTCAACAGATTAATCAGGAACCTTCCCCTCACAAGTTTCAAAAATGTGACACGCATTCCTCTGCATCCCTCCTCTCCCATTTGCAACTTCTTCTCCCACAATCCAGAATTACCTTGTTATTAGTTTGGCAGCCTGTAGGCTAACTAGCCATGGACTGGTGTGAGCTGCATTGGAAGGCCATTTGTCATCTGATACTTGTTAGCTCAAATTACAAAATATTAGGGTCTCAAAATGGTTCTCACCTTTGCACCCTCAGACAGGACGAGTGGTTATACTTGGCATAAATATTTATTGTGATACCTAGATCACTGAAGTGTTATGCATGACAACTATTTAGTGGGAATGAATAGGGGCATTAGAAAAGACAGATTATAGATTTTTAACTTCCTTTGCAGCTCAGGAGCGCAAAAGGGTTGCGTACAACATTAATGTTGCATTAGTTCAACATGTTTGTAGCCCACTCTAGGGATGGAGATTGTAGGCAATGCAGTGCAAAATACTCCATCTGAGGCATCCTCACCACAACTAAGTTTCCTGTCAGGATAATTACTAGTTATTTGTTCTGAGTGTCACTAATAAGGCCAGTATTCATCATCACTGAGAAGGTGGTGGCGTGCCACATTTTGAAGCACTAGTTGCTACAGGTTTCCCAATAGCACAGTTACAATGAAACTTCCAAGGATTTGATCCAATGATGATGTAGAAATGATGCCGGAAGCATTCTGTGGTTCAAGAAGCACCTTGTAAAGAGAAATTGAGTTCAGAGTTAAGTCCAGGACCTTTAATTAAACTGAAAAAAAGGTTTGAGCACGGTATGATGGAACAAGGACAATCAAAAGATCAGATAAAGACTGGAAGATAGGAAAGATTGAGTGACAGGACCACAGAAACAATTTACAGAGCGAAAAGGAATAGTGATGAAATAAGAAAATAAAGAAACAGAAGATGTTCCTAGAGCAGATGGATTGCTGTCTAAAAGCAGAAATAAGAAGTTAAAAAAGGAAGAAAGTAAATATGTGCAAAGAAGAGGAAACAAAATGGGGTTGATATTTATTCTACTTACTGTTGAGCCTAGAACGCTGTAGAGTCCCTAATTAAAAGGTGAGGTGCTCTTCCCCCAACTTGTGTTAAGCTCCACTCTGTTTGGTCATTCCATTAACTTTTCTTTTGAACCAGTTTGGGATAGGATTCTGTCCGCTTTCTCTGTGTGAGCTGTCTTTTTCTTTAAAGATTGGAGTAGAAGCAGTCCACCTAACACAAACATTTTGAAACTCAGAGGTCAGGTTCTCAGTGGGATTTGCATCAACAAGAAGGAGCCTACCTGGGAAAATACTTGTGGAGTTGCAGCAACGTGAGTGGTAGTATCAAGAGTGCTCAAGGGGATCAAGAACCTTAAACATTCAAAGAACCATAACCTTTTGGAGCGCTCATAAAATGCCCAATTAAGTTTACTGATGTCCCATTTAAAAATCTGTCATTGTAAAGGGTTTGCCTTTTAGGGGGCAGAGCAAATGCAGAAGGAGGAATTGGAGGTAGAAAAGAGAAGGCACAGAACATAAATGCCTCCCCACTGCATACAAAAATGATCCCTCCTGGCAATCTTCAGATAGAGGACCTTCCTTTTCTCCTCATGTCTCCAGTTTCCCTGTGACCTTTAGCTTCCCCTGGTGCTATGGAATTCTTTGACATGAATTTTGTACCTCAGTAAAAAGCCAGCAGCCTCTGCTGTGGGTGCCACTGGTCTCTGAAGAGTTTGCCTCACCTTATCTGCCATGCTACCATACCAGCTACCATTAGCTCGATTGGACAAGAAACTCACTCCACAAAAAAAGCCACCTTCAACAAGTTCTTCACGGGAAACATGTTTCTGAAACAGAAAACAGTCCATGTTCCTATTTCCCACCTCTACAGCAAAAATCCTGCCCCATAATTACTTCCCCTCTGTTTCTATTTGTTTTTTCTCAAATACTATTAAAACATTAAAACAGATTCACAATGATTAATCCTATTTAATACAACCAAATATGACATTATCTAATTTAGAATCTGACTGAAAATTGTGAAAGAACCACTAACCGATAGCAACTGCCAGCTGTGTATCAAATTAACCCCACAAGGGACTCTGATTATTTTTACTGAGATTGGAGACTTTGATTTCAATTTGAAATCAATTACTCTGTTTCCATGAACAACTTCATACTAGAGTTAGTCCAGTCTAGTTCTACTAAAGAGAAAACTTGTCAACAGAAAGTCCCCTCACTGATATCATTAAACAGTGTGAGAATTCACTCAGAATTTTAAATAATGCCAATTCAGTACAATATGTCAATGGAGCAAAAATGCAGGTCTCTGATTTGGTGCATGTTTTGTTATAAGCAGATGAATGATCAAAGCCAAGGTTTTCTGCAGATTCATCAATTCTAAAATCACTGCTAATAGTGGCTACTAAATTCATAGATATTAGATAATGATGACATACATGTACATAGCAAAAGGACCAATGGACTGTAAATGCTGGAAATCAGAAACGAAAACAGAAATTGCTGGGGAAACTCAGTAGGTCTGGCAGTGTCTGGGAATAGAAAAAAGGTCCAATGACTGATTATAGCTCTGGAAAGCTTAGTAAATAGCAGATGAAGTGAGGGAGGAGGTGAGGAGTAAACAACAGTTGGAGATGAAGCCCAGAAAGAGAGAGAAAACAACAACTGGACAGGCAAAGGAATGATAAAGGTCCACCTGTGGGAATCCATAGCTGCTAATTGGGACTCTTAGAAGCTGACAACGGGAAGCTTGTGATGACAATGCCTGGTGTATGGTAGTTGAGGTAAAAACATGGGAAAAAGTGCTCAGGCCCTTAAATTATTGAACTTGGTATTGAGTCCCAAAGGCTGCAGAGTCCCCAAGTGGAAAATGAGGTACATTTACATCGAGCCCTTTAGATTTATGAAACCTCCCGAGGTTCTTCACAGTATGATTATAGAACAAAGAATGAATCTAAGATACTAAAGGAAAATTAGGGCTCTAGTTTTCATTCCTAGTCAGGAGAAATCCTGACTCCGTAAACCCAACCATTAAAATTATCTGCCTGCATTTCTGGTTTTCTCTCAGGGAGGGTAGAGGGCAGGCTGATCTTGGAGCTGAGCTGAGTGATCTGGGAAGAGCCAGAGAACCTGTTGGTTCTCAAGGTGGGATGAATGTAAAATCCATGAGCTCTAGTGATGTGGTCAAAATTTGCAAATAAAAATGAAAAGAAATCCCTCCTGCTCACACTCCTTACCCTGACAGTGTACCCTGTCTAGTGTCTCCTTATGTTAGTGTATCCTTTCTCCAAGACCAACTATAGTCCCTATGGTGTCATGTAGTCATTCCATAGTCATATAGCCATCCCATAATCCCTCATACCTCCTGTGCTACCCTATGTCACCAATCAAACCTAGGGCACTCCAATCACTGTATGCAACTGCAGATACCGAATTCACAACCCTGGGCCCTTATCTCTCCATGTAAGCTCATCTAATATCATCCATGTGTAAAGCTCAGCAGATATGCTGTTAGTGTCAATTGATGATATCACTATTGGAAACCAGCCCTCTCATTGGTAACAAAAAACAGACAACATATTTAAATTCCTTCAGCTAATCATGTATAAAAACAAACAATTCACGTAAGTGCTTATTTCTGAAGTGCAAATTCCCTATGCCAACAAGCATCTATTTAATAAATATTTTATAGAATCCCTATGGACTGAAAACAGACCATTCGGCCCATAGAGTCCACACTGACCCTCCAAAGAGCATCCCACCCAGACCCCCACGCAACCCTATCCTGTAACCCTGCATTTCCCATGGCTAATCCACCAAGCCTGCATAACCCTGAGACACTATGGGAAATTTAGCATGTGCACTGAACCTGCACATCTTTGGTCTAAATATCCGCTTCTAAAGAATACATAACATAACCTCTTACGCAACAACTTTAGGCCATTCATTTTAAAGTTAACTGAGAATAGATTTCATGATATACTATGTGACTAAAAATAGGTTCATTTCTTTTAGTAATACAATGGTAGATGCGTTTCTTGAATACTCTTTTATGCTCTATCTTACGTAAATTGTTAATTTAAACATAACTTTGTTAAACTAACACTGAAAGGAAATTTATGCAAAGCGCTCACCTACAATCTACCATGCGAAATTGTGATTGAAGGTTTGCATCGCTTCTAGACATTAAAACCCTGAAAAACTTGAAAAGTAGATACAATTGCTTCGTGTAAAAAAGTGCAAGAACCGATTAGGGATAATCAACATGGCTTTGTGCTTGTGAAATCATGTCTCACAAACTTGATTGAGTTTTTTGAAGAAGTAACAAAGAGGATTGATGAGGGCAGAGTGGTAGATGTAATCTATATGGACTTCAATAAGGTGTTCGACATGGTTCCCCATGGGAAACTGATTAGCAAGTTTAGATCTCATGGAATACAGGGAGAACTAGCTATTTGGATACAGAGCTGGCTCAAAGGTAGAAGACAGAGGGTGGTGGTGGAGGGTTGTTTTTCAAACTGGAAGCCTGTGACCAGTGGAGTGCCACAAGGATCGGTGTTTGGTCCACTACTTTTTGTCATTTACATAAATGATTTGGATGCGAGCATAAGAGGTACAGTTAGTAAATTTGCAGATGACACCAAAATTGGAGGTGTAATGGACAGCGAAGAGGGTTACCACAGATTACAACAGGATCTGGACCAGATGGGCTAATGTGCTGTGAAGTGGCAGATGGAGTTTAATTCAGATAAATGCGAGGTGCTGCATTTTGGGAAAGCAAATCTTAGCAGGACTTATACACTTAATGCTAAGGTCCGAGGGAGTGTTGCTGAACAAAGAGACCTTGGAGTGCAGGTTCATAGCTCCCTGAAAGTGGAGTCGCAGGTAGATAGTATAGTGAAGAAGGTGTTTGGTATGCTTTCTTTTATTGGTCAGAGTATTGAGTACAGGAGTTGGGAGGTCATGTTGCGGCTTTACAGGACATTGGTTAGGCCACTTGGAATATTGCGTACAATTCTGGTCTCCTTCCTATCGGAAGGATGTTGTGAAACCCGAAAGGGTTCAGAAAAGATTTACAAGCAAGTTGCCAGGTTTGGAGGATTTGAGCTATAGGGAGAGGCTGAACAGGCTGGGGCTGTTTTCCCTGGAGCGTCGGAGGCTGAGGGGTGACCTTATAGAGGTTTACAAAATTATGAGGGGCATGGATAGGGTAAATAGGCAAAGTCTTTTCCCAGGGGTCGGTGAGTCCAGAACTAGAGGGCATAGGTTTAGAGTGAGAGGGGAAAGATATAAAAGAGACCTAAGGGGCAACTTTTTCACACAGAGGGTGGTATTTATGTGGAATGAACTGCCAGAGGAAATGGTGGAGGCTGGTACAATTGCAACATTTAAGAGGCATTTGGATGGGTATATGAATAGGAAGGGTTTGGAGGGATATTGGCCGGGTGCTGGCGGGTGGGACTAGACTGGGTTGGGATATCTGGTCGGCATGGACAGGTTGGACCAAACTGTCTGTTTCCATGCTGTACATCTCTATGACTCTATGACTCTAATTGTTAGATGTAAAAAAATTCAGCAAAGTATCAACTTTAAGTTTTTCAGAAATATGGAAGTAAGAAAGAAGGCCCAAACTAGTTCAAGCTTTTGCAAAACCAGTTAATGCTTGCATTTGGATTAAGACTAGTCTCTAAGTGTGAAAAAGGTCATACACTCCACATGCCTGTTCCGTAAATGTTCAAATACAGAATACAATTCTAGAACATCAGTCTTACAGTCATTTTGGTTAAGAAACACATTCCTTTAAAATAAATGGCTAAACATTTTTTCTTGACAAATAAATGTCATAAAACTATGTTAATTTGCTGACACTAATATAAAAATGGCAATTTGTAGTTTCATACATCCTGAACTGATTCGGATGGACTACTTTGGATAACCCCCAAATACAGGGGCAGGATATATAAGTATGCCGCACTTGTTTATCATGATGCATGATATCACGCTGCCTTGTTCCAATGCATTCAATATCCAACTATTGCTAAATACATTTTTCATTTGATGCATCCACAATATAATGAGTGTCTAACACCACTTAAAGCTAATCCAAATCACTTAAAGAGGAGGTGCAAAGTACATACACCAAGTTTTGACAGTCCTGTATAAAACAAGTCTGACCTCAAAAGGATTGGGAAAGACCACCACCTGAGATTTTTCCCAAAGTACAACGAGTGCCCGTTTAGTTATCAGACCCTTTTGTTGCCTCAAAATCTATGTAAATAGTGTCCTGCATGAGGAGGAAATGATTTGGGATTTTTGCAATTGCAGGGATTATTAAATTCCAATGTTTTGTTTTTTAATTAAGTGTAAATACTGTAGACAATGGCTTAGTACTTGTATATGTACACAAAGATATTTTTATGAATATGTTTTTGCAATATGAACAGAAATAGAGAGAGCTGAAGAATCAAACTTAATTGTTGGTTCTACCAAAAGGCATGACCAGCTGGCATCCTTCAACACTGCATCAATCTATTGTAATTCTACAGTTTTGACTAAGCTTTTGATCAAATTTATTCTTCCTTTGTTTGACATCCATTTTCCTTACAGCTCTAGGAAAGGGCGTTGTGACAAATTACTACGTAAATGCAAGTTGTTGCACCATACTGATCTTGACACTGTCAAGCAACAATCATACAGTTAAAATGAATGTACTGAATGTCTGAATTTCAGCTGAGGCTATTTCATTGTATTGATCCAGTTTAGTAATCCCCTGTTTCCAGAACCAGCAAGTATTTATTTCAAAATGAAATAGATAACAATAGATCCTATTTTCTTCTTTATCTTGGTATTTTCATGCATTGAGCTGTGATCTTAGGGTTAAAGCAGGCAGCATGTAGGATAAAAGGAAACTGGAAAGTTTACCATAATGGCTTGTACTTTTGAACATTGCAATAACTAACCTCCAGTCTTCTTTGGTTTACCTTTTGTACTTCGTCTAAGTAGAAAGAATTTTTTAAAATATTTAAAATTCCTTTTCTTTCTATTTACCAAGAACAAGGAAGAAAATGAACATTGACTTGCTGGATTTGCAATAGCACCAGCATTAGCAAAGTGACAGTAGGGTAGCACCATCACTGCCTCTTTAAATGCCAAAGTCAGAAGCCACATGACACCAGGTTATCATGCAACGGGGTTATTTGAAATCACAAGCTTTCAGACCACTCTGAACTTCTGACTTTGTCCATCCCAGTACAACAACGGCACCTCCATATCATATTTAAATGCAGCAGGTTAAACACAATGCAGAGACTGTGTGGAATATGCTTTCCCATTCTGTCATGATCAAGCTGATAAATGAATGAAGTGCTGTGATGTTAGAAAAGTGGCCACTAAGGCATTAACTGGATTCAATCTTAATAAGGACCATATGTTTGGTCCCTGTCGGAGGCAAAATAAATTTCAAAACATACTTCGAAATGAAAGCAGAATACGATTTCAAAACCCTGAATCACTTTTTCATAAGAAAATTATAAATGTCACATATCATTACTTTAGTCATGCTTCATAAATTTCTGCATATTTGCCTTTGAAATTGAAATGCTTTGACAATAAACTGGAAAATTCAGAAAAGATGAGATGAACTTAGCAGAAAGTTGAACTGTTGCAGAATTTGTTGTTGACAGTTGATTTTTTTTTTAAAGCTGATCACCATGCAAGCACTTTTAAGTGAACAAGGCAAGTTATTCTACCAAGCATTTCTAAATATCCTCATGAAATATTTTGGGCACACAGAGATCCTGAAGATCCATTTATTCACAGTTTAAAAATAACAAGAAGATGAATATGCTGGATTCTAATGCAGGTTATTAATTTGTCATAATTTGTATTTTATTTCACAACATCACTGTATCATTGCTAGGCAATGCAGCCATGTAAATAAAAGCAAAACCAAGAGCTATTCCAGCTGGTAAATAGTTCTTTTTTGATGGAAAGTCTCTAGGAATTATGACTTAACAGGAAACTACTATTGTGCTCTGAACTTCTCTCTTGAAGGTAATATTCATGATATTCTACTGTTTTGTCTGAGCCAAATTCCCACTGTGTCCTCATTCAAGTAACCATTCTTCAAGTTTAAGGTTATAGACACAGAGTATTGGCAAACTATTTAACTGGGGTTGTAAGAAAATTGGGAAAGAGAAGGAAAGGTTGCCATTGACATGTCAAAACCTGTCATCGCTGTATGTCATGCATATTTCCTTATGGGAGTCACATATTAGAATTTCAGTGGCAGGAACACTGACTGTGTTTCTTTTACCTTCCTGATCCAAGGTTTTTCAGGGCAATTGCAGGCCCCAACTGTCAGGGTAAGTTCAGGAAACTTAATATCCATTCAACATCAAATGTGAGTGTATCCCATTTTGCATTTGTAATGCCAATAATGCTGACGCATTACCCAATAAAAAGAGCTACAGAATTATATAAGAACATCAGCAGAGGCAAAATGCTGGAACCATTTACAAGACAGTACATTTAATCATGGAAATTTTATGACACAGAAGGATGTCATCCAATTTATTTATCAGCCGTAATTGAATGTTGGAGCAGGCCTGATGAGCAGATTGGCCTAATTTCTACTCCGATGTTTTATCGTCATATGGTCTTAATGGGGTCTCTGGATTAATAGTCTATGGATAATTCCACAAGGCCATCACCTGCCCGTGAATTCATTCTCAGTTGAGAATTCTCACTCTCATCATAGCTCCCAGCTGGAGAGCAGCAACATAGCATTTGGTGCTTCAGATTGGCAACATAGCACAGAAGGCAAGGCTTATGGCTTTGGACACAGTTAAGCATTGATGTGAAAACAAGGTTTACAGGTGGCTGAAGGAAGTGGTTCTGTATCAATGTCCGTGCATGCCTAAAACATTGGACATGTGGATAAAGAGCATGACAATGTGTAAACAGGAAAGAGGAGATACGATTAGTGGGATGAGGCTACCACTACAGTCAGTTCCGCAGATGGACTATTTCAGCGGTGGGGAAGACATCAGCCAGGATCAGGCAGTGGTTTGTCTAATTTAATCCCAAACATTGGTACTTTTCCAGTTTGAGTGTTGGGAGATCAAGCAGCATCAGGTCTGGCCTGGCTAGTTCATCATTTGCAGACTTTTTACAAAGTTAGTTCGGGGATGAGTTGCTGGTGAGTGGTAGAGGACGGGTTTTAGTTAAACAAAGGGAGTATCATCAAGGCTGTGACCATCTCAGATTGATCTAATTTTATTGAAAGCTGGTTGCAGTCATAGAATCCAATTGAACTTAGCAAGGTGCAAACTGATAGGCTAGGGTCTCAAAGTGGGGTTCAATGAAACTCAGGGTAACTCTGGCCTGGATCTAGGGAGGGCACTGGAACATTGGTACATGGAGGTGACTTGGACATTCAGTCCTCATTTGTGAGAAACTGGGGGTTGTTAAAACAGGGTCAAGGGGCTTTTGCCTGAAACGTCGATTTTCCTGTTCCTCGGATGCTGCCTGAACTGCTATGCTTTTCCAGCACCACTCTAGTCTAGAATCTGGTTTCCAGCATCTGCAGCCCTTGCTTTTACCTAGTTGATTTTAACCTTACTGCAAATCCTCTTGCAAGGATGCCTGCCTTGAAGAAGTTTTCCTCGTCACTCTAAGCTCTATTCCTGATGAAGGGCTTTTGCCCGAAATGTCGATTTTCCTGCTCCTCGGATGCTGCCTGACCTGCTGTGCTTTTCCAGCACCACTTTAGTCTAGAATGATTAATGGAAATATTGGGGTGCAACTGAAACAGTGGGAGAGTAAAAGATTATTTGGGAAATAGGGATTTGGGAAGTGGTGTGGGAAGTGCAGAATGGTAGGGATATTGTAGGTCAAATGGGCAGGCTGCAACTCACTGCAGTGAACACAAATTTGAAAAAAACATCATTTTGATCCAAAGGTCAACTGCGCAATGTGTTTTCAATTTTGAGAAAGCTATACAAAAATTATTTTTTTTCCTGAAATGGGGCATAATTGATTGTTGGAAAGTGTGGTGAGTGAAGGGACACTCCAGGAATTGGTTGTTCAGTGACTTGTTATCGTCCAACATTTGCCTTCAATTCCCAGTCAGTAGCATTTTTACACAGCTCATTCCTTCTAACTGTAAACTGCTTTCATGAAGTATTCAGAGAAATACATTGGAATCTCCTTTACATCTACTAATGTCTGAAGTCTACAATAGTCACTGGAGTAAGGGATATTCTCTCAATACTTCAACTTTCTCAATAATGATGGCAGACAATCCAAAGAACTGAAAACTGTGAAACTGCAGTTACCATATCCTCGCACACAGGACACAGGATGTTCGAAACCTGGTGTCCATTGGAGCGGCATCATAGCAAGAGTCTAGATTAGAGTGGTGCTGGAAAAGCACAGAGGTTCAGGCAGCATCCGAGGAGCAGTAAAATCAACATTTCGGGCAAAAGCCCTTCATCAGAAATACAGGCAGAGAGCCTGAAAGGTGGAGAAATAAATGAGAGGAGGGTGGGGGTGGGGAGAAAGTAGCATAGAGTACAATAGGTGAGTGGGGGAGGGGATGAAGGTGATAGGTCAGGGGAAGGGTGGAGTGGATAGGTGGAAAAGAAGATAGGCAGGTAGGACAAGTCATGGGGACAGTGCTGAACTGGAAGTTTAGAACTGGGGTGAGGGACACATTCCACCCTAACCTTAAATTTACCTGGACCATCTCTGACACCTCCCTCCCCTTCCTAGACCTCTCCATCTCCATTAATGATGACCGACTTGACACCGACATTTTTTACAAACCCACCGACTCCCACAATTACCTGGATTACACCTCTTCCCACCCTATCACCTGCAAAAATGCCATCCCATATTTCCAAATTCCTCCGGCTCTGCTGCATCTGTTCCCAGGAGGACCAGTTCCACCACAGAACACACCAGATGGCCTCCTTCTTTAGAGACCGCAATTTCCCTTCCCACGTGGTTAAAGATGCCCTCCAATGCATCTCATCCACATCCCGCACCGCCGCCCTCAGACCCCACCCCTCCAACTGTAACAAGGACAGAACGCCCTGATGCTCACCTTCTACCCTACCAACCTTCACATAAATCAAATCATCCGCCGACATTTCCGCCACCTCCAAACGGACCCCACCACCAGGGATATATTTACCTCCCCACCCCTTTCCACCTTACGCAAAGACCATTCCCTCCATGACTACCTAGTCAGGTCCACGCCCACCCCCTACAACCCACCCTCCCATCCTGGCACGTTCCCCTGCCACCGCAGGAATTGCAAAACCTGCACCCACACCTCCACCCTCACCTCCATCCAAGGCCCTAAAGGAGCCTTCCACATCCATCAAAATTTTACCTGCACATCCACCAATATCATTTATTGTATCCGTTGCTCCCGATGCAGTCTCCTCTACATTGAGGAGACTGGATGCCTCCTAGCAGAGCACTTTAGGGAACATCTCCGGGACACCCGCACCAATCAACCACACTGCCCCATGGCCCAACATTTCAACTCCCCCTCCCACTCTGCTGAGGACATGGAGGTCCTGGGCCTCCTTCACCGCCGCTCCCACACCACCAGACGCCTGGAGGAAGAACGCCTCAACTTCCGCCTCAGAACACTTCAACCCCAGGGCATCAATGTGGACTTCAACAGTTTCCTCATTTCCCCTTCCCCCACCTCACCCCATTTCTAAACTTCCAGTTCAGCACTGTCCCCATGACTTGTCCTACCTGCCTATCTTCTTTTCCACCTATCCACTCCACCCTCCCCCTGACTAATCACCTTCATCCCGTCCCCCACTCACCTATTGTACTCTATGCTACTTTCTCCCCACCTCCACCCTCCCCTCATTTATCTCTCCACCCTTCAGGTTCTCTGCCTGTATTCCTGATGAAGGGCTTTTGCCCGAAATGTTGATTTTACTGGTCCTCGGATGCTGCCTGAACTGCTGTGCTTTTCCAGCACCACTCTAATCTAGAATCTGGTTTCCAGCATCTGCAGTCCTTGTTTTTTCCTAGTTGATTTTTACCACGGTATCATAGCAAGGCTACATTGTCACTTTTAGTGGCAATAAGAATAACTTCAGGATGATTATTGGTTGATGACAGAGTGATTCACATGAGGAAGACAATCTATGAAATATTAGATAGCTTCAAACACCTGAGATGTTGGAAGGCAAGGAACCACACAGCAATGCAAAATCACATGCTATTGAGGCCTTTACCAGTCAAGGACTTTATGCAAATCTTCATGGTGAATAATGCCTAGGGTAATACATTCCATTAACAGGAATGTGTTTTTGATTACTATTTTCACAGTTCTCGATGTAGTGAAAGGAACGTAGCACAAATCAACCATATCATTCTTTTTGTGCTTCTACAGCTCCAAAGGAACTATTGTTAGAAATACCTATGAGAACAGCAAGAGCAGCAGCTGCCAACAATTGATGTGGAAGGAAGGTCTAGAGACCAGCCACCATATCAAAGGAGAGCTCTCACATGATACAAGATCGACAGGCCTCAATGCATCTATCTCCAGAAGAGGGGTAAGAAGACATCTCTGGATGTCTTCAGTCATCATGTACTTATGCAGGTAATTGTTTGAAGATGTAGGGTTAGAGTGGCAATTCCATCTCAGTAGTCTTAAAGGTAACATTTACCTGCAATTTGCATGGCAATGAGCACTTAAGAGAACTATTGGGGACCTCTATGGCATTTCCCAGGGAATAACTCTGTAAGTGTTCCCTGGAGGTCACTGATGCATTCCATATAGAAATCCAGAAATTAATTTCTTTCCCCACTGACAGATGGAATCAGAAAGCAAGAGCATGAAGATTCTTAGTCATGACTGGTTTATCACAGGATCATGGTGCAATCAATTATATCTGCAGTAATCAGGGCACCTTACTATAAACCAGTAGTTTTCATCAGAAAAGCATTCCACTCCCTTAATCTACAAATCATTAGTGATCTCAACATCCAGATAGTGTCGGTCTGTACTAGACATCCAAGGATTCTTACATCCTGGATTACTCAGAAATGCCAGCCTGTTTCAAAACCCCTTGGTACATATAAGGATTGTTGCTGAGTGTCCAAGAATGGCACTTGCAAACCTGATGGATGATACTTCTCAGAAATAGGACTTCAGAAAATGAGCCCAGCGTGGACAAACAGTACAATGCTGTATATCTCAGAAATTGTCTTTCATCATCGTGGTAGACTTTGTCATGACCAATCTAAGTCACTGGAGTAGGCTGAGGAGGAGGAGGAGGTGCAGGAGTACGAAGAAACCTCTAAAGAGGAAGATGAGGGTGGAGATCCTGAGATAGTCAAGGCAACCATACATGAAAGGAAACAGAAAGAGCACTGAGCCAAAGAGACCTGAGAGAATTTTATAGCAATCCACTTCCAGGATGACTGAACTGTCCAGAGAAATATTCTGTGCATGTTATACAATCGCATATGTGGTTGGCTATGAAGCCTTTTTTTTTGTATTCAGCATTCCTCACGAATTAAGAAACATTTTCATTTGCTTTATCTATCAATAAATATGTGACTTCTTACTTTAGTTCTGGTTCTTACCTCATAAAGTATGCATAAAGACAACTTCATTGAATCCCGTTTTCCAACATTATTCTCCTGTTTTGTCCTGGTGACTGCATATCAGCATGTATTTAATTTATTTTCCAGACCTCAGTAATTTCTATGAAACTATGATGTGGCAACATTGCATCATGTTTTTAATTTTATTTTATTTTCATGAGTTTGATTTCCTTGAACTATGGAAACATTTTTTTTACGAGGACCATTTTGTGCTCAGAGAATAAGAAGCTATTATAATGAATATCAATGAAAATAACTTGAAATAATTTCCATCTGTTTCAGGTATAGCAAAATAATATACTGCAACCTTATTAAGGAAATGGTATTTTTATTTGAATTTAACAAATAGCATGGCATATGGTTTGTATAACAACTATTTAACAGCAATATTACGATACTAAAATTAAAACTGTAATATTTACACGATGGAAATATTGATTCAAAAAACCAACAGCTTGGTGAAGAAAAATGTTGAAGCTAGAATTGGAGGGCAAACATTTTTTAGGAGCCTGAGCAACATGGGCTATGGGAAGATTTATGGCAGAATCGCACAGGAAGTTCGGTGAGACTATCTTGATATTGAAAGCAACTTGCTGCTCATATTATGCATGTACCAGACATTGAGGTGAGTTTCTCAGTAGGCAGCAGTGAGTTTCTAATTGAGGGGGTTTATTGCTTGTTGAGTGACTAATTAATGGATCATCTCACCTTATTAATATTCAGCTTTTGCTGACTAAACATGCTGAATGAAGTAGACACCTAGAATTGTGGAATATGGAGTTTGTATATTCTGTCTGTGTCTGCATGGGTTTCCTTTGGGTGCTCTTGTTTCCTCCCCAGTCCAACTATGTGCAGGTCAGGTGGATTAGCCATATTAAATTGCCTATAGTAACAAGGGATGTGTGGGACAGGTGGATTAGCCATGGGAGATTCAGGGTTACAGCAGTAGGGGTTTGGGTCTGGGTGAGATGTTCTTCAGAGGGTCAGTGTCAACTCAATAGACCGATGATTTCAGACCAAAGGGATTCTATGATTTTGTGATTCTATGAATTCTCGACATGGAAATCAGAACAGATACCTGATAACTTTAGCTCACTGGCTTTGAAAAACATATGTGCTGCTCTTAGCAATAGGGGTCACTGCGTCCCAGATACCTGCTGGCTGCTTCTATTATTCCCAATGCATGCAGATAAAGTCCCTGATTACTGGCATAACTGGGTCCTTTCTTCCGTGCGCCAGAGCCCTGGGTGTTTCTTCCTTGGTCAGCTGCGGAGTTGCTGCAGTGATGCACTCATTGGGTTGTGCGCATAAGCTTTCTAAACCTGAAGTTCTAGCTGGTTGTCAGTATCTGAGCTGAAGAAGGTGCAAGAGGCAGCCATGCTAAAGCCTCCTCTGAGGCACGGTATTCTCAATCTCAGAGGTTGAGGAAGTGCTTTCTGGAGGAGCAGATCTTTTCTCCGCTCTGCTAGGGTAAGTGTCACACTCTTCACGCTGCTACCTCATTATTCCCAGAAAAGCAGTATAGACCTCCCTTCAACAGTTGTGCAGCATTGGATTCAGTGTATTACATGCTAATTGCAATCAGCTAAGTGTAGTAGGAACATAGGAAAGGTTTACTGTTACAGTTATGTAATGTAACAGTGACATCAGCAAGCATAGAACCTAAACTATGTATAAGTCTGAAATTTTACAACAGTGCAAACTGTTAAGTATTGTGAATAAACTTCAAGGGATTCATCTCAGTAAATATGGTATATTTGCATGGACTAATAGGAAGAGAAGCACTCAGACCACATCATACTCTCTGTGGTGTTTGGCCCAATAAACTGCATCATGATGGCAGTAAGTGGACACTAAATGCTGATGGCAGTTATTTGGCACTTAAGGTTGAAGAGATGGTAGCAACAGTTGTGGACGCTAAGAATTTCTTTTACTAACTCATGCTGTATGTGATTTCAGAGCTGTGATTTAAAACCAGCAATCAAGACCAAAGTGCTATAACCTGTACCTAAGCACAGTAACACCAATGCAGAAGGAACACTTGTGAGTGCTTCTATGTCTCCTTAACAAAAACTGGAATCCCTTATATGACCAACTCAATAACAGCAGTTTTGCAAAAGGCCCAAGACAGCCCTAATATCCTGCTCTGCTCAAGTGTTTCATCCGAGGATGAAATAAAACCATATCTTCATATCAAACCCAAATAGATTAAACAATCAACCAACTCATAGGCGTGTGCCCATGTAAAGACAAAGAATAATTTCACTGGAGCTAACTTAGCTGAATGACTTATGTAAGTGATCATTGCCTGTACTCCCAGTAAATCCTTCATACAAGCACTTCTAAACAGACAGTGTGAAAGCACTGCGAGAAGAAGGATGGAAATTTAAAGCAATTATACATTGGAATCTTGCATGAGCTGTCACCAAAACAGTAACCAGCATTTCATACCATCTTCAAACTATGTTCCACAAGAGAACATGGATTGAGCTAAAAGACAGCAAGAAGTCCAATTGTCCAGTAAAACACAATGCTCCAAAGGAGCATGTATATGAAAATCAATCAAGGGACAAAATCAATGTAATTTCTAAAGTTTCATCCATTTCACACTAGCATGTCAATGATGTCCGGGAATTATCGATAATATCAATGTTACAGACTCCAGTCAGATAGTACATTTGAGTAATTTGACACAATAAATGGACACCATCAAAAAAGGTGAAGCCTTTATTTCCATCCAAGTAATCTACTCCAAAAGGAAAATATAATATACACTATATGCCAAAGTTGACACTGATATGAATAAAAATGCTGTCTTTCATACACCCTCCATGAATTTCGCTCAGTCAACTGAAATGTTGTAGGGCAGTCCATACATGAGATGTTAACATCCCATGCCCATGACATTATCTGTTTTAAATAGCAATGCCACTCATTGGGATGGACATCTGAAATCTTTTACATCACTGAAACAACTGGACCTTCTGTTATTGGTCTACCAGCATAGACACATCTACGTGTTATTACAATCCATGAGATAATAGACATCTTAGTTCAAACACAGAAAGTTGAAGACTGTAAAAGCAAGTCAATCCATAACCAGACTAACCTATAAGATAATTCAGATTTGATTATATTGACAACTTTAAGGGTGATACAAAGTTATATCTGAAAGGTGATGCCCAACCAGCATTGAATCTTCTTGGAGGTTCAGTAAGCATATTCATGATATGCTCAAACTGAAATTAGATTCCATTGTACAAAACAACAAAACAACATCATTCACAAAGTTGAACCTCAAGTTGACTGGTGCACCTCCATTACTTGTATTTTCAAGAAAGGTGGCTCTATGTGTATATGTTTAGAATCAAGGCAACTGAATATTGAAAATAAGAGAGATGGCAACATAAGATTCTTACTGTGGTAGAGTTTTTTTCCAATTTCTCAGGTGCTAAGCATTTATCCAGGCTCAATATCTGAATAGATATTAATTCATGTATCTTTTCCTGGTGTCACAGCAATGGACATCATTTAGAACATTTTTAGTCAATACTATTTCCTCAGATTACCATTTGGATTATCCATTAGTCAGGCCATATTCCAACAACATAGAGATTGTATCATGGAGAATCTGCCAGGTTATCCCTGTATAGCAGATAACATTGTAGTTCTTGGAAGGACTAAAGAAGAGCATGACACAAATCTCCATCAATCCCAAATGTAACTGTGCTCACATGATGCCAGCACGATACCTAACTTCATGGTCATAAAGGACACATTGTGGATCAATATCTATGTAGAAAGCCTACTGCATCATCTGGAAGCAAGATCACAAGGTCAGTGGGTCCTACAACATCCCTTTTCTTTCCCAGGTCTCTGTTTCCAGAAATATTGGAATGAATGAATGAATAAAGAGGTCACCAGTATTTAGGGCAGAGAGGTGTACAGTACATAGGAAGTCAATACATTAGAATGGCCAGAGCTGAAGGAACCCATGCTCCAACTCGCCCACTCTACCCACACGATGTCTCACTTTATTAATATTCAGCTTCTTATCTTATCAAATGTGTAAAATAAATAGATGTCCATAAATATCAGCATAGAGATCAGAGCAGATAACTGTCATCTTCAGTTCGTCACTGGCTGTGAGGAGTCTCCATGATGTTCAGCATCACATAGCATCATGGCATCTGCTGCACATATTCCTCATCCATGAATATTGACATCCGACTATTGTCAATTCCTCATGGTATCTCTCTGATACACTTGAAAGAGTAACAGACTTGCACTGCAGGGAGAAATGGTAACTAACGTTGTAAGATTAACAGGTATCAGATATGTAGGGGTATGGGTGGGTTGCGCTTCGGCGGGTCGGTGTGGACTTGTTGGGCCGAAGGGCCTGTTTCCACACTTTAAGTAATCTAATCTAAATCTAAGTATTACGCAAAGGGAGTGTCTCCTAGTCTTGGCTCGTCTTAAGCTATAGTCGCTGACCTTCCAATTCAATCAATGGGCTACTGAAGAGCTTCAATAGGTACAAGGATGAGCAAAGGCTGGATTAGTGGTGCTGGAAGAGCACAGCAGTTCAGGCAGCATCCAACAAGCAGCGAAATCGACGTTTCGGGCAAAAGCCTGTTGCCTCTCTTCAGACAACTCTGGCTATACAATGACCAAATCAGCTGCTGGATTTATGTGTTCCCTCCAATGTTCACTCGTGCTGGTAGGGAGAGGCAGGATGAAGGGTGGCAGTGGGGAATGTAAAATCCTGCAACACACCCCACTCATCCACCAGTCCTGTCCCAACTGATGTACATTGACTCCTTGTCTCCCAAAAAGTTAATATCCTTACTCTTGTGTTGACATCGTTTGATGGCCTACCATTTGCCTGTAACCCAGACCCCAGAGCCCATTACAAAGACCCCAGCTGATGTAAAGCAGTGAACAGAGGCTGAGTGGAGGGTAACAAGAAGAAGAGGGAAAGATGAACTTGATTGCAGTAAAATCTTGCATTATATTGTGTTTCAATATGGGACCGAAACATGGTAACACTTTGGGTTTTGTACACGATAAAACACTTTTTGCTATATTTCAATATACACATGACAATAAATCTAAATCTAAATCTAAACTCTCTCCCTATATTTGTAACCTTCTCTACCCCTCCTAAATTTCTTTATATATTATCGGAGGCCAGACCTTCAGATTCTTCGGGCCCATATTTTGATATTCCCTCCTTAAAACTCTCTGCATCAACCTTTCCAACTCTTATATTATGAAAGGTTCTTTAAAAGCAATATTGTTTACCAATGGGGTCATCGCTTCTAATAGTTCCTTCTTTCTTTTGCAATATTTTACTTTCAGCATGCTGCTGTAAAGTGCCTTGGGACATTTTTCTGCTTTAAAGACTCCCTGTAAATGCATATTGCTGTTGTTAATGATGATGATCTCTTTCATCAACATATTCGTTTCTGAACTTCATCATCTCTTCAGACTTTCAACTGTAAAATCATCTGTCCTTTTCATGTCAGTCTTCAAGTTGTTGTCATACTATCCTTATATTGTTACTCTCTCAGATTATTTTTCTTCTTAATAATTCTGATTTATTCAATGACTTCTAATTAGGTTTTCAGCATGATATTGCGAATGGAACTCTGCTCTTTAACACTTCAATGGGTCTTTCAAAAGGTTCAGGATCGTAAGATTCCAAATAAATTGCTAACATGTGGCTCCAATCAAAAATCTGGTTTATAGTTTTCTGGTTTCCTTTCAAATTGTTTTCTCTTTGCTGTACTTTATGCCTTATCAAATTTCTTTCTCCAATTCCTCAGCAGTTTTCTAGGGCTCTGTTCCTGTTTCAGTTCAATTACTTATTCCATTTATCATCCACCTATTTATGCCATTACTGATAATTTCCTATAACATCCACCAGATTGAATTATCCTTAGTGCTCACAGTCTTCAATCCTCTCATTGCTATGATCCCACCTTTATGTTATGTATAGAAACACTTTCATGTTCCAATATAGAAGATGGCTCAATCATCCAAAGTAGATTAGATTACTTACAGTGTGGAAACAGGCCCTTCGGCCCAACAAGTCCAAACCGACCCTCCGAAGAGCAACCCACCCAGATCCATTCCCCTACATTTACCCCTTCACCTAACACTACGGACAATTTAGCATGGCCAATTCAACTAACCTGCACATCTTTGGATTGTGGGAGGAAACCAGAGCACCCGGAGGAAACCCACGCAGACACAGGGAAAACGTGCAAACTCCACACACACAGTTGCCCAAGGCAGGAATTGAACCTGGGTCTCTGACACTATAAGGCAGCAGTGCTAACCACTGTGCCACCGTGTCGCAAGGTACACTTTCACAAAAACAAATTAACTAAATCACAGAATTTCTCCATGATCCCAAGTGCCTTGAACTCCATTTTTTTTTTCATTTGCTATTAATTAAATTTTGAATGCTAACATGATATCTGTCTTAAAATTAGCACAAAAGTTGAATTTTGCCATCTAACTAAATTTCTAGTCTTGTACATGGAGGTGATGACTCTGCCAGACTGGTCAGAATGCCAGAGACAAACTTATCTCCACCTGCCTTGGAAACTATGTCACTATTATTTTATAGAGGCATTTAGTTCCTTGCATACATGGCTTTGACCACTGTGAAACAAGATGTTTCACATCCAAAGAGCTTATTCAGAGGACCAGCAAATGTTCAGCAGCATTGACCACTACTGGAACTTTAGCAATCTCCAGGCCAATGATAATCAAAGGACATGTAGTAAAAGGTAAAGTGGAGTCATGGATTTCTGAAACCAATCATGTCGACCCTAGAGAGAGGTGGTTGGAAAGAAGTAGAAATCAAGAGTGCATGGTGTGTCAATAGCATACTTTTATATTTACTGTAGAGGTGTCCTCCATTTGCTGTAAAATGCTTAATCTGGAGCAACTTCCATCTTCTCACCCAAGCTTTCAAGGAAGCTGCCAGGTGACATCCCCAGTTAGTGAGGACCCATCTGTCTCTGAGAAAATTCCAGCAGTAATGTGCATGGACTTTTCAGGAACCATTATAGGCTAGTTCAGGGTTGAATTAGCCTAAGGGTAGTCTGGCAACCTACTATTACCTTGTCACTTGAAAATACTGGCAAAGGTGGATAGGCAATTGTGTTGGGAATACATAGCCCATAAATATAACTGTGAATGAATCTGGAAAAGACAGTAATATTTGCACAATTTCTGAGTTGAAGAAATTTCTTTCAGGAGAAAAGTCATATTCGACTTCACTTATTAACTCTGTTTCTCTCTCTTCAGATGCTGACAGACCTGCTGAGTCTCTCCAGAATTTTCAGTTGTTATTTCAGATTTCTGGCATTTGTTATATTTTGCTTTTATTTAAAAGTTTACCGTGTAACCTTGTGGATCAAAACATGAAGAGCTGAAAGTATATTGTGATTTACCTCCTGTCTTCAAAAGGTCAGATAACACTTGGAAATCAGATAAGAAAGGTTTGAAGAAATTGGGCCTATATGCTGAAGATTGCCTAACAACTGTCTCTGAAATCATATTGCTATTTTTTTAGTGGTCACCTAGATATGTCAGTTGAGGAAACAAGCATACAAGACTCCGACAGCTAAAACAACTATCTCCTCCTCTTTTCTGATAAAAACGAAATATTAAAATAGGACAAGCCGTAGAGATCTCTCTTATTAAAGTATCATCTAGGAAACCAACAAACTTCAAGTGATTAATTTCTTTAAGTTCAGCTTAAACTCTGTTACTTTGAATTCGCTCTCACCTATCTGAAATCTGATCTAAGTATCTCCCATTGGCTCTACAGCTGTCAACATGGCAGATCTCAATGACAGGAGATTGAATGGATTATTTCACTTTGAGTTCAGACCCTGGGCTCACTGGAGTGTTTTTCACATTTGCTTTTTTTTAAAAAAAGAATATCACGCCTCGCTGAAAACCTGGAGGGTGTTGGTAGACACCACATGCTCCTTCTCCAGGGACACACGGGCCCAAACATAACCGTGGAAGAGGGGCAGGCAATCTCTACAGAGTTGTATTGCCTTGTCTGTTACGCGATTGTGTGTGATAGCATTTAACAAGCTATAGCTTAATTGATAAACAATTCTGCCTATTTATTGTAAGAATAAGTTTGTTTATAACATTTGAATTAGTTTTTAAGTTTATTGAAGAAAACTGATGGAAGTTTCTTTTATTCTGGATAGCAGTAATTAAGAGAAACAAATTGACCATTTTGGACATTTGCACTTTTGATATCTCATGGAATATTGGAGTTTGATTACTGGCACTTCCTGTAGGTATCCTGATGAAAAGCTGATGCTCGAAATGTTGACTCTCCTGCTCCTCATATGCTGTCTGACCGGCTGTACTTTTCCAGCACCACACTTTTTGATGACCGGCACTTCCTGTTAGAGTCAGACCAATAGCCACAGTGCTTCTTTCTGATTTTATATATCCACATTCTTATCTTCAAGCCAACTTCCAGGGATTGTGGCGAGTAAAATTTCAGACATTGATGATGGAGCCAGTCTGGTCACCATGGCTGTGTTGGCACTTTGAAAAGGGGGATTCAATTAGTTCCACTCTTTTGGTCTTTTCCCAAAGCCCTGCTATTTCCCATTCAAGTATATATTCAATTTTATTTTTTCAAGTTATTATTGAATTTACCATCTTTTTATGTAATGCATGGCAGATCATAACATGATACCACATGAATTCAGTTTTGAATCTTCTGTCAATTACATGAGTATTACTGAAAAGTGAAACATGTTGCTGAAGCTTCTTATCTTGTACTCATCAGGACATAGACAAGAATGCTTAAATTCAATCTTTCGTAATTTATACTGCAGGGGAAAAAGGGTTGGTTGGCAATTCAATCCTGATTGGCTGAGGGTATTGCCATGGCAAAAGAATAATAGGCTTTTCACAGTAACTTTCTCTAATCTGTCTTCAGTGTCAATATCTGACTTGTGGCTTCAGTCTGAATCAATTAAGAATGATGTGTCATCGTCATCACATACTTTCTGCTATCTTTGCACTGCCATGTCACACCTCTTGAGCATCTAAAAGGAGGAATGATTTGGAGATGCTGGTATTGGACCGGGGTGTACAAAGTTAAAAAACACGCTACACCAGGTTATAGTCCAACAGGTTTAATTGGAAGCACTAGCTTTCAGAGCGCCGCCCCTTCATCAGGTGATTGTGGAGGACACAATTGTAAGACAGAATTTATAGCAAAAGTTTACAGTAACTGAAATTATACATTGAAAAATACCTTGATTGTTTGTTGAGTCTCTCATCTGTTAGAATGATGATGATAGTTTCACTTCTTTCATATGTAAATCACAAATTTTTTTAAAGTTACATTCTCAGGTTAACTGTAACAATTGGTGTCAGCCAGATAATAGGTTGAAGGTATTAGCCCCCTGTATTCCCTGACCATGCCATAATGTTTAGACTGATTCTAATCTAAAAAGTAAGTTAACAGTCTTACATGGATTCATGCAGTTTTTGAGCAAAGTACAATGTAACTCTGCAAGTACAAATTCACCCCACAAACGTATATGCATATGTGTGCATGTGGTTTTTTGTGTGTGTGTGTGTCTGTCTGTCTGTCTGTCAGGGGTGGGTGGGGGGGGTTGTTACTGTGAGAGAGAGTGTATATGTGTGCATACGTGAGTATAGAGTCTGTGAGAGGGTGCATGTGTGAGTGTGGAGAGTGTATGTCTGTAGGAGTGTGTGTGTGTCTGCGGTGGGGGTTGTGAGCATCTGTGAACAAGAGTGTATATGTGTGTGTGTGAGTGCAAAGTGGTCTAAGTCTGTGTGAGGATGCATCTGTGAGTGTGGGAGTGTATGTGTCTGTTTATATTATCTGCAAGTTTATATTATCTGCAATTCCTTAATCAGACAAGTGTAGGATGAAGTGAGAAATAGCAGATATGAGGATATCATCTTCATAGATGGTTTCAGCCTTAGACAGTGAAGTATATCAGTAAATGTGGTAAAATCTGTTTGCGTGATATGCTTAAGAGTGTGTACAAGCTGAGAGATGTGGATTTTAGGTTTGGAGTCGTGTTCAGTGAGAGCGCAGTGAAACATAATGGAAATTATCATGAAGCTTGATTGGTAGAAACTGTTGCTAAGTGAGCAGTGGTGTGTGGTCATGTGAGCAGTTCTTAAGGTGACTGGTACAACTGTTGACGATGACATTTGAAATTCCATTGTAGATGTAGGTGTTCAGCATAATGTATGGATTTAAGTTTAAATTATACTTTGCTTTTTCTGGATTAAGGGAGGGAAGACATGATTCATAAATTTGAAAGTATTATCCATGTTTTTGGGATGTGGTGACAAAAATTCTTATAGACTTTTTGGTTTCCTTGCAGCTAAATGAGGTGTAAGTGAGGACTGCAGATGCTGGAGAATCAGAATCAAAAATGGTGGCATTGGATAAACACAGCAGGTCCGGCAACATCCGAGGAGCAGGAGAGTCACATTTTGTGCATAAGCAATTCGTCAGAAATGTGGAGGGGGAAGGGGGCTGAGAGAAATATTGAGGGGGGTTAAATTGGGAGTAAGGGATCATGCTTTTATCAGGAGGGATGGTGGGCGGAGGTGTAGTCAAGGTAGCTGTGGGAGTAAGTGGGTTTAAAAGAGATGTTCTTATTGAGTCGTTCACCAGAGATGGAGATGGAGTACTCAAAGAAGGGGAGAGAAGTGTCAGAGATGGCCATGTGAACTTGAGGTCAGGGTGGAAGTGTTGGTGAAGTTGATGAACTGTTCAACCTACTCGTGGGAGCACGAGGTGGCCCTGATACAGTCATCGATGTAACAGAGGCAAAGGCAAGAGATGAGGCTGGCGTAACTATGGAAGATGGACTGAAGCACATACCCGAAAAAGTGGCTGGCATAGCTGGAGACCATGCAGGTGCCCATGCTACTCCTTTGGTCTGAAGGAAATGGGAGGATTTGATGGAGAAGTTGTTGAGGGTGAGGACCAGTTCCGCCAATCGAATGAGTGTGTCATTGGAGGGGTATTGGTTGGGTTGGCTAGAAAAGAAACTGAAGCTTGGAGGCCTTCACCATGGGGGTGGGTGTATATAGGGACTCGATGTCCATGGTGAAGATGAAGCATTAGGCACCAGGGAATTGCAATCATGGAGGAGGTGGAGGGTGTGGGTGGTGTCCTGAATGTATGTCAGGAGTTCCTAGACTCACCGGGACAGGACAAAGTCAAGATATGAAGAAATGAGTTCAGTGGGGCAGGAGCAGGTAGAGACAATGGGTCGATCGGGGCAGTCAGGTTTGTGGATTTTGGCTAAGAGATAGAATCGGTCAGTGCAGGGTTGGGGGACTATGAGGTTGGAGGCTGTGGATAGGAATCCTCTGAGGTGATAAGATTGTGAATGGTTTGGGAGATGATGGTTTGGTGATGAGAGGTGGGGTCATGATTGAGGGGACGATAGGAGGAGATGTGAGGCAGATGGCATCTGGCTTCGTCAAGGTAGAGGTCAGTGCACCATTCTACCACTGTATCCCCCTTGTCAGCTGGTTTGATGGTGAGATTGGGTTGGAGCGGAGGGAATAGAGGGCTGTGTGTTGCGAGGGTGAGAGGTTGGAGTGGGCGGAAGGAATAAACATGTTGAGGCGGTCAATGTCACAACGACAGTTGGAGATAATGAGGCGTTAGAATCTTGACACGAAGAGCCAAAGGTTAACAGACTCAGCACATTTTTTTAAACAAAGTATAGGGGACAAGACTCTGCTAATGCTTAATGATAGGCATCCAGTGACACAGCGATACAGAACAATCTAGACAAAGTTCTGCCTGTCCGTTTGTGGGTGTGACACAGACTGAAGGCAAGGCAGCTAGACAGCTGAGTTGAAAGTACTCTTGTGCGTTTGCTTTGAAATTTAGGCTAATAATAAATTTAATGTTTGTTTCAGATAACTCAGGGATGGACAGCAAATGAAGACAAAAGGCATTTAGTGACCAAACAGAAATTAATTGAAAGGAGAACAATTGCAGCTTACCTAGCCTGAGTCTGGAGATGGTGATGAAACTTCACTATGGTTTTAAGTGCTAATAAGGATCTTTAAAAAGACAACATGAGCTTGACTTTTTCTGATGTTGGTAATAAAGTCTTAGCAACATTTCTTTTTGCCTAGTGTTAAATATTTCATGTACTTATTTCTTGTTTAAAAACATTTTATTCTTTGTTACCAAAAGAGCGTTGACAGCCTTTATGAATGTGTTCCTTTTCTGTTTCCATTTTCCTGACTCTGTCGATTAAAAAGAAATTAGGATCTAACAAGCTAGAAATTGAAATTGTACAGTTGTAATATCAGCTGGGCATATCCTCTTCTTCGACCTCTAGTACAGCATCTGAAAATCTTGGAATCCACTCTCTCCCCTGTTGTGCCTTTCCTTATTCTTTCCCAGTTCAGATCCTGAGACTTCCAAAATCTGCTCCACTTATGCAAGAGTTGTAAGTTCACTTTAAGCTGAAATATTAAATACCTTGTACAAAGTTGATTTGAAATGCAATTATTTCCATATTAAACCATTAATAGTTGATCAGGGCGTATTTCGTTTTCATAAAAGGAGAATTTCAACTGTATTCATTTGCAACCTTCCCATTGGACTCCACAAAGAATGATGATACACAATGTTTCTCAGAACTCCCACAAGGTGGGAGGGACATGCACTGTGACAGACATCCTAATCCATGACCACAGATTCGCTACTGATGCATGATCACATTTAACTGACAGGAATTTGGCATTTAATAAATAAAACATCTTTATAATTTTGTCATATTCTTTAAAGTTGGAGTGTTTTTCATGACAAGTCAGACAACTTTTTTTCCCCTGCCAACTTTATTTTCCTTTGCTAGTATAAACAAGGTATTAGTAAAACGATTGAATCCCTGGCCAACAAGACAGAATGCTACCGATCATCCCTGCAGGAGAGCGATCAGCAAATGAAAGGCTTGATGATTTTGGTATTATTCCAAGAGTTCTAGATGTGACTCTACTCATTCAGATTATGCACGCTTTGATGAAACAAAACTTTTATTCATAATCATTTAGGTTGCGTGCAAGTGCCAAAATTCATAATGGGGTTTAATTTCTTTTGATAATCCATTGATCTGTGTTCTTTTCTTTATATTTGCTCATTGGATGTGAGTGTCGCTGGCAGGATTGCTATTTTTTGTTCATTCCTAATTGTCCTTCAGAAAGTGATGGCAGGATGCCTTCTTAAACCACTGCAATCTGTGATGTAGGTACACCCATACTGACAGCAACAATAAAGAAATGACAATTAAAGTTTCAAATTGGCTGATATGTAACTTGGGGAAAACTCATATGTATTAGTGTTTTCATGCATTTTCTGCCGTTGTACTTCTTGGTGGTGGAAATCATGGATTTGAGAGGTACTCTTGGAGGAACCTTGGTAGGTTGCTGCAGTGCATCTTGCAGTTGGTACACAATAAGGCAAGGTGCATAAATGTTGGAGAAGTAAATGATTAAATCCGTGTATGGGATCACGTGAATTACTGTCCTCACTAACATTTGGGTCTTGTGTCAAAATTGGGAAACCATGTTAAAAGCTTGACGTAGTCGTTATCACCAAATTATATCTTACAGCCAATATCCCAGAATAGTCTATCATTGTTCATGGGTATGTCCTGTCCACCTAAATGTTGATTCTTAAGTGCTGTTTGAACAGTACATCCAGACAAATGTGGAATATTCAATCGCAACTCCTAACTTTTGGCTTGGAGATGTCCCTCAGGCACTAGGTCAACATGACTTAAGTCACTTACTATGGACAAACAACTTTGACTTGTTCTAGCAGCCATGGTATTTATATGGCTGATCCATTTAAGATGTTGATCAATGGTAACACCATGATATTGATTGTGAGAATTCACAATGGTGATACTATTGAATGTCAAGAAATGGGGTTGGTAATTGCCTGGCTCTTGCCGAGTGTGAATGTCTCATCAGCCTAAATCTGAATGTTGATCAACTGTTGTTGCATGCAGACACAGAATGCATCATATCCCTCAAGTAGTGAATGGAATGGAGCACTATGCAAATCTTTAGCAAACATGCCCACTTCCAACATTATGATAAATGAGCTGAAGGTCTAGGGTACTACCCTGAGGAAATCCTACGAGATGTCCTGAGACAGAGATGATTAACTTCCAACAATCATAATTACCTTTCTTATTCAAGGTATTATTCCAGCCAGCAGAAAATTTTCTTTATAATCCCAATTCCCTTTGAATTTAATAAAGTTCCTTGATACTAGACTCAGTCAAATATTAGAGGCAGTCATTCTGACCTCACATCTTGAATCAAACTCTTTTGTCCAAGGCTGTAAGATGAGCTAAGAGGGCCTGGCAAAACCCAAACTGAGCATTGGTGAATGTGTTTTCACTATATATCTGTCAATGACAATTTGCATCATTCTATTGATGATTGACCTTTGTAGAATTGAGTGACTTCTGCCATTTTGTGATATGATGTCGAGTGGTTCAAATTGTCTGAACAATGTTGACACCAGTGAATCTGTTATGCTGGGAAACCCAGCAGGAGGATAAATCTTGCACTCAACGCTTCTCGCTGAAAATGGTTTCAAATACCTCAGCCTTACCTTTATGCTGGGTTCAACATTATTGAAGATGGGAATGTTTGTTTAGTTTGGTTAGTCATATGAGTGTCCAGTACAGTTCATGACTGGGTATGGCTGGTTTGCAGGGTTTTGATCCAATTCATTGACTGGGAAAATACTTAGCTCTGTCCATAGCATTGAATTCTGTTCTACTTCATGAGACATTATGTTGTCCAGAGTCAGGTCTCCTAGACCTACTCACCAGCAACGTTACAGTACTGTAGGCCACCTTTAGCATTTAGGTAGACAGGACATACCCATGAACAATGATAGACAACTCTTGGATATTGGCTGTAAGATATGATTTGGTGATAACCACTATGTCAAGCTTTTAACATCGTTTCCCAATTTTGACACAAGACCCAAATGTTGGTGAGGACGACTTTGCAGGACTGATTAGATCGTGTTTATTGAAGCTGCTTTTATTTTATGTTCGTTAATTAATTGCATGAAAGTTGGTGGAAATTAGGAGCTGTAACCTGTTTTAAAACAAAGAAGAGATGCCAAAATTAGTTATGATTCACCGTATGTTGATCGATCCTAATGAATCTTACCTGGCTTGTTCATAGTACTTTGAATGAATAAGAGTTTGGGAAGGATTAAAAACTACAGGTATGGGAAATAGAAAATTATGACTATATCTTTAAAGTAACATGATTATATTCCTTATAAGTTTATACAAAATTAAACAAGAGAAAAATACAAGAACACAAAAAATTTCATGTATGTTTCAATTTTGTTTAGAAGTCTGCACACTTATAATGAATAATATGCTTGGTCTCATTGAGTTTCTAAGCAATATTTTTGGAGTTTGCTGGGGTAAGGAAACATTAACTTTACTCAAGAAGCATCTTGCTGTGGTTTCATCTTCCCACAAGTCTGCAAAAATGAATATTACTCCCTGTATGAATTATGCTGTCTCATTCACACTCACACAGTCGGACGTAACCCCTACATGATATTTCACTCCTTGTGGATCACCACCTTGATATTGTGGAGAAGCTTATGTGCTCAGATGATTCATGAGTAATGCATTTGGGAGTTTCTTGCTTCTACTCGTGGAAGTTAAGGTCAGGGAAAGGTGCCAGATACAGCAACGTTCAAGACAGGTGAGGAAAGATGATGTATTGTAGTGGCTCTGAAAGTGAAAGAAGACTGTCGAGGCAAGGTGGTCCTAGTCATTGTGGCTTGACAAATGACTAAAATCTGACCAGCAACTTATCAAGGTCAGAGCAACAATTCCAGTACCCCAACTTTCCCATATTAAATGAAGACATATGCTGGTGTTAATGGAGTGCATTTGCAAAGTTCTTTGGTGAGGGATATTTGATGATAGGGACAGTACTGTGAACCTGGGCATCTACAATCTGCACACAGCTGACATATACATACAGATCATTAGACACTGTTGGGCCAGAAATGTTTTTTGCAGAAGCATCTGTGACAGAGTAGGTCTCTTCAGGATAAAGGCTGCTCATCCCAAAAGCAGCAGGGATTAGAAAATGAGCCCTAAAAATAGGCTGTGCCGTGTTCTCCTGGCTGGGTAAACACAACCAGCCTTATCACCAACTTTATTGACAAAGAAAGAAAACTAAATTCGGCAGCTTGAAATATGAGAGCCTTCATGGATAATATCAAGAGTAGCTGTCTGGAAAGAAGAATTGAATGATTTGGTTAGAAGTATTGAGACTCCAAATTGAAATTTCTGGTCTCAGTGAATTTTACCTTTCAAAAGAAAAATAATATATTTCTGGGAGGCTTTAATGTCAGGGTTAGCCACTGTCTGGAAAAGAACCATTGGGAAGAATGTGGAATAATAAAAACCAGTGATGTCCTCCTTCTGACAATAGTGTTCCTCCTGGCCTCATTATAACAAATACTATCTTTAGCCAGTAGAAACTAGGCAGAGACATCCCAGATCACAGCACTGGCACATCTAGATTATGTCATTGTTCAAGTCAAAGATCTCAGCAATGTCTGTGTCATTCATTCCATGCAGGGGACAGATGACTTGTTCAATCAGTAATAAGCATCTACCTACCACAAAGACAATCAAGAACCAAACATTCAACTGGAAGAACATTAATATCTCAGCTGCAAAGTAACTTGACCAAAGATAGGAATTCTAAAAGCAGCTCACAACCAATTTTGAAAATCTTCACATGCCCAACTCGATTTTGGAACAGTGGGATCAAATAAACTCAGATGTACTAGATTCCTGTGTCTAGACTACTAACCTAATACATTGTCATCACCAGGACTGCTTTGACAAAAATTATGTACAAATATTTGATTTCCTGTATTAAAAATTTACTAGATTAAATTGCCTGGCAGAACAAGCTAAGGGCACAAATTACAAAGGCAGCATTCATGCAGTCATACTGCATTCATTCGAGCCAGAACAACACGTCAGTCCTTCCTGTTTCATGAAGCAGACTTAAGGGTTGACTGCTACTGCCTTCAATTTTGACTCTTGATACCTATTGAAATACATCCCAAAGGCGTGCAAGTAAGACTGTTATAACAAAAGCCACATGAGAATCAAATACTCTGTGTCACCAAGCCAGGCTTACAATGTTGGCACCTTGTTTCCGTTGTATAAATACATCTGGAGGAGTCTTTCAGCATTCCAGCAATGGTCACCAGAATCCTAGCAGTTACCACTTCCTGAACAACATTGCATAGTGTAGAGGATTAGAGACAGAGAAGGATGGAGGCACCCATCAGGCATAGAGTCATAGAATCATAGAGATGTACAGCATGGAAACAGATCCTTTGGTCCAACCTGTCCATGCCAACCAGATATCCCAACCCAATCTAGTCCCACCTGCCAGCACCCGGCCCATATCCCTCCAAACCCTTCCTATTCATATACCCATCCAAATGCCTTGTAAGTGTTGCAATTCTACCTCCACCACTTCCTCTGGCAGTTCATTCCATACACGTACCACCCTCTGTGTGAAAAGGTTGCCCCTTAGGTCTCTTTTATATCTTTCCCCTCTCACCCTAAACCTATGCCCTCTACTTCGGGACTCCCCGATCCCAGGGAAAAGACTTTGCCTATTTACCCTATCCATGCCCCTCATAATTTTGCAAACATTTATAAGGTAACCCCTCAGTCTCCGATGTTCCAGGGAAAACAGCCCCAGCCTGTTCAGCCTCTCCCTGTAGCTCAAATCCTCCAACCCTGGCCCAGCCCTGATCCTTGTAGCACTCCACTGGTCACAGGCCTCCAGTCTAAAAATCAACCTTCCACTACCACCCTCTGTCTTCTACCTTTGAGCCAGTTCTGTATCCAAATGGCTAGTTCTCCTTGTATCCCATGAGATCTAACCTTGCTAATCAGTCTCCCATGGGGAACCTTGTTGAACACCTTACTGAAGTCCATATAGATCACATCTACCGCTCTGCCCTCATCAATCCTCTTTGTTACTTCTTCAAAAAACTCAATCAAGTTTGTGAGACATGAATTCCCCTGCACAAAGCCATGTTGACTATCCCTAATCAGTCATTGCCTTTCCAAATACATGTACATCCTGACCCTCAGGATTCCCTCCAACAACTTGCCCACCACCGACGGTCAGGCTTACTGGTCTGTAGTTCCCTGGTGTGCCCTTTAGGAAGAGGAGCAACAAGAGGTACTGGGTACATGCTTGGTGTGGACAAGGGTGAGAATTAGGAGCATTTGGAGTGGAATTTCAAATTCTATTTCCCCTTCCACCATCAACTCTGTATTGGACCAAAGGCTCATCAGGCCTGCTCCTCAGCAGCTGACCAAGTAATGAAAATTCCAATCCACTCTCATTTGAGTTGCATTCTTCAATCTTCTTAGCTATTGTGAAGAGGGCATGAGGCATGTCTGTCAGCACCTCACAAAATTGAAAATGTACCTCCATCATTCTCCTTCTCAATTATTGCTCACATTATTTAGCATTGTGTCAAGTTGAGCAGAGATTGGAGAGTATTTATCCTACTACAGGATGGAAGTGAATCAGCAAATATACTCATTTTTGAACCATTTTGGATATTAAACACCTTTCCTCAATGCATTAAAGACTAGGTCATAGTGCTAGTTCCTCCAATTTCCTTTTTTGCATCAACCCTTTAAATCAACAGAGTATTATGTGGGTACACATCCCATCTGGTACAGTACTGGCCAATAAAACCAAAACAGATAACAAAATATTGATGGAATTACTGGAGGAAAATTTGGAACAAGCTTTCTGCAACTCTCCCCTTATTTAAAAAGAAGGTCACAACAGAATGGACAACTTGCTGTATATTCAGTCTTTATCAGCAGATTAACAAGTGCTTATCACATAAACCATATTCAAAATTATACCCTTGTTAATGTATCAAAAAGTGTAGCTATCTAATGACTGCCATGCTTTAGGTAGAGTTGTTCCTCTGTGCCTGAGATGATCTTATCTTATTCAGGAAACAGTGTAGAAAACATAAACTTGGAACATTTAGCCAGATTTTTCTGATGGCTTACTATTCATTTCTGAAGTGTAGGTAAGAGTTACACATAGGGATCCAGTGGAATGCCAGAGTAGCAGACTCTAAGGGAAATACCTGGGAAATGAGAGATTCCAGTGGGCAATTCTCCATCATTTAGAACCCTTTGAAAGTATTGATTTAAATAAGATGGTTCCACTGTAGGGAAGAAGCTAGCTGGAAGTCACACAACACCAGGTTATAGTCCAACAGGTTTATTTGAAATCACAAGCTTCCAGAGCACTGCTCCTTCTTCAAGTTAAGTACCTTCACCTCACAAAGGAGCAGCACTCTAAAAGCTTGTAATTTCAAATAAATTTATTGACTATAACTGTGTGTCATGGGGGGTTCTGACTTTGTCCACCCCAGTCTAACACTGGCATCTTCACATCAAGGAAATAGTTATTCAGAAAAAATAAACTATTAAACACTGAATTTAATTCCTGAGTAACTGTTCAACTAACTCCCAATTTAGTTCACACATTCTCAATTTCACTTTTCCCCAGCCCCCATACACACCTCAGATCCTCACTTGACATGCCTCCTCTCTCTCCCTGGGACCTGACACCCCTGCTGCAGGTCTTCACCCCCTCTGAGACCTGATTTCACATTGCCCTTCACTTAACCTGTAACTCCTGCTCACACTGAACTGGCCTAAGCACTCCATCACCTACCAAGTCCCCTTGCCACCTTGTATTCTGGTACTATACCTAGACGGCACCCTTCCCTCTTGGCATTCCACTCCCCTGGCATTTTAACGACCTGGCACCCTAACACCCATTTAATCATCACCCTACTTACCTGGCACCTTAACCTCACACTCAACCTTACAAATTTAGCTTTTCACAGGAGCTATTAGATTGGCTGGCTGTGATGCTGGATCTTTAAATTCCAGAACATGGCCATTGAATGCTGTCAAAATGGAGACATAGCTTACTGCTATGTGCTCTGTGCTCTGTGCTATGAGGGACCTTTCAGAGTGGAAACTTCACTCTGCATTTCTGAAATAACTCCAAACAAAATTGCTTTTCAGAAATGCAAAAGATTTGTTTCATTGAAAAGGAGCAGCTGGCAATCTGCACACAATTGCCTCACTCCTCAGAAAATCCAGCCCATGAATTCAAATTTGAATCCATAACAGTGTAGCGAAAGAGTATTACTACAAGGCATGTTTATAGTGAAATAAGAAAGTTCCTTACAATAATTCAAGAGAACACTCCTTACTTTGAGCTCAAGGTCATGAGTGTATCTCTGATCTAAGTGTTTTTCAAGCATGATTCAGAACTGAAAGCATGAGAGAACTAAATTAATTTTAAAATGTGTTAAACAATTGGGAAGAGTTTCTCCATAGAATTTTGAAGGCATAAACTTCATATTGTTTAAGAAATTGGAGAATAATATGGATAAATAATCTAAAAATGAATGGTTGTTCTGGGCAGACTGAACTTTTCTGCAGATGTTTGGATCCTGATTTCAGGATTTTATGAGGATCCCAATCTTATCAATTGCCTCAATATATTCATGGCAAAGTTCTCCAAAACTGGGTGACATGCTGGTTTAATAGTTAACAATGCTACCTTACAGTACCAGGGACCTGGATTTGATTCCACCCTTGAGCAACTGCCTGCATGTAATTTGCATGTTCTGCCAGTGTCTAGATGGGTTTCCCCTGGATGCTGCAGTGTCCTCCCGCAGTCCAAAGATGTGCAAGCTGGTGGATTAGCCATGGCGGTTATAGTGGTAGGAGTTGGTCTGGGTGGGATACTCTTTGGAAGGTTGGTATGGCCTGAATGACCTGCTTTCACACTGTAGGGATTCTAGGATTCAATAAAATGGCCATGAACATGTACATTTTCTAAATATGGATCTGAAAAGTGGGAGGCCCAGTAGAAGGTATCACAGAAAAGCTGTAGACGGCAGATTCATCTGGAGAAGTGAGTGCTTCAGAAGGAGAGGGAAGCCTGAGGACCCTCAAAAAAAGATTACAAAGACAACCTCCTTCAAATGCTGAAAGGATGACAAAATAGAATGAAGAGTCTCTGGGTGGAGGGCTGTGCCTGTGGCCCCTCCTGGTCAGTTATGGGAATTGCAGCCCTCTGATGTTGCCAAATAATTCAGCCAACAGCATGATGCTGTCTCTGCAGTTTTACCGAGTTCAAGTAAGTCTGGAAGATAGTTTTGTGATGGGTGACAGGGTTTGTTTGCGTGGGGTGGGATCAGCATGCAAAGGTGGAAAGCAGCAACACTGGAGAAATTGATTGTTTGATTGACTGTTTAGTTAGCTTCATTACTTGCCAGCCTGCAGGGAACACACTGCTGATTCCTATGGTTTGCTGCCCTTGCAAACTCAGTAAGAGGGAGATCAACAATATAGAGTGTCATAAGGAGTTCCCCACTGTATTCCTAATTACCCCCCTAGATTCTGACCACTTCCAAGCCTGATAAAGTTAAATCCCATGTTTTCAAAACTGCATGCTAATCTGCTTTGTTTATATTCATTTTAATAAATGCATTTTTAATGTAAAGTAGAACTCCTTTAGTTGGCTTTTAAAAATAATTATTTTGTCTTATGTCTAGAGATAGCTATAGGTTTCAAAAGATATAAGTTGGTTGGTTTTCCATTATGTTGACAATTACCTATACTTACACATGAAATACAGTCTTTCATTCTTTCATGTTTTTATGCATTAATGTGTGCCAACTTGCAGCTTCTTATTAGCAACAAGTTTTCCATTTGAAGTCAGTCAATATATAAGATTTGCAAAATAGGTGTCAACATAAATATATCAAGCACAAATCGGAGGTGCAATGGAATGGTCATTTGGATTAATAACAAGATTGCTTGGTTAACGGGAAAGAATTACAAGTCATTGTTATCGGTTCAGTATAAATCAGACCGTTTTCTTAACTTTTCTGTATTTTGCAGTTTCCACAACAAGCAAAAATTGGTGGGTAAAAATACACTGGAAAAATCTGAAAGAAAAGGTGGTTCGGATACATCGAGGAATGGGAATAATAGAAGTTTTAAAGGCAGATCTCCCTGACTAGCAAAAGAGTGTAAAATGTCCTGTAAAAGGGTACATGATGACTTCTGCTCGAAATGTCGAAATGGGCCAGGAGTAGGCAGGTGGGACTAGCTTAGTTTGACATTATGTTTGGCATGAGCTTGTTAGACCGAAGGATCCGTTTGCATGTTGTATGGCTTTATGACTCTGTAAAAGATTCAGAGGGGCAATCAAAAAGTAAATAACACAAGCAAAAAGAGAGCATGATAAAATTTTGGCAACTAACATAAAAAAGAAACAGAAATGTTATTTAAACACTTAAGTAGTCAGAAGGTAATAGGATGAGGGGAGAGACTAATTAGCAACCAAAAGGCTGGTCTACACATGGAGACAGAGAGCATAGGTGAATTGCTAGATGTGCATTTCGAATATGTTGTCACCAAAGAACTACTGCAAAGGTCTTAGAGAAAAAGGAGGTAATTGAAACTGTAAATGAGCTCAAAATTGATGAAAAGGAGATGATCAGCCGTAGTTAAAAATGACAAGCCACTAGTACAATACTGGAATGCTGAAAGAAGTCAGGGGAGAAATTAGGGATGTACTGGCCATATATTTCCAATTCTCCCTACATATATGATTGATGCCTCAGAACTAGAAATTGAAAATATTATATCCTTTTTCAAAAATGAGTGTAGGGATAAATTTAGTGATTAAAGGCAAGTCCGTTATGATTAGTGCTGGGCAGTTTTTAGAAATGATAATCCAGGATATCATTAATAGTTGTTTGTACAAATATGGATGAATGAAAACTATTATCAATTTGTTAATGGCAATCCTATTTAATCAGAAACAAAAACAGAAGTTGCTGGAAAAGCTCAGTAGGTCTGGCAGCATCTGTGAAGAGAAATCAAAGCTAATGTTTTGGGTCCAGTGACCCTTCCTCAGAACTGATGATAGCTACGAAAATGTTGGTTTATTTGCAGATGATAGGATCAGAGTAGGAGTAAGGAGTAAACAATAGATAGGGATACAACCAATAGAGAGAGAACAGTTGGACAGACAAAGGAGTTGATATTGAATACAGAGGGCTGCAGGGTCCCCAAGCAGAAAATGAGAGGCCGTTGTAGCTTGCACTGAGCTTCATTGGAACACTGCAGCAAGCCTGACACAGAGACATTGACCAGGAAATAGGGTGGTGTGTTAAAGTGGCAGGCAGCTGAAAGCTCAGGGTCTTTTTTGCGGACAGAACGTAGATATTCCGCAAAGCAGTCACCCAGTCTATGCTGGGTTTCCCCAAACTAGACACGACCACATTGTGTGTAGCAAATGCAGCAGACTAGATTGTGAGAATTGCAGGGAAACTGCTGATTCAGCTGGAAGGTGAAACTGCATTCAATACCGAGTCCTAGCCCCCTACCACACCTATCACACAGTCTGCCTTTACACACTACCTGTTGTTAGCCACTAACAGTCTCCATTAACAGTTTTTCACCTTTCCAGCCAGATTGTTATCGACTCCTTTGTCTGTCCACAAAGTACACAAACAAGAGGCTGGAAGAGCACAGCAAGCCAGGCAGCATCAGGAGGTGGAGAAGTCAGCGTTTTGGGTATTAACCCTTCTTCAGGACTAGATGTGGGGATAGGGGGAGCTACAGATAAAGGGGAGGATGGGGTATGGAAAGTAGAGGAATGGTGAGGTAGAGATAGATGGACATAGGTGGTGGGTATGAACTGATTGGTCGACGGGAGGGACGAATCAGGTTTATAGCTGGAAGGATGGGTCAGTAGGTGGAATGGAAGGGAGGAGGCAGGGCTGGAAAGGGAGCCAAGGGATAGGTGGGAAGGTTATTAGCAATTCAAGAACTCAAGCTTAAGTACTCTGGGATGTAAGCTGCCCAGGTGTAAGATGAGGTATTTTTCCTCCAATTTATGGTCTGAGGAGACTGAGGATGGACATGGTGGAGAGGGTATGGGAAGGGGAATTGAAATGAGTGACTTTCGGGAGGTCAGGCTGGCCATTTTGGGCCAGACAAAGATGCTCAGCAAAACAGTCAGCTAGTCTACATTTGGTCTCACTGATGTAGAGAAGACCACATCAGGACCACTGGATGCAGAAGACGAGGAAGATGCAGGTGAACTTCTGTTTCATTTGGAAGGACTGTTTGGGGTCCTGGATGGAGGTGAGGGAGGTAGTGTATGGGGAGGTGTTGCATCTTTTTCAGTTTCGGGGAAGGTACCAGGGGTTTTGGAGAGGTTGGTGGGCAGTGTGGCATGAACCAAGGAGTGAAGAAGGGAACGGTCCTTATGGAAGGCAGAGACAGGTGGGGAGGAGAAGATGTTCTGGCTGGCAAGGTCTAATTTGAATTGGCGAAAGTGTTTGAGGATGATACGTTGGATTCAGAGGCAGGTGGGTTGGAAAGTGAGGACAAGGAGACCCTATCTTTATAATGTTTTGAGGAGGGGAGTTTAGAGCAGTGGAGCAGGTGTACTGGAGGGCTGTCTGGGATGACAGGGGAAGGAAAGAAATGTTGTTTGAAATAGGAGGAATCTTGGGAGTGGAACGTCTCCTCATCAGAACAGATGCAACAGAGATGGAGGAATTGGGAAAACAGGATGGAGCTTTTGCAGGATATAGGGTGGAAGGAGGTGTAGTCTTGGTAGCTATGTGAGTCTGTGGGTTTACAGTAAATATTGGTCTGTAACCTATTGCTGGAGATAGAAACAGAGAGGTCAAGAATGGGGAGGGAAGTGTCTGAAATAGATCAAGTGAATTTGAGGACAAAGTGGAAATTATAATAAAGTCAATGAACTGCTCCACTTCAGCCTGGGTGAAGGATGCAGTACCAATGTCTGCTCAACTATTCTTCTCCTTCTTTGGGCTCTATCCCTACTTATCATTTACTCTCTTCCCCCCTCCCCCCAGCCTATCATCTGCATATAAACTGACATTTATTTCTAGCTACTATCAGTTCAGAGGAAGGGTCACCAGCCCTGAAATATTAACTTCAATTTCTCTTCACAGATGCTGCCAGACCAGCTGAGCTTTTCCAGCAATTTCTGTTCTTGTTTCTGATTTATAGTATCTGCAGTTCTTTTGGGTTTTATCCTATTTAATTAACTTGATTTGATGTATTTGATGTGGCAACAGAAGTGTGTCATTGGGGCAATGAATTGGATAGAATGTATATGGACTTCCTCAAGATATTTGATACAGTGTCACATAACAGACTTGCCAACAACATTGAAGCCTATGGAGTTCCAAGGAAATGAGTAACATGAATTTGAATTATGTTCAGTGATGAAAACAGAAAATAATAGTGCACAGTAGCCTATTCCACCCACTAAGGCAGTATATTATTTAAAGCAGAACAAAACTTGAACAGATTAATCAAGCTGTTTCGTGCTTCTACTGTATAGTAACAATGAGTGTAGCGTTTCCCATTGTCAAGCTGTCATAAGTCCAAAAACAGTTTCTGCCAACCACATAATTCAGTAATCAGTTATTAATTACTGTGCTAGTGCAATGTCTAATATGTAAGTGTCCTTCCCAGCAACTGATTAATCAAATCAACAGCATGTTCATTGGTTGTTCATAGTAGACAGACTATAAAATATATTTAACTAGGCCATGCTTGCAAAAGACAAAACAGAACATTTATTGTTAGATGTGATTCAATGATTGAGAAGCATTTGTTGAACAATCTTGAGCATGCCTTTCTATATTGACTATCAATTTAAAATAATCAGTTGATCCCATGACATGACTGGTTTATGCTTGCTAGAACTGACATGTATCCATAGTATACAATAGTTTTGCAGCATAGAGCGGCGGGAGCTGGGCGGAAGTTCAGGCGGAGCGCAAAGCCGGTCGGGAAGGTAAGTGATTGCTATACAAAGAACTTACTTCGACGCCAACGGTCTTTTCGCAGCAGAGAGCGGCGGGAGCTGGGCGGAAGTTCAGGCAGAACTCAAAGCCGGTCGGGAAGGTAAGTGATTGTTATTAGAGTGGGTGTGTTCTAAACCCCAGGTCCTACAAAGTAGGGTCTCCCTCCCTCCCTCCTCCTCTAACCTAAATTAAGAGTCCACAGACTTGCCACAAAAAGAGGGTCTAAGGAAGTTTGGATCGAAGAGTGAGGCTTCAGCTCAGGAGTCTTTGACAAGGAGGTTGAGTGAAGCGATTACGCCACAGTTGAAGAGGGTGAAGACATGACTGCCCAGCTGGTTCAGTGTGCTACATGCTTGATGTGGGAGGTCAACGACTCTGGTGTGTCTGGCTCATATATGTGTGGAAAGTGTGTGCACATTCAGCTATTGACCGAGCATATTGCAGCGCTGATGAAAGAACTCGAGGACCTTAGGCTCATCCGAGAGAACGAGATCTTTCTGGACAAGACCTTCAGCGAGGTTATTACACCGACCATACCAGGAGAGAGCAGATGATGAGGAAGGCAGAGAGGAGACAGGTGCAAGGGACCCTGGGGGAAGTACCTGTCAGGAACAAGTTGAAGCTTTTGGAAACAGTAGAGACTGATGACACTGCCAGTTTGCAAGGCGGCCAGGTCTGTCAATCAAAAGTTGGCGCAGAGGCAGAGTGGAAGAGTCGGACATCGCACAGAGTAATAGGGGACTCCATCATGAGAGGAACTGACCGGGGTTTTTGTGGCAGCAGACGGGATTTAAGGATGGTGTGTTGCCTTCCTGGTGCCAGGGTGAAAGACATTGCGGACAGAGTGCAGGAAATCCTCAAGGACGAGGGTGAAGAGCCAGAGGTGGTGGTACAAATGATGTCGGGAAGAAGAGGAGGAACATACTACAGCGGGACTTCGGAGAACTAGGAAGAAGGCTGAAAAGCAGGACGTCCAAGGTGGTTATCTCCGGTTTGCTTCCAGTTCCTCGGGCTGGTGAGGTCAGAAACAGGGAGATAATGGACTTGAACATGTGGCTGGGGAACTGGTGCAGGAAGCAAGGATTTAAATTCTTGGATCACGGGGGTATATTTTGTGGCAAGCATAAATTCTACAAGAGAGATGGTTTGCACCTTAATAGGTTAGGGACCAACATTCTGGCAGGCAGGTTTTTTACTGCAACACAGCTACATTTAAACTAAGTAGCGGAGGGGAGGGGACAAACTGGATGTTTAAAAAGGAAATTGAAGGGAAAGTTAGAACAAGAGAAGTCAAGAAAGACAACTGTATCAATGAGGCAGAAAACTTGGAAAGGGATCATGCTGCAAGGTTGAGTGAAATAGGGGTTGATGGGAAGGGTGAGGGCAGTAACAAATTAAAAATACTATATATGAATGCACGAAGCATTAGACATAAGATGGATGAGCTTGAGGCTCTTTTGGAAATTGGCAGATACAATATTGTGGGGATAACTGAGATGTGGCTTCAAGTGGACAGGGCCTGGGAAATGAATATTCAAGGCTACACGTGCTATCGTAAGGACAGACTGACGGGCAGAGGGGGTGGGGTGGCCTTGTTGGTCAGGGATGATATTCAGTCCCTTGTGCAGGGGGACCTAGAGTCAGGGGTTGTAGAGTCAGTGTGGATAGAGCTGCAAAATACTAAGGGTAAAAAGACCCTCATGGGAGTCATCTATAGGCCCCCAAACAGTAGTCTGGATGTCGGATGTAAGTTGAATCAGGAGCTGAAATTGGCCTGTCGCAAAGATGTTACTACAGTTGTTATGGGGGATTTTAAAATGCAGGTAGACTGGGAGAATCAGGATGGTATTGGACCTCAAGAAAGAGACTTTGTGGAGTGTCTCCGAGATGGATTCTTAGAGCAGCTGGTGCTGGAGCCGACCAGGGAGAAGGCAATTCTGGATCTGGTATTGTGTAACAAACCAGAATTGGTCAGAGACCTCGAAGTGAAGGAGCCATTGGGAAGTAGTGACCATAATACATTAAGCTTCAATCTGCAATTTGAGAGGGAGAGGGTACAGTCGGAAGTGACAGTACTTCGGTTGAATAAAGGGAACTATGGAGCTGTGAGGGAGGAGCTGGCCAAAGTTCAATGGTGCAATACCTTAGCAGGGATGACCGTGGAGGAACAATGGTGGATATTTCTGTGTATAATGCAGAAGTTGCAGGATCAGTTCATTCCTAAAAGGAAGAAAGATCAAAGGAGGAGGTATGGGCGGCCGTGGCTGACGAGGGAAGTTAAGAAACATATAAAGTTAAAAGAGAAAAAGTATAACATAGCAATGATAAGTGGGAAAACTGAGGACTGGGAAGTTTTTAAAGAGCAACAGAGGATTACTAAGAAGGAAATATGCAGAGGAAAAATGAGGTACGAAGGTAAACTGGCCAATAATATAAAGGAGGATAGTAAAAGCTTTTTTAGGTATGTGCAAGGCAAAAAAATGGTTAGGACTAAAATTGGGCCCTTGAAGACAGAAACAGGGGAATATATTACGGGGAACAAAGAAATGGCAGAAGAATTAAATGGGTACTTCAGATCTGTGTTCACTGGGGAAGACACAAGCAATCTTCCTGAGGGAATAGTGGCTGAAGGACCTGAACTTACGGGAATTTATATTTGCCAGGATTTGGTGTTGGAGAGACTGTTAGGTCTGAAGGTTGTTAAGTCCCTGGGGCCTGATGGTCTACATCCCAGGGTACTGAAGAAGGTGGCTCGAGAAATCGTGGATGCGTTGGTGATTATTTTCCAGATTTCGATAGATTCGGGGTCGGTTCCTGAGGATTGGAGGGTGGCTAATGTTATACCACTTTTTAAGAAAGGTGGGAGAGAGAAAGTAGGAAATTATAGACCAGTTAGTCTGACCTCAGTGGTGGGAAAGATGCTGGAGTCTATTATAAAGGATGAAATTACGGCACATCTGGATAGTAGTAACAGGATAGGACAGAATCAGCATGGATTTATGAAGGGGAAATCATGCTTGACTAATCTTCTTGAATTTTTTCAGGATGTAACTCTGAAGATGGACGAGGGAGATCCAGTAGATGTAGTGTACCTGGACTTTCAGAAAGCTTTTGATAAAGTCCCACACAGGAGGTTAGTGAGCAAAATTAGGGCGCATGGTATTGGGGGCAAAGTACTAGATTGGATTGAAAATCGGTTGGCTGATAGGAAACAAAGGGTAGTGATTAACGGCTCCATTTCGGAATGGCAGGCAGTGATCAGTGGGGTACCACAGGGATCCGTGCTGGGACCGCAGCTTTTTACAATATATGTTAATGATATAGAAGATGGTATCAGCAATAACATTAGCAAATTTGCTGATGATACAAACCTGGGTGGTAGGGTGAAATGTGATGAGGATGTTAGGAGATTACAGGGTGACCTGGACAAGTTAGGTGAGTGGTCGGATGCATGGCAGATGCAGTTTAATGTGGATAAATGTATGGTTATCCACTCTGGTGGCAAGAACAGGAAGGCAGATTACTACCTCAATGGAATCAATTTAGGTAAAGGGGCAGTACAGAAAGATCTGGGTGTTCTTGTACACCAGTCAATGAAGGCAAGCATGCAGGTACAGCAGGTAGTGAAGAAGGCTAATAGCATGCTGGCCTTCATAACTAGCGGAATTGAGTATAGAAGCAAAGAGGTCCTACTGCAGCTGTACAGGGCCCTGGTGAGACCACACCTGGAGTACTGTGTGCAGTTCTGGTCTCCAAATTTGAGGAAAGACATTCTGGCTATTGAGGGAGTGCAGCGTAGGTTCACGAGGTCAATTCCTGAAATGGCGGGATTACCTTACACTGAAAGACTGGGCTTGTATACCCTTGAGTTTAGAAGACTGAGAGGGGATCTGATTGAAACATATAAGATTATGAAAGGATTGGACACTCTGGTAGCAGGAAACATGTTTCCGCTGATGGGTGAGTGCCGAACCAGAGGACACAGCTTAAAAATACGGGGTAGACCATTTAGGACAGAGATGAGGAGAAACTTCTTCACCCAGAGAGTGGTGGCTGTGTGGAATGCTCTGCCCCAGAAGGCAATGGAGGCCCAGTCTCTGGATTCATTTAAGAAAGAGTTGGATAGAGCTCTCAAGGATAGTGGAATCAAGGGTTATGGAGATAAGGCAGGAAGAGGATACTGATTAGGAATGATCAGCCATGATCATATTGAATGGCGGTGCAGGCTCGAAGGGCAGAATGGCCTACTCCTGCACCTATTGTCTATTGTCTCTTGTCTATTGTCTATTGTCTATTGTCTATAACATTCTACAAACAAATAAAGTTTAAAATGTTCAAACATTGAACCATTTTTTGATATATTCAGAAGCTTGAGGAACCTATAATTTCCTACTGCTATATTAATGGCAACGTTTCAACCAGAGTTAATATATTGATTAATCAGCATGCTCTTTTCCTGTAGTATAAATTGCTTTAATTGTTTGAAATTTGATATTGTTGCTTCTGCTCTGATGAGTACAAGACAAAAAATTTCAACAACATCTCTTTTTTTGGCATCAGGCAAATTCAGCACTATCATCTGTAATCACTCACTAATGAGTATGATTGCCCACCTTGGTAATTCCATTCCACTGGTCATGGGTTCTGTGAATCCTTGCCTGGCTGATAAGCCTGATCCTGGAGTCACGTCTCCAATCACACATTTGGTTGATGTTTGTCGTAGGTGGCCTTGAGATCATTAGCATTCCTTTCTATGGTTCCTTATCCAAACTTTCTCTTGCTGCTAGGCATTCTTAAAGAATTCTGAACTTTCATATCAGAGTTTCCTCCTATTTAGCTTTTTCTGAATGAGGGTCTCCCATGCATTGATATCAAAGTTGCATTTCATGAGGGAAGCCTTCAGGGAGTCTTTGAAACCTATACTTTGTCTTCCTCTTGGCTGAATGCCTTTCTTGAGCTGGCCAAAGAAAATTTGTTTTCGTGATGGAAATTCAGGCAGCCTCAGCATGTGACTGGCCAGAGGAATTGGTTTTGTATGATCATTGCCTTCTTGTTAGCTGTTTCACGAATGCTGACTTTAGTACACACGTACTTCTAGCTGATATGAAGAATTCATCACAAATAACATTGATGATACATCTCAAGGGTCTTGAGATGGCATCTATAGAAAGTACAGGTTTTGGAGCCATGTAGAAGAACTGGAAGGATGACTGTCTTACACACAAGGATCTTGGTGCCAGCATGGATACCATGGTGATAGCAGACTCTCATCTTTAGGCACTCACAGATTGGATGCAATATTGAATCTCCTCATTGATGCCCGCCTTTAGATGAAAGTTACCTTCCCAGGTAAGGAAAATGTTCCACATTTGGGAAGATTTCTCCATTGATTTTAATGAAGGGATGGATAGGAAATTTGATCTGGGACAGATTGACAAAAGATTTGAATATTCTTGAGTTTGATCTAACTCTTCCGTATGTTTGCAGGAAGGCATTAAGTAAGGCTTGGAAATTCTCTTTGAGAGAGTGAAGATGACATTGTCATCTGCATACTGAAGCTCATTTTCTTCTTGGATTTCAACTGGTTGAGACTGAAAGGTTTTCTATCCATCTTGTAGACAATGTCCACAGCATTGGGAGGTTTGTTCTTGATGGATGAAGAATGGTGGCAATGAAGGTGGAGAAAAGTGTGGAGCAATGACTACCAATTAACACTTGGTTCAGATTTCACCAACACTTTATCAATGCTTTTTTTCTGAAAATTCTCTGAGGACTTCAAATCAAAGGGAACGGCGTCGATGATACTCTGCCTTATTGGAGTCATCATGGGAAATCAAGTATTTTGTCTTGGGCAGCTTGCTATGGAGCTCCATTGTTCTGCAAAGGAATGGAAGGTGTGGGGGGTTGGGGGAGGGGGGGTGGGGAGGGGGTTGTGCGAAGGTGGAGAAGGGTGTAAATACACCAGGCAGAGTAGCACCACTTACTACAGAGAAGATGAAAGGAGGGACAGATGTGTGGCATGGGCTCTGTCCTCTGTTGGTTCAGGACTTCTCTGTTGACGTGAATGTCCTCTGCCATGACATCCAGTACTGTTTATGAGAATCTTTGCAAACTCACAATCTATTCCTGAAACATCTTGAAACATGGCACTGTGAATCAATAAACACATTTCATACTTCCAGAAGAAGACACATTTCACATACAGTTCTATACAAAAATAGCACCTATTCAGGAATAGAATGCTAAATCTGCAAATGCCTGTTTTGCCACTTTGAGACAAAAATCCATTTGAAACTTGTCTTCACCCTTTCCCCAAAGTGACACCCTTAAATTTTAATATTCCAATATCCTCTTGAACGTAGTGTGACCTATAGTATGATTTTTGATAGAAAATTTTCAAAGTTAAGACATTGAACATAATGTTCCTGTTAGCCTTTTTGTATCTTTTGTGAACTTGTCACTCTTATTGTAAGAGTAATTTGATTTTGCAATGGAGCCATTGATATTTTAAATCTTCTTTCCATTTACAAGTTGCTTTTGAAGAACTTGCAAAATATACCACAAACATAATTTGCTCCTGAATTGGCAGGAGAAATTGACTTGATGGAAACATGGCAGTATTTCAATTGGGTTTATACCAAGGTTCAGTGGAAACTTAAAATTATACTTCTTTTTAACAGTACTTTATTTAACAGTGTTTTTTTTTTCTTTCACAATTGCCAATAAGAAAAAGAAAGACTTACATTTATAATGCACTTTCACAAGTTCAGGATGTTCCAAAGTTATATACAGCTTGTACAAAGCATCTTTGACAAGTATTAATGTTCTAACATGGAAATTTAAGTTGCCAATTTACATAAAGCAAAACTCCTTAAAACTAGTTGACAGATAAATATTGACACAAGTACTAGAGAGAACTCGCTTGCTAGACTTTAAACTGGTGCTATGGTATTGTTTACATCTGCTTGAGACAGCAGACAGTATCTAATGAGGTAATATTTCTGAAGGGGTTAATGTTCATATTACGTTGTCTCCACCTATTTTATTAACGTCATGTGCAGTCTCTGTATAAGGACAAGGAGTTGTTCTAGAGAGAGCAGACATTTCTTAAACTCCAATAATTATGCCTAACCAAATATATTTGTAATTGTTGCTATCATGCAATAAACCCTCTTGCAATTCAAGACTAGTGCCTATTCTGGAGATACTACATTACTGTATCTTCTATCGCTGATCACTTGATAGATCCAAGACAAATCAAAATCAAAAAAGGATTGGTGGAAATTAATTCCCTCAAAGAACCCTTACCGAGTACCACATATTGTATTGGCAGAAGTGACATATAGCTGAAGGTGGCAGGTGTGTCATCTGAGAATGGGATATGGGATTATTTTAATAATGTATTCATTTGAAAGATAACATTTCTAGATAATACAATGTTCCCTTAGCAGTGGAATTTATACTTAGGTCTTTAGAATGGGACGGGAACTCATAACTTTCTAACATAAAGGCAAGTGAAACACCAATAAGCTATGGCTGGCATCATAGAAAAATAAGATCATAAGACATATGAGCAAAAGTAGGCCATTCAGCCCATCAAGTTTGTTCCATCATTCAATGTACCATGAATGAGAAAGATGATGTGAAGTCAATTTAGAGAGCAAGCTAACAAGATGCAAAGAGAAATAGAGGCACAAATTATTCATATTTTACAGCCTGCATTCTTGGCACAGGCATTGACGTCCAACTTAAATACTTGTCATGCTTGCCTGCTTCTGTTGTCATGACATTGCAGGGAAATTGCTGTCGGGCCAAGTGTCCCTGGAATCTAGACTGAGTGAAACAACCCTCTTAGCTATGTATGGCTGCAAAATCTTAGGATGGGGTTGCATCACACATTACAAACAGGCTTGAAATAACTCATTTTTGGAAAGTTATAATATAGAAAATTGTCCAGATATGTCCTGTGCACAAAAAGCAGGACAAATCCAACCTGGCCAATTATTGCCCCATCAGTCTACTCTCGATCATCTGTAAAGTTATGGAAGATTTTATTGACAGTGCTATTGAGTGGCACTTGCTCAGCAATAGCCTGCTCAGTAATGCTCAGTTTGGGTTTTTCCAGGGCCTTACAGCTCTGACTCCATCACAAATGGTGTATATGTGGACGAAATAGCTGAACTCCAGTGGTGAAGGGAACATGGTAGTCTTTGACATTAAGTTACGTTTGATTGACTATGGTGCTACGGAGAACAAACAAAACAATGTGAATCAGTGGAAAACTCTCCTTTGGCTAGAATCATGCATTGCATAAAGGAAGATGGTTTTGGTTCTGGGAGTCAGTCATTTTCAGTCCTGAGACGTTACCCCTGGAGTGCCTTAGGTAATGTCCTTGGCCCAACCATCCTCAGCTGCTTCATCAATGGCCTTCATTTCTTCATAAGTTATTGCACAATATGCTGATGACTGCACAATATTCAAAACTGTTCATGACATCTCAGATGCTGAAGCAGTCCATATCCATGTGCAGCAAGATCTGGACAACATCCATCTTTGGGCTGACAAATGACAAGTAGCAAGTAAGTAACATTCACACCACACAAATGCTGGACAATGACCATAGCCAACGAAAGGATGGTACAGTGGCTAGGTGGCATATTGCCTTACAGTGCCAGGGATCTGGGTTTGATTCTAGCCTCAGGCGACAGTCTGAGTGAAGTTTGCACATTCTTCCAGTGTCTGCGTGGGTTTCCTCCAGGTGCTTCAGTTTCCTCCCATAGTCTATAGATGTGCAGGTTAGGTGGATTGGCCATGGGAAATGTTGGTTTACAAGGATAGGATAGGAGGTTGAGTCTGGGTGGGATACTCCTAAGAGGGGCTGAGTGGACACGATGGGCTGTATGGCCTGCTTCCACACTACAGGGATTCTATGATTCAATGAAAAGAGATTCTAACCACTTCCCCTTGGCATTGACATCACTGAATCCCCAAATATCATCATCTTGTGAGTTACCATTAACCAAAAACTAAGCAGGACCATTTATAAAAATAATATAGCTACATGAACATGTCAGAGGCCAAGAATTCATTTGTGAGTATCTCTAGTTATATCTCCCCAATGCCTGTTCACCATATACAAGACACAAGCCATGAGTGTGATGGAATACTTCCACTTGCCTTAATTGTCATTGGGTCAAAATCCTGAAACTCCTTACCAAACATTATTGTGTGCAAGCCTACACAACGATAACTGCAACAGTTAAAGAAAACAGCTTCCACTTTCTCAAGGCAATTTGGGATGGGTAATAATGCTGGCATAGCCAACTATTCTAATGCCCCATTAATGAATAAAACACAAGTGTAAATTAAAACAAGAGATCCAAATTTCCTGATGCTGGCTCAGCTACCTGGTTTCAATATCTTTAGATCAAATGGTAATTTCAATGTTTTACTAGTTTCATATGGGGGTCTTGGATATCCTTCAACCTGTATTCTGGTGATTACAGCAGCCATTTTGTGCAATATTTGTCCCTGGTCTTTAAAACATTGTAGTCCATGAACAGTCTCGATTTAGAGCAGATGTCATGGCTCATTAATGTTAATATCTGGTGTATAGATAATTATTACAATTTACAAAAATGGGAAGCCTTGATTCTAAACATGATTTGATTGGGGTTTGAGTTAAGTGAAGTCTGCAGAATATGTCAGGCAGCATCCGAGGATCAGGAAAATTGATGTTTCCGGCTGGAGGCCTTCATCAGGAAAAAATTTGAGTTCTGCCTGTGTAATGTTATTGAGTTATCAGCTGGAATTGTGTGCAATTATTCCAAGAGAATATTCAAATTCACCAAGGTGAATAAATAAATAGTCTCACAGTGTAAAAGCAGCTACTTACTGAACTGAGGCCTGGTGCGTCTGCCTCACCTTTCAAATATCAAAAGTGTGTTTACACTCCATGCCTGTCTCAATGTGTACATCTTTTGCAGCGTATCTCTGTGTAACTGTATATGTATGGCGGTGTAGAGGAAATAACAGGGAAAAATATTAATCTATCTTCAATTACTTTAAAGTCCATTTTCTAACTTTTGTAAATTTGAAATATATATTTGTTCTGCCAAATCAAAGAACATAATAAAAATTATGAAGTTGAACTATTTCTACACTATAAATCTGCTCAAAACAAAACTGATTGTCCTCTGTAACGAAAATCAGATGTTTTGCATTTATGAAACTTTATAATTATATTCCTTATATAAGTAGCGATAATATATTTAAATATACTTTAATTAGGTAAATTAAAAGGGAGACACTTACTTACAATGCAACCACTGTTACAAGTGAAGTGCTAGAATGTGTGAAGATGTTACTGCTCTACAGTAGCTTCCAAGATAATGTGCCAATTGCTGCTTTTGAATGTGCTGTACTGAGTTTAATTATAACTGTCTGAATAAAGCTGAAATCATAATTAAATGGAACACTTTACTGTCTAGTCTGTATTGGTGTATAAAACAATAATATACTATTCAAACTTAGTTAAGTTCTATTCAACATGTAATGAAAACATAAGCTTCATGTTGCCAAACAAGAAAAATTTTGGCATACGCTATAATTAGAGGGATTGAACACAATAATCTACTTTTAGTAAGAGAGCATAAACAACATATTCATTAAAAAAAAATTTTAAATGACAGAAATGTCTGTCCAGTAAGTGGGTTCTTTGAGTATTATTTGTAAAACATTTTAGCCAGCTACTGTTTTCAGAAAACATTTGTTACTTTATCTGGTGTTTGCGGCAACAATATTTCATAGAGTAAACAAGATCTCCTGCATATGCAGGAAGCAAAATGGAATCTAGCCTGTTTATATGAGATCAGAGCTTTAACATGAAATGAGCGTGTTACCATTCATACTCAATTAAGTTAAAATGACTAAGTTCCACAATGTTTATCCAATGAAGTGATTTACCAGAGAATGTGCGAATATTCTAGTGACACCTTGAGATATATCATATTTTCTTATCCTTATATTTATTATAGCTCATGCAGATATGAGGGCTTTTAAGCTCACTTAACCAGAACATAACTTTTCTGTTCTTCTGTCTTCCTTATTCCTGGCCATTACAAAATCACAGTTATTAAACTGAGAGAGTATCAGGGAGCTTTGGGCACTTTAATGTCAGACTACCTCTGTCCCACAGAGACTGTCAACACATATGGTTAATCGCCCTAGATCACCAGGAAACACAGATGTCAAACTGAAAAACCAACTGAACCACAAATAAGACCCACAAGTCTGTTGGGAAACCCAGATGCCACAAAAAAAAACAACCACTATACAGCTACAGAATGAAAGGACATAAACACATATGTTCATCACCACAGGGTTTCAGAAAATCTTAAACTACATTTGATCATCACAGAATTATGTTGCAATTCTTATATTGTTATAATGTTGTAATTTCTGCAAATTTCATAAACCTATTGGAGTGTAGGCTTGCTTCTCACTAGTTCCGTGCTTTGATACTAAGCAGCACTGAGAAGGGAAATTTTACTTCTATTCTTATGGAAATTATAATGCTTTCTGAAATCTTTGTACAAAGGGAATGTTCTTGAATTCAGAGTTCTGGAAGGAAATAGTAATCTTCCAATATTAGTTAACATGATACAACTGTTGATGACAAACGAAATTCATTTAATTGTACAGTAAATTGGAGAGATGTGACCACTCATGCAGTAAAATAGGGATTTGTCTGTTTGATGAGTTACTATGGGATGACTGGCTGCCTGCAAGTATTGGAGCTTGCCCACTTTCTCAGTAGCCTCATTTTTTGACAGTTCTTCAATGTAGTGGAGAGTTAAATAGCATATAATAAACCACTATCATACAGGAAACTCTTTGTCAGTAGCATCTCTGGGCTCCAACAAGCCCTTATGGATAATTGCATCAGTGGTTTAATGTGGAGAAGAAATTTGTGCAAAGAATATATACTGGACTCCTGCTTGGATATTGCCCTTTCAGTATATGAAGAAAGGTAAATTACCTCATCGACAGCATAAAAATCTACTGATAGCCTTGTGATTAGTATGATAGAATAAGGACCAACTTTCACAGAGTAATAACGACTGCAGAGATCTTTAAAATGATGGATGGAACAGAGGTGTTGATGTTTTACCATGGGGATAATGAAACTAATTTTAATAATGCTAGCAAGAATAGGTGTCTTCAGTGCATGCTCTTGACCATAATCATGCATAAGAAAAACTAATTCATACCTAGAGTGATCGGTTCCAAATGCTGAGTTTAAAAACAGGGATAGTAATCTATGAACATAGCTCCAAAACCTGCTTAAAATCAAGTGGAAACATAAAAAGATCTTTGCACTCCAACAGTCTGTTTTTGAACTCAAGTGCTAGCAACTAACATATTCACAGAGCATCAAGCACATCCACATAAATTGTATACTCCCACTGAACAGTTTGAATGAAATCTGATCGCCATTGCACAATGAAATTACTTGTGACGAATTGGTGCTGGACTTAATCAGACTCACCTCTGGGTAAATCTGCTACATAAACATGAAAATCTAGTAATTGCATCCCACATGTTTTGTCAGAGAAAGACAGTGAAAATTTCTTAAGGATATAAGCTGGGCAGCTTTTATAGCTTTTTTACAGCTTTACATGTGAGCGCAATTGAGACAGCCGAAAGTGTAAAATTTCCTTTAAGTCAGAAAGCAACAAAAGGATAGACTTTCAAATTCCTGCCACTATCGAAACTGCCCAAGTTTAATTTCCATTGATTTTATTGAATTGTTTAGTTGGGATAACATTACCCATCCACCTACGGGGAACTGAAATATATTGCAAGTAATGTAACAGCCATGTAATAATATACTATTTAAGAAAGATGGTAAGGAGCTGCTAGGAAACTATAGACCGGTGAGTCTGACATCAGTGGTGGGCAAGTTGTTGGATGGAATCCTGATGGACAGGATTTACATGTATTTGGAAAGGCAAGGACAGATCAGGGATAATCAACATGGCTTTGTGTGTGGGAATTATGGCTCACTATATTAATTTTTTTTGCAAAGTAATGAAGAGGATTGATGAGGACAGAAAGGTGGACGTGATCTATATGGACTTCAGTAAGGCGATCTGCAATGTTCCTCATGGTAGACTGGTTAGCAAGGTTAGATCACATGCAATACAGGGAGAACCAACCGTTTGGATACAGAAGTGGGTTCAAGGTAGAAGACAGAGGGTGGTAGTGGAGGATTACCTTTCAGACTGGAGGCCTGTGACCAGCAGTGTGTCACAAGGATTGGTGCTGGTTCCTCTGCTTTTTATCATTTATATAAATGATTTGGATGTGAACATAGGAGGAATAGTTAGAAGGTTTGCAGATGACAGAAAGATTGGTGGTGTGTTGGACAGCGAAGGAGGTTACCTCAATGGGATCTTGATCAGATGGGCCAATAGGCCAAGGAGTGGCAGATGGAGTTTAATTTAGATAAGTATGAGGTGCTGCAATTTGGAAAGGCAAATCAGGGAAGGACTTATACACTTAATGGTAAGGCCCTGGGGTGTGTTGTTGAACAAGGAGACCTTGAAATGCAGTTTCAAAGTACCTTGAAAGTGGAGTCCTAGGTAGACACGATAGTGAAGAAGGCGCTTGGTAGGCTTTTGTTTCTTCATTAGAGCACTGAGCATAGGAGATGGGAGGTCATGTTACGGCTGTAAAGGACATTGGTTAGGAAACTTTTGGAATATTGTGTGTAATTCTGGTCTCCCTCCTGTAGGAAAGATATTGTGAAACTTGAAAGGGTTCAGAAATGATTTACCAGGATGTTGCCAGGTTTGGATCATTTGAGCTATAGGGAAAAGTGGAATAGATTGCAACCGTAGTCCATACCAATATCAGTACTGTGTTTTCAGATTCTGTTCAGAATTGACCAAAAGATACAAGATCACTTACTCTTATTGACTTGCATCAAACAGGTGAAGATCCTTAACTTTGTCAAGGCCTCAGTGCTTTAAGCTGTTACTACTCCCTGCACATTGAGATATTGGTCTGGAGTATCTCAGGCTGTAGGTGTCTCCACATACACTCCCTGAAGCTGCTCACTCCTTACCTCTAAGTAGACTGTTCAACTCCTTATCTATGGCAATATTCCTTTATTTACATTTTGCATAGTAGGTTATCAAATACAGCTCTCTACTGCAGTGTTCAGGACTTCTCTCTTCACAAGCTCATTCTAGACCAGTTTCAACCTTCTTTCCTAATGTCAGAGATATATCATCAATCATATAATACTGAATCTCAGTGTACCACAATTGGGTCAATATAGTTTAGAAACTCAGCACTTTTTAGCATATGGGTTGTCAAAGTCACATTGAATTCCTGTGCGCATTACGTTAACTCAGTTTAATCATAATTGAACAGAGTAATGTCTTTGTTAGTGAAGCACTCACAGGAATTTTATTAAAACATATTAAACAACGGTATGAAAATAAAAATAGAGCCAATACAATATGTGGGAAACTATATCTGTAAATCTGCGTAATTTGGTCTTAAGAATGTCGCTGGTACCTCACCAAAATGCATTCAGCTTAAAAGAAACCATAATTCAAAAAAACAGCTATTTTGATGGACACCTTTCAGAAATTGGTTAAATTCTGCTTCCTTGCATTCTGTAGAAAATGGAAAATCTGACATACACACACTGAATGACTTTTTTTACTAACAAAATGATAATCATTAAAGTATTTAAAATGCTCTATTTTATGCAATACATAGAAACAAATTATCAGGGGCCACAAATTGTTTGATGTTAAATGAGAGGAATTCGTTTTTGGAAGAACAGTTTCATCTGAGCAGAAGAACAAATTATTAGGTCATAGAATCTTCAGACTGTGAAAGTTTACAGAATTCTCCTGGCAATGAGAACTGAAAATGTATCCAGCTCCTAACAAAATTTGGATAGAGTCTGGTAAGTAAGAAATTGAAGGTTAAATAGCATTTTTTTGTGTGATAAACTTGCACTATTTTTATATTAAAAGAACAATGGCAGCTTTCTATGGATGTGTTCAATGTTTAACTTTACCTCACCTCATCTCAGGAAGGTGATGACCTAGAGTTGTTACTGCTAAACTATTCATCCAGAGACCTAAGTAGTGATCTGGGGACCTGGATTTGAATTCTGCCATGGTGGAATTTGATTGAATTCAACACAAATCTGGAACTAAGAGTCTAATGATGACGATGAAATCATGCTGATTGTCAGAGGAAAACACATCTGGTTTCCAAGTGCCCTTTAGGGAAGGGGGCTACCATCCTTACCTGGTCTGGCCTACATGTGGCTCTAGATGTGGTTGACTCTTGGTCTGGCTAGTGACATCTATAATTAACCATTATAGTCACCAAATTGCATAATGACAACATATGATCCATCAATTAGGAGAAAGTGAGGACTGCAGATGCTGGAGATCAGAGTCAAAAAATGTGGTGTTGGAAAAGCACAGCCAGTTAGGCAGCATCCAAAAAGCAGGAGAGTTGACATTTCATGCATAAGCTCACATTCCTGATGAAGAGCTTATGATCAAAATGGTCGACTCTCCTGCTCCTCAGATGCTGCCTATTCAGCTGTGCTTTTCCAGCGCCACACTTATTGACATATGATCTATCAAGCCAGTTTTCACTCTTGGATCTGAATTGCCCAGCATTACCATAAGCATTACCATTCAGTATCCGCAGTAATTTGCTTTTAACCTTTTTTTACATAACGCTGTCTATATTGTTTTACTGCCAGCTGTTTTTTTTTTCTTTTCTCGGATAATTTTTGAGATGTATTTCTCAATTGTCACGTTCAATTTGAGAAGTCCTTTTGACACAACTGCAAGAAACAGATAAGGCAAAGGTGATTCCTTCAGCATTAAGCAGCAAGCCACTATCTGTAAGGACCTCTGACTGATCCAATTTTCATTGTGATAAAAGATAATTAAAGCTAGAAAACTATAAAATATATTTGCCACAGCTGCATTCATTTGTTCATAACTGGCAATAAATCTTATGGTCAAATCCTCAAGGCCATGCCCCTCACCATCTATTAACTCCTCTAGCCCCACACCCCTCTGAGATAAATATGCATTTCTAATTCTATTCCTAATTACAATTGCTCCAGTACTGGTGACTGTGCCATCCTTTGCCTACATTCCAAGCTCAGGAACATCCTCCTTACACCTCTCTGACTCTCTATCTTGCATTTTTCATTTAAGACATTTTTTTTTAAACTTATCTCCTTGACAAAAATTTTTGGCATCTCACCAAATAGCTCCATACAATGATTCCTCTCGTGTTTGAATCAAGAATTAGGGACACTCTTAATTAAGACAGAATTGCAGTGGATTTTTTTTTCCCTTGGAGTCGTTAGTCTTTAGAAATCTCTACTCCCAGTGATCAGTTCAGGCTGTGTCATTGATATATATTCAAAGCTGAGCTTGAGTGCTTTGTTAATTGACAAAGGAATTAAAGGTTATGGGCGACACACAGGAAAGTGGAGTTAAGGCCACAATTCATTCAACCACAATTTTATTGAATGACAGTGCAGACTCTTACGGTCAAATGTCCTACTTCTGCTCATGTTTCTTATGATCTTATAAGTTATTTCTTGTTGTAGGAATGTTGTCTGCTCTATTTTAATTCTATTAATTATAAGAGAGCATTATAGTTTTAGTCATAGTTACTACATTATATTTCTTACCAGCTACCTTTTCTTATTGTTATTTTTACGTACAAAAATGATTTCAAGGTTAACGCACCAGTGAGTTTCAAAATGCAGAAGAAAACAGAATTTTATAAATAAGATCCCTGGTGCAGAAGCAATATGTTTGGGATGCTGTTATCGGCCACCTGGTTTTTGCCTACCTCAGCTTTTGAAGAAACCCAAAGGAATCGGATTGTTTAAGAATTGAACCCAATCTATTGTACAAGTGAAGAGGAGTGAAGATTTGGATAGTGAGCTTTTAGAAAGTAGTTGAAGATCCCAAAGTTTCTGGCCAGTACCAATCGACGTAGCTTGGCACCAAAGTTTGCATTTCTGTGACAGTTCCAGGCAGAAGTCCCTGCCCTGTAAATTGAATGTAATTAAATTAAATTTATTGTCACGTGTACCGAGGCAGTAAAAAGCTTTATCTTGCGAGCAATACAGATAGTTCACATAGTTAAATAGTATAGACAAGTAAATAATAAATAAACAATGGCAAAAACCAAAACACAGGTACAGGCGAATGCTAAGAGTTTGTGAGTTAATTCAGTATTCCAACAACAGTAAGGTAGAAACTGTTTTGAAACCAACTGGTGCATGTGTTCAGGCTTCTGTACCATCTCCCCGATGGTAGAGATTGTAAAAAAAGCATTGCCAGCGTGGGATGGATCTGTCAGAATGCTGGCGGCCTTTCCTTGACAGCGGGCCTGGTAGATGGATTCGATAGATGGAAGGTTGACCTTTGTGACTGTCCAGGCCGGGTCCACCACTCTCTGTAACCATCTTTGATCTTGAATGGTGCAGTTGCATAGCAGGTAGTGATACATCCAGACAGAATGCTCTTGATGGTACACCTACAGAAGCTAGCATAGTATTCACCGTCATGCCAAATTTTCTCAGCTGCCTGAGGAAGAAGAGACATTGTTGGGCCTTTGTAACCAAACATGAAGAGCCAAGAAAGCCTGTTGTTGATGACCACTCCCAGGAGCTTGACACTCTCCACTTGTTCCACCTCTGTGCTGTTAATGTGTAGGGGGGGCATGAGTAACATCCCGCCAAAAGTCAAGAATGAGTTTTCCCTGGTTTTGCCGACATTGAGAGCTAGGTTGTTCTCAGTGCACCATTTTTCCACGTCATGTCTGTAGTCTATTTTGTCGCCATCTGAGATTGGATTGACAATGGTGGGCTCATCAGCTAACTTGTTAAAGGCATTAGTCTGGTATTTAGCGACGCAGTCATGGGTATACAGTAAGTACAGTAGGGGGCTTAGTACGCACCCGTGGGGTGCTCCAGTGTTGAGCGTTAGTGAGGAAGAAATATTGTACATAATCTTCATTGATTGTGGCCTGTGGGTCAGGAAACTGAGGATCCAGTTGCACAGAGTGGGGCTTAGTCCGACATCACTAAGTTTAGTAATCAGTCTCGAGGGGATAATAGTGTTGAAGGCTGAACTGTAGTCAATGAGAAGGATTCTTACATAGCTGTTCTTGGTGTCAAGATGTTCTAGGAAGGAGTGAAGGGCAAGTGATATGGCACTTGATGTGGATCTGTTATTTACACAAGGTAAAGAAATGTAAAGTGCTTATAGTTTCTATTACTGATATTTTAAAACACTGGCTGTTTGATATTTGACGGCATTGTTATAGCAACATTTTTCAAAGAAGGTTATGAATAAACGTGTTTTAAGGACTTTCAAGCATGCCATTGTTACTACAGGAATCATTGCTACAGTATGAATGAATGAATGATTTTATTGTCATGTGCATTTTACAGTGCAAAATATAACAAGAAAAGCTTTGATTCATCATGACAATAAGGTGCAATTCTGATAGCTTTAAGGAGAAGAGGAATATGAAAAGATATAGCTTAAAGAGATGTTTATCTGGTTTGGAACTACTATCACTCATAGCTGTTTACACTGGAGACAAATAAAGTAGCCAATCCTCAGGTGCCATCTTTTCTTTGCTGACCGATTCATTTCCATTACCACTTGTGCAGACCCACCAATGTCAGAGATATGTCTCTCAACCCGCCCCTCCTCTTCAACATCACAATAATGCCCTCCAAATACTGCTTCAACTTCACCAGCACTGGACCTGTCAAGTTTTAAACTTAATGTTGATCTCACTCTTTGTACACCTTCTCTGCAGCCATAACATTGTATTCCTGGCTCTGTTCTATTACCCTTATGTACTTTGTTTTGTATGATCGGCCTGTATTGCACGCAAAAGAAACCTTTTCATGATTTGGAGATGCCGGTGTTGGACTGAGGTCTTCAAAGTTAAAAATCACACAACACCAGGTTATAGTCCAACAGGTTTAAATGGAAGCACTAGCTTTCAGAGCACTGCTCCTTCATCAGGTGGTTGCCATGTGATGAAGGAGACAATCACCTAACGAAGGAGCAGTGCTCTGAAAGCAAGGGCTTTCAGTTAAACCTGTTGGACAATAACCTGGTGTTGTGTGATTTTTAACTTTGTCAAAATTTTTCACTATACCTAGGTACATGTGACAATAATAAATTAAATCAAAGCCAACAATGAAATCACCAAACCTCAGGTATTATCTTTCACCACTGGGCCTACCTCACTGACATCGCCTCTGCCAGATTAGATTTCCTACTGTATGGAAACAAGCCCTTCGGCCCAACAAGTCCTCTGAAGAGTAACGCACCCAGACCCATTATCCTACCCAGTACTTACTCCTGACTAATGCACCTAACAATATAGGCAACTTAACACGGCCAATTCACCTGACCTGCACATCTTTGGATGGTGGGAAGAAACCCACACAGACACAGGGAGAATGTGCAAACTCCACACAGACAGTCACCCAAGGTGGAAATTGAACCTGGGTCCCTGGCTCTGTGAGGCAGTAGTGCTAACCACTGAGCCACTGTGCTGCCCACAGATGTAGCAGCCACTGATGCCAGGCTTGTGTGGTTGCTGGAAAAAGGTAAGTAAGACTCGTTCTCTACCTATAGTAAGAATGTATACTGGATGAAAGGAAGTCAAAGTGCTACAAGTTTGGATAGAGGGCATAAAGAACTATTAAAGGTGGATGGGGATGTGAGTTGGCATGAGTCAGCTCTGATCAGATATGGAGTTTAGGGATATAGAGAGGCTGAGCTGGTGTGACAGAGAAGGAAAGAGGGTCTTCTATATAAGAAAACAACTCGCCCTGGTTCCAATGACTATAAGAGCACAAAGCTAGACCTCATAAACAATCAACATCATGTCTTGGTCGCCCCTGTGGGTGTCTCTGACTTGTGCCCAGAATGCCTGGCCTGACTCCATCTAACACCCATGCCCGCCCCCTCCCCCCCCCACTCCCGAGTGTAAATTGTGCCACTCTGGCACTTTTTCCTGATAGTGCAGTAAGCAGGAAATTCCCTGACTCAAGCTATATGCTGTGATGGTCAAATAGCATTCTTCATTTTTTAAAAGTTCATCTGACCCCGACTTGCCTATTTTTATGGAGGTGTCGGGGTGGATAGAAGACTTGGTGGCAGTTGGGTGGAGTGCCTTATTCTTCAGTCCATTAATTTGGTAATTCAGGAAATAGGACTCACATTCATACAGTGCTTTAACAACCCATCAGATTTCACAATGCACTTTAAAACCAGCTTCAAAGTGTGGTCACTGCTGTAATACAGGAAACATTTGGCTGATTGCACATACCAATCTCCCACAATTATCCAGGAAATAAAGACCAGATATTTCATTTTGTGGGGCTGTGTGAGAGATTAACATTGGGCAAGAGACTGGGAATAACTCGTCTGCTATTCTTCAAAAAAAGTGTTGAATCCTGAGTGAGCAGCCTTGGTTTAACTCTTCATCCCAAAGAAAATCACCTCTCATATGCAGCATTCCAATTGGATTGTACTACAATATCAGGTTTGAGATTTTGAGGCCAGGTCATGAAACAGAAATCAAATCTTAGTCTTCTTGTTCTGTGTCTTTAGGTCATGACATACAATTCAAGCCCTAATTTACTCTTTATCAAAGCTATATTGCAGACCAATTCTGGTTCTGACTTGCAAGACCAAAAGTGGATCATAGAACTCCTGATAGTTCCAGTCCGTGCAAGCTCTTTATGAATTTGACATGAATCCAGTACCATTCCACTGACGCTCTCATTCAACTGGCTCGTCCAGGACTTCAGTTTCCCAGTGCCTCATCTTCACTGTGGACATCCAGTCTCTGTACACATTGTTCCGCCACGACGAAGATCTCCAAGCCCTCCGTTTCTTCCTCTCCTGCTGATCCAACTAGTATCCTTCCACTGACACACTCATTTGATTGCCTGAACTGACCCTCACCCTCAATAATTTCTCCTTCAAATCCTCCTCCTTCCTCCAGATCAAAGGGGTAGCCATGGACACTTGCATAGGCCCCAGCTATGCCTGCCTCTTCATCGGGTACGTGGAACAGTCCAACTTTCGCTGTTACACCAGCACCATTTCCCACCTTTTCCTCCACTACATCAATGACTGTATCAGTGCCACTTCATGCTCCCACGAGGAGGTTGATCAGTTTGTCAACTTCACTAACACCTTCCACCCCGACCTCAAGTTCACCTGGACCATCTCAGACATTTCACTCCTCTTTCTGGGCCTCTCCATCTCTAACTCCATGACCAACTCAATACGGATATCTACCCACCAACTCCCAAAGCTACCTGGATTACACCTCCTCCCACCCTGCCTCCTGTAAAAAACTATCCCTTATTCCAAATTCCTCCACCTCTGCTGCAGCTACTCCTAAGGGGACCAATTCCACCATAGAGCATCCCAGATGACCTCCTTCTTCAAAGACCGCAATTTCCCTTCCCACATGGTTATTGATGCCCTCCAGCACATCTTCGTCCACTTCCTGTACCTCTGCACTTGAACCCCATTCCTCCCAATGAAACAAGAACAGAACCTCCCCGGTCCTCACCTTCCACCCCACCAACCTCCATATACATCACATCATCCTCCGCCATTTCCACCACCTACAAACAGACCCCACCACCAGGGATATATTTCCCTCCCCATCCCTTTGGTAGGTCCATGCACCCCACCACCCACCCTCCACTCCCAGCACCTTCCCCTGCAACCACAAGAAATGCAAAACCTGCACCCACACCTCCCCCCTTGCCACTGTCCAAGGCCCCAGAGGATCCTTCTACATCCAACAGAGATTTACGTGCACTTTCACACACATTTGATTGTGTCTATTGCTGCTAATGTGGTCTCCTTTACACTGGGGAGACAGGATGCCAACTTGCAGAACATTTCAGAGAACATCTCTAGGACACACACACGCTAAACAACCTCACTGCCCTGTGGCTGAACACTTTAACTCCTCCCTACCCCCACCTCCGACTCCACCAAGGACATGCAGGTCCTGCGCCTCCTCCACTGCCAAACCCTAACCACCCGACATCTCCAGGAAGAATGCCTCATCTTCTTCCTTGGGAGTCTCCAACTGCACGGGATCAATGTGGATTTCATCAGTGTCCTCATTTCCCCTCCTCCCACTTTATCACAGATCCAACCTTCCAACTCACACCGTCCACCTGAACTGTCCTACCTGTCCATCTTCCTTCTCACCTATCCGCTCCACCCTCTCCTCGGACCTATCACCTTCACCCCCACCTTCATCTACCCAGCACATTCCCAGCTACCTTGCCACCAGTCCCAACCCAGTCCCATTTACCTCTCAGGCCCCCTGGTCCGCAGGCCTCATTCCTGATGATGGGCTTATGCTTGAAACGTCAATTCTCTTGCTCCTCGAATGTTGCCTGACCAGCTGTGCATTTCCAGCACCACACTCTTCGACTATGAATCCATGTGTGTCAGATTACATTTTTTGGTACACTAATAGTTACGGAATTGAACTAAAAATGTAAAGTGGATTTCTTGTCAATCAAAGTATTTTCATGGTTAAAATTCTGGAATTTTTTTTACAGTAACTTACAACAAGTATAGGACATAAATGAGGAAGGAAAGACATATTATTTTATAGTAATTCCTGTGCAGCCAATGACTAATCCAATTGATAGATATCTGCCAGGATCTGTGTGGATTGCAGAAAGATTCTCAATCAGTTTTTCTGTTATCTTACACATTGTATCACCCCAGAAATAGGAAGTGCAAATCAAGACAGAAATGGGAGCTGACTGTGTAAACAGATCATCAATTCTCAGTAAATGATTTTAAACTGGTGTTAATATTAGGAGATGGGTAGCATTACCATACACTGTGAGGTGCTGTTCTCAGCAGGTGTTGGCCTCAGGCCTTGCACTGGTCACTGTGGAGGAGTCTCTCAGCAGTTCCTTCCTGTGAGACAGTTCAAAGGTCTCATCAAGCTGTTTTGTTTGTCTGTGACATATAATCGCTTCCCACAGCAAGTCCACTCATTAAGAGAATTTTCACTTCAAAGTTTGTATTATGAAGCAAACTCAAAAGTATTTAGCCACTTCAGTGACACCCAGTGGTGTATTTTTATTGATTCATTTGTAAGTGAAAACAACGAATCGGTCTGTCTGCTGTCCACAGTCACACATGACAGGAGTAAAGATAGGAATCATTTATAAAAGCAGTCAATTGCTCAGCTGGGAATCTTTCACTCTACAAAGATCAGAACAGTAAGGAAGCCAGCAAATGTTAAAAAGCATTTTGGAACATTTATCTCAAGTGTGATAAATAAAGTTGTTCTTTCTTACTGCTTTATCGTTCTTTGTGGTACCATTCATTACACAAAGCATGTTCCATGTTTCGGTTAGAAAACAGTTTGCTTAAAAATTATTTCTCTAGCACTAATCAGTCTGATATTTTTATGAATTTATTTTCATATGTGAATGATAATATTTAATTAAACACAGCCAATGTTGCACTTAAGATAGGAAGTCCGACCAAATATTTTCAAAAGTAATTTACATCATTTTCCGATTATTATCTTTGTTTTGCTATGGTTTCTTCATTTTCACTTTGCTTTAAATGAATTCAATACAATGCTCTGTCTTTTTTCAACAATATTCTTCATTCATAAAATTATAATAAAATTTAAATGTGATAGTAAACATGATACAGGTTAGTCTAGTAAAATATGATATGTGGCAGACAGTACTAGAAAATTAACATCCAAGTCATCACCCAGTTGTAAGGTATTTGCATTGAATTAAACATTTTCTAATGCATTCACACAAATGGATTTTAAACAGGTATCAGCCCCATGGTATATTATGGCAGGCAGACCATGTGGCCTTTACAGTCATCACACTAGCTTTCAACATATCTATCAGCACATAAAACATGGGAATATGTCATTCTGCAATACTGACCTGTAGTCAGCAATTTCCATAGGAAGATTACTAAGAAGACGAAATAGTACACGCCATTGAATTGGTGGCCTTCCATTTACGCACTTATAAGCTCATCAAATTTGAGATGATATTCTATAGGAAGTCATCCTAAACTTGTAAGCATGTTGTTGTACTCATTTAGGAACTGTTACGTGGTCAGTGGTTGAGTGTGCTGCAACTTGTTGAGAACGTTAAAGGTTAACAAACGAAGCTTGAAGCCTGACCTGGTTGAGATTAGTCATAATTGATTGTCATCTATGATCTGGAACTCCAGAACTTTGTTCCTGTCATCATATCAGACTCACAGAATAATATGTCCTTTAAGTATGAGCAAAGTGCCATCAATAATCTTCAATCTTACTTTTGAGGGCTTCAGTCCTGGATTACAATGCTAAGCCACTTTGGCGACATCTATGAAAGTCATGATGCTGTATGATGCGAGAGTGTCTACATGATACTGAACCAATCTTTTCTTGGTGTAAAGTGATTGATTAGAATGTTTAGATGACAATCTCCAGTGGTCATGTGCACTTGCTTTTTGTGTTCTCTCAAGCCAAACACTTGTATGCATAATTATTTGGCTTCCTTTAGTGAAAACATTTTTATTTTCCATAATGGACATGCCTCTGCTCATTAATATGATGTCTTCCACAGTCTTTACATCCTGCTTTTGTTCATAAGTGTCCTTCCCTTTCAGCCAAGAATGTCTATTCGTTTAATGCAGGACCTGGGCTGTTCTTCTGCACTTTTGCTGTTAATGTTCCACTTCAATGCATCTACACATGTTGATCACTTTCATGTGGCAAGTTTCTCCTCTATCAGTAGACATGCTCTCACTGTGAGATCTCTTATGATGAACACAATTTTTTGAAAAATTAGACCATTGTTTGGTTGTGCGAACTCATTGAATTCTGTGATTGCGTTCATAAATTCACATGAGCCCACTTTCACCTTGGACCCTAATATTGAACATGTATTTTTGATAACTTACATTAAGTTCAGGTTCAAACCAAACCTACAAGACTTTCAAAATTTCTGCAGCGTTTTTAAAAATTCTTCAGAGTGATTAAAGATAGAATACACTCTTCACAATGGTGATAAGCTTATAGCTACATATAGCTGCGCTGGCTTGTTACATATGTCACAATTTTGTAATTTTGTCATTGTGTACTTAAAAACTGCCAGTTCTGCTCATATCACCTTTTGTTTTGACTGTCACTGGGAGAGGAAATGTCATAGCCATTGTCTCTTACCCAATGTTTTCACTTTGACCCTGTTTCATTCCTCATTTTTAGTTTCCCTTTTCAGTTTCTTGTAGATTTTACAACTCCTGTATTATTGTCAGAATGCTTTTTTAAACAACTGTTTGGCTCTGGTGCCTCTAACACTATGTAACTATTCTCAAGGCAGCAGTCTTCTTTTTCTGTGATTTTAATGAAATTGGTAGCAAGGAGCAAAGGAAAACCAGTAAAACCGGCAAACAAGACATTCTAGTCTGACTTGTCTTATACACTTCAAATGTAAGATCAATACAACCAGTAAGGTATATTTCCAAGTATTACTGTTTTTTTTTAACATGCTTTTCTCTCTGAAATAGCAGCTCCCAGTCAGTGCCTCATGGTAGACATCACGCAATGATGGCAAGCCATAAGCCATTTTGGTACAGATTGTATTTTTATCCCAAACAACCCAGACCTGTTTTATTCCCCACACAGAAAAAAGATATTTCATATGTATATGGGCAACTTAACAATTCAAGGTTGAACAAGAGAGAGGCATTGTGAAAACATGCAATAGACTGTGAGAAAATATCATATCTAAGTGACTCTGTATATTTTCTATGTTCCGAGCAAACACCAGACAGAAAATCATAAGATTTCAGTCCCCACCATATAAAGGTTTGCTGCACCCTGTTATTACATCACCTACTTCACAAACAAAGAAGACTGTGATAAGAATTTGGTCTGTATCCAAAGAATTCAAATCTGGAATTACAAAAAAGGGTGTAGACTTTGAATTCCTTTAGTTTAATTTCTTCCTCATGATGTGAGTATATTACTCACTGATTGTCAGTCTAGGCAAATGAACTTCATCTGGGTCCTTGCCAATGCAAACTGCTAATAAGAGATATTTGTGTGTTTCATACCGGGCAAATTGTTATCGCAAAACAAAGATGGTTTCAGGCGTGGCAGAGTTAAAGCCTCAAAAAGTGGTACAGTTTGACCTGCTCTCTTCCTGACTTAACCAGGTAGTTTCAAGTTAACTAGGGATCTCCTGCAGAGATTTTGGATAAATATTAAAATTTTAAAATCCTCACTTAAATCAGTATTTAACCTAGCACCATTAAATATTTTAACTATAACATTTAATATATTTACATTTCAAGCAGGAGCTAGATAGGGGTTAAGTGGCTTTGAAATAGATTCCCTACAGTATGGAAACAGGGCCTTTGGCCCAACATATCCACACTGACCCTCTGAAGAGTAATCCACCCAGACCCATTCCCCTACCCTATATTTACCCTGACTAATACACCTATCACTATGGGCAATTTAGCATGGTCAATTCACCTGTCCTGCACATCTTTGGATTGTGGGAGGAAACCAGAGCAAACCCACACAGACACAGGGAGAATGTGCAAACTCCACACAGACAGTCACCCGAGGCAGAGATTGAACCTGGGTCCCTGGTACTGTGAGGCAGCAGTGCTAACCTCTGAGCCACCGTGTCACCCCAAATAAATAAACACATTTACCAATGTCTAAGCTTTTAGCTTTCACAGTCAGCTGCTAGTTCTTAAGCTGTGTGGAACAATGCAAGGCCAACAAATCCTGAGGGCAGTATGGAATATTCCTTCAGTGAAACTGCAGATTTCTTTAAAGGCTGGAATTAATAAACTGCCATGCTTGGTAAAGAGGCTGATTTCATCAGCACTTCTTTGTTCTCTCCTTCTCCAAGATGATGATGCCAGCATGCTAGGTAGTGTTTAGGCTCCTGAGCACATCTGCTCATGGCCAGCCCTATGCTTCCCATTCTTGTCTTTTTATTTTTGGCAGGTCATTGGCTGAAGCGGTGGTGGTGCTGGAGTGGGGACTCCTGGCTGCAGGTGGTGATGGTGCCCAGAGTGGGAATTCTTGGAGACACTGGGCCACTGTGGCAGAGGTGGTGCCTGGAACAGAAATCCTGGCTGCAATAGGCCTAAAACAAGGGGACTCCATGATGCCGAGGACACCATGCAGAAGCTCGGGAGTTGTGTTTGAAGACCTCTTGTACCGAAGATGACTTCTATGTAATTTACTTTTTATTCTTTCTGTAACTCAAAATGGCGCTTGGTTATGGTGACAAAACATTGTGTCTTTCTAGATTTTTGTGACAATAAATAAATAACTCATGACTTTCTGCTTGAAACATGATCTGCAAGTTCTTGCATATAAGCTCACCCCTCTCTTGAATAGTAAATAGTTTGATTTCTATTTCCCTGCTGCCATTAGTTAGCACAGTATGGGAGTAATTCTCCTTTTCATCTCTGATAACCAGCAAAAAGAATGGTGACAGTAACACTAGCAGCAATTGCCTTCTCCTGAGGACAAACAGATCAGGCACAGAACTCTCTCATGAAAAGGTGAGGCCACAGGCAGAATTCAGCTTTCCCAGCATGACAAAGCAGCTGTGTGTTGGGAAGCTCAGATTGGATGCTGATGTCTGCAATCTGCTGGAAGAAGACCTCTGGGTGGTACAGTTTCCTCCTACAATCCAAAGATGTGCAGGTTAGATGGATTGGCCATGCTAAATTACCCATAGCATTCCAGGATATGCAGGCTAGGTGAATCAGCCATGGGAAATGTAGGGTTACAGGGATAGGGTAGGAGCGTGGGTCTAGGTGGGATGCCCTTTGGAGGGTCAGTGTGCTCTCAATGGGTCAATTGGCCTGCTTCCAGACTGTAGGGATTCTACGATTCTAAGACCTCATTTCCAGTGGAACAGATGAGCATGCATTGCCAGTCAAGGTGGCTCTCATTAGCAGGCTAGCTTACCTATCAACCCTTTGCTTCTCTGCCTCACGCTCAGTTGCACAATTTTTTTCACAAGGAAAAGACTTTTGAGTGTAAGGAATGAAGTTGAGATAATAGAACAGCAACATTTGTTGAGAGTGACTGTGAGATAGCACAAAGACAAAGGTGTGCAAGCGTGTTGATTGCTCATTAGGATGTGAAGAAAGAGAAGAAAACAGGTTTGCAAGATATGTAATTCTGAGGAATGTTGTGCAAGAGGTGCTGGAACTTGGAAAATAGTTCTATAATAGTCACCGTTCCCATTGCAATGAGGTGATTAAACTTCTTATCATAGTGTCTTCATGTTTTCGGGTTTCTGGTTCTCATTTCCTCAGCTACTTTTATCCATCCTCGCCTGGATTTTCAGACTTGGTTCTTCCTCCTAATGTTAGGGAACATCATGCCACTTTTGTCTCTCAGATCCTCAGGACCTCTACAACGTCTTAGGAAATGGCCTTCTTCGGTCTCCTTTCCGGTCTGATGAATACTGAAAACTCAGGAATTAATATGCGGTTGAGTCAGTCATTTTGGTTTCTGCCAGGGTCACTAGAGCTAAAAATCCTTCCTTTGACTGATTTGACTCATCAGCCTGCCTGGCCTCTTGTCCTGGTTAGAAGCTAATAGCAGAATGTAAATGCCATAATTAAAGAGCTCCGGCAGAACTTATGTCAACAGCAAAAAGTCAGTTTCCATAAAATTCTGCCCTTAGTGTCATGTTGTTATCCCCTTCTTCCGTGAGGAGAGTGGAAATATTTTGCCTCAACATATGAGCTGATATTCACCATGTACAATATTTTAATTCACTAAACTTTTGTCCTATTTGTGAATCAAAAATGATGTCTTTTTCAAGATCACACTCAGACAGGGGTAGGATCCAGATCCCCCATAACTCTGACTAGTGGCTGTACCCTACATTGCTCACTATTGAGCCAGCATACTAATTTCTGAGCTTACTTACTCTCATGGAAATGAAAATTAGGGGAATATTGATGAAGTTGTTGAGCAAATATAAGAACATGACAGTAAATGTAAGTCATTCAGCCCATTAAGGCTGCTCTGCCATTGAATATGAGCATGGCTAATCGTCCACATCAATGTTTTGTTTTCCCCGACACTATTCCCATATCTCTTATGTATTATGATCGGTGTATATTATGTTGGGAAAGTAACCTTTTAAAAAGTGAGTCACACTGGTGAGTCACCAGCCAGACTGCAGGCTTGTTCAGATTTGTTTCCAGCTTTTACACAGCTATGGATAAAACCTCCCCGTTAAGTTGTAGCAAAAACGAGTTTATATGTTCTTAGTTCTGACTGGAGCTTGGTAACTGCTCAGTATAGAATAAAGTCCCTTTATGTCATTGATATTTAACATTTTGTCAGTATGTACCATAAACATACTTAATGACTCAACTTCCATAGCTGCTCTGGCTAGAGAATTCCAAGGGCTCACAGCCCCCTGAGGAAAAAGATTTCTCAGCTCATTTAGAAGAGCTTCCTTGGATTTTGAAGTTGTGCTTCCTGCTTCTAGAGTCCACAACTAAGGGAAAATTCATACCTTCATTCACCTTATCTATTCCTTTAAGCATTTTGTAAGTTTCAATGAAATCGCAGCTCATTCTTTAAAAATCCAGAGAATACAAGCTCACTTTCCACAATCTCTCTTCATTAGTTCATCCTGCCGTTGCAGAAACAAGTCTTGTGAACATTTTTTGCATTCCCCAGACTCTTCATGCATCCTCACATTCTAACTTCTTATTCTGAACGTCTGTTCTTCCAACCAAAGTGAATAAAATCACATTTTAGAATATTATATTCAGTCTGTCATTTCTTGCTGACTCACTAATCTGTTCAATCCACTTGAAGCCACTTTGTACCTTATATGCAGTATTCATTCCTGCCTAGCTTTGTTCATTTGCAAACGTGAGAAACTTACATTTGGTGCCCTCATCCAAATCATTGATATTTGTTGTGAATAGCCGGCCGAAGTGCTGATCTTTGCGGCACTCCACTATTTATAGTTGGCAAATGTAGAAACGATCCATTTATTCCAATGCTTTGCTTTCTGCCTGTTAGCTGATCTTTAATCCATGCTAATACATTATATCCAGTCTCATGTGCTTCAATTTGGCCTACCAACCATACTGTGTGGGAGTTTATTGAAAGGTTTCTGAAAATTCAAGTACACTACATCTACCCTTCCATCTTTATCAAATATGGTTATGACATCCTCAAAAAAGCCTCAACAGTTTCATCAAACAAAATTAACTCATTTACAGATCAAAGTGGATTGTGCCTAATTCGATCACTATTAACCAAGTATTCATTTACCTTGTTCTGTAGAAGAGATTCTAGCATTCAGCCTATTACTCTCGAAAATTTCACAGAACTGAAATTTCCTAATTTTTATGTCCCCCCCTTCTTAAATAATGAGGTGATGCTTGCTATCTTCCAATCTGTAAGGACTGTTCTATAATTTTAGAGATGATCACTGATATAGCCATTATTTCTATTGTATCTCTTTCAAAATTCTGGGATGTAAATGGTCAGGTCCCATGGGCTTATCAACCTTCAGTCGCATTATTTTTTTCCAACACAATTTTCATATTAATAATAGTTTCTTTCAAACATCATTCTCCTTCTTTTAATCTCTTATTCTGAGGGATTTCTCACATCTACTCAGTGAAGACAGACACAGAATAATATTAGTTTCTCAACCATTCCTTTAATATAAATACCCTTGACTCTGTCTGCAATGATCCAATAGTTTGTCTTTGCTAGCCATTTTATTTTTGTCTTTTTGATATTTTCCATGTATATTCAATTCTCTTTCTTCAGCAGTTTCTTGATCCATCTTTATTGTGTTCCAAAATCCTCCCAACTCTCAAGTTTACTAAAAGTTCTGGTAACTTTATCAGTCTTTTCTTTTACTATGATATCACTCTTAACTTCCTTTGTGAGCCATGGTTGGTTGACTTATTTGAGTTTTTTTGTTTTGAAAGAATTTAAAATTATTATAAATAGCTAATAATACTTTGAAGACTAGGCAGTATCTATGTCCCGTCATACCTTTTTAATGTATTTTACCAATCCACCTTGGCTTATTTTTCATTATAGAGTCATAGAGTCATAAAGATGTACAGCATGGAAACAGACATGGACCAAACAAACCCACCGCCCTGTGGTCGACCACTTCAACTCTCCCTCCCCCAAGGATATGCAAGTCCTGAGCCTCCTCCACCACCAAATCCAAGCCTGGAGGAAGAATGCCTCATCTTTCACCTTGGGACCCTCCAACCACACGGCATGAACGCCAACTTCACCAGTTTTCTCATCTGCTGTCCTCCTCTGTCTCATCCCAGATCCAACCCTCCAACTTGCATCGCCCTCTTGAACTGTCCTACCTGTTCATCTCCTTCCCACCTATCTACACCACCCTCCCTTCCAACCTATCACCATTACCCCACCTCCCCACCTGCATCTACCTATCACCTTCCTCACCCTATTCCCACCCTCCTATTTATCTCTTAGCCCCTCCCCCCACATGTTCCTCATGAAGGACTTATGCCCGAACTGACGATTCCCCTGTTCCTCGATTGCTGCCTGACCTGCTGTGCTTTTCCAACACCACACTTTTTGACTCAATTAAAATTTACAGCCCAGCTTCAGAATCAATTATCTCACTTTCAAATACAATGAACAATAAATCTACCACATTATGGTCATCATTTTATGGAAGGCAGTAAACTACGCCCTATTATTAAAGAAGGGAGAGTCATAGGGTCATAGAGCTGTACAGCACGGAACAGACCCTTCAATCCAACTCATCCATGCTGACCAGATATCCTAAATTAATCTAGTCCTATTTGCCAACACTTGGCCTATATTGTTCTAAACCCTTCCTATTCAAATACCCATCCAGATGCCTTTTAAATGTTGTAATTGTACCAACCTCTACCACTTACCCTGGTAGCTCATTCCATACATGCACCACCCACTGTTTGAAAAGGTTACCCCTTACGTCACATTTAAATATTCCTCTCTCACCCAAACCTATGCTCTCTCATTGTGGACTTCCCCAACCCCAGGGAAAAGACCTTGTCTTTTTACCCTATCCTCAGTCTCCAATACTCCAGGGAAAACAGCCCCAGTCTGTTCAGCCTCTCCTTCTAGTTCAAACTCTCCATTCCTGTCAACATCCTTGTAAATTTTTTCTGAACTCTTTCAAGTTTTACAACATCCTTCCTATAGGAGGGAGACCAGAATTGCACACAATATTCCAAATGTGATCTAACTGATGTCCTATATATCCGCAATATGACCTCCCAACTCAATCCTCTGACCAATAAATGAGCATACCAAACACCTTCTTCACTATCCTATCTACCTGTGACTCCATTTCAAGGAACTATGAACCTGCACTCCAAGGTCTTTTTGTTCAGCAGCACTCCCAAGGACTTTATCATTAAGTGTATAAGTCTTGCCCTGATTTGCCTTTCCAAAATGCAGCTTAAAAAATTGGGAAACTTCAGATCTATGTGCCTTTCTTCAATAGTAGAGAAAATGCTTGAAGCTACTATAAAGATCATTTTATAACAAGATTAGTAATTAGCTACTTTTGTTACATATACTAGATCTAAAACAGCCTGTTTTCTAGTAGGTTCATCAAAGATTGTTCTGGAAAATCAAACCTAAAATGCTCCAGAAACATATCCTTCAGAGCATTAGCACTCATTACGTTTGTCCAGTATGTATACAGCTTGATGTCGCCCATAATCACTGGATTACTCATGCTACCCTAATCCCTTGATGAATACCAGAACCTACACTACCACTAAATATTAAACATTTTGCTCTATTATCAAAAGTAAAAATTACACCCACATATTTCCCACATACTAACTTGCTGATTCCAGTCATGCTGCAATAGGAATTTGTTTACAAGGAAAGAAGAAAATCTACAATTTTCATAATGTCACTTCATTTGCTCTGTGATTTTGGGATAGTCCAACTTCCTGTTGCATTCACTTGCTTTCTTTGATTGAGTAGAGAATGGAGGGCAGCATTTAATTGTACCTCTGTTAACTCTCTTTAGCTGAGAGAACTGTAAAGAAGGCAGAAAGACAAGTGGAACTGGATTTCTAATATGAATTAGAGACTAAAGAGTTGTCAGCTCCAAGTATCTCTAGAATAATATTAGGCATGAGATAGGAAGAATTTTGTCAGACAGAGGGTGGTGAATCTGTGAAACACATTACCACAGAAAGTTGTGGAAGCCAATTTATCCAGTGCATTTATGACAGGGATAGATAGTTTCTGGAATAGTGGTGCTGGAAGAGCACAGCAGTTCAGGCAGCATCCAAGTAGCTACTTGGATGCTGCCTGAACTGTTGTGCTCTTCCAGCACCACTAATCCAGAATCTGGTTTCCAGCATCTGCAGTCATTGTTTTTACCGAGATAGATTCTGGATTAATTACAAGGAGAAAGTAGGAAAATTAAGTTAAGAATTGTGTTCACCATGATCGAATGGCGGAGCAGACTCGATGGGCCGAAGAGCCTAATTCTGTTCCTATGTCTTATGGTCTTATCATCATGACAAATTATAGTTTGGGGGGAAATATTCAAAACACTGGAATTATTTCCTTGGAGCAGTGAAGAGTCAAAAGGGTTTCGTCAGAATCTATTTAACTTACAAAGGATTTTGATAAACTTCCCGCTTCTCCGCCTTTGAAGCCCACCCCTACAATTGCCACCAAAACAGAACCTCACTGGTCCTCACCTACGACCCCACCAACCTCCAGATACATTGTATCATCCTTCGTCATTTCTGCCACCTCCAAACAGATCCCACCACCAAGGATATATTTCCCTCCCCTCCCCTATAAGCGTTTCAGAAAGACCACTCCCTCCGCGACTCCCTCGTCAGGTCCATACCCCCCACCAACCCAACCTCCACTCCCGACACCTTCCCCTGCAACCGCAAGAAATGCAAAACTTGCGCCCACACCTCCCCCCTCACTTCTCTCCAAGGCCCCAAGGGATCCTTCCATATCCATCAGAAATTCACCTGCACCTTCACACACATCATTTACTGCATCCGCTGCACCCAATGTGGCCTCCTCTACATTGGGGAGACAGGCCGCCTACTTGCAGAACGTTTCAGAGAACACTTCTGGGACACCCGCAGCAACCAACCCAACCACCACATGGCTGAACACTTTAACTCCCCCTCCCACTCTGCCAAGGACATGCAGGTTCTTGGCCTCCTCCATCGCCAGACCATGGCAACACGACGCCTGGAGGAAGTGCACCTCATCTTCCACCTAGGAACCCTCCAACCACAAGGGATGAATGCAGATTTATCCAGTTTCCTCATTTCCCCTTCCCCCACCTTATCTCAGTCCCAACCCTCGGACTCAGCACCGCCTTCCTGACCTCTCCGCCCTCACCACCTCTCCGGCCTATCACCCTCACCTTAACCTCCTTCCACCTATCGCATTCCCAACGCCCCTCCCCCAAGTCCCTCCTCCCTACCTTTTACCTTAGCCTGCTTGGCACACCTTCCTCATTCCTGAAGAAGGGCTTATGCCCAAAACATCGATTCTTCTGCTCCTTGGATGCTGCCTGACCTGCTGTGCTTTTCCAGCACCACTCTAATCTAGACTCTGGTTTCCAGCATCTGCAGTCTTTGTTTTTACCCAGTAATCCTGAGGGACAGGCTAATGCACTAGGGAGCAAATGTGCTCAAATTCTATCATGGCATTTAGTAAAACTTAAATTCAATTAATTACATCTAGAGGTGAAAGCTATTTTCAGTTATGGTGATCATGAAATTACCATTGATTGTTGCAAACTTTCATCTGGTTCACTTGTTCCTTTAGGGAATAGATCTGTTATCTTTACCTGATCTGGTCAACAGGTGACACTCATTCTAGGGATATTGGATTTCCCCAGTGAACAATTAGCTATGACACAATGGGACAAGATGGCATCCCTGTTGTCATAAATTGTTATGGTTTAGGTTCCAGATTGTGATGATGATAGTATATTTCAATATCTGAGCATATTGTTGCATTGTCCTCTCTCCTTTCCTTTCAGTTTGGACAGCTAAATAAAGACTTTTTAATAATAGCTGCCAAACAATATATAACTGAAAGATGACAATGATAGAATAGGTTTGTTTCCATATTTAATTTGAGAAATTACGAATTGAAGAATATTCTTTTACTGGGCTACTGACATCACCATTAAATCACCATAATCCCTGTGATGTGTAGACATTGTAAACAGATACAATGAGTTTGTGCTATCTTTAATTGACAAAAATAACAGCAGAGCCATATTTGGTGAGAATGGCAGAATCCTACTCTCGGAAAGAGACCTGGTAGTTAAAAACAAAGGTTACACATTTGGCAGAAAACAAATATATGAGAATAAAATGAATGCTTTCTTTATCATAATGGGGCAATATATTTTTGAGGTAGCATGAAACATATGGGATACCAATGAGACACTATTACAAGGAATATGTTGAAATTAATAAAATTCTTGCTTCCGAGAATTGTGGCCAAACTAAGAATGACATTGCATTCCATGAAAAGAAGCAGTTGCCAAGTGAGACTGTTGTAAATTGAGATTGTATTCTCCAACGAAAGATATTCTCTCATCATTCTGTGTATGGCATAAAATTAGAAATTAATTTTAGAGACACGTTTGCAAGAAATATAAAAACAATAAAATGCAGGGTAATCATATGAGAAAAGTCAGTAAGTGATGTGGAAGAATCCCTATGCTAAGAAAATAGCAGACAGAGATAGTTCCAAATTGTAAGGTTTGTTTTTAACCTCTTTCAGCAGGAATGGTTTACCAGATTTGATCATATCGGAGTGCAAGCAGAACTCAGTAAAGCTCTAGGTCGTGGTAAAGCTACAGTTTACAGTAAGGCCCTGGTCTTGGGGCCTTGTAGATCATGGTAGATCTACAGTTAGTTCAGGAGTCTGGAAATGCTTAAATGTACATTTATTAGATACAGAATCTGCTGATGTTATCAAACAGGACGACCAAACTCAGCCATAATGCAAGAACAACAGGAAATAAGTAAGGGTATAAGTAAGGAAATAAGCTATTTCTAGCACCCTTACTAAAGATGAAAATTGAAGATCTACAACTTAGTTTCATCATTGATATGTTTACATTCATATCTGTTATCTTGGAAGAACAGTATAAAATTTCTTTAAGTTACATTCCCTTATGCAAAACTGGTGTGTAACTGACCAGCAACTCCATTAACAGTATTCTTGTGTTAGATAAAGTTGATGTCAAGGTTAAATATTATTCTGCATCATATTACTTGAGATTGCTTGTAACAAGAGATAACAAAGTCTCCCTATTGGGAAGAAAATAGTTTAAAAAGATATGATCAAACTAGGCAGAGTTATTGACAGTAGGAATCAATAAAAATATGTCTGACTTTGTGAAAATCTGAAACATAAGTCAGGCTTATGGAGAACGTGGAGTGATAAAATTAGGCCTCACAAAGTTAACATCAAAATACAGGGCAATGTGCAGGTAACATTTTACAAAACTAGCCCAGTCCCTGTGCTCAGTTAGAAGCAGAAAGTAAAGATTAGGATAGAAAGAAAAAACTGTGTAAATTGAGTGAGTGAAAAGCAGTGAGTGGCTAATAGCTTTTGTGTTCAAAAAACTGACAGCTTTCATTCAGATTTGTGAAGATTATAAGCAAACCACAAATATGATGAACAAGAATGATATTTATTCACTTTCATATGATATAGGAGCAGAATAAGGCTACTTGGCGTATTGAGTCTGCTCCACCATTCTCCATATCCTTTCAACCCATCATCAATTAAAAATCTGTCGAACCCAACCTTAAATTTACTGACTGTCCCAGAATCCACCGCACTTTGGGGTAGCAAATTCCACACATTCACAACCCTTTGGGAGAAGTAGTTTCTCCTCAACTCTGTTTAAATTTGCTACCCCTTAACCTAAGGCTATGGCCTGTTGTCCTAGAATGCCCCACAAGAGGAAACACCAGTTCCACATCCATTTAATCCACACCTTTTATCATCTTCAATACCTCAGTTTGGTCTCCCCTTATTCTTCTAAATTCCAGAGGGTCTAGGCACGGTGGCACAGTGGTTAGCACTGCTGCCTCGCAGCGCCGGAGACCCGGGTTCAATTCCCGCCTCAGGCGACTGACTGTGTGGAGTTTGCACGTTCTCCCCGTGTCTGCGTGGGTTTCTTCCGGGTGCTCCGGTTTCCTCCCACAATCCAAAGATGTGCAGGTCAAGTGAATTGGCCATGCTAAATTGCCCGTAGTGTTAGGTAAGGGGTAGATGTAGATGTAGGGGTATGGGTGGGTTACGCTTCGGCGGGGGCGGTGTGGACTTGTTGGGCCGAAGGGCCTGTTTCCACACTGTAAGTAATCTAATCTAATCTAATCTAATTGTCGGCTGTGAATTAGGTATTTAAGAAGACACAGAATAGATATATTCCAATCAGAAACAAAAAATAATTAAAGATAGGTAGCTGGTCATAAGTTTGGGACAGATATAAAAAACAACAAATGATTGAAAGATTAGTAAGCAGGAAAACAATTAGGGGTGATACAGTTGCTTAATGGTTAGCACTGCTACCTCAGAGTATCAGGGACCCAGGTTCAATTCCAGCCTTAGGTGACTGTGTGAAGTTTGTACATTCTCTCTGTATTTGCATGGGTTCCCTCCCACAGTCAAAAGATCTGTAGGGTAGGTGGAATGGCCATGCTAAATTGCCCATCATGCCTAGGGATGTGCAAGCCAGGTGGGTTAGCCGTGGGAAATGCAGGGTTACAGGTGGATCTGGATGCAGTGCCCTTCAGAGGGTCAGTATGGACTCAATGAGCCAAACTGCCTGCAACCATACTGTAGGGATTCTATGATTCTAATGTGAGAGCAAGCTAGTAACATTTCTTAAAGAAAGATAGTAAGAGCTCCCATAAATACCTAAAAAAGAGGAGTTAGCACAGTGAGCATTGGTCCCAAAGAAAGTGAGTCTGGTGAAATGAGGAAATGAAAATTAATTGACAGCTATTTTGCATCAGTCTTCACTTTAGAACATACATCCCAGAAATTGTTTTAAAGCAGGAAATGGAAGGAAGGGAAAAGTTCAGGAAAATTACAACCACAAGGAGTACTGAGTACAATGTAGAAGTTGCAGACTGACAAATGCCTGGCTTCTGATGGACTTCATTCTAGTATTTTTAAAATGTGACTGGTGAGGTATTTGATGCATTGATTCTAATTTTCCAAACGTCCTTAGATTTGGTGAAGGTTCCATTCGATTGCAAAATAATAAGGTAACTCCTTTCTACACAAAACAGAAAGCAGGAAATTAAAGTTCAGTTAGCTTCACATCTGTCATTTGAAAAATGTTAGAAGCTATCGTTAAAGACATTTGCAGAATTTAAAGGTAATCAGGCAACATCAACATGATATTGAGAAAAGGCTATTAAGTTAACCAACTTATGGGAGTTCATTGAAGGAACATGTGCAGTTGATAAAGTGGCATCAGTGGCTATACTGAACTTAGATTTCCAGAAAATATTCAATTTGGTACCACATCAAAGAATACAGTGGAAAACAAAGGCTCACAATATAGGAGATAAGATATTGGCAAGGATAGAAGATGACTTAGTTAACAGAAAACATAGAATAGATATGAATGGATCTTTTTTTCTAGTTGGAAAGATGTAACAAGTGATGTGCCACAAAAATCAGTGCCTTAACTTTTTGAAATTAATATCAATAAAGGTACTGAAGGTATTATTGCTAAATTTGCTTGACACAAATGTAAGTAAAAAAGGAAGATGTGAAGAAGACCTATGAAAACTACCCAGACTTGTAGGTGAGTAAAATGAGTGGCAAAGATCTGGCAAATGTATATAATGTGGAAAAATGTGAATTTGTCCATTTTGGCAAGAAGAATAAAAAAGAAGCACATTATCCAAAAGGTGAGATATTGAGAGCTCTGAGATGAAGAGTGATCTGTGTGTCCTACTACATGAATTGCAGAAGGCTATTATGCAAATACAACAAGTCTTCAGGAAAACCAGCAGAACGTTATCATTTGCAGTGAAGGGAATTGAATATAAGAATAGGGAAGCTATGAATCAGTTATACAGTGCACAGGTGAGATCACACCTGAGTAATGTGTATAATATCGGGCTCCTTGTTTAAGGATAGATGTAAATATGATGGAATCCATCCAGATAAGACTTATCAAATTAATAGCTAGAACAGAGTTGAAAATTGTGTCATTAAAAAAGCACAGCAGGTCAGGCAGCATCTGAGGAGTAGGAGAATCAACATTTTGGGCATAAGCCCTTGGACGTATGCCCAAAATGTCAACTGTCCTCCTCCTTGGATGCTGCCTGACCTGCTGTGCTTTTCCAGCAAGACATAGTTCAACTCTGACTCTCCAGCATATGCAGTCCTTACTTCCCCCTGATAGCTAGAACAGGCGATATGTCTTATGAGGAAAGCTTTAACAGACTAGGCGTGTTGTATGCTGGAGTTTAGAGTAAGAGGGGAATTTATTGAAACATGTATGATTCAGAAGGGGTTTGACAGGGTACATTTTGAGAGCATGTTTTTCCATGAGGATGAATCTTGAAAAAGGAGTCAACATTTAAAAATAAAGCCCCAGCATTTGGGATAGAGATGAGGCAAAAAATATTTCAGTCATTGGACTGTAAATCCTTTGAACTCTCTTTCTCAGATGGTGTTGGAGGCAAGTTCTTTTTGAAGCCAAGGCAGATAGATTCTTGGTAAACAAGGGGTTCAAAGATTATCGGTGGTAGGCAGCAACGGGGAGCTAAGGTCACAATCAGCTCAGCTGTGAATTTGAGGGATTAACTGGTCTGCTTTTGCCCCTAACAAGTATGTATTTGTTTATAATTTAGCAGATGGAGAAGTGTTCAGTAAATAGCTTATTGAAATATACTTTTGCAATTAGCACTAACTAACAAGAACAAAGAATTGCTTATGATTCAAATGCAAAAAGAGTTGTACCAGTAGGATTGATAGTCAAAGTCAATGTTCAGATTTGATGCCGAGATGTTGAAAGAGCAGAATCACACTAATAGAAATGAAGATAAATATGTAAATTAGTTCATGGAGTTTGAAGGTTTGTTTTCAGGCATTTTGTCACCCTACTAGGTAGCATCTTCAGTGAGAGTCTCTGGTGAAACCCTGGTGGTATATCCCACCTTTCGACTTATAAGTCTTGGTTTCTTCAGGTGGATGATGTCGTTTCCAGTTTTTTTTTAAGGGAAGTATATAGGATCTAAATCAATGTGTTTAATGATGGAGTTCTGGTTTGAATGCCATGCCACTTAGAATTATCGTGTGTGTCTTTGTTTCGCCTGTCCAAGGATGTGTGTGTTGTCCCAGTCAAAGTGGTGTCCTTCTTTGTCTCTATGTATAGAAACTAGTGATAGTGGGTCATGTCTTTTGGTGGCTAGTCGATGCTCAATTATCCTGGTGGCAAGTTTCCTGCTAGTTTGTCCGATGTAGTGTTTTTTATAGTTCTTGCATGGTATCTTGTGGGTTTTGCTGGTGGGATGCAATGGATAAACAGACAGGAAAGAAAGAAGCCAGGTTGGTTAATCCAAAGCAGTAAGAAAGAAGAGCATAGAAGGTAGACTTTGTTTTGTTCATGAGATGTAGACATTGATAACTGGGCCAGAATTTATCACTTTTCTCCAGTTGCCCTGGAGAAAAGGATGGTGAGTTGACTTCTTGAACTGTTGCAGTTGTTGGAGTACGGGAGACACACAGTGCTGATAGGAAGAGAATTCCAAAATTTTAACCTAGTGACAGTGAAGAAACAGCGATAATTTTTAAAGTCAGGATGGTGTGTGATTTGGAGAGGAACTTGTAGGTGGCAACATTTCTATGCATCTACTGCCCTTACCCTTCTAGGTGGCAGAGATCATGAGTTTGGAAGGTGCTGTTGAAGGAGGCTTGATGAGTTACTGCAGTGCATCTTGTAAAAGCTTGTACAAACTGCTGCCGCTGTGTGTTGATGCTGAAGGGAATACATGTTGACAGTAATGGAGCAAGTTTAGATTAGAGTGATGCTGGAAAAGCGCAACAGGTCAGGCAGCATCTGAGGAGCAGGAAAATCGACGTTTTGGGCAAAAGCCTTTCAATCAGGAACGGGGGTGGAGGCTCCCTGCAAAGACCGTTCCCTCCATGACTACCTGGTCAGGTCCACACTTCCCAACAACCCACCCTCCCATCCTGGCAACTTTCCCTGTCACCACAGGAATTGCAAAACCTGCACCCACACCTCCTCCCTCACCTCCATCCAAGGCCTCAAAGGAGCCTTCTACATCCATCAAAGTCTTACCTGCACATCCACCAACATCATTTATCGTATCCGTTGCTCCCAAGGCACTCTCCTGTACACTGGGGAGAATGGACGCCTTCTCACAGAGCACTTTAGGAAACATCTCTGGCACACATGCACCAATCAACCACACTGCCCTGTGGCCCAACATTTCAACTCCCCCTCCCACTCTGCCAAGGACATGCAGGTCCTGGGCCTCCTCCACCGCCACTCCCTCACCACCCGACGCCTGGAGGAAGAACACCTCATCTTCCACCTCGAAACACTTTAACCCCAGGGCATCAATGTGGACTTCACCAATTTCCTCATTTCCCCTCCCACCACCTTACCCCAGCTCCAACCTTCCAGCTCAGCACCATCCTTATGCCTGTCCTATCTGCCAATCTTCCTTCCCACCTATCTGCTCCATCCTCCCCTCTGACCTATCACCTTCATCCCCACCTCCATCCATCTATTGTACTCTTTGCTATCTTTCCACAACCCCACACCCCTCCTATTTATCTCTCCACCCTGGAAGCTCCCTGCCTTCATTCCTGATTGAAGGACTTTTGCCCGAAATGTAAATTTTCCTGTTCCTCAGATGCTGCCTGACCTGTGCTCTTCCAGCACCACTTTAATCTAGACACCACTTTGATCTCCAACATCTGCAGACCTCACTTTTGCCTAGCAGTGGAGCAAGTGCCAATAAGTGGGCTGCTTTGGCTTGGATGGTATCAAGCCTTTTTGGCTGTTATTGGAAAGACACTCATCCAAGTAAGTGGAGATTATTCCATCACAATTCTGACTTGAGCCTTATCAAAAGTAAACAGGTTTTTGGGAGAAAAAAGGTGAATTACCTTTACAGAATTCCAAGATTCTGATCTGCTTTCTAGCTACAGTGTTGATGTGGCTCACCAATTCAGTGTCTGGTCAACAGTAATCACAAGGCTATTAATAGATTCAATGATAATAGTTCAAGCAAACATCATAGGGCAATGGTTAAATTTTCTCTTATTGGAGATGGTCATTTCCTGTCATTTTTGTGGCATAAATATTATTACCATTTTTCAGCCTAAGCATGAATATTTTCTGGGTCTTGCTGCATATGGTAACAGAATTCTTCGTTATCTGTGGCATTGTGAATAGTACTGAACATTTGTGAAAAGCCCCACTTCTGACCACATAATGGAGGGATGGTCATTGATAAAGCAAATGAAGGTGATAGGACTCAAGATACTATGCTGAGAAATTTCTGTAGAGATTACCTGGGAATTGGATGACTAATCTCCAACAACTACAACCATAATTACTTATGCTAGATATAACTCCAACGAGAGAAGAACAATTTTAATAATTATCATTGACTCAGCCTTTGCTCCAGCTCCTTGATGTGAAGGCAGTCACTCCACCTCATCTCTGGAATTCAGTTCCTCTGTCGATATTTGGACAAAGGCTATAATGCGGTCAGCAGCTGAAGGGCCTTGGCAGAACTCAAGCTGAATGTTTTGTTCGGACGTGGCTTTTGATAGCATTGTTACAAGTTCTTCCGTCACTTTGATGATGACTGAGAGTAGGTTGATATAATGATAATTGGCAGGATGGATCTGTCCTGCTTTTGGTACACCGGACATACATGGGCAATGTTACAATGAGCACAAAGCTTCAGTGCTATTGCCAGAGTGTTGTCTAAGTCCACAGTCTCCACTGACCTCAGCCATTTTCTGGTGTCACATGGAGCAAAATCAATTGGTTTAAGGCTGACATCAATGAAACTGCGTCTCAGGAGGCTGAGCTGACTTATCCACTCATCATTTCTATCTGAAGAATGTTGCAAATGCTTCAGCCTTGTCTCTTTGTTCGTGCTGATATACAGGAGCCTCCGTCATTGTGGTTGGGATTATGTGTGGAGCTTCCACTTTGTTAGTTAATTTTCCACTACCATTCAGGACGAGATGCAGCAAGACATAGTTTAGATTTGATCCATTGATTGTGGGGTTGCTTGTCACTGTCTATCACATCTCTTATGCTGTTCGAATGCAAGTAGTCCTGTCTTGTAGCTTCACCACATTGATCTCTCATTTTTAAGTATCCCAGATACTGCTCACGACCAATTCTCCTGCACAACTCATTGCCTCACAGTTAATCATTTGGCTTGATGACGATGGTACAGAGGATGATAGCCAGGCCATGAGGTTACTAATTGTACATGAATGTAATTCTTTTTCTGCTGATGGTACACCGTGCCTCATGGATGCCCAGTTTTCAATTGTGAGATTTGTCCAACATCTGCCCATTTAGCAAGGTGATATTAACACACAACACAATGGAGAGTTTCATAAAAGCAAAGTAAAATGGACAACAGTGTCGTAGAGAAAATCAACAGGTCTGACATCATCTGTGGAGATACTGAGATAACATTTCAAGCCCAATATGACTCCTCATCAGAAACAAACCTCCCTTTCTAAAAAACATTAGTGAACCAGGTGGATTTTTACAGCAATGGTCACCATTAAGCTGCTTTTTAATTCCAGATATTAAAAAATTGAATTCAAATTTCACATCTGCTTTGATGATATCCAATACATGTCCCCAGAGCATTAGCCCAGAGCTCTAGATTAATAGTTCAGTGACATTACTACCACACAATCACCTTCTATTCATATTTTCTTTTGTGAATACAAGTTTTTTTTTGTCAAACACATATTGGTATTATGGAAAAATACGCTTTCGATTGTAAAATTACTCTGGAAGTATCTGTCGAATATGTTTTGGAACCGAAAGCAATACAAACTTATAAGTTACACAATCTGTTATTTTCTTAAATGAGAATGGAGTGTCACAAGTTGGAGGATCAAAGCATTTTGTGTGACTGTTTTCTCTCTGTTGGAAAAGGTGTCATTGAAGATCATTCAATAATGGCTGCATGCTGTGAGTCCACATCTTAATCTTTTCTCATTGCAGAACACAAGCGCCATAGTTTTCAGGAATTGTGAAAGGAAAATGGTTTGCTGCTGGTCTGCAGAGCATTAGTGCATTGATACACAATTGATTTAATAAACTGATGTGGAAATCATCATAAACTCAATGAATAAAAATAAAACTTTGTTGTAAATAATTTTAAAACTTATTGTACTAAGTAAAACCACGCAAACTTAAAGGATTCATAATACTATTTTTAACTTGGGTGCTCAGTTGAAATGATCTCATGACTGAGATGAAAACAGTCTCAAAAATTATTTGATAAAAGTTGTTGCTTAGAATTTCAGAAATATTTTAACTTATGCCAGTATTATTAATAGAAGTACTGATATCACTCATGATTCAAAATGTCGCCTCTCTCTTCCCCCACCCTCTTGGGAAAACTGATGATGACAAGTGAATCAGGCAGAGACATACAAATGAATCTATGTTGATGCAGCCTGCTGCCAGGTAGGTACGTGTTTAATTTTAATTAGAGGTGTTGGGGTGATTGAAAAGTTTCCTGATTACAGTGTTCAGTTAACCAAATGAACTCTGCTGTCTGCCTTGCAGGTACTCACAACGGCTTTCAGCTGAAAAAATATCGAATAGGTGTAGCTGCCACAAAAGACAAACACAGTGGGTGGCCTGCTGGCTGTGAGGTAAATGAGGTGTGTAACTATTGTGTTGGGCTGTCCTTCCTAACTACTACCTCCAACATATCATGATTATGGAAACAATAATCTCAGCCAGGGCATTCGGATAAAAATCCTCAGGGGAAGAGAAGGAAGAAAGAAATTGAGAACCTAACCAAATTAATTAACCCAAGTTAAAGATAATTGACTATAACTCCCTACTGTAGACATCAAATGCCATGTGGAATAAGGAGTGTATTAACAGCAAACTTTGATGAATTGATCAGCTTAGTAAGAAATCTGTTTCTTCAAGTCCATGACAATCAAAAGATATTCAACATTCCATTCTCAGGTTTTTGACTTCTATTGGCTTAGCTTTGTAATCTTCACATCAACCATAAATATTTCTAATATAGTTATTCTTTAAAGTGCCTTAGGAATTGAATGAGTAATTTCTTGGTGCAAAGCCCATCATCATTGTGGGAAAATCGGGAACAGCTTGCTATGTAAAGGAGAATGTACTTATCCAAATTTGGGTCAAAAGGGCATGGAAGGATCAAATGTGTAGGTGACAGGCCTCAGTCTTGAAGTTAAAAAGGGAAACTCACCAGTCTGAAAGAAGATGTAAAATGTCAGCACAAAATGAACAACAACAAAATGGCAGTTCACTTTACAGGACCACACAATAGTTTCAATGGAAAATTGGTTTGGTCAAAATGGCATAGTGGTTAACATTGCTACCTCACAGTGCCAGGGCCTGGGTACAATTCCACCCTTGGGTGAGTGTGTGGAGTTTGCATGCTCTCACATGTCTGCGTGGGTTACTACTGGGTGCTTTGGTTTCCTCCTACAGTCTAAATTATATGTATGCTGGATGGATTAGCAATGTGGGCTTATAGGAATAGGGTGGGATGTTCTTCAGAGAGTTGGTGCAGATCTGATGGGCCAAAGGGTCTCTATCTGCACTGTAGGAATTCTAAGTTTAAAATGGATTTCCAAATTATGATTGATTTAGATTAGATGACTTAGATGACTTACAGTTTGGAAACAGGATTTATTACCACCCAAGATCAATTTTAGCACAAATAAATCTGTTGGAAGAAAAACTAGCTTGGTGGGTGACATTGATTTTTCCACCGGTGAAGAAAATTGAAATGCAGCCTTTAGTTTTTCACATTTATGCATTCAACTGACCGATAAATAGTCAATGTCATAAAAAATTAAATTGGTGGCACATCTGAGTCTAAAGAAACAACTAAGTTACTGAAAAAGAAATGCCTGGTAAAATTTGTACGTGCGTTGAAAGTGATATTTAATGTGGATAACTGTAAAATGTTGCACGTGATTAGAATTATTAGGGACAAAATACATAACTCATGAGTGGCAATGAAAGCTAAGGGTAATGTTGAAAGAGATCAGGCAGAGATTTTCCTTATCATACTGAGCATGCCAAATACTAATTGAGCAAAGTAAACAGAATTTTGAATGATGCTACCCAAAATGTTGATTGGCAAATGTCAACCTCGAAGATCTATTTACCCTTCAGATAACTGGGTCTTCAGTTGCCCCAGACAAACTTGCAGACTCCTTGTATATCAGAGTATAACTATTAAAAATAACTGTCAATTATAATGTAATCAGCAACCACATCATTACCCTAACCACATACATCCCTCTTTTAGGAGATCCACAAATTGAAAATGAACAGGCAGTGATGGAACAGCAAGAGATATAAGAGCAGAAGACAGCAATGGTTGTACACTTTAGCAACTTTAAACAATTCCAGATGCCACCAAACAATCTGCAAATGTAGCACCAGCCAATAGAATCTAGCGAGCAATTAAACTGAAAATAGTTGGCAATTCCTTTGAGTGATGCTAGCAGGATGCCCTTTGTGTTACTAGGCTCCAAATGTTGGCATTACTGTCAAATCAGCAATGCATGCAGACGATGCTACTATGTCTCCAACTGGTAAAGTTCTAGAACTGCGCACTAATGCTGTTACCAAAGTAACATCTGCTCTATCATAGAGCAGAAGTATGTAAAAGCTCTAGAAGTCCCACAATGCCAACAAAATGATCCTGAAGAGTTGAATTTCACAATTTGCACTCAAGATTCTTGAAAAAAAAGAAGAGTCTCATACATGTACCTATAATAATTATGAATTTGAGAAAGGTGAGTCTGAACGACTAATTAAAATTAGATTGTGACAATAGGATAAGAAGTTACTCATTCAAGTTTCCAAAAGGCAAATTTAGAATTCATAGCTGGGATATCTTCATCACAAAAAGAGTGATCAAAACATCATGATGGATTTTTGGCATGACTGTAGTTTTAGAAGAATTTAAGAAATATTTTAATGCCATGTTTTCAAGTTGTGGTTTTTTGAAAATGAGATATGGTTTTCTCATGTCTGTTTATGATCTTGTGAAATAGCACTGAAGTATATTCCCACCATTAATTTCCTGAATCATCCATGTTCAAACATGATCATACATCAACCTCCATGTACCATGCCCAAAGAGCACCTTACAGTGTAAGATTATTAGTTTTTTAAGTCAGACTTGCTTGACTCAACACTGACAATCTTTGGCTCTCAAATTCTGCTTTAGTATCTCTTGTGTATCTGCAAGGAACAAAACAAAAAAAAAGCAGTAGCATAAATTTTGTTTTAATATATTTGTTGGAAAATCAGGTTGCACTTAAAGTAATAGTTCCAGGATCTGACTTTTCAAAATTTAACTTAAGTGATCAGTAGAGAAAATTACAAATTGCACATACACAAGAAAATAGTTTATTTAAATAATACTTAAACTTCTGGCATAGCCTCCTAATTTCATTCAGACCAGTGCATGTTTTAAGGGGAAATATGTAAAAAAAAAGATTTAATTTTCTGGGGCAACAATGGGACAGGAGAATTAGGTTTGGATTTTTCCAGCAGTCAACACAGACATATGGCTTGAGCATCTGGTAATTGTGCATTTTCTATTCTGAAGTTTCTAAGAAAAAGCTTATAAATTTATTATTCTTCATGCACCAAGTGCTTTGAAAAGTATTTGTGTATTAATGGAATCAAAGTTATCATAACACTTTATGTCACCTTTATTGAGCATATACGGGCAAAATAATGCTGCAATTATAATACTCAAGAAATTCGCCCAAACTTTAAAATTAAGATCGGCACAACATAGTCATCTGTCGGGGAGAAATTGTTTAATTCCCTCAGAGTTGGGGGTGTGGCTGGAGACTGTGGCACAGGATAATCCTGTGCTTCTTCATTGCACATTAAATTTGTGTTTGTTGCTGATAATGCACTTTTTTTTAACATAGTCTGCAGCTCTTAAAAGGGTCACTGGGTCTACAAGATATGGTGTCAATTATTTGAAAACTGTTTTTGCGCTGATAATTCTTTAAAGAATGGATGAACATCCAAGAGAGTGTGCTACAATATTTTCAGATGTTGGTGGAAGAGGTGAAAAAAAGGTGCAAGTGTTTGAATTCACTCATTATGCTTAGCTATAGCAAGACAGAATGAGATGAAGTCATCCCTCAGGGTACAGAGAACCTCAATAACTTCCATTATGCAGCACTGTATACAGCTAACATGCATCTGTCTAGTATCTCTATCAGAATGTAGCCCTAAAATTCATATACCTCATCTCACCCTCACACAACTTACATTATTTCAAATGAGGCACTTTTGACCCTTATTTCAAGGGGATAGAGTAAAGAGTATTTAAGTTATTGCTGTGACTGTACAACTGTACTGGTGAGACCTAGAGCACTGTGAGCAATTTTGGTCCCCTTATTTAAGAAGTATATTATTTCACTGGAGGCAGTTCAGAGAAAGGTCACTAAGACGATCCCTGGTATGGAAGGGTTATCCAAAAAAACAAAAGTTAAACAGTTTGGAATCTACTGACTTGAACTTAGAAGAATGAGAGGTCATCTCATTGAAACGTATAAGATTCTTAGGAGGCTTGACAGGGTAAATACTGAAAGGATGTTTCCCCACACAGGTGAGTTGAGGACTAGAGGGTTTTATCCCAGAAATAAGGGGTGCCAATTTACAAATGAGATGGGGAAGAATTTCTTCTCTTAGAGGATTGAGTGTCTTTGGAACTCCTTGCTACAGAGATCTGTGAGGGCAATTACCTTATGTATATTTAAAGCTTAGGTAGATTCTTCATCAGTAGAGTAATTGTGACCTGGGAAAATACAGGAAAGTGGATAGAAGGATTGTCAGATGAGCCATGATCATACTTAATAGCACAGCAAAATTGAGAGCCCAAACAGTTTCCTTCTGCTCCTATTTATTATGGTCTTATGGTTCACAATTTACAGATCCACACCTTGGTAACCATGATAGTCATCACAGCAACATTAATACAGGATTCTTACTGACACAATTGGCCCTTTCTATGTGAAGAAGATGCTGCATTACAGCAGTCAAGAGCAAAGAAATGAAGTAGGATTTCACTCCTCCATGTGTGCCTCCATGTTTTAATGTCCATGGATGGAGAAAGTGCTGGCCACCATGGAAATGAGAATCATTGCTTCAGCCCCGCTGATAGCCACAACCTCAATCAATGGAGTTGTCTGCATGCTTCATCCTTCTTCTACCGTCTGACTTCTGACTATTCCCTCAATCTCTTCTGACTTAGAAGTTGCAAATGTTAGAAGCACATGCTCCTTATTTACTTACTCCTCAGCAATCATCACAAGTTTACCTTTGCCCTCCTTTAATTTTAGGAACCAAAACATTGAAAATTATGTATGCCAAAACTGAGGTTAGTGGAGGATCTACATAATCTAGCAGAAATGTGGAGAAGCTTGGAAAAGGATTCAAAAAAAGGGTGTAAACTTGATCTATTCTTGGGAAATAAGGCAGGGCTGGTAATTGACGTGTCAGTGGAGGACCATTTTGGGGCTAGCAACCATAATTCTATTAGTTTTAAAATAGTGATGGAAAAGGATAGACCAGATCCAAAAGTCAATGTTCTAAATTGGAGGAAGGCCAATTTTGATGGTATTAGGCAAAAACTTTCAAAAGCTGATTGGGGGCAGATGTCTGGAGGTAAAGGGACGGCTGGAAAATGGGAGGCCTTCAAAAGTAAGATAATGACGGTCCAGAGGCAGTATCTTCTCGTAAGGGTGTAGGTGTAGGAAATGCTGGATGACTAGAGATATTGAGGTTTTGGTCAAGAAAAGGAAGGAAACATATGTCAGTTATAGACAGCAGGGATCAAGTGAATCTCTAGAAGAGTAAAAAGGAGTAGGAGTACACTTAGGAGGGAAATCAGGAGGCTGAAGAGTGGAAATGAAATAGCTTTGGTAAATAGGATTAAGGAGAATCTAAAAGGATCCTACCAATACATTAAAGACAAAAGGGTAACGAGGGAGAGAATAAGGCCCTTTAAAGATCAGCAAGGCTACCTATGTATGGAATCGCAGGAGATGGGGGGAGATACTTAAGGAATATTTTTTATCAGTGTTTTCTGTGGAGAAGGACATGGAAGGTGGAGAATGTGGGGAAATAAATAACGACATCTTGAAAACTGTCCATATTACAGAGGATGAAGTACTGGATGTCTCAAAATGCATAAAGGTGGACAAATTCCCAGGACCTGATCAGATGTACCCAAGAACTATGTAGCGATTGCTGTTACTCTTGATGAGATATTTGTATAATCAATTATCATAGGTGAGGTGCTAGAAGACAGGAAATTGGCTAATGTGGTGCTATTATATAAGAACAATGACAATGAAAAGTCAGGGAACAATAGATCTGTGAGCCTCACATCAGCGTTGTTGGAGGGAAAGCTGAGGGATAGGATTTACATGTATTTGGAAAGACAATGATTGATTGGGTTAACTAACATGGCTTTGTGCATGGGAAATCATGTCTCATGAACTTGACTGAGTTTTTTGAAAAATTAACAAAGAGGATTGATGATGGCAGACCAGTGAACGTGATCTATAGTACCTTAATAAGGCATTCGACAAAATTCCTCATGGTAGACTGGTTAGCAAGGTTAAATCACGTAGAATGTAGAGAAAACTAACCATCTGGATACAGAACTGGCTCAAAGGTAGAGGTCAGAGGGCAGTGGTGGAGTGTTGCCTTTCAGACTGAAGGCCTGTGACCAGCAGTGTGCCACAAGGATCGATGCTGGATCTTTCATCATTGATATAAATACGTTGGATGTGAACATAGGATGGATGGTTAGTACATTTGCAGATGACTCAAACATGGAAGGTGTAGTTGACAGTAAAAAATGTTACCTAAGAGTACAATGGGATCTTGAGCCGAAGAGTGGCAGATGGAGTTTATATTTAAATAAATGTTAGGTGCTGCATTTTGGAAAGGCAAATCAGGGCAAAACTTATACAATTAATGGTAAGGTACTGGAGAGTATTGTTGAACAAAGAGGCCTTGGATTGCAGCTTCATAGTTCCTTGAAAGTGGAGTTGCAGGTAGATAGGATAGTGAAGAAGGCATTTGGCATGCTTTCCTTTATTGGTCAGAGCATTGAGTATAGGTGTTGAGAGGTCATGTTATGGCTGTACAGGACATTGGTTAGGCCACTTTTGGTATACTGAATGCAATTCTGGTCTCCCTCCTACAGGATGTTGTGAAACCCGGAAGCATTCAGAAAGGACTTAAAGGGATGTTACTAGGATTGGAGGGCTTGAGCTATAGGGACAGGCTGAATAGGCTGAGGCTATTTTCCTGGGAATTGAGGGGTGACTTTATAGAATTTATAAAGTCATGAGGAGCATGGATACGATAAATAGACAAGGTATTTTCCCCAAGGTGGGGGAGTCCAAAACTAGAGGGCATAAATTTAAGGTGAAAGAGGAAAGATTTAAAAGAGCCCTATGGGGCACCATTTTCATGTATGGAATGAGCTGCCAGAGAAAGTGGTGAAGGCTGGTACAATTTCAACATTTAAAAGGCATCTGGATGGGTATATGAATAGGAAGGGTTTAGAGGGATATGGGCCATATGCTGACAAATAGGACTAGATTAATTTAGGATATCTGGTCAGCAAGGATGAGTTGGACTGAAGGCTCTGTTTCCATGCTGTACAGCTCAATGACTCTGTGACTCTAAAGGGCTGTCAGACAATGGAGAAATGACATTGAAACTAGTGGTATCATTCATTAATTATATCCCCATATACGGCCTGGCCAGATAAAAGCATCCACATTGGCATTTGCCTTCCTCTTCCAGTTCCTCCACTTAACCTTCCTCCATCTCCTCTTCTTTGTTCTTCAGATCCTCAGCTTCTAACCTTATAAGTAACTGTTCCTTCATAAACCCAGGTTATGCAACATATGACCACAACTTGATACTTGTTCAGTGAAATATTGCAGGGCTTCCCTTGGGGTCCAGATAATGGAAGCACCACTAAGAATGTCAGTGGAGTGTTCAATAATGCTATTTTTGGCAGCATGGCTCTCATTCTCAGCATAATGCACAGGTGTGAAGAGGTTCTAGATTGGAGCCATACGCCATGTCAAATGTGATCTAACCTTTATTGCCCAATAGCCGAGTCATGATGAATCAAACGTAGGTGGCAGAACAGAAGAATCATGATAGTTGCCAGGATGATGGACATCTTGCATGATATGCTGCCCATGGTCAAATAGCATCTGCAAATTGAGAGAGTGGAATCAATTTCAGTTCATGAAAAGTGTGGCATGTATAGAAATGCTGTGTCCTTCTTACAGAGCTTTGTGCTGAAGACTCTAAGATGTTTCTTATATATGTAGCCCTTAAAATAGCCATCAGCACTTTGAAAGTCGTTGTTAGTGCTGTTCTTTGCTATGCTTTGAACTCACTGTGGTAGCTGCAGCAGTTGACAAATTTATTCATACCAACTCTTGGGAAATCAAAGCATCTTAAATAGTATTTGTTCTAAACAGTGAGGTGAGAAAATTGCTTCCTAAAGACTCTTGCAGGATATGGCCTCTTCCTGAAAACACTGATCCCCACAAAACCTCACCTTTCCATCTTTTAGCCACTTGTCCTGTTTTACATGATCTGTTTTTCTTCCCCCAGTCTTTTCCAAGCAAAACCTCCAAAGCCGTACATTTCTGGAAGTGACTTGTATCAGCACTTGTATCAATGCTGAAGATTTTATTTCACAACTTTTTATTTTGCCACATCAAAATCACACATCACCAGGTTATAGTTCAACAGGTTTAATTAGAAGCACTAGCTTTCGGAGCACTGCTCCTTCATCAGGTGGTTGTGGAGTACACAATTGTGAGACACAGAATTTATAGCAAAACTTTACAGTGTGATGTAACTGAAATTATACATTGAAAAATACCTTGATTGTTTGTTAAGTCTCTCATCTGTTAGAATGACCATGATAGTTTCACTTCTTTCATATGTAAATCACAAAACTTTTTTTAAAAATTACATTCTCAGATTAACTTTAACAATTGATGTCAGCCCCAATAATGTGTTGAAGGTGTTAGCACCCTGTGTGCTGTTGTCTGTGCCATAAAGTTTAGACTGATTCTCATCTAAAAAGTGAGTTAACAGAGTCTTACATGGATTCATGCAGTTTTTGAGCAAAGTACAATGTAACTCTGCAAGTACAAATTCACCCCACAAACATATATGTATATGTGTGCATGTGGGTTTTTGTATGTGTGTGTGTGTGCGTCTGTCTGTCTGGGGTGGGGGGTTGTGACTGTGTACATGAGTGTAGAGTGTCTAAGTCTGTGAGAGGTTGCATGTGTGAGTATGGGAATGTGTATGTCCGTAGGAGTGTAAGTGTGTGCGTGTATGAGTGTAAAGTGGTCTGTGAGAGGATGCATTTTGAGTGTGGGAGTGTGTGTGAGTGTCTGTGTGTATGTCTGTGTGTATGCTTGACCACTTTCCACTGCTGCCTATCCCGAGCAGAGGCTGATAACTACGTTCTGTACCCATAGGGAGGACCTCAACCAGGACCTTGGGTTCATGTCACACTACAGGTGACCACCATTCACTATACACACACACAGACACTCCTACACACACACACACACACACAAAAACCCACATGCACACACATACATATACGTTTGTGGGGTAAATTTGTACTTGCAGAGTTACATTGTACTTTGCTCAAAAACTGCATGAATCCATGTATGACTCTGTTAACTCACTTTTTAGATTAGAATCAGTCTAAACATTATGGCACAGACAGAGAACACAGGGGGCTAACACCTTCAACATATTATCTGGCCAACACTAATTGTTACAGTTAACCTGAGAATGTAACTTTTAAAAAAAATTTTGTGATTTACTTATGAAAGAAGTGAAACGATCATGGTATTCGAACAGACGAAAGACTCAACAAACAATCAAGGAATTTTTCAATGTATAATTTCAGTTACATCACACTGTAAAGTTTTGCTATAAATTCTGTGTTTTACAACTGTGTCCTCCACAACCACCTGATGAAGGAGCAGTGCTCCGAAAGTTGTGCTTCCAAATAAACCTGTTGAACTATAACCTGGTGTTGTGTGATTTTTAATTTTGTACATCCCAGCCCAACACCAGCACCTCCAAATCATTTTTTTTGCCCGTTTTGATTGTCCCTGTAGCAAACAGAAAAGATCCAAATGATGGACACAATTGCAGCAGCAGCCAGAAGAAATAATTTGAAAGTAGATTAGATTACTTACAGTGTGGAAACAGGCCCTTCGGCCCAACAAGTCCACACCGCCCCGCCGAAGCGCAACCCACCCATACCCCTACATCTACCCCTTACCTAGCACTATGGGCAATTTAGCATGGCCAATCCACCTGACCTGCACATCTTTGGACTGTGGGAGGAAACCGGAGCACCCGGAGGAAACCCACGCAGACACGGGGAGAATGTGCAAACTCCACACAGTCAGTCGCCTGAGGCAGGAATTGAACCCGGGTCTCTGGCGCTGTGAGGCAGCAGTGCTACCCACTGTGCCACCGTGCCGCCCACGGTGTAGTTTGTGATGCCTTAAAAATTGCACAGTGGACATTTATTAATGCAGTAATGTTGTCTTCAGTAGTGTGAGGTTAAAACATGACAGGGATTCATGTGGGCATTTAAGGTGGTAGTCTTGCCGTCTCTATGTTCTGCTGGTGGACACCCTTTTTCCAAGATGGTAGCTGGCACATTTCCCATCAGAAGCATAGGTTTGTGTTTTAGATGTCATTTTCCAACATTAAGAGGTACATGATAACTGAAAAAACAAGTTCAATTTCTGCTTGTTGAAGTTGAAGGTGATACACTTGGACACAAAACCAAGAAACCTCATTCAAGTCATTGCTTTCTGTGACATGCAATTGCATTGACTCCTAGATTGTAAAGACTTCAACAAGTAGGCATGGATTTTTACAGAGGTATGCTGGGAGGTTAAAAGAAAATCTAACTAAACAAGGCAATAAAATGAATTGCTACATGCTTCAAATACAAACACTCAAGTTAAGAACTTTAGGATGCCGAAGGCTGTTAAAATTAATACACAAAAAGAAAATGGTACTATCATTAAGGAAATGTTATAGGTTATAAAATCCTTCATTGTAACTTAAAACTAATTTATACCTATTCTAACATTACCGATAAATTTATATCAGTATTGTCATCAGATATAGAGACTGATCCATTGAACCAGTTTACAGTTACCAAAAGGTGCAATTCAGAAATAAGGAAGGCTAGGAAAATATCGAGCTTGCATTTTTATGGACCACTTTAAAAGTTCTTAGAGTTCTTCACAGCCAATGAGTATATTTATAATGTAATTACATGAAGGATCATGGAAGAATTAACTATTAACTTTTCTCAATATGTTCAAATTATGATTAGCACATTGAGAGTAAGACAGTTGCTTATAATTCTCTCCAGACTATTTTTAAGCCAATTGTACTAATGATTTCATCTTGTAATTTACAGATTAGATTAGATTACAGATTACATTACAGTGTGGAAACAGGCCCTTCGGCCCAACAAGTCCACACCGACCCGCAACCCACCCATACCCCTACATTTACCCCTTACCTAACACTACGGGCAATTTAGCATGGCCAATTCACCTGACCTGCACGTCTTTGGACTGTGGGAAGAAACTGGAGCACCCAGAGGAAACCCACGCAGACACAGGGAGAACGTGCAAACTCCACACAGTCAGTCGCCTGAGGCGGGAATTGAACCCAGGTCTCTGGCGCTGTGAGGCAGCAGTGCTAACCACTGTACCACCGTGCCGCCCAACTTATTTATTAAACAATGTTTATGTGAATGAGGTTGCTAGGAAATATGTTAAATTTGTATTCTGTATTTAACACATGCAGTTTGAGGCCTGATTCATCCAGCACCCAGCTGCTCTGCCAAGCTGAGCATCCCAGTTGGGCCCATAAGGGCCGACCTGACCTCCCAATGACTGACCATTTCAATTCCTCTTCCCATTCCTTCTCTGACATGACCATCCTCGGCCTCCTCCCTTGCCACAGGAAATCAGACAGCAAATTGGAGGAACATCTTCTGCCTGGGCAGCCTAAAGCCTGGAGGACTCAACTCCAATTTCAAATAACCTCCCTTCTCAACACCGACTCCCTTTCCAGCCTCTCCTCCTCTCTGCCATTCCTCTGACCGACCTTACCTTCCAGCTACCAACAGGATTCATTCCTCCCCTTGACCAACTAGGTAGTACCCTCTACCTGTGGTCACCTATCACTACCTCACTATTCTGACTCTCTCATCACCCAAACCACTGTTCCCCACCCACCACACACACACACACACACACACACATCCTCTTGGAATATTTTCAGTGGGTTGAATTCCCCTTACTTCAGATAGTGTGATAGATTCCAAAAAAAAACTTCTTCAGAAACTCTTTCCAAGTGGTAAGAATGACTTTCAGAGTTTTTGGACTGCAGGCTTTGCTGAGGAGATCTGGAAAGAAAGGGAGACCGTGCAATGGAATGTTTCCTCTTATGCAGGTTTCAAGTTCTTACTAACTGAATTTAAAAATGTTAATATATTTTTCCACTCAAACTGTAGCATGGAACCTCATGCAAAATTCTTCAGACTGTATAATTCATTCAAATTTCTTATACCTTGCAATTCTGTGCAGAATAACTTAGAATCAGAACACCATTTGTGATAAGTCATGATTTAACACTTTTTTCGAGTTCAGCCAATACCTGGTTGACGTACTTTAAAGTTAACACACTGCACAGTAATGCTTTTTTCTGTTGTGTTCAGTTCTTTTTCACTAGTAATGCATTCTTTCCTTAAAATGCCAAGATATATTTACATGCATCCCCTAAATCCCCTAAAAAAACATATTTGAATCACAAGGTCTTCATAAATAATATTCACAACTGCCTGGGGTAGAAAATTCCAATGATGAACAATTCTTTGAGTGAGAATATTTCTCCTAATTTCAGGCCAAAATAATTTACCTTTTATTCTGATCCTATACCCCCTTGCTGCCCAACCAAGGGAAACACCTCTCAATGTATAAAATATACCATTGATCTCTTTTATGTAGTAGTGAATGGCTAATTGGATTAAGTTAGCTATTGTCTGCTCTGGCCTGAAGGGACAATTGCAGATTTAAAAGGCATCTGGATGGGTACATGAATAAGAAGAGTTTAGAGGGATATGGGCCAAGTGCTGGTAAATGGGACTTGATTAGGTTAGGATATCTGGTCGGCATGACGAGTTGGACCAAAAGGTCTGTTTCCATGCTGTATATCTCTGTGACTGGATGACTATATAAAAAAAATCAGGGCAAGAGTCATCTTTGCAATCATTGGTAGCACCATCCTCTCCTGCTGGGAGCTTGCAGATCTGTCTTCCAAGATGTGGCAAATTTCCGTTAGCACCCCAGTTATGAAATAGAATCAATAAACACATTACACCTGGTTCAAGTGAGAGAAAGATTTGGAATGCTAAGTGCTAACCTCCCCTTCAAGCAATTCATCCTCTCGTTTTTGCCTTTTCTCCATCTCATGCTGAATGTCAAGGAGCATGGTAGATATTTTCTAATCCCCTGTTGCAGAGAGGTTATGACACATCCCTGTAACAAATGGGACTTCAATCTAGGCCTCTTGGTTCAAAGGTAGGGACATTGCTACTGAGCCACAAAAGCACTCCAAAGGAGCATGTTAATAACAGCATTATGACTGGAATAGGAATGGACTTGATTTGATGTGAAGACTTGAAGTCATTAGTCGGGCCCTTTCCTGTTGCAGGACTACTCCTACCTGCTAATTTTATCAATGTTAAACAATTCTACAAGCCATCAAACACTTCCAACACACTCAAACAGAACCAATTAAAATCAATCAGCAGCTACCTGAAAGTTGTTAATAATCCCTTTAAATACTGGCAAGGAGCTCTTTCCTGTTGTTGAATACATATTCAGCTGTGTGTGTTTAAGAGACAGTGAGATTACAGATGGCAGCAATGACTGACATCACAACCTGCCTAATTTGTTTACTTCCAAACCCAACTCTAAAAACATCTCATAATGATGTCTGGCACATGTTATGCCAGAAATGTGAAAGTACGCACCAGTTTGAAACCAAATCAAACCTCATTGCATGGAAACTATAGGCGCTACAGAGCTGAATTACACAATCTCAAGCTTTAAGAGATTTTCATATTAGTTTTTAAATTTAGTTTGAAAATCAGCATGAAGAGGATTATCTATTCATGTGTTTGTCATTAGTAGCTTAATTACCATGGTGGATTGAATGACAGTATCAAAGTGTGTGTTGAAACAGGCAGTAAAAAGATATGAATTCTACTACATATGTTTTCATTAACAAAATATGTGGGGAGAATTGCATTGCTGCATTATTGCAGACTGGATATATCAATAGAGTCAGTGCGGTGTTTCATACTCAATACAAAAGTCTGCTTCTTATTTGTCAAGTTCAGTGAATGTATAGTGCAGATAATTGATTTACTGATACAGGGTGTAGTTTGCTTCTATGGCATCTCGAGAAGTATACATTGATAGAATGAGGTTAACAATCACACACCACAATGTTATAGTCCAACGGGTTTATTTGGAAGCACTAGCTTGTGGACCGCTGCTCCTTCCTCAGGTGGTTGTGAACCAGGACCATAAGGCACAGAATTTATAGCAAAAGGTTACAGTGATACAATATTACATTGAACAAACCTAGATAATTAAGTCTTTCATCTTTTAGAATGGGTTTGCTGGTTTTGGTTCTTTGACATGTAAATCCCAGAACTTCTTTCAAGTCACATTTCATAATAACTTAAGGTTTTATAACAAAAGGTGACATCTCAGCTCAGACAATGCCTTAAAGGTGTGGGGTTAACATCTGTCTGTAGCCCAATTGTGAATCAGACTGGTTCTATTTCCAAAGTGGAATTTACAAAATATTGCAAAATATGCAGGTTTGAGCAAAATAGAATAATAGTCCAAAGATGTGCAGGTCAGGTGAATTGGCCATGCTAAATTGCCCGTAGTGTTAGGTAAGGGGTAGATGTAGATGTAGATGTAGGGGTATGGGTGGGTTACGCTTCGGCGGGGCGGTGTGGACTTGTTGGGCCGAAGGGCCTGTTTCCACACTGTAAGTAATCTAATCTAATCTAATCTAATCTAATCTAATCTAATGCTGCAAATACAAATTCACCCCATAAATTTGAGTGTGTGCGCTTGTAGGAGAGAGAGAGAGAGAGAGAGAGAGCGTGTCTGTATGTGAGTGCGTGTGCATGTGAGTGTGCAAGCTTGGTAAAGTGTGTGTGAGTGTGATGGAGTATACGCCTGTGAAAGGGTATGTGTGTGGGTGTGAGTCTAGTGGGTGTATGTGCATATGAGGGAGGGGTATGCGTGAGTGTTTGAGAATGTGTGTGAGAGAGAGAGAGAGACTGAGTGTGTGTGTGTGTTTGTGTGTGTGTGTATTGCAGTGGGGTCATCTGTAGTGTGATATGAACCCAAGGTCCTGGTTGAGACCACCCCCCTGGGTACCGAACTTGGCTATCATCCTCTGCTTGGCCACTTTGCATGGTTGTGTATCCCAAAGTCCACCTTGGAGGATGATCACCTGAAGATCCGAGGCAAAATGTCCCTGACCACTGAAGTGTTCCCCGACTGGGAGGGAACACCCCTGCCTGGTGATTGTTGCGCAGTGTCCATTCATCTGTTGTCATAGCATCTGCTCAGTCTTGCCAATGTACCATGCCTCAGGGCATCCTTGTCTGCGATGTAAGAGATATTAAACCTTGGCCAGGTCACATAAGTACCTGCCGTGTACATGGTGGGTGGTGTCCCCATGTGTAATGATGGATCTGTGTTGACACTCTGACACGTCTTGCAGTGGTTGCCATGACAGGGTTCTACATTGTCCTGAAGGCTGGGCAGTTTGCTCTTAACAATGATCTGTTTATGGTTTGGTAGTTGTTTAAAGGTGAGAAGTGGAGGCATAGAGAAGGTCTTGGCGAGATGTTAATCCTCATTAATAATGCTGGCTGTGAAGGACATGGCATAGCTTTTCAGCTCCCGGGACGTACTGGACAACTAAGGGTACCCTTTTGGTTGCAACCCATGTCTGTCTCCTGAGGAGATCATTATGGTTTCTCGCTGTGGCATGTCATAACTGGCTATCAATGAGTTGAGCATCATACCCTGTTCTTATGAGGAACTCCTTCAGCACTTTCTGGTGTCCATTATATTCCTCCTTATCTGAACAGATCCTGTGTAGACAGAGGGTTTGTCCATCAGGGATGGCTGCTTTAATATGTTTAAGGAGGAAGCTAGAGAAGTGTAGCATCATGAGGTTGTCCGTGGATTTGCGGTACAGTGAGGTGCTGAGGTGCCCATCCTTGATGGTGATGCATGTTTCCAAGAATGAGACAGATACTAAAGAGTAGTCAGTGGTAAATCTGATGCTGGAATGAAATGTGTTGATGTCACTGTGTAGTTGTTTCAGTGACTCCTCACTGAAACAACTACACTGGGTTCAGAGGAAGAAAATGTTGTCAATATATCTGATGTATGGTGTTGGTTGGAGGACCTGTGCAGCAAAGAAGTCTTGTTTGAACCCATGCATGAAAATGTTGGCATATTGGAGTGCAAATTTGGTCCCCACAGCTGTTCTGTGTGTCTGGGTGAAGAACTGGTTGTCAAAGGTGAAAACGTTATGATCGAGGATGAGACAGATGAGTTGTAGGACGATGTTTGGAGATTGGCAGTTGTTGGTATTGAGTACTGAGGCTGTTTCCCTGATGCTGTCATTGTGGTGTAGAGTGCTGAAACCTTATTGTGTCGAGGAATGTTCCCGATTCAACTGGTCCATGGGTGCTGATTTTCTGTAGGAAATCTGTAGTGTCTCAACAGAAGCTGGGGGGTCCCCTGTACAACAGGTTTCAAGATGCCTTTGACATAGCTAGAGATGTTCTCACACAGTGTCCCATTGCCTGATACGATGCCTGGGACGTCCTGGTGTGTTGGCTTTGTACCTTCAGAAGGCAGTAGAAATCTCCTGTGTGAGACGTATGTGGGATGAGAGCACATAGGAATCTCTGAAGGGCTGGGTCAAAAGTCTTAATCATTGTGTTTAGTTCACAGGTATGCTGTTTGGTCGGATTGGCTGGTAGTTGCCTGCAATGTTCCTGGTTGTTCAGTTGTCAGTACACTTCCTTGCAGTAATCTGTTCTATTCTGCTCCTTTATCTGTTGGTTTGATGGCAATGTTGTGATTGGTTTTGAGAACATGAATAGTCTTGCGTTATGATTGGATGATATTTTACTCTACATTGTGGGTGCGGCTGATGAATCTGGCATTTATACATTTCCTGATGGTTTGAGTATACATGTCAAGCCCAGGGCAGTAGCCCTCTGGTGGGGTCCAAATCTACTCCTTCTTTGGTCGCTCCACTGCTGATCTCTGTGATGACTGTTCCGGTTTTGTTGGTTGGCTCATTGAGATCACTGCTGGCATCTTGAAAGAATTCCTGAAGTTTCATTCATCTGATGAATTGCTCTGTGTCTGCCGCAAGATCAGTGGGGTCCTTTTTGGTGGTGGAGCAGAAATTAAGCCCTCAGCTAAGAACTTCAACCTCTTCTGTACTTGCTCTTATACACACACACATACATCCCCACACTCACACCCTCTCGCAGGCTTATACCCCACCACACTCACACATACTTTACCAAGCTTGCACATGCACAAACACACATTCTCTCAAGTGCACTTACACTCCTATGCACACACTCACTCTCACACATGCACACACACATATAAGTTTACGAGGTGAATTTGCATTTGCAGAATTATATTTGCAGATACATTCTATTTTGCTCAAAACCTGTAATATTTTGTAAATTCCACTTTGGAAATAGAACCAGTCTAACTCAAGATTGGGATACAGACTGACTCTGACCTTACACTTTTAAGGCTTGGGTAAAAATAATGACTGCAGATGCTGGAAACCAGATTCTGGATCAGAGTGGTGCTGGAAAAGCACAGCAGGTCAGGCAGCATCCGAGGAGCAGGAAAATCAACGTTTTGGGCAAAAGCCATTCATCAGGATGACTTTTAATGCATTGTCTGAGTTGAGATGTCATAAAACCTTTTGTTATAAAACATTAAGTTATCTTGAGAATGTGACTTAAAAGAAGTTCTAGATTTATATATTAATGAACCGAAAACTGCAATCCATTCTAAAAGATGAAATACTTAATTATCTAGGTTTGCTCAATGTATCTTTGTATCACTGTATTCTTTTGCTATAAATTCTGTGTCTTAGAGTCCTGCTTCACAACGTCCTGATAAAGACGCAGTGCTCCGAAAGCTAGTGCTTCCAAATAAACCTGTTGGACTATAACCTGGTGTTGTGTGATTTTTAATTTTGTCCACCCCAGTCTAACACCGACACCTCCAAATCATTGATAGGATGAAGCTGCTAGCATGATAGTCTATATTTGTATTGTCTAGACACTTCAAGATCAAGGGATTTTGTTAGTCTTGAGCATAAAGGAGAATAGTTCACAAGGGTCTACAGAATATACAATGCTGAAACAGGGCATTTGACCCAACTCATCCATGACGGTCTTTCCATCTGATCTGATTCAAACAAACAACACTTCTGTTCCTTTCTCCCAAATCTGATCATCTATACCCGCCTTAAAATGATGAATAGCAATTGTTTCAATTTCTTGCTGAGCTGATGAGTTCCACCTTCTTCTCCTCCCTCTGGTGAAGAGATTTCTTTTGAATTTGCTATTGTACATTCTTTGTGTCAACTTTACATGGATAGCTTCCAATGTTACTCTTCCCTACAAATGGAAACATTTGTCAAAGCCCTAAAAAGCCATAACAAAACAAAGAAGTACAGTATACGTTAACTCGGAAATGTCAGTGTGAGGTGCGGTCAGGGCTTGAGGGATCTGGCTTGCAGCCCTGGAGAGATTTTAGCTTGTGGAATTCATTTTAACAGAGTATGGTCAAAACTCCATCCAAACCTTGCTGGAAATAGTACCTTTTCGGAGTGGCATTTTGCTGCTAAGAACTGGATAGAGGTGCCCTCTTGTGGTACAGTGGTAGTGTCCCCATCCCTGGACCATGAGATCTGGTTTCAAGTCCCAATTGCTCTGGAAGTGTGTAATAACATCACTGAAAGTGTAGATGAGAAAAATAGTTTAATTTTTTAAAAAGGACTTGAGAGAATGGTAAGCAATAATGATGTAATTTACCAAGCGAAATAATCATCATTAAGGGAGGGATAGCCTGGTTAGCAGAATGTTCAAAGTGCTGCCAAAGCTGATCACTCCAATTTTTCTGGCTTAAAAACAGAAAAGAAAGAATGTGCATTTATATTGCACTTTTTACGTCTTCAATATTTCCCAATAGGTCTTACAGACAATAATTTTAAGGTGTGGTCACTGTTGCAATGTAGAAAAGAATTGTAGTCACGTTCTACATAAAATAAAGTTCCACAAAGTAAAAGTCATGTGAGTTCTACCATGATGTATTACATTCACTTCAATAAATACCTTGTGTTGAACACACAGCCGATTTTTACAGACAAAACATGATTATTCTTGATCCTGAAAAGTTCCCAGTCTACCTCAGATTATCCTGAGTAAGGTAAGGTATCTAAAACATTTAATTAATAGGTGAAACTGTTGTTGCAATTGCAACTACATAGAAGGGTGTTGTTTGTTGCAAACAGTTGTTACTGCCAAGTCAAAATGACATGGACTATGGTGAGACTTATGGCAGAGTAGAGGTCGAAATCCAGTGAGGCTATTTCAAAAGCAAGAGCAGCTTGCTGCATCTTTTTAAATCTGCTGTGTGGTGAAACAAGCTTCTCATTAAGCAGCAGTGAATTAGATTAGATTCCCTACAGAATGGAAACAGGCACTTCAGCCCAACAACTCCACACACTGACCCTCTGAAGAGTAACCCACCCAGACCATACCCCGACTAATAAACCCATCACTATGGGCAATTTAGCCTGGCCAAATCATCTGACATACACATCTTTTGATTGTGGGAGGAAACCCATGCAGACACAGGGAGAATGTGCAAACTGCACACAGACAGTCACCCAAGGCAGGAATTGAACCCAGGTCCCTGGTGCTGTGAGGCAGCAGTGCTAACAGCTGAGCCACTGTGCCACCCCTTGCTAATTAAAAGGGATTATAACCTTATATTTGCTGAAAATGACCTTATTAATAATCAGCTTCCAACCTTACCAAGCTAAGTATGAAAAGTTTTGACACAGATGTCAAAGCATTTACCAGGTAACTTCAGATTATTGCTGTTATGATCCATGGGTACAGCTGCACACACCACTCAATCATGGACATTGGCATTTGATGTGTGCCAACCTTTTACAGCCATTATGGCATTTTTCCCATCAATTTGCAGTCTGCTTAGGAAGCACAGGCTTGCATTACAGAGTGAACTGGCAACTAGCATTGGAAGACTATAGCCAGGGCATCTTACACAAAGTGACAGGCACCCAGGCTGAGCCCAGGCCTGGTCACTTTCACTCTTAGCACTCATTCACTCAATGTCTACCTGCTTGCAGCATCCCATCCTTTGCCTTGCCATGTATACTATGTGTATCACCACTTCAGCCAGAACCTAAAGACTATTATTACAGCCATGTTGACATACCGCATGGGCAAACACAGACAGCCTGCTTGTTGTGCTTGTCATTAGCGATATCTGTCTGGGATTGGAGTGTTTGGAGTGTTATCTTTATGAACAACACACTGGAATATCAATCTAATGCCAAAAGCATGTACAAGCTGCCTGCATGGCAATCACACAGCACATTTAACCAACCAAACAGCTGTGTCAGAACCTGGGTCAGAATGAATCTTCAGTCCAGTCAAGTAGGGGTTGCTGCCCTTCAGAGGTTCCTGCTTTCATCAGTCACACGCACGGTATGTTGACCACAGTAGGTCATTGCTTAATTTGCTGAAGGTCAGGGGATCTGCCCATTTCCAATCCAGGGAGTGGGCAACAGTCCATTCTGTAGGGCCAACCGTTGATAGGGGAATCTCAATCAAGAATCCACAAGAGTGGTCAAGGGGCTTGTCAATCATGTCTAAGGCTGCTCTTTAAAGACAGTCAAAGGTCTGGATCGAATTTAGTCCTGGGGATCAATCTATTAACTATTCAGAAGGGTACAAGAGGAACAAATCACTGCCAAATGGGTGAGGAACCTAAGGCTGATGGGGACTCCAGCAAATCTAATATGGTCATCTCAATGATGCAGTGAAGCAGCAATGACTTAAAAGGAGGAAAATGTTGGGCAAAGGTATCCCATAATTTGTGAAACTTCTAAGGATGTTAGGGGATGAGGGGAGTATTGCTTAATCTTTTGTCATGTCAGTACTGAACTGGTTTCATGGTTGACATGACTCTCGATGGGAAGGGGGCCAGTATACAGCAGCCACTCCCTTTTTGATGTTACTGTGTCAGTTACTCAAAGATAGTTACACCTTCACAAAGGTACAGCACATACTTCCACCAGGGCCACAGTGGAGCAGACAACAGTGCTTCTGAAAATGTAGCTCCGTTTCTTGGACCTGTTGGGGGTGCCCTCCAGTGTAGTCTAAACAGGGTGTGCCACAGCATCGTGATACGCTGTTCACACAGGCAATGAGGTGATGTGATAGATGCTGATGAGCAAGGGAAATGGGAGCATCCTTCTGAGGAGGAGAATGAGAACATTGAGGAGGAGGAGGAAATTCTCCTTGTCCAAGAAAGAGCTCAGTTGCATTAGGCTCTACAAGCCAGGCAGGACCTGACTGATACATGGCTCAATAGATTGAAAGCTGAGTGTAGCAGGCCATCATGAAATGTAAAACAACCATTGGTCTTGAGAGCAGCATTTGGTTTATATTGTGGGGGCAAACTGTAGACTCAATTAATTTTGTTTGTGTTTAATTTTGGTGTGTATGAATGCAAGCTTATGCTTGGAATTGTCCAATGATGTTCCTCTACACAACAATGACAAGGTCTACAAGTGGGCACTGGGGACAGGGTAGCAGTGACTTAGAGAAAGTGGTTAGACCGGTAAACTATGTGGCCTCATGTTAAATAGCAACTAGAGTGAGAGAATGGGGCTGTATGTGCAAGAGAGTGTCAGCCACACTAGCTAAGTGTGGTGAGAAGGTGGTGTTGTGGCTATTGTGCCATCATGTTGCCAGTGATGGGAAGCTGCAGATTGCCAATGCTTGTGTAGCTGCACAGTGGTCTTTAAATGTGCTGTATGTGCAAGAGATTCTAATCTTTAGGCACATAGCAAGTGAGTGGTAAATTGTTCTGGGAAAGGGGTAATGGCAAGATCAAGATAGAATCAGATGAGATGGCTTTCATAAGGATAGGGTAGGTGGGTTTGGTAAGTAATGGCAAGAAATCTTGGCCTCCTGATGGAAACTCCTCGAAAACTACTCAATGGAACTCACTTTTAGTCAAAAAAAAGTAAGATTCACCTATCTCTCTGTAACACAACTGATTAATGGCTTTATGAATCAGCCCAGTGTGATACCACATATGTAAGCTGTTCATCCAATAGACTGGAGGATAACATCAAGAGCATGTTCCTTTGGTTGTTTGTAACAAGCAAGCTATTGATGCTATCAACAAGCAAAAGCTTGCAAAACTTGCAAAATTGTCCCACATTGTTCGACAACATTTGCTGGATAATCTTGAATATGCAAGAAAATACCCCAACAAGCAATTTAGTGGCTCCTGTTGTGATGCATTTGGGTACACTGGAAGCTACGTATGTAATTACATTGAGTCCTTTGCCAACACAAAGAACATGTAGCTGCACCATGCTTGTTGCAATTCAACAACATTGGTGACAGCCATTTTCTGGTTCGTTTCTCAGGGAAATACCCTGATCAATCAGCGACAGCTGCTTGATTTAATATTTAAACAAAGCTTTGATATCTGTCAAACAGCATTGATGGATGCATTCTTTGGCAATACTTTGACCAGAGTCCACTTGCCAATCAATCAATCAGCACTCTCCTTTCCCTTTGAAATGATGTTCTTGTCAAATGCTCTGATGAGTTTAAGAAAAAAAGTCCTTGACAAACCATGTCTTTTTTGAACTATAATCAAGTTCTATAATATCAAACACTAAACATTTTTTAAAAGTTTTTTTTTATTGCCGGATAAAATAAGCAGGAATTTCCCTGCTTCTTTTTGAACTGATGCCATGAGATCTTTTATGTTCATTTGATGGAGCAGACAAAGTTAATCTTTCATCTGACTGTTGGAACTGAAGATAATGCAACGCTCCTTTAGTGCAGCTTGGATTATATACACTAACATAGGTTTAAAAGGAAACTGAAGACATTTGAACTTACCTGGGTGTATTTTGGCTCTCATTCTGATTGTCAGCTGGTCTCGCCTCCAGTGAAAGCAACCAAGATAATATTGCAATCAGGCCTGGAGATGGCATTGGAGCTCAACCTATGCAGTTACATGATGTGAAGGTGCTGATGTTGGACTGGGGTGGATAAAGTTAAAAATCACACAACACTAGGTTATAGTCCAACAGGTTTATTTGGAAGTACAAGCTTTTGGAGTGCTGTTCCTTCATCAGGTACCTAGCTGACAAAAGAGCAGTGCTTTAGAAGTATGGTCATTATCTTTCTGAAATTGACTGAGCCAGTACACGTGTCTTTGCCTTAGGAATGAACGTATTCTAATGGAATACATAACAAGACCTTTGAGTTGGTGACCTTGTCATAGAATCATACAGCACAGAAACAGACCCTTCGGTCCAACCAGTCCATGATGAACATAAGAAGGCTGGGAATGTTTTTTTCACTAGAGTGAAAGAGGCTGAAAGGTGACCTCAGAGAGGTTTGTAAAATCATGACAGGTGTAGATAGATTAATGGTAGCTATCTTTTCCCTAGGATGGGGGATTTCAAGACTAGAGAGCATACTTTTATGGTTAGAGGAGAGAGATTTAAAAGACATGAGGGGCAAATTCTTTACACACAGAATGTGGTTCTCAAGTGGAAGGAACTTTGAGGGAGGGTTGAATGTGACACAGCTATAAATTTTAAAATACACTTGGGTAAGTACATGAATAGGAAAGGTCTGGCGGGATATGGGCCATAAGCAGGTAAGCGGGATCAGTTTAGTTTGAGATTATGTTCAGCATAGACTGGTTAGACTGAAGGATCTGTTTCTGTGCTGTATGATTCTATGACAAGGTCAACAACTCAAAGGTCTTGTTGTGTATTCCATCAGCATACATTCATTCCTGAGCCAAAGACACCTGTACTGGCTCAGTCAATTTCAGAGAGATGATGACCATATTTCTAAAGATATTTGGTACCAGCCATTGGATCATAATCTGTTGGACCTCTAAATCTCTATGACAAGACCATTTTCAAGTGAGATATTAAAATAGTAGAACATAGAACAGTACAGCACAGGAATAAGTCCTTCGCCCATGGTGTTGTGCTGAACATAACGCCAAATTAAACTACTCCCTCTGCCTGCCCTTAGTCCATATCCCTCCATTCCTTGCATATTCATGTGTTTATCTAAGAGTCACTTAAATGTTTCTATTGTATCTGCCTCCATCACCACACCTGGCAGTGTGTCGCAGACAAGGAGAAAGTGAGGACTGCAGATGCTGGAGATCAGAGCTGAAAATGTGTTGCTGGAAAAGCGCAGATCAGGCAGCATCCAAGGAACAGGAGAATCGACGTTTCGGGCATCAGCCTTTCTTCAGTGTGTCCCAGACTCCCACCCTGCCCCTCACGTCTCCTTTGAACTTGTCCCCTCTCACCTTAAATGCTTGCCCCCTAGTATTAGACATTTCAACTCTGGGAAGAAGATACTGACCATCAACTTATGCATCTCATAATTTTATAGACTTCTATTAAGTCTCTCCTCAGCCTTTGCTGCTCCAGAGAAGACAACCAGAATTTTTGTAGCCTCTCTTTATAGCTCAAACCCTCTAATCCAGTCAGCATCCTGGTAAACCTCTTCTGCACCTCCTCCAAAGCCTCCATGTCCTTCCTGTAATGTGGCATCCAGAATTAAACTCAATACTCTAAGTGTGGCCTAACTAAAGTCTTGTAAAGCTGCAACATGACATCCTGACGCCTGTGCTCAGGTCACAACCAATAAAGGCAAACATGTCTTCTTTATCACCCTATCTATTTGTGTGGCAATGGATATTGATATTGAAAGTTGGGGATACTTTTGGAGCTGGACTGTTTGCTAGGTCACTGGAAGAGGCAAGGAGAAAAAGAAACACGACCTGAGAAAGCAAATTCTGGGGAATCCTGTACCTTCTCATCCCGTAACCTTCCACTGAAGCTAATGTAGCAATGACTGCAACTCCTGAGTCCGCTAGGCAATGTTGAGCACAAAGTTAACAACAAAGGCATCAATCATCATCTCAAGACTAGAAAGCTGCTCAAGAAACCTACATTCAAAAATATTACTGATTAATGCCTGTTACAAATTCTGAATTTGCTTCCAGTGTAGCTAATTAGATATTTTCAATGATTCAAATAAATCTCAATGTTGTTACTAGAAATTTAGAATGAAACAATTACTAAAGTGATATCATATTACTACCATACTTTCACAGGCACTAAAGTTGGGCTGTTATGGTACAGTGATAGTGTTCGTATTCAAGTGTGTAATTAAACTTGAAAAGGTACAAAAACGATTTACAAGGATGTTACTGGGACTGGAAGGTTTGAATTATAAGGAAAGGTTGGATAGGCTGGGACTCTTTTCCCTGAAGTGTAGAAGGCTGAGGGTTGACCTTAGAGAGATTTATAAAATCATGAGGGACATTAATAAGGTGAATAGCCAACACCTTTTCCCAGGGTAGGGGAGTCTAAAGCTAGAGGACATAGGGTTAAAGGTGAGAGGGAAAAGATTTAAAAAGGAACCTGAAATGCTACTTTTCGACATAGAGGTTAGTGCGAATATGGAATCAGCTGCCAGAGAAGTGGTAGAGGCAAGTATAATTACAAATTTAAAAGACATTAGGACAGATACATGGATAGGAAAGATTTAGAGGGATATAGACCAAACACAGGCAAATGCAATTAGTTCAGTTTAGTAAACCTGAATGGCAAGGGAGAGTTGGACTGAAGGGCCTGTTTCTGTGCTATATGATTCTATAACTCTAAGTCATATTCAAATTCCCCCTGCTCTAGAGGTGTGTAGTAATGTCTAAACAGGTGGACTAGAAAATCTGAACTTAAAACAAGTACATACATTAAAAGGAAAAATGTATATAAATTTATAGATCAGTTATCACAACTGCTTTATTGTCAATAAAAATACTATTGCTGAAGTATTGTAATATGCTAGGCAATCAACTCAGTTAAGACAATGCTAGTTTCTTTTATTGCACCAACTAGCAAGATAGTTAACCACTTCAATAGGTTGAGGGTGATAGTCACTGAAATTCTGTGTCATGTAAATGTCACAGAGGGCTGCTGATGCAGAAAATCGAATGCAGTGTGATTTTCTGCCCATTGAGATTATGAAAGCTCATTCATGACTTTGAGAAGTTACCAGCCATTTCAAGACTTTCTGGTGCCAGAGGCACAGACTGTAGTTCCTGAATAAAACTTAACTATTCACTAATTCATTAATTATCTAGCTATTCACGAATTGAATCTAAGGATTCAAGTTACTTTCATTTTGTTCAAAATATCCAGCTCATCCTGGGTCGATAGAGCTAACATCATGCAAGTGGTATAAAACTCTCTTGATTGAAACAGGGACACTGTTTAAACCTCTGTCTTCATGGCAGATAGGTACGAAAGAACATGCAATATTTCTTGAAAGATATTACCAACCCTGCTGTGTTGTTTTGGATCCTATAGACACCATTGAGTGATTTACAATGATGATGGCTTATTCAAAGCAGCAGAATCATATTACAGCAATTTAAAGTGAGGTGTGGTGTCATTTCCTTGCATGCCTGAACTTATGCGACCTTGTGATTCAGACAGAAATAATCTTTTAGAAATTAATTTGTATTTGACAGGTATTATGGACTACTTGGCATAAAACTTAGTTAAATGTCAATGTGGAAAATTATTTGGAACATTCATCACTGTCATCAGCATGGAGGCAGACATAAAATGCACCTGTTCAGTTTGAATGAGCTAAACTTGTATTTAAGTTCAAACCGCATTTAAAAAAAAGTCATGATACAACAACTCTCCCCTCCATATTTTAAACGTTCAACAAAAAAAATCTCCACAACCTATTATCAAACAAAAAATACTTTTAATCAGAAAAGCTTCCACATAATTTATGATTTATTTCACCATGTATTGTATTCTTTCTGGCATTACTGCTGACTGCCTCCTGACCACAAGTTCTGACTAAAATATAGGTGAGAAATACCACTCTGACATACTCTGCATTAATATGTTGAAATCTGGATAAAAGCCAAAATAAGCTACTAATTTCCTTGTTTGAACTGCTCACAATTATTTGGACAGGTCTTTAATAAGGAGCTTGACAGTCGTTTAAATACAAGTGTAAATGTAAAATAAGGAACAGCTCAGATGACATGAAAGGAAAAATGATCCAGTTGAGATAATTGCTGTTTTTTTCCTCTTCCCCCAAAGTGATGCAAGTTTCAAATAGACAAGTGTAATTTCCCAGGTAGAGAAAAATGTCAGGTTTCATCCCATCAAATGTTGCTAGACAGAGAGGCAAAGCTATTTAATTTTCCCTTTATTTGATCCAGGACACAAGCATTATTAACTATTTGCAAATCGAAATTTTTTTTTATATATAGTTTCAGTCCAGTTATAACATAGCATATCTAATCTAAGTACTGTTTGCGTGGTTCTTGCAGCATTATAGTAACCCTTGGATCCTTGGAATCTAGCTCTTGGGCATGATTCTTGGGTCACCAAAGGATTAGCCCAGCACAACACAATGAGCACTTAGAGCAGACAAACTTATTATTTGGAGGGACGAAAGAGATAAAAGAATGAGGAAAAAGATGAATATATTGTGGATCCCTGATCAGTCCATTCCCAGGGGGACTGCATTGTCGCATAGAGAAGAGGGAGGTATAAACAGGTTAATATTTGAGTTAAAGAACTCTGTCTAATGGGATGAGATGAATACAGAAGTCTAGAGCCCTGCATTTCCAATCTAGCCCGTCTTGCACAGAAATGCAAGTTCTGAAGTAATTGATGTGCTTTAATGTTACATCGAACACAGAACATAGAACAATACAGTGCAGAACAGGCCTCGATGTTGCGCCGACCTGTGAACTATTCTCAACTCGTCCCCCTACACTATCCCACTTCTTGATAGAAATCATGCGCAACTGTTGAAGAACCTATGGGAAATGTGTTCTTTCTTTTTAAAATGGGAGAAGACTAATTAACTTAAGTGGCCAGTACTGTGGCCACCTTTGTAATTTCAGCTGAAATCCTGTCTGCTGTACATTGCCAGCTGATCAGAGTGGTAGTTGCTAGCAATAAGTTCCAAGGACTTCAAAGAGCTTCCTTTAGTTTGCAGGCATTTCTACTTCACATGTTTATTCCCTTGCTTACGTTTGTACACTTGGAAGCAGATCATGCTGTTCATAATTAATATTGTTTTCAGTGTGTATACACAAGAGTCTGAAAATGATAGGGGAATTCAGATGACATTTGTTTTAATTAGTAACTTTATTTTCAGTATAGAAAAGGAGACCTCTGCTTTCAACACTCTTTCTAGTCTCCTGATGTTCTCTCTGAAATAGCTCCAGAGGTCAGTATCCCATCACCAAGTCACCCTTTATTGACACGTGGAGGGTCCTTGACACTGATCCAACTTCTTCAGAGTGAGTAGAACTTCTGGCACTCCTGTTTATATAAAGTCATAGAGTACAGCATGGAAACAGACCCTTCGGTCCAATTCATCTGTGCCAACCAGGTGTAAGATATTGCATTTTAGATTCTCTTTATTAACTCACTCACCAGCTCACTATATTCATTAATACAAGGTTCCTGTTCATTCATTTACAAGCCCTTACTAGCCCATTATTTACAGTAACACAGTTTATCAGGTCTATTTCTATATCAAAAGCTACCTCTAAATAGGTGTCAATATCATAAACAATATCATCCCCAACAAGTCGCCATGAAACATTATAATATTAATCAGCCCTTTCCAAGCATCTCCTGGACCTGAATGTATTACAGAACATCAAACTAACAGTTTCCCCAATTACCATATACTTGTTAAATATCTTTTAACTGGGCCATCACTCATGCTCTCTCTCAGGCAGACATCCTCCACATTCACACCCTCTCATAGGCATTTACTCCATTACACTCATGCACACACACACACATACACACACCCTCTCTCCCACGCGCACATGCTGTCTCTCTCCCTGACATACACACACACAGACACACACACAGACACACACACACATTAAGTCTACAGGGTGAATTTGTATTTGCAGAATTGTATTTGCAGATACATTTTATTTTGGTCAAAAGCACAAAATCTGTAGGCAGTCAACTTTTTTTTATAATCCATGTAACACTTTATAAATGGAGAATCGATGCTTCGGGCATAAGCCCTTCTTCAGGAATGAGGAAGGTGTGCAAAGCAGGCTAAGATAAAAGGTAGGGAGGAGGGACGTGGGGGAGGGGCGTTGGGAATGCGATAGGTGGAAGGAGATTAAGGTGAGGGTGATAGGCCGGAGAGGGGGTGGGGGCGGAGAGGTCAGGAAGAAGATTGCAGGTCAAGAAGGCGGTGCTGAGTCCGAGGGTTGGGACTGAGATAAGGTGGGGGGAGGGGAATGAGGAAGCGGGAGAAATTTGCATTCATCCCATGTGGTTGGAGGGTTCCTAGGCGGAAGATTCCACTTGGGCTACAGAGTCAACAAGACTGGGTTACGCCGTAGGAAGATGAATGGAATCTGATCAAAAGTTGACTCTGTAGCCCAAGTGGTCTCCCTGTAGCACAAGTCCTCTCTGTGAGGGATTGGGTATTTATCCAACTGTAAAACATGGTTTTCCATCTGGTTAAAATCCCCACATAAGGTGAACCAACCCATTAGGTTTCACAATCGGTATGACTGGTGCTGCCCATTCCACAATCTGTATTAGTTTGATGATTCGGTTGCTTTCCAGCTTTCTGATTTCTGCCTCTGTGTTTGCCTGCAAGGCAAATCACACTCGGGGGACCTTGCAGAATTGTGGAATTGCTTCCTGGTCAACATGCAACTTGACCTTAGGCAACCATTTTCTAATCAAAAAATGTTGAGCCAATCAAGGTGAATCTTTGTCAATCAATTTTGTCCCATCAAGCTTGGGCTGGTGCCTTTTCCTACAATCAGTGGTAACTGAACCAGCTGCTTCTCAGAGACCGGAACTGAAATTATACCCTTAAACTGTAAAGATTGCCTGGTACAGGTTCTCACTCTACCCATGGTCTTCCATTGAGGTTTGGAGTCCAGACCAAATTTTGTTAAAGACTGATTCTACAGTCACTGAAGTAGCCACACCAGTTTTGACTTCCATTGGAACTGGGTGATAATTTTACCAAACACTTATTTTAATTGATTCAGATTTAGATAATGCTTGGCAATTTAACTGTTCCAAGCTTAATGTAGTGGACTTTCCAGGGAGTGCACTCTCCTGGATACCAGCCTATGTATTCCCTTCCTCAATTTAAGTCAAGTGGGACTCTTTTGCATTCAAAAGCTTTACTGGCAGCAACTGTAGTGGCTTGTTGGCCCAGATCCTGAATAAAATTTTAACTGTTTGACATAGGCTTGTCACTGCTTTGGGGTTTTGCTGTGGGCCGACCTAGAGTCCATCTGTTCAGGATATGTACAGAGTGAGGCTATGCAATTTTTTCACTCAAATGGTGTTTTCTAAGCTCAAACAGACTGGTGAGAGTGTCTAATTCAATTGAATTACTCTGCAAATCATATGCTCCATTTGCAGTATTTTCCAATGATAAAGCCAGTTTCAGTATTTGTTTGAAGTCTAGTTGAGCATCAGCTAATAAACACTTTTGCATGGTTACATCATAGATCTCACCAAACAGTCTCTCAGCATCTCATTAAGGGTTAAGTCAAAGTCACGTGCCTCTGCATCTTAACCTAGTCAAAATATCCCATTACAGTTTCCCTGGTTCTCAAATTGCTGAATAAAACCAACCAGAATTAGAGGAGGTTTGGTATCATAATATTCCTTAACTAAATCTGTCAAGTCCTGAAAGGTTTCAGTATCTGGTGCCTCAGGGAAAAATAGGCGCCTAATAGCGAAAACAGCTACAGGGTCCACAAGGTTCCACAGGAGACTTGCTCATTGCTTTTCATCTGCCCCAAGTCGGGGTCACTTGTCCAGAAAAAGGATGTATTCTTTCCGCATACTGGGCCCAGTCTTCAACAGCAGGATAGAACAAGTCAAGCTTTCCATATAAGGGGATGATGCTTACCCAAACTCAAAGATGACTGTTGCAAGTGAATTTCTTCAGGAGCATACTTTTCTCTCATCGCCACTGAAATAACTCCACAGATGGCAGTATTCAGTCACCAACTTACACATGGAGTGGCCTTGATAATGATCCAGCTTCCTCAGAGCCAGCTTTCAGAGTGAATGGACACTCTGACTCTCCTATTTCCATCTGTCAACCAGGACTCCCTAATCGGACCAGATTAACTTCCCCAATCAGGGGGCTTATATTCTATAAAGAGCATCTGGCTGAGCTTGTTACAATCACTACACCTTTCAATAATTTCAAGAGAATGAAAATAAGGTGGGTTTGGCTATGTGATACCCATCAGCAGATTACTGCATATACTGTCAACCATTTGGAACTGCAGTGTTGTACCCACAGAAAGTCAAACATGACAGCACTTACACACACATGTTATCACCTGCAACTTGATATGCAAAAAACTTAAAAGCACTTTATTCTGTGTTGCTAGCGTTCCTCACATTAACAAGCTTTAAGTCAATACATGATATCTCATTTTGGAATCTTATTCAATTAAAAGATATTTATACTTCATTTTCCCCTATTAAACATGAAATTATTTCTGAAGTTTTATAGAATACACAGAGTGAGTGTTTCTTTGCAATTACTGACATCCTTGTCAACATTTCCATTGTCATCAGTCTGTCATGAGCCCACTAGAGCCCTGCGCTACATTATCATTCAATAATAACAAATTACTATTTGGATACATTTGAACAAATGAAAGAATTTCATATCAATGTATTTTGTGCTAAAAAGAGTGAGAGTTAAAAGCCCATTTTAAAGTGCATCTATCTGTTTTCTGGGAAGAAGCCCCATCATCTCAAAAAAATCTTCATACTGCAAAACAGAATACAAGTAGAGGCAAATATCTTTCCATTCTAAGCAATCAGAAGATGGAGAAAAGCTATATATTCACATCTAACCAGTGTGTTGTCTAATTTTTAAATTACATCTTTAATGGAGTCTTCAGTCTCTATGTTTGATATCTTTTGTGTGGTATTATAACATTCCTAATTTCAAATTTTACTACTTCTTCCTTATTTTGCACCCCTTATATTCAGGTGCATTGAGAAACGGTGCCGCTTCTATCCTACTTGCCAAAAATGTGGTTTCTTTCTTCTTTGTAAGCAGATTCACAATGCTAACTTTACCTGGCACATTTAACTTGAAATTCTCCCTGACAGCACTCCTTACTAATCCACCACTCCTGAAAAGACTGAAGAGCTGAGATTGAAACATCCCATTTTTTTTAACTACATAGTGCAGCTAGTAGCAGCAAACAGAGGTGGCTGTGACAGCAGAGAGACGTGAAGCAGGAACAAGGCAATAACTTGAAGGCAAAGGAAGAGTCAATAGTGGACTAGGCCAAGCTGGCAATAGCAGAGGAACAAATGAGACCAAAACATAAAGAGCAGAAATGTAAGCAGCATTCAGGAAGTCAGTATTTTTCCTGATTGAGTTGTTTTTTTTTAGTTTCAGGATTTTGCATGAATAATGGTTTCTGTGTCTGTGAAACTCACTTATGAGGGCATTTTCATATGTGAATGAGGCACCTGAATTAGAAAGTCTAAGGGCATTAGTTGTCCAGGCTGCTTGTTTTTTACACCACCACATAAAATGATTTCACCCAAAACAATATTGTAGTTCTATTTGCCTGTAGAATAAATTTTCCTAAAGGTTTAGCTTGGAATGATATAAGTGCATATCAAATGCTATGTGAAATCGGTAAGAATCCTGTGGTAACTATATTGCATGCTGCAGTTTCATGGTCCTTTAAATAATGAAGTTAATTAGTGGTTACAGAGGATTCTGGGTGAAGACAAGATTCTCCAGGAGCATGTGGAGTTCCCACCAGCCAGGAGCCTAACTATACAGACAGCAAGGCGTCAGCATTGTCACTGGGCAAGAGGATGTGACTTATCTAAAACAATAGAATCTGTCTGGCATTGGTGTGAAATGCTGTCATTATTATGTGTTGTTCATCCATCATATACCTTCTGGATATTGCCTAAGCTTTGGTCTATAACAATATCATTCCTATGATGAGTTAATGGAAGAGAAAAATAAATCTATTCTGAGTCCAAGTCATACATATATTAGATTAATTGCCATTGCCGGAAGAGAATAATTCTTTCATATAGTACTAAAGTGTGCCTATCAGTTTGCACAGCCAAGTAATTATATCAAAATATAATGTTTCTTTAGTTACTTTTAGATTAATTGAGCAATATTCAATTGCTCTGGCTTCAGGCAATGAGAAATAATTAGAACAATAATAGCACGGAAAGTCTGAATAGGTTTAGTGAAATATGAGAGATTGTATGAACTGGAGAAAATATCAGACATTTATGTTATGAACAAACAGAATCAGAAAATCCTTTAATTTTCTTATTAACAACTTTAATATTGTTGTAAGTTATATCCCCAAATTAGCAATCAGCGTGTGTGCTCACTTGACAGTTTTGTGTTTGATTTATCAGTGAGGTGCAGAAAGAACCTAGAAGCATGGCTCAATCTCCATACCAGTTATGGTGGTTCATGAAGACCTGACTCCTCACCTTAACCCTGCCTGTTGATTGGTTACTCTCAAGCCACACATAACCAGTTGTCTCTCTCATGGAGAACGATGCATAGAGTCCTTCAGAAAAATGAGGGATGATGTATTATGACTAGATTTAATAGGCACAGGAAAGAATTTCTTCCTGACCTGTGATTCCAGAATCAGAGATCACAGTCTATGGAGAGGGGGTACGCCATTTAGGACTCAGATGAGGAAACATTTCCTCATCTAGAGAGTGTAGGCCTGTGGAATTCTCTGCAATAGACAACAGTTGAAGATAAAACATTGAATATTTCAAGGAATTAGAATTAGTTCTTAGGGCTAAGGGGATAGGAACACAAGAACTATGAGCAGGAGTGGACTATCTGCCTTTTCAAGCTCACTCATTCAATATGATCATGCTGATCTTTTTGTGGTCTCAGCTCCACTTACCCAACCTCTCACCATAACCCTTAATTCTTTTACAGGTCAAAATATTATCTATCTTAGCTTTAAAATCATTTACTGAGGAAGGCTCAACCACTTCACTGGTCAGGGAATTTCATAAATTCACGACCCTCTGGGTGAAGAAGTTCATTCGCAATTCAGTCGTAAATCTGTTTCTCTTAAATATGCCCTCTTCTCTCAGTGGGAACATCCTCTCTACTTCTTTTTTATCTATTCCCTTCATAATTTTATATGTTTCTACAAGATTTCCCCTCATCCTTTCTCAAAGGATGCTTGGAGAAAGTGGGAACAGGATATTGAGTTAAATGGTCAGTCATCATCAAATTGAATGGTGAAGCAGCCTTGAAGGACCAAATACCCAATTCTGCTTCTATTTCCTCTATTTATAGAATATGGCTCTTTACATAAAATTAGTGAGATTGTGCAAGAAAAAGTGAGATATCACTTGATATCCCATAATATTATAGATATCTTCAGGAAATAACATAAAACTGTCTTTTCATGCACCTTTGTGAATACATTTTCATTTGGTTTGATAACATGGTCACAGTTGAGCCCACTGTCCAAAGTTTTGATGTAGTTAAATACATAGTCAAAAAAGGTAAAATTAGCCTTGTATCTCCAGACTACAGGTCTGCTGTTGCATAAGAGAAAAAAAAATGACCAGCGGTGGTTTAACTTGTAAGTCACCAAACCTCAGGACAGGGAGAGGTTGAGAAGTAGAGTCTTTCATGGCAACTTCAGCCAGTGTAGGAATTGAACCCACACTGTTGGCATTACTTTGTGTTGCAAACTAGCTGTCCAGGCAACTGAGCTAACTGCCTCCTCAAAGGTATTGGTAGCATTGCTGAGAAAACATACATTTTGTTGAGATTTAATACACAGGACCCTGTTCATTGCAGACAGAAGGAACACGTGCATGCACTCACTGCACCTGTTTCAACTCAACAAAATAAGTGACGGTCGTTCGCTGGTTCATTTCTCAAGGCAATGCTCTGACTAATTAGAGTCAACCAGTTTGTTCAAAATCTAAACAGAGCCTGGCATTAACTGTCAAGAAGTAACTGCTGCATTCTCCATGGCAATGTCTCTACCAATCAGAGTCCATGTGCTACTTGCCTTGCCCTCTCAGAGTATAAATATTGGATTTCCCCCTTTTCAGTATTCTTGTGAATTGTCTTGTCAAGTGTAAGATGAAAAAAAAATGACATTATATTAATTTCAGAAATACTCTTTAATTCTGACAAACAACTATTTGTACAGGCAGTTGAAATAGGCAGTAATGTTCTGATATATGCTAAGTCACAGAACTGTCATTGTTACAAACCATGCAGTCATCAAGCTGTACAGCACAGAAACAGACCATTCAGTCCAACTCATCCATGCTGACCAGATATCCAAAATTAATCTAGTCCTATGTGCCAGCATTTGGCCTATATTTCTGTAAACCCTTCCTATTCATATACCCATTCTGATGTTATAGTTTAAATGTTGTAATTGTACCAGCCTCCACCACTTCCTCTGGCAGATCATTCTATACAACACCACCCTTTGTGTGAACAATGTGCCCCTTAGGATGCTTTAAAATCTTTCCCCTCTCATCCTAAACCTATATCGTCTAGTTCTATACTCCCCCAAACCAGGGAAAAGACCTTGTCTATTTACCCTATCCATACACCTCTTTACAAAAAACCTATTTAAGGTCACCCCTCAGCTTCTGACGCTCCAAGTAAAACAGCCCCAGCCTATTCAGCGTCTCCCTACAACTCAAACCCTCCAACCCTGTTATGTCCTTGTAAATCTTTTCTGAACCCTTCAAGTTTCACAACATCTTTCCTATTGGAGGGAGAGCAGAATTATACACAGTATTCCAAAAGTGGCCTAACCAATGTCCTGTACAACTGCAACATGACCTCCCAACTACTATACTTAATACACTGACCAACAAAGGAAAGCATACTAAAAGCCTTCTTCACTATCCTATCTACCTGAGACTCCACTTTCAAGGAACTATGAACATGCACTCCAAGGTCTCTTTGTTTAGCAACACTCCCTAGGACCTTACCATTAAATGTATAAGTATGCTCTGGTTTGCCTTTCCAACTTGCAGCACCTCATATTTATCTAAATTAAACTCCACCTGCCACTTCTCTGCCCACTGGTCCATCTGATCAAGATCCTGTTGTAATCTGAGGTAACCTTCTTCGCTGTCCACTACACTTCCAATTTTGGTGTCATCTGCAAAATTACTAACTATACCTCTTATGCTCGCATCCAAATCACTTATATAACTGATGATAAGAAGTAGACTCAGCACAGATCCTTGTGGCACACCACTGGTCATAGGCCTCCAGTCTGAAAAGCAAACCTACACAACCACCCTCTGTCTTCTACCTTTGATGCAGTTCCGTATCCAAATGGCTAGTTCTCCTTGTATTCCATGTGAACTAACCTTGCTATACAGTCTACCATGAGGAACCTTGTTGAATGCCTGAATGAAGTCCATATCAATCACGTCCACCATTCTGCCCTCATCAATCCTCTTTGTTACTTCTTCAAAACCTCAATCAAGTTAGTGAGACATGAGTTCTCACACACAAAACCACGTTGACTATCCCAAATCAGTCCTTACTTATCCAAATACATATAAATCCTATCCCTCAGGATTCCCTCCAACAACTTGCCCACCACCAAAGTCAGGCTCACCAGTCTATAGTTGCCTGCTTTTCCTTACCAACTTTCTTAAATAGTAGTACCACGTTAGCCAACCTTCAGTCTTCTGGCACCTCACCTGTTACTGCCAATGATACAAACATCTCAGCAAGGGGCCCAGCAATCACTTCCCTAACTTCCCATAGAGTTTTAGGGTACACTTGATAAGGTCCCAGGGATTTAACTACCTTTATGTGTTTTAAGACATCCAGCACCTTCTCCTTTGTAATATGGACATTTCTTTCAAGATGTCACCATCTTTTTCCCCAAATTCTGTATCTTCATGCCATTCTCTACAGTAAACACTGATGCAAAATTTTCATTCAATATCTCCTCCATCTCCTGCAGTTCCACACATAGTCTGCCCTGCTGATCTTTGAGGAGTCCTATTCTCTCCCTAGTTATCCTTTTGTCCTTAATGCATTTATAGAATTCCTTTGGATTCTCCTTAACCCTATTTTCCAAAGCTATCTCACATCCCCTTTTTGCCCTCCTGATTTCTCTCTTAAGTATACTCCTACTGCCTTTATACTGTAAGGATTCACTTGTTCTCTGCTTTCTACACCTGACGTATGCTTCATTCTTTTTGATATCCAAAACCTCAATTTCTCTAGTTTTCCAGCATTCCCTACATCTTGCCAGCATTGCCTTTCATCCTAACAGAACATACTGTCTCCGGACTCTCGTTATTTCATTTTTGAAGGCTTCCCGTTTTCTAGCTGTCACTTTACCTGCAAACATTCACCCCCAATCAACTTTTGAAAGTTCTTGCCTAATACATCAAAATTGGTCTTCCTTCATTTAGAATTTTAACTTTTAGATCATGTCTGTCCTTTTCCATCACTATTTTAAAACTAATAGAATTATGGTTGCTGGCCCCAAAGTACTCCCTCACTGATACCTCAGTTACCTGCTGAAACTTATTGCCCAAGAGTTAGTCAAGTTTTACACCTTCTCGAGTGGATGCAACCACACACTCAATCAGAAAATTTTCTGTCCACACTTAACAAATTCTTCTCCATCTAAACTCTTAAAAATAGGGCAGTTCCAGTCTATGTTTGGAAGGTTAAAATCATCTACTACTAGCACTATTAGTCTTACAGATAACTGAGATCTCCTTAAAAAAATTGTTTTTCAATTTCCCTCTGACTATTGGGGGTTTTGGGAGTCAACGATTTGAGCATAAGCTCTTCATCTTTCCTGATTAAAAAACCATTTCTTGCTCCACAGATGCTGCCTGACTGGCTGTGCTTTTCCAATACCACACCATTTGATAGTACAATCCCAATAAGGTGATCATCCCTTTCTTATTTCTCAGTTCCATCCAAATAATTTCCTTGAATGTATGCCCAGGAATATCCTCCCTAAGTACAGCACTAATGTTATCCCTTCTCATAAACGCCATTCCCCGATTCTCTTGCACCACCACCCCCCCAACTTTCTATCCTACCTGTAGCATTTGTATCCTGGAACATTAAGCTGCCAGACCTGCCCATCCTTGAGCCATGCCTCTGTAATTGCTATGATATCCCAATCCCATGTTCCTAACCATGCCCTGAGTTCATCTGCCTTCCCTGTTAGACCCCTTGCATTGAAATAAATGTAGTTTAATTTGTCAGTCCAACTTTGTTCTCTGCCCTCTCTGTTTGACGCTTCTTTTCTCAACTGTACCAGTCTCAGACTGATCTCTTTCCTCACTATCTCCCTGGGTCTCCTCCCCACCCTCCACCTTACGTGTTTAAATCCTCTGAGCAGCTGTAGCAAATCTCCCTGCCTGTGCATCAGTCTCATTCCAATTCAGGTGCAATTCATCCTTCTTGTATAGGTCACTTCTACCCCAGAAGACATTCCAATGATCCAAAAAAGTGAACCCTGCTCCCCTGCATCAGCTCCTCAGCCACACATTCATCTGCTCTACTCTCCTATTCCTACCTTCACGAGCTCATAACACTGAGAGTAATCCAGATACTACTACCCTCAAGGACCTCCTTTTTAAATTCCCACCTAACTTCCTATATTTTCCCTTCAGAATCTCATCCTTTTTCCTTCCTAGATCATTAGTTCCAATGTGCACAATGACCTCCTGCTGGTCCCACTCCCCTTTGAGAATATTCTGCACTTTCTCTGAGATATCTTTGATCCTGGTACCAGGGAGGCAACATACCATTCTGATTTCTCACTGTCAGCCACAGAAACATCTGCATGTGCCTCTGTCACTAGAGTCACCTATCATAATGGATCACTTGGAACCTGACGTACTCTTTGTTACATTAGAGCTAGTCTCAGTGCCAGAAACTTGGCTGTTTGTGCTACATTCCCCTGAGAGTCCATCACCTACTACATTTTCCAGAACAGTGTACTTGCTTTAGATGGGGATAGCCACAGGAGTCTCCTGCACTACCTGTCTCCCTCTCCTACCTTCCCTGGTTGTAACTCACCTACCTGACTGTATCTGTGTTTTTTTTCCTTTCCTGTAACTGCCATGCATCACATCCCCTAGTTCCTGTAAATTCCTCATTGCCTATAACTGCCACTCCAACCGATCCATGCAATATGATAGGATTCGCAACCAAACACATTTACTGCAGACATAATCATCGATAACATGGAATTTTTTTTAAAGATTAGATTACTTACAGTGTGGAAACAGGCCCTTTGGCCCAAAAAGTCCACACCAACCCATTCCCCTACATTTATCCCTTCACCTAATACTATGGGTAATTTAGCATGGCCAATTCACCTAACCTACACATTTTTGGACTGTGAGAGGAAACTAGAGCATCCGGAGGAAACCCACGCAGACACAGGGAGAATGTGCAAACTCCACACAGTCAGTCACCTGAGGCAGGAATTGAACCGGGTCTCTGGTGCTGTGAGGCAGCAGTGCTAACAATAAAACATATAACCAAGAGGAACCTACTATTCTCACTATTTTAAAAAGGCAGCAAGTTACACTTAAAACCATGCCCTAATTCTCCCTAATCTCCCATATCCAACAGGAAGGACACATCAATCTACTAAAGACCATCTTTGCACTTTAATAATCCACAGACTCAGAAAATACCACAATCATACTTTTGTAAAATCAATGCTCCAGGCTAACTTAGTAGCTATGTTTTATGCTTTTAAAGTTTAATCAAGAAACAGATCACAATAAAACATATAACCAAGAGGAACCTACTATTCTCACTATTTTAAAAAGGCAGCAAGTTACACTTAAAACCATGCACTAATCTGCTATTGTGCTGTGAGCTGTCCCACTCAGGTTCCTCCAATGTCAGCTGTGAATTTCACTTTTTGTTAATTTTTCTTAGGTTCACTCCAATGTCCAGAAATACTTGAATTCCAACAGCAAAGGCAGTAGCTGTGCAGATTTTCTGCTGTGTCAGACAGCAGTGTAGGTTTCTTGCTCTCTCACTGACCATGTGGTCACTGGCTTTGTCTCTCTTTATCCTTTTAAAAGTGCCATTATTTTGATCTTCTCTCCTCTCAAAGTTCCAAAACAATGCAAAATCTCATAAAACAGTAACTACTGTTCCTGGAATTTGAGGTAGTCAGCTCCAAAACCTGAAATACCTCAAAAAAAAAGAGCAGCTCTTACAGCCATAACTTTTTTCCTGTCCTCCATTTTGGATTACCTAGAATACTTTTCATCTTAGAATCACAGAAACATAGAATAGGAGGAGGCCATCATGCCTCTGCTAGTTCTTTGAAAAAACACTTTTGCTTAATACATATTCCCACTTTTTGTCTGTACCTCCAAAAGTTCTTCATGTACCTCTCCAACTCTTTTAAAAATTACTTTTAAAAATCAACTTGAATTATCATTATCATGAATAATATTGCACATACTAACAATGGTCTGAGTGAAACAATATTTCTGCATCTACCTTCCAGATCTATGACTTCTACAGAGTGCAGAACCAGAAATGCCAGTCAGGAATGTATTAGAATAATCAGGTACAGGGATAACAAATCTACAGCAGGGCAGGCTAAAATAGATGGTAGTGGTGACAGCATGGATATATGGTCAGACGTTTATCCTATGGTCATATATGACAACAAAATTATAAACAGTCTGAGATCAGCCAGAGGGAGAGGCTTAGTCAGTAACATGTGATAGTTGTGATGTAATCTTGGTTTGATTTTATCACACAATTTATGATTTTAATCTCCCAGAGAACCAGTGCCATTTCAGAGGATAACAGAGGCGCCACAGATATAAGATTTGTACTTGGACAAGCACAAGAAAACATCACGAACAAAACGAAGGCCTATATGTGACTTCCACAGATTCCGCCAAACATCTGTCAGTGTGAGCAGAGATGGACCTTAGAAAATTCTTCAAAGCCTTAGATATCCACCTAGATTATTGACCAGGGTAAAACCATGGAAATAAGCACAGACAACTCAAGCACTACAGTCACTTTTTGAGTCCTTTCTGAATTTTTGATGACATGAAGTAAGCTTGTGTGCTGGTCCCAACCTCATTGGCCATGTTTTCAGCATGGTGTTGTGGAAAACCCGAAGGAGAGAACTTACATAAGCTGACAAACTGATGGGCATCTCTTGAACCTCAGGCATCTTCAGACTCACACACAAGAACAAAAATCATCCATGAACTTATTTTTACTGATGACTGTGCTCTCCTGGTCCACAGTTAGTCAGACCCATAACATGGAACATTTTTCTGAAGTGGCACAATTCTTCAGACAAAAAATAATTTTCAGAAGCCATCAGTACGTATTGTATGAAGAATAAAGCATTATCATCAAGAACACTAAGCTGGATGCTGTAAAGCAACTTACACACTTAGGGAGTGTCATCTCCTTTGATGCCACTACAGACAAGGAAGTAGATAATAGGTTTTCAACAGCAAACAGTGCATTTGGCAGACTTTAGAAATGGGTGCAGAGTAACCACAGTCTTGGAGTATAGAGCAGACTCAAAGCGAACAAACTTATAGGCCTCCATATCGTTCTGTATGGTACTGTGTAATGGGGCTTCTCCCACCATCATGCCTGACTTCTAGAAATGCATCCACCAAGGCAGCTTCTGAAATATCCTCAAGATGTACTGGCAGGATAGCATTAGAAAAAATTGAAATCCTGGACACAGCCAATCTTTATGTTGGGGAAGTGTTGTCCTTTGCTCTTTGTGTCTGGAGATACTAGATCAGGAGTGTGACAAACACATTTGATACCAAGTGAGGAACCGGCATGATAGAGGAAAGGAGGAAACGGATCAATTCAGTGGTTTCTGGCAATGACTAAATCTTCACTTGCACCCACTCTGTTGATTATAGATAGGCCTAACCAGCAGGCCTGTAACTAGTGAGTACAATCTCCGTAAGATGTTTATCCACAAAGAAGTGTCAAAAGAACCTATTTACGAAGTTGTTGTTGGCAGTGTGGAAGACTGAGAGAACAGGTCAAATTGATGATGTTTGCAAATTTGATCCTTTATCAAAAGCAACTGCCTGTCCCTGCAGCATGTATTTACTCACCGCATCCCTAAAGCATACTCTACTCTTAACTGCTGAACCGTGACAGTAAGAATTTCTTCTGAGGACCAAACAAAAATAATGGACCTGACTTCAGAAATACAATGGCATTAGCACTGTCTAACCCAAGTGGGGGACATGCCAATCTATCAATTTCCTCAGGAATCATGCCAAAAGGAAAATTCTGTTTGAAAAAAGCTGCAGTGTGAAACTTCTAACAAGATGTGGCAGTCAGTCATGACCTTTCACACTGAATGTGCAACATAGAAATTAATATCACCCCTGAGTCACAAAGCTTTTTTTGAAGAGGAACTGAATCTTTAAATGGACCAATTAAAACAGAGAATGAAGCCACAAGCAACATTTAGCAAATACACGTTCTCACAATTGCTGCTGCCATAAATCACTTTAATGAATAGATATTAACTTGGCAAATATGCTTCACCACATCCAAACTCAATAAAAGAGGTTTTTTCTAATTAATTTATGGAGGATCTTACAAGCCCAAGACTATTATACATCATACATTTGAAACATCTGTGCAAGATGTTACTTCTAAGCACATTTTAAAATAACGCACAGGTCTGGGCATGCAAACTCATTTGCAATCTGCAACCAATTTAATTGAACTGACTAACAGTGGAGGTTTTAATATTACTCCTTCCAGTGAAGCTAGGGATTGTTTGAAAGAAAATGGAAGTCAGCCGCAACCTTCATTATTTGTGTTTATAAGATATCGGGAAGACTTATGAAGAAACTAAAATCAAGATATTGTAAGTTGTACAATTATTATAACCATTGCATAATTGACAGATAGAAATCTATTATAGTTGGTAAAGAAATTGTTTAAGGTAACATAAACAACAAGGAATAGATATTTTATATGTAAATGAAAAAGAAGTGGATTCAGAATATAATATAAATGAGGAAATCAATATAAAATATAACATCTGCAAAAGCATTACATACAAGCTAAATTGTAGATAATGGCAGGAGTTAAAGTGTTAGAATATACACTAGGCTTAGAAATGGTGTACATTGTATAAATGGAACAAAATAAAAAAGAAGGGGTAAATGCAGAGGCCTACATTTCATTCAGCTCTTTGATTGTGGCCATCTTTAATAAAAGATAGAAATAAGAACTGACTTGAGCTTTCCATTAGCCCAACAATATTTTCAGTCATGGGGTGAGTTACAGGAAGCAGGCTTATCAGTCTCAACCAGGGAGTTGTGCCAAAGTGAGAATAACAGTTTGTGGAGTTGAAGAAAAATGATCAATTATGATCTAATTTTTCTAACTTCACTAATGGGATGTGTTCACTATAGAACAGAAAATTTAGCAATTCACAAAATAGTCAATAAAATTTACTGCATTAATTGCACCTAGTGTGTTGTGAATTAATTTTATATTTACATTAATCTGTTACATTGTAAATCTCTCTGGTTCTCTCAGAGGCATGGGTTATGAGTGAAGTGCATTTTCTGATCATTATTTGTACACTTAAGAGATTCTCATTAACACAGAAGGGTAGGAGGATGAGGTGACAGATGCCCGTAATGTTGCACTCTATTTCTGATTTCTTCCTTCACCAATTGGCTATCAAGAGTATAATAAAGGGAATAGAAAGATATGTTCACAGAGTGAAATGAATTCAGATGGCAGAAGGTTCTCTGAAGCATAATACTGACAAAAATTCTGTTGGAAATGGGCGTGTGGAGATTTGAAATGCCGATGGTACACACTTTAGCCCATTTTCTGTCATGAAGGGGAAGTAGTGGCGTCGTGGTAATGTCACTGGGCAACAAAACTGATGGAAGGTCACCGGACCCGAAAAGTTAACTCCGATTTCTCTTCACAGATGCTGCCAGGCCTGCTGAGCTTTTCCAGCAGCTTCTGTCGTTGTTTCTGATTTACAGCATCCGCAGTTCTTTACATTTTTATTTAAAAATCTGGAAGCATGAGTTCAAACAGCTAGTGGAATTTGAATTCAGCCAAAAAAGTCTGGAATTAAAACCTAGACTCATTCATGGGAACTGAGAAACTATCTTTGATTGTCATAAAAACCCAACTGGTTCTCTAATGTCACATCTGCCATCCATACATGGTCTGGCCTACATGTGACTCCAGATCCACAAGAATGTTGACTCTGAAGTAATCTCTGAAATGGTGTAGCAAGTGACTCAGTTCAACAGCAATTAGGATTAGGCAAGAAATGCTGACCTTACCAGTCATATTCTGGTCCCAAGAAATTAAAAACAGGATTTTTTTTTATCCAAGACTTCCTGCCTGAAGCAGATGGGTGTCTCATTGATTCATGCAAATCAAGGTGTTACGAGTTGCTGTTGAATTGCTGAATAATTTATTGCCACTTGCATTTAAAGTGAGTCAGTGAATAATTCAGCAAAATGCAATGAAAACCTTCAATTGTTGCCATAATCCTATGCTATTCTGAATAGTTTAAGAATAAAAAAGAGTAAAAAGGTATGACTGAAAGAGAGTTTATTTTCAATTTGTTGCCTCTATCATGAATCCTGAGCCAGCTCACCAGCGATACCTGTACTACCACCCCTCCTGCACCACCTCACCACCGCATCAGTGCTGGACTCACCAATATAGAAGTCACCATTCCTGAGGCATCATGTCTTCAGCATTGGGCCCACCTTACTGCCACTGCCACCGCTAAATTCCATGCTAAACCCACGCTTGCCCAGCAACCAGAGATCATAGCCTCCCTGCCACCACGACCTCACCGATAACCTGCTCTTGGCCGACTGCAACTGCAACACAGGAGTCTCTGGCTGAACTGCAGCCTCGTTGACATCAGGTGGCCCCACTCCTGGCACACCACGCTGCCGCTGCTGCAGCTGACACCTTCCAATGCAAGGAATCCTTGCAGTGGGCCTACTGCAACTGGAAGTCCCTGGTTCTGCTCCCAGGCCAGGCTGCCACCATGCCAAGAGTTCTAGTCATTTATATATGGTAATGATGAAATTTTCTTTGGTCTGGTGGATGGACCATCTGCTGAGGATATTCAACTCAGTAAAACTTGCTGAAGTGGAAGGAAGAAATGATTTTAAAAAACAAGCGTTGATTTTTGTTTGGAGTCGCTGATGCAATTTAACCCATGACAATGTAATTTAGCAGGTCTGAGCTTTCATCAGAAGAACACACAACTGTCGCATTTTTCATTCTCTTCATTGACTATACAGTAATTGCAAGCTGCTTTGAAGTCACGGGTCAAAATCAAACAACATACCTTTTCTGTTTTCTGGCTTAGTGATATACTTGTGTATTTTGTGGTGAAGTGACCTGGTTCCAATTATGCAGCAGTCTGGAAAATTCCAGGAGGAATACAGTTACATTAAACACCTTATATTAAATATGAATCATCAAGTTACTGTCTGTCAGCATTTGGCTTCAGATCATGTGACACATATAATGTGCAACAGGGTAGTCAATTTTATGGAGCCCTTCAGGAATGCTGGAAAAGGAGTAACCATTCTAATTGCTGACACTGTAAACTTGAAAAAACCTTTACGATAAATGAACAAATCACAATGCAGCCAGAACCCATCCATCAAGAAAATACAGAACGCTGATAAAAAGTCAATTGGCTAGGTTTTGACTTAGTGCAGAAGTGCAAAATGGATGGGAGAGTTATAGAAGTAAATATGGATGTAATATTAGTTACTGAATTTCTGTCAACTATTTTATGCAATTACCCAAAGTCAATATCTATCCCAAGTACTTGAATCATCTCAGAGTTCTCTATTCAACCTATGTGTAACAAATGCTATATTGTATTTATTAATAGATATCTTTCAAATGCTAAAGTGATGGTCCCATGTTATTTTAAAAGACAGAACTATATACAAGAACTATGCTTGTGTTATAAAAGAATGTTTCTGAGCCATTAGAATTACTTTATCATCCTCCTGTGATTTGTCTTCACACATTGAAACTATGTTTGGTCTTCTTTAAGAACATTAGAAACATAATAAATCAATGTCTGCAAAATGATTTGTTATGTCTATAATATTGTTATCTTCAAAGTACAATGTGTTACTCCAAACATCATTATGAACACCTTGAAAAGGTTATTCTAAATACCACTAAGAGTGATATTTTCTGTATTGTGCCTTGTTCCTTATTTTAAATCAATACATCAGTCCTGGCAGTTTACTGATTTTGATTTGTTGCAATTAAAACAAAATGCTGAATAATTCTGAGAATGCAAATGATTACACCAACATCAATTTAAGATTACCAGTCAGGCTCACAGTGTGGCATACTTCTGTGTGCAGGAAGCTACATATATTAATTTACAGGGACCCTGTTCTTTACAGATATAAAGAACATGTGTAGACATTGAACTTGCTTTGACTAAACAGAACAGATTGGTTCATTTCTCAAGCTTATGTCCTGAACAATCAGAGTTAACCAAACTGGTTTAAAATGATAACAAAAGAGTAGCGGTTAACTGTCAATCTTAATTACTAAGAGCATTCTCCATTGTAACACCTCTACCATTGAGCACACAATAAAAAAACTTCAACAAATGTATATTTTTTCAGCAACACTAAAGAAATAACCTTATAATGACAGTGCTAGAAATCTGAAATAAAAACTGACTCTGCTGGACTGAGTAGTCTGAACCATTTTGATAATAGGCAATAACAGTTCATTTTATAATATGAGTACAAAAAGTCAAAAGAAAATTTAACTATAGTGGAATCAAAGGGCTCAGTGATATCATTAAAGTCTCAGACAACTTACAAATACTGTTCAGTACCAGCTAAAATATGAAGTTGGATTGCAAACTTGTACCAATTTTCTTTCAATTTAACAATAATGTTATGACACTAACTTAATAAATGTTTTAATAAAAGGATAAGCCACATTCCAAAGACAGGCAAGATGGTCAAAACTTTGTATCATTTTACTACCTGCATTCCAATCCCACTGAAGTCAATCTTTTGGCAAAGCCGAATCAGAGATAATTGCCTTGACAGAATATGAATGGGGACCATCCTATTAGCAATACATTCAAACAATAACAGACCATTACTTAACCAAGTAAGCTAGGCACTGGGAAGCGATAATTGCACAATGATTACAACTCAGGCAGTTGGATAGAAGAGGTCATGTGCAAGCCAACTTAGTCTGTGTGTTTAAGCCTGCTCTTCTGTTCATACCAACGCAACCAAATACAACCCTGAAGAAACAGGATCTAGAGTGGGTCTCTCTCTCCTCTCCATCCAGTTGTAAATTTTGAAACTTTTCTGCTGTTTAGAATAGCTATGTTTCACACACAATGACTTGTTAAAGAATACTAGGGAAAAGGCAGGACCACTTATGGATCAAGGAGGGAACTTGTGCTTGGAGACAGAGGATGTGGGTGAAATGAGTACTTTGCATCGATATTCACCCAGAAAAAGGACATGAAGCATAGTGAGATTTGTGTGGAGCTTGCTAATATGTTAGGGTATTTTGAGATCAAGAAAGAAGTGGCGTTGGATGTGATGAAGACCATTAAGATGGATAAGTTGCCAGACCCTGATGTTATCTACCCCAGGGTTTTGAGAGAGGCAAGAGAGGAGATTGCTGGGGCCTTGACCAAGATCTTTGTATCCTAGCTAGCCATTGGAGAGGTCCCAGAGGAATGGCAAGTAACCAATGTTGTTCCTCTGTTTAAGAAAGAAAATATGGATAATGCAGGAAACTATAGGCCAGTGAGTCTCACATCAGTGGTTGGGAAGTTATTGGAGAGAATTTGGAAAAGCATGGCCTAATTGGGAACAGTCAGCATGCCTTTGTGCGGGGCAGGTCGTGCCTTACTAACTTGATTGAATTTTTCGAGGTGGTGACCCAGGTGATCATTGACAGTAGAGCAGTGGATGGTGTTTACATGTATCTTAGTAATGCTTTTGACAAGGTCCCTCATGGTAGGCTCATCTAGAAGATTGAGATGCATGGGATGCACAGTGACTTGGCTACATGGATTCAGAATTATCTTGCCCATATATATATATATATATATGTATATAAATGCCTTAGATGAAGATGTAGATGGGTGGGTTAGTATGTTTGCAGAGGATATAAAGATTGGTGGAGTTGTGGATAGTGTAAAAAATACAGCGGGATATAAATTAGTTGCAGATATGAACATAGAAATGACGGATGGAGTTTAATCCAGATAAGTGTGAGGTGCTGCACATTGGGAAATCAAATGTTAAGGCAAAGTATACAGTTAATGGCAGGAAACTGAACAGCTTGATGTACAGAAGGATCTTGGGGTTCAAGTCCATAGCTCCCTGAAAGTGGCCGTGTAAATATAGAGGGTGGTAAAGAAGGTATATGGCATGCTTGCCATTATTGGCCATGACTTGAGTACATGAGTCAGGATGTCATGTTGCTGTTTTACAAGAGTTTGGTTAGGCCTCACTTAGAGAATTGCTTTCAATTCTGTTTGCAATTACAGGAAGGATGTGGAGGCTTTGGAGAGGGTGCAGAAGAGGTTTACCAGGATGTTGCCAAGGTTAGAGGGGATGAACTATAAAGAGAGACTAGAAAAGCTCAGATCATTTCTTTCTTGAGCGGTAGATACTGAGGGGAGACTTGATAGAAATTTATCAAATAATGAGATGCATAGATAGGTTGATGGTCAGTCTTGTTCCCAGAGTTGAAATGTCGAATACTAAGAGACATACATTTCAGGTGAGGGGGGAATGTTCAAAGGAGGCGTGAGGGGCAGGTTTTTGCACAGACAGTGGTGAGAATCTGGCATACACTGCCAGGTGTGGTGGTGGAGGCATATACAATAAGGGCAGTTAAGCACGTGAATATGCCAGGAATAGAGGGGCATCATTTTCAACACAGCATCATGGGTTGAAGGGCCCGTTCTTGTGCTGTATGCTTCTCTGTTCTATATTCTATATATGAATATATTATTTAAGGGGCAGGGTATACAGTGAATGTAGTTAACAAAGCAAACCATATCATAGACTGTATTAATAGATGCATAGAGTACAAGAGCACGGAGATTATGCTGTACTTATGTAGGACACTAGTTAGATTTCAGTGGAATATTGAACACAGTTCATAGATCATATAATCCCTACAGCGTGGAAACAAGCACTTCAGCCCAACAAGTCCACACTGACCCTCCGAAGAATAATCCACCCAGACCCATTCCCTTATGTTTATTTACCCTGACTAATGCACCTCACCTACAAATCCCTGAATACTATGGGCAATTTAGCATGGCCAATCCATCTAACCTACACATCTTTGGACTGTGGGAGGAAACCAGAGCACCCAGAAAAAAACCACACAGAGACGGGGAGAATGTGCAACTCCACACAGACAGTCGTCTGAGGCTGGAATCGAAAGCAGGTCCCTGGTGCTGTGAGGTAGCAGTGTTTACCACTGAGCCACCATGGTGCCCCATGGGCATCTCACTTCTAGAAAGATGTGAATGTACTAGAGAGAGTGTAGAAGCAGTTAAAGAATGCTTCCTGGAATGAAAAATGTCAGTTGAGGGGATAGATTGAAGATGTTAGACTGTTTTCCATGGAGAGGAGAAAACAAGAAGGTTATTTGATCGACTTTTCAAAAAGAGGGATTGAGAACAAAAGATTAAAATGATTTGTAAAAGAAACAAAAGCAATTTGACAATAATATGTTTTCACATAAAACTGTTAAGGTCTGGAATACGCTATCTCGATGTGTGATGCAGGCAGGTTCAATTGTTACATTCGGGGGGAGGGGGGGGGCAACAGGCGATTATTGGAATACAAAGTTTGTGAGAAGATTTGTAGCTCGGGTGTTCGTTGTGGTTCTGTTCGCCGAGCTGGGAATTTGTGTTGCAGACCTGTCGTCCCCTGTCTAGGTGACATCCTCAGTGCTTGGGAGCCTCCTGTGAAGCGCTTCTGTGTTGTTTCCTCCGGCATTTATAGTGGTTTGAATCTGCCGCTTCTGGTTGTCAGTTCCAGCTGTCCGCTGCAGTGGCCAGTATATTGGGTCCAGGTCAATGTGTTTGTTGATAGAATCTGTGGATGAGTGCCATGCCTCTAGGAATTCCCTGGCTGTTCTCTGTTTGGCTTGCCCTTATAATAGTAGTGTTGTCCCAGCCGAAATCATGTTGCTTGTCATCTGCATGTGTGGCTACTAAGGATAGTTGGTCGTGTCATTTTGTGGCTAGTTGGTGTTCATGGATGCGGATCGTTAGCTGTCTTCCTGTTTGTCCTATATAGTGTTTTGTGCAGTCCTTGCATGGGACTTTGTACACTACGTTGGTTTTGTTCATGCTGGGTATCGGGTCTTTTGTCCTGGTGAGTTGTTGTCTGAGAGTGGCTGTTGGTTTGTGTGCTGTTATGAGTCCTAGTGGTCGCAGTAGTCTGGCTGTCAATTCAGAAATGTTCTTGATGTATGGTAACGTGGCTAGCCCTTTGGGTTGTGGCATGTCCTCATTCCGTTGTCCTTCCCTTAGGCATCTGTCGTTGAAATTGCGCGAGTATCCATTTTTGGCGAATACATTGTAGAGGTGTTCTTCTTCCTCTTTTTGCAGTTCAGGTGTGCTACAGTGTGTTGTGGCCCTTTTGAACAATGTCTTGATGCAACTTCTTTTGTGTGTGTTGGGTGGTGGCTTTCATAGTTCAGGACTTGGTCTGTGTGTGTGGCTTTCCTGTATACCTTTGTGGTGAATTCTCCTTTCGGTGTCCTCTGTACCATCACGTCTAGGAATGGGAGTTGGTTGTCCTTTTCTTCCTCTCTAGTGAATCTGATTCCTGTGAGTGTGGCATTGATCCGGTGTGTGTTTTCTATTTCTGTGTTTTTAATGACTACAAAGGTGTCATCCACATATCTGGCCCAAACACTACATAGGACAAACAGGAAGACAGCTAACAATCCGTATCCATGAACACCAACTAGCCATGAAACGACATGAGCAGCTATCCTTAGTAGCCACACACGCAGATAACAAGCAACATGAGTTCAACTGGGACAACACTCCTATTATAGGACAAGCCAAATAGAGAACAGCCAGGGAATTCCTAGAGGCATGGCACTCATCCACAGATTCTATCAACAAACACATCGACCTGGACCCAACATACCGGCCACTGCAACGGACAGCTGGAACTGACAACCGGAAGTGGCAGAGACAAACTACTATAAATGCTGGAGGAAACATCACAGAAGTGCTTCAGAGGAGGCTCCCAAGCACTGAGGATGTCACCTAGACAGGGGACGAAATGTCTGCAACACAAATTCCCAGCTCGGCGAACAGAACCACAACATTATTGGAATACAGACAGCATGCAGGGTTTGGAGAAAATGCAGGTTATTGACATTAAGTGAGATGCTCATTTGGAGAATTGGTGCAAACACAATGGGCTGAATGGTCTTCTAGCACTGTAACAATTCTATGACTACATGGTCCTTGATTCCAGTCTACTCATGATCCTTGGCACCTCTGACAGATGTGCCCTTGGTATATGTATACATCTCAATCAGGTCATCCTTTCTTTCCTTCAACACAAGGATCAGTTATTGAGTCACAGAGAAGTACAACACTGAAACAGACCTTTTGGTCTAACTCGGAAGTGTCGACCAGATATCCAACCCAATCTAATCCCACTTGCCAGCACCCAGCCCATATCCCTCCAGACCTTTCATATGCCATGCCCATCCATCCAGATGCCCATCCAGATGCCTTTCAAATTTTGTAATTTTTACCTGCCTTCAACACTTCCTCTGGCAGCTCACTTCATACACGTGCCACCCTCTGTTTTATATCTTTCTCCTCTCACCCTAAACCTGTGCCCTCTAGTTCTGTACTCCCTCACACCAGGGAAGAGATTTTGTCTATTTATTCTATCCATGCCCCTTATGATTTTATAAACCTCTATAAGGTTACCCCTCAGCTTCTGGCACTCCAGGGAAAACAGCCCCAGCCTGTTCAACCTCTCCCTACAGCTCAAATCCTCCAAATCTAGCAACAGCCTTGTAAATCTTTTCTGAACCCTTTCAAGTTTCACAACATCCTTTCGTTAGGAAGGAAATAAGAATTGCACGCAATATTCCAACAGTGGCCTAACCAATGTCCTGTACAGCCGCAACATGACTCCCAACTCCTGTACTCAATATTCTGACCAATAGAAGAAATCATACCAAATGCCTTCTTCACTATCCTATCTACCTGCGACTCCACTTTCAAGAAGCTATGAACCTGCATCCCAAGGTCTCTTTGTTCAGCAACACTCCCATTTAGTGTATAAGTCCTGTTAAGATTTGCTTTCCCAAAATGCAGCACCTCATATTTATCTAAACTAAATTCCATCTGCCACTTCTCAGCTGAAGATAAACTGTCTTTGTCCATCTATGTGTGCTACTGTAAGACTGTGAAGAGTGTGCATGAGCAGCCGAAAGTGAGTCCCTAAGTGATTTTCCACCCTTTACTCAAGGCGCAGTATCTGTGATGAGCATTTATCTGGATAAATTTGTGAGCTTATTACCTTTTCTTCAAACTGCAAATTGATTCCCATTAATACGTAGGAATTTCAGGTGTGCACGCAAAACGTTCTTGCTGAAAACATCCCTCTGGCAATAAATTATATCATCCATCTTCAAACAGTTAGGGTCCTGTCTGAACAAATTGTACTCTAACTATGCTTTGTGATGACACCATAAATCAAGCAGTGAAAGGATAAATCAGACATTCCCATAAAAGTCATGGCATTTAATTTAAAACTGCTGTAAATAGCAGGAACAATTAACATCGTCTTGGTACTGTACTTCAAAGTATGTGAGCTTAAATAAAACAAAAATAAGTTACAAGAGTAATTTGTCTCAATGACCTCTTAAAAATTAATAACTGATTTCTACTTTATCTTTCAGGCTATCAGGGGAAAATGCTTATGTTTGCAAATAGCACAAACCTTGAGGAAAACAATCCTGTTGATAAGATGGGTTGAAAACTGAGTCATTAAAACAATTTAACATTTTTACAATTGGATTTCAGTTGATATTAGCTCAGCCATTGAGGTACAAATAAAGATATTACTACATTATCAAGTGAAATATCTTTCTTCTGCCTTTGCCAGTTTCTGTATTTCTTTTACGCAGAGGCACCATGTTACTTGTTGCAACTTAAGTTCCACTACATGTCTAATTTGGACTGTGTTTACCCTGAAGTCTGGTGAATTTCAATTCTTAGAGTATCTTTATATCATAGGACTGTTGCAGACAGGAGGCACACTGACTTCTCTGTTGCACTCAAGTTATAAATTTCCCAATGATTAGTGAATCTGTGACATCTTTGAAACATCCTTGATGTGCTATCGCAGTTATCATGCTATTCCAGGAGGGTAAATGAGAGGAGTTAATTTCTTGTATTTCTATCTTTGATGTGGTTACATTTTTGTTACAAGCATTTAATTCATAATTCAAATGTTTTAGATTATTTATTTTAAGGAATTCAGGAGATTAAATGCAACAGTAATGGAAAACCCTGATTAAGAAACTAATAAATAATGCTAATATAAACACAAATAAAGGGATACTAGGTATAATTAACCCTGTTTCTCTTATAGAGTCAGGGAGCCACACAGCATGGAAACAAACCTTTCAGTCCAACTTGTCCATGCCAACCAGGTTTCCCAAATTAAACTAATCCCCTTGCCTGTGTTTGGACCACATCCCTCTAAACCTTTTCTATTCATGTACCTAACCAAATGTCTTTTAAATGCTGTAATTGTACCCACATCTATCACTTCCTCTGAAAGTTCATTCCACATATGAATCACCTTCTCCATAAAAAAGTTGCCCTCAGGTCCATTTTAAATCTTATTCCTTTCACCTTAAAAATATGCCTGCTAGTTTTGAACTCCCCCACCCTGGAGAGAAGACCTTTGCTATTCACCTTATCTGTGCCCCTCATGATTTCATAAATCTCTGAAGGTCACCCAAAAGTCTGCTATGTTCCAGTGAGAAGAGTCCAAGCCTATCCAGTATAGATGGAATCAATAGCTGGAAGGCTGTTTTGTGTGATGGACTGGGCTGTGCTCACAACTGTCTGTAGTTTCTCGCGGTCTTCGGAATAGTAGTTGCCATGCCACACTGTGATGCATCGAGATAGGATGCTTTCTATGCTGCATTGATAAAAATTGCAAAGAGTTCTTGTGGACATGTTAAATTTCCTTAGCCTCCTAAGGAAGTGGAGGGTGTTGTTGTGCTTTCTTGGTTGTCGCATCAATATGCATGGACCAGGACAGATTTTGATGATCATCACTCCCAGGAACTTGACCATCTCTCAACTATCTCCACTTCAGCACCATTAACATAGATAGGGGCATGCCCTTCATTCCACCTCCTAAAATCAATGACAAGCTCCATTGTTTTGCTGACATTGATGGAGAGATTGTTGTCTTTATGCTGCTAAGCACTCAATCTCTTTTCCATATCTTGCCTCGTCATTGTTTGAGATACGACCTAGAACAGTAGTGTCATCAGCAAACTTATAAAAGAGTTGGGATGGAATTTGGTCACAAATTAATGACCCTGTCTATCATTTTTGTTACAATTTGTCACAATTTCCAAAGAACTACGCACCTAAATCTCTAGGTCAACAATACTACCCAGGGCCCTACCATTAACACTATAAATCCTACCCTTGTTTGTGTTACCAAAATGCAATGCCTTGCATTTAACCAAACTAAACTCCACCTGCCTCTCTTCAGGATCACTTTATAATCTTAGATAACCTTCTTCACTGCTGACAATATCAACAATTTTGGTGTCACCTGCAAACTTACTAAATTCTCCTCCAAATCATTTATATAAATAACAGCAACAGTGGACCCAGCACCAGTCCCTGTGAAACACCACTGGTCACAGGTTTCCAGTCCGAAAAAACAACTTTCCACCACCATCCTCTATCTCCTACCATGAAGCAAATTTTGTATCCAGTTGATAAGGTCTCCCCGAATCTTATATGATCTAACTTTACTAATCAGTATACCATGCTGAACCTTGTCAAAGGTTTTACTAAAGTCCATGTAGACAATGTCGACCACTCTGCCCTTTGTTTTTGGTTATGTCCTCAAAAAAACTCAATCAAGTTTGTGATCACCAATTTCCCATGTACAATGCCATGCTGACTATCACTAATTAGTCCTTGCCTAACCAAATGCACATAAATGCTAGCTTTCAGAATCCCCTCCAGCAACGTACCCACCATTAATGTCAGACTCACAGTTATATAGTTCACAGACTTCTCCTTACAGGATTTCTTAAATAAAGACACAACATCAGCCACCCTCCAGTCCTCCGGCACCTCACAGGTGGCTGTAGATGATACAAATATCTCCTGGGGCAGGTGCCCCCGAATTTCTTCCTAACTTCCCAAAACATCCTGGGACACTTGGTCAGATCCTAGAGATTTATCCAATTTTATGATTTTTACGACCTCCAGCAACCTCCCCTTCTGTAATGTAGACTGTTTTCAAGACATTAATGTTTATTTTGCTGAGTTCACTAGCCTCCATTTCTTTCTCCACAGTAAAAATTGATATGAAATATTCATTTAGTATCTCTCCCATATCTTGCAATTCCACACATAGATGACCTAATTGATTTTTAAGGGAACAATTCTCTCCCTAGTTGCTCTTTTGCTCCTAATGTACTTAGAGTCATAGAGGTGTACAGCATGGAAAAAAGCCATTTAGCCCCATTCACCCATGCCGACAGGATATCCTGAACTAAGCTAATCTCATTTACCATCACATGGCCCATATCCCTCTAAACCATCCTATTCGTATACCCATCCAGATGCCTTTTAAATGTTGCAATTGTACCAGCCTCTACCATTTCCTCTGGCAGCTTATTCCGTAGATGCACTACCCTCTGCGTGAAAATGTTGCCTCTTAAGTCCCTTTTAAATTTTACCCCTCTCATCCTAAACCTATGCCTTCTAGTTCTGGACTCCCCCACCCCAGGGAAAAGATCTTGTCTATTTACCCTATCCATGACCCTCATGATTTTATAAATCTCTAAAAGGTCACCCCTCAGCCTCTGACACCCCAGGAAAACAGCCTCAGCCTATCCAGCCTCTCCCTATAGCTTGTAGAAGCTCTTTGGATTACCCTTAACCATATCTGCAAAGGCTATCTCATTTCCCCTTTTTGCCCTCCTGATTTCCATCTTAACAATGTCCCCACATCCTTTACGTTCTTGAAAACATTCACTTGATCTCAGTTGTCTCTACCTAATTTATGTCTCCTTCTTATTCTTGACCAGAGCCTCAATATCTTTATTCATCCATAGTTCTCTACTCTTACCAACCTTACCCTTCACTCCAACAGGAGCATAATGCTTTTGAACTCTTCTTATCTCATTTTTGAAAGCTTGCCATGTGCCAGTCATGCCTTTACCTACAAACAGTCTACTCCAATCAACTTTTGAAAGTTCCTGTACCATGCTAACAAAATTTGCTTTATTCCAATTAAGAACTTTAACTTCTGTCCAAGTCCTATCTTTATCCATTACTATCTTAAAACTGATGTGGAGGAACCGGGGTTGGACTGGGATGGACATAGTTAAAAATCATACAACACCAGGTTATAGCCCAACAGGATTATTTGGAAGCACTCGCTTCAGAGCACTGCACTTTCTTCATGTAACTGAGATGAAGGAATAGTGCTCCAAAAGCTAGTGCTTCCAGATAAACCTGTTGGACTATAGCCTGGTGCTGTGTGATTTTTGACTTTATTTTAAAACAAATAGAATTGTGATCACTGGTCCCAAATGCTCACCCACTGACACTTCAGTCACTTGCCCTGCCTTATTTCCCAAGAGAAGGCCAAGTTTTGTTCCTTCTCTAGTAGGTACTTCTGCATATGGGTAAAGAAAATTTTCCCCCATCTAAGCCCTTAACACTATGGCAGTCCCAGTCTATTTTGGAAAATTAAAATCCCCTACTATTACAACCTTATTATTCTTACACACATCTGAGATCTCTCTACATATTTGCTCTTCAGTTTCCTGTTGACTATTGAGGTCCCATACTACAATCTCATCAAGGTTATCTACCCTGTCTTATTTATGAGCCACACTCATAAAGCTTCATTGAACAATCTCTCAGAAATATTCTAAGTACAGCACTACTATTGTTCTCATCAAAATGCTAATCCCCTCCTCTCTTGCCTCCCTTTCTATACTTCCTACAGCATCTCAACCCCACAATGTTTAGCTACCTGTCCTGTCCTTCCTTCAGCTATGTTTCTGTAATAGCTATGATGTTCCAATTCCATGTTCCCATATATGCCCTAAGTTCATCTTCCTTACCTGTAAGACCATTTGCATTGAAATAAATGTAGTTTAATTCTTCAATTACCTCATTATCTGACTTGGTCTTACTTGTCTTTTCTAATTAACTTGTTATTTTTATTTTCAGAACCATCCTCATCTGTTTTACAAGATCAGCATTGATAATGGCGAGAAAAAAACTTTAATGGGTTACCCCATCTCTGGACTAGAGCCAAGGAATCTGGAGAAAAGTCATTTCTTCCATGCAAATATGAAATATTCATATGGGATCATTCTCAGGATTATCATGTTGCCATAGAGATGGACCAAGGCAGTTAGAAGAATCCATTGTTAAAACTTATCTGACTGTGTTTGTCAATAGATGCAAGCAGTTTGGTTTGAGAATATACAAAAGACCTTAGTAGTAAACAATTAGTCAACTTGCAACAGGCAAAATCAGCGATGTGATCCACAAGCTCTGGGAGCCCAGAGAGATAAAAGGAGCTATTATTCCTGATATTTTCTATGAACCAAGAAGGCACTAGCAATTTTTCTTTGGTGCAGGCTGCATCTTACTGGATAGAAATCAATAATTGTTTGGCAGGACCTGCTCCTGAGCGGAAAATCTGCTAACTATCATCCACTGCATGAAATGGAAGTGGATCTCAAATTTCTCTAAAGTTAAAAATCACTCAACACCAGGTTATAGTCCAACAGGTTTATTTGGAAGCACTAGCTTTCAGAGTGTTGCTCCTTCATCAGGTGGTGTGGAGTACCAAATCAAATTTGTCTGTCTATTTTACCTAGCTCTGTTTTCTTGACCTCATTTAAGTTATTTCTATTTGCTTTCTCAATTAAGCTGTTTTGTTTGAAATACTATGTGTGTTCAAGTACAGAGACTTTAATTTTGTTGTTTTATTATTTCTACCATCCTTGGCCTTGTTTGCTGATGGACTCCTCAGTTTGTACTGAGCTCAGTTGCCTGGATGGCCAGCTTATGAAGCAAGTGTGATGCCAACAATGTGAGTTCAATTCCTCTCACTAGCTAAGGTCACCATGAAGAGCTCTCTTTCTCAACAATCCCCTTTGTCTGAGGTATGTTGTCTTTCAGGTTAAATCACCACCAGCCTTCTCTCTCTAATGAGAGAGGAGCCCTATGGTCTGGTAAGATTATGGTGACACAAACTGTCTGTTTATTATTTCTTGCATTGTCTCTACTCTTTGATTGACTATACTGTCTGCTGATAGTAGATGGGAGATGACATGATCTGGCACATTTTGCCACATTATAGGCATTATACAAATGGCATTTTTTTTATTTTGGAATTACTGATTTTACTCCAGCCATAGATTTCTGACTTGAGATCAACAAGCCTAGCTGAGATGTTATACATATAGGGTGATTGAATGAGTAATGTGTATCGTAAATATTTAGCTGATCAAATAAGTGATGTGATTTACAGAACAGATTAGTTGCATGTGCAAAGCGAATCAATAAGAAAGTAAAGCTTGGATTTGATTAGCATTCCTTCATCTTTTTCCTAAAGAGTTAGCATGCTTTATACATCCACACTATGATTTAATGAATTGTTTTAATGAATACAATAAAGTGTGGACTGCACGTTTTGTCCTTCTTTCTCAGAAAATGCGATCAGAACTGTCATTTTTAGTGTGGCTTTCAATGAAAAAGAATTTTCATGGTGGAAGGATCTGCTGTCAGCAATTCGACAGGTTACCTTGACCATTATTTTGTAGACTTATGAGAAACAATTGGTTCATAAAAGTAACATAGAACAGTGCCTGGCCTGAAACACACTATACCGGTGTATCGCCTACCACTAATCAATAGATGGGCCAAAGACGAAGGAGGATTGGTGACAGTGAACTGACTCAAACAACCCTTATTTTGTACCACATACTGACAGAGATTGCAAATACCATAAGGTGATGGCAATGGAAAATACTACATGGCTGCAACAGTGCAAATCTAAGCCACACCATGGGAGGAGAAATACAGATTTTATTTTTAAAAATTAGCTTAGGTTTATTTCTTTTAGCATGTTTCAGCTTTAAACACTAACCGAAATATAAATACGAACAATGAGAAGTTATGGTAACTACTATGAGGTGCCAACAATGATTCTTTTAGAAAAGTGCACAACCTCAAACTATGTCAGAGACAAATGGAGTCAGAAGTCAGTATTGGTATGAGAAACATTTGTCACTTACAAATGACCTTCCCTAAACTGACCAATCAGTCAGAAGAAGTAGAAGCTCGCCTTGATGTTAAGATAGAAAGAATGAGAAAAGAAGAGTAGAGAGAAAGAAATAGAGAAAAAGATAATGAGAAAAAAGATAAAGTGAGAATGAGAAAGAGGGAGAGAAAGAAAGAGAGAAAATGAGAGAAAGACGGGGGAGAAAGAGGGAGAGAGAAAGACAGAGAAAAAGAAAAAGCAAGAGATGAAAAGAGAGAGAGAAAGGGAAGACATAAAGACAGAGAAAAAGAATTAGCAAGAGAAAGAAAAAGGGAAAGAGAGAGAGAAGCTGCAATACACCACCATTATACAATCATACAAAATAGACAAGTCTGGGCTAACTGCCTTTTGATATGATTTGGAGATGCCGGTGTTGGACTGGGGTGTACAAAGTTAAAAATCACACAACACCAGGTTGTCAATCACCTGATGAAGGAGCATTGCTCTGAAAGCTAGTGTGCTTCCAATTAAATCTGTTGGACTATAACCTGGTGTTGTGTGATTTTTAACTTTGCCTTTTGATAGGATAATACCAGAAGAGAAAAAAATAATAAACTGGCAAATGGCATATTCTCCTCTGACTTGTCTTGAATACCTCATAATTCGGATCCAGTTTGACAAATACAATTACTTCCAAGTATTTTTTTTTACTGGTTTGTCTTTCTGGGTGGCTGATCTGATTGTGTCCTCAGCTCCTTTTTCCCATCTTGTTATTCAAATCAGATATCTAACGCAGTCTGGGAAATATTCAGTAATCCAGTTACCACTCTTAGTTGGAAAAGCGAATCAGTTATGAAGTAAGTTTATTGAATCTGAAATGGTAAAATTGCTTTCTGTCCACAGATGCTGCCAGACCTGCTGAGTTTTCCCAGCAATTTCTGTTTTTGTTTCTTATTTCCATCATCTGCAGTCTTTTGGTTTTTGAAATGCACTGGATCATGGCTGATCAGCCCCAAGCCACAACTCCTCTTTTTGCCAGCTCATCATAGCCCTCAGCTCACCAAGGCAGAGAGTGGTTGTAGATGGAAAGTATTCTGCCTGGAGGTCAGTGTTGAGTGGGGTCCCGCAGGACTCTGTTCTTGGGCCTCTGCTCTTGGTAGTTTTTATAAATGACTTGAATGAGGAGGTTGAGGGGTGGATTATTAAATTTGCAGATGACACAAAGGTTGGAGGTGTCGTCAATAGTATAGAGGGCTACTGCAGGCTGCAGCACGACATAGACAGGATGCAGAGCTGGGCTGAGAAATGGCAGATGGAGTTCAACCTGGATAAATGTGAAGTGATGCATTTTGGAAGGTCGAACTCAAATGCTGAATATAGGATTAAAGAGGGATCTGGTTGTGCAAGTACATAGATCCCTCAAAGTTGCCACCCAAGTGGATAGGGTTTTTAAGAAAGCATATGGTGTTTTGGTTTTCATTAACAGGGGGATCGAGTTTAAGAGCCGTGAGGTTTTGCTACAGCTCTACAAGACCCTGGTTTGACCACACTTGGAATATTGTGTCCAGTTCTGGTCGCCCTACTATAGGAAAGATACAGAGGCTTTAGAGAGGGTGCAAAAAAGGGTTACCAGGATGCTGCCTGGACTAGAGGGCTTGCCTTATGAAGAAAGGTAGAATAAGCTCGGACTTTTCTCTCTGGAGTGAAGGAGGAAGAGAGGAGACCTGATCGAGGTATACAAGATAATGAGTGGAATAGATAGAGTCAATAGCCAGAGACTTTTCCCCCAGGGCAGGTTTGACTGGTACGAGAAGTCATAGTTTGAAGATATTAGGAGGAAGATATAAAGGAGACGTCAGAGGTGTGTTCTTTACGCATCGAGTTGTGAATGCATGGAATGCGTTGCCAGCTGTTGTGGTGGAAGCAGAGTCATTGGGGACATTTAAGCGACTGCTGGACATGCACATGGATAGCAGTGAGTTGAGGGGTGTGTCGGTTAAGTTGCTATATTTATATTAGGATTAAATCTCGTCACAACATCGTGGACCAAAGGGCCTGTTCTGTGCTGTATCTTTCTATGTTCTATGTTGTATATTTCAAAACGTACCTACCCCCTTTTTAAATTGATCTAATCTCCACAACTCTTTGGGGTAGAGAATTCCAGACATGCATTATCCTTTGACAGAAAAAAAATTGCATATTGGTTTTAAGTGAGTGTCCCATTATTCTGCAATTATGTCCCCTAGTTCAAGATTCCTTCACTGGTGGATACATCTTCACAATGTTTGCCCTATCAAGTCAGATCAGAATCTTGAATGTTTCAATAAGATCAACCCTCATTCTTCTACACTCAAATGAAGAAATGCTTAACCTGTTTATCTGTTCTTCAGAAGTCAACTCCTTTATCCCAGGAATCTGCCTAATGAATCTCTTTTCAACTACCTCTGATTCTAAACATCCTCGCTTAAAAACTGTACACAGAACTCAAGGTAAAGCCTCACCAATACTGTGCACAGTTCTAAAAGACTTCCATTTTTTCAACCCTTATTAATAAATGCGAAAGTTACATTAGCTTTCTTCATTATTTGCTACACCTGCATTCTAACATTTTGTGTTTCATGCACATGAACACCTAAATCCCTCTGCGCTATACATTTTGGTATCTCTTTCCACTTAAATAATATTCTGTCTTTTGAATCTTCCTGCCAATTCTACCTCACACTTGCCTACATTGCCTACACACTTGCTGAAATTCCATCTGCCTTTTCCATCAATTCGTTTTGCCTACTCACTCAATATATCTACACCCCTTAGCTGACTCCTTATGCCCTCATCAAATCTGCAGTGCCAAGTATTTTTGTATTAAGACTAAATCTGGATGCCTTATGTTCTGCCCCTTCCTCCAAGTCATTTATGCAGACACTAGATAATTGAAGGCCTGCAACAAATATTGTGACACCACTAATTTTATCGTTCTAATATGACAAAGATTCATTAGTCCTGACTGTTTATCTACTGTATGTTAAGCAATCCTCTACTCATGCTAAATCATTACCCCTAATACTGTGAGCTTTTATATTGTGCAATAATGTCTATTTGGCACCTTATTGAATTCCTTTTGGAAATCCAAATAGTCTATACATTTACTAATTGTACCTTCTCAACTTTGCATCTTTTATCCTCAAAGAACTTAAGAAAATTTGTCAAATATGATTTCCCTTTCACAAAATGACATTGACTCTGTTTGAATATGTTAACCCTTTCTTAAGTGTCCTTTTAATTAGTGATTATTGAGATTTGTAGCTAAGGTTGATGATAAGTATGTAAGTTAGTTCACTGAGCTTGAAGATTTGTTTTCAAATGTTTTGTCACCATACTAGGTACCATCATCAGTCAGAGTCTCTAGTGAAGTGCTGGGGGTATGTCCAGCTGTATTTATTGCTATGTTTGTTGATGAGTTCTGGTTAGAATGCCATGTCTCTAAGAATTTTCGTTTGTGTCTTTCTTTCGCCTGTCCTAGGATGTGTATGTTGTCCCAAAGTGGTATTCTTCTTTGTCTGTATGTATGTAAACTAGCATGAAAATTCTTAGAGGCATGGCATTCTAACCAGAACTCCATCAATAAATACACCTATTTAGGTCTCATCTACCTTCCCTTGAAAGAAAAACCGGAAATGACATCACCCATCTTAAGAAACCAAGACCTATAAATAGAGAGGCAGGACATAACACTAGCGCTTTTTATGCCATAAAAAGACATGACCCTCTCTCACTAGTAACCTCACATACAGATGAGGAAGGACACCACTTCGACTGGAACAACACATCCACCCGAGGTCAAGCCAAGCAAAGACATGCATGAGAATTCCTAGAAGCATGGCATTCCAACCAGAACTCTATCAATAAACACATCAAGTTAGACCCCATCTACCATCCCCTGAGAAAAGGAACCGGAAGTGACCTCACCACAGGAAATAACAATACCATAGGAAATGACATCACCAACCCAAAGAAACCCAAACATATAAATAGAAAGCAGGAATTTTCAGCATTGCTTCACCTGAGGCCCACTGAAGATGTTACCTAGTAGGGTAACGAAACATCTGGAAATGAACCTTCCAGCTCAATGAGCAAACCTACATCCAAAACCCTACTCTCATAGGTCTACTCTTTGCTTTATAAAAGTGCTGTCTCTGACATGTTGCTTGAGAGGCTGCTGCTCCTACAATCTTTCCTCCTCTTTATGAAGCTACTGTTCACAGTCTTGCACAGGGACCTTCTGTCTCTCACTAGTTTAGGTGCTGATGATTATCTCCTGGTCCTTCTCTCTTGCCCTTACCAAGCAGGCTTGATGGGCTGAATAGACTACTCCTGCTCCTAACTTGTCTGTTCTTATGTTTGTACCTAGGTTTTTTTTGTAAAAAGGTTTATGTAACCAGGATACCCAAATCCCTCTATACAACACGGTTATGCAATCTTTTTCTATTTAAATAAAATGCTTTATTTCTATTCTTTTGCCAAAAGTGGCTGACTTTATATTTTCCTACATTATACTCCATCCACCAAATGTTTGCTCCTCATTTAAGGAATCTGCAAAAGGAAATAAATGGGTGATGTACTCATCACAACTTCTACCTATCTTTGTGCCATTTATAAATTTAGCAACCTTACATTTGACCCCATTTGTCCAAATCATTATAAACAACTGAGGAATCAGCATTTATCCCTGTGGCACAAAACTGTTTGATGATTGACAACCAAAAGCTACCCAGTCATTGCTACTCTCAGCTTCCTGTGAGCCAGTGAATATTCTATTCAAGACAATATATACCCACTACACCAAGAATAACCTTTGATTTGACATCATTTCAATGTCTTTTGTCTACAGATTCCTCTTTATCCATGTTGCTTGTTACTTCCTCAAAACAAAATTCTAATACATTCAGAAACCATTATTTCCATTTCGCGAAATCATATTAACTCTGTTTAATTGAATTAAGATTCTCTTAGTGATCTGCTACAACATCTTAATAATAGATCATAGGATCATCCCTTTGTCAAATAATAGTCTACCTGGCCTAATCATTTTTTTGCTGTCTCCTTCCTTTCTTACAAAGAGGATTTAAATTGACATATTCTCATTCGAATGTACTTTTACAGAATGAAGGGAATTTTTGAAAATTATAGTAAATGCATTTACTATTTCTGTAGCTCCATCACGGAGGAACCTCAGATGAAGATCATTAGATCGTGTTGGCTAGTCAACCATTAAATCTCATAACTTTCTCACCAAACATTCCTTCATGATTCTCATTATTTTAAGTTAAGTGTTCAATGTTTCTGCCATTTCAAATTGACACAGGGATGGCTGCAGTTGAGGTCAGGTAGATGAGGATGGTTTCAAAGTTGCCTGGAGCCATTCACCTCTCCCTGTTTGCCAGACAGAGGCTGCCTTCAGGGAGTTGGCTTGTTCCCCAATACTCATTATTCTGGAGATCACCTGGAAAATTTCCAGTCAGCCTTTGGTATTGGCTTTAATTGGTCTTCAATTATTGTTAAGAAGTTGGTTTAATGATGGTAGAAAGGCAGTTTTCATTCCTATTTTCAGAAAGAAAGGGCACTGGGGCAGGATGAAGCTGGCAAACTGGTATACAGAATTCAGTGAGAAATTCCATGACCATCCATTTCTGTGATCACTCCAACTGAAGCATATAAGTTGCAGCTGAGGGATTTTAAATCCATTCAGCAATAACGCAGCTGAGTTCCATACATATGCACAATGTTTTTAGCAATAAGAAGAAGTACTTTCTGAGGTCTACAGTCATTGTGCTGCCAACTAGTTTGCATGTCATGTAACAATATCAAAAACACAAACTTTATGCTTGACTTACAAACTCTTTAAAATATTTGTGGGGAAGGTCTCGGTTAGATAAATCTGACACTGGCAAGAAGCATGGCTTATAAATGCAGTAAAAAAGAAATGAACAATAATAACAAAAGAAACGTAGCAGTCAGAAACACTAAGTCACATTAATTCAGATACCGTGATTAGGATTAGGTCCACCTCATACCTCAATGTGAAATAACATATAAATAGCAATTACAAGATTATTTTGGAGTGTCTGAGGAGGGTTCGATACATCACCAGTCACAAGATATCCTGACTCCCTATTGAGACAGATCATCTTCTGCAAAGTTCAATGAATTTCCTGGACATCTTTATAAATAATTGCAACGCTTCTCTTTTGCATTTAAGTTAAAATGTTGAAATTTTGAAATTTTTTGACAACTATTTCAAATTACAAAATTTTATGAAAACTAATGAGGTCACTGTGATTTTCATTAAAGGATACCTTTGAAATCATAGGTTAACAGTAATTATCTATGATGTTTCCACATGTAAACTTAAATGAAGTACAGGGTGGCCAAAATCGATTTCAATACTGGAAAAGGCTCAAGGGACTGAATCATCTATTTTCTTCTTATATTCAGCCCTCCCACCTAATGGAAATGTAGTAGTAAGATTTGCACCACACAAATGCTAGGCAATGACCATCTTTAATAAGAGACAATCGAAACACCGGCCTTGATATCCAATAGGGTTACCATATCTGAATATCCACTATCAACATAATAGGGGTTACCATTGACCAGAAACTCAACTGGACTCACCACGTAAACACAAGAGCAGATCAGAAGCTAGGAATACTGCAATGAGTAACTCACCCCCCGATACCCCAAAGCCCTGTCCACAATCTAAAGGCACAAGTCAGGAGTGTGATGGAATACTCCCCACTTGCCTGGACAGGTTCAGCTTCAACAACACTCAAGAAGCTTGACACCATCCAGGAAAAAGCAGCCCACTTGATTGTCATCAAATCTACAAGCATCCACTGCCTCCCTCAACTGCCAATGCTCAGTAGCAGCAGTGCATGCTATCGACAAGATGCATTGCAGAAATTCACCAAGGATCATTAGACGGCACTTTCCAAACCCACAACCTCTTCCATCTAGAAGGACAAGAGCTGTAGATGGTGGGATCATCACCATCTGTAAATTGCCCTCCCACGAACCATTCTGATTTCAAAAATATATCGCTTTTCTTCACTGTTGCTAGGTCAAAAACCTGGAAATCCCTCCCTAAGGGCTTTGTGGGTCTATCTACAATACATGGACTGTAGTGATTCAAGAAGGCAGCTCATCACCACCTTCTCATGGGGAAGTAAGGAGGGGCAAAGATGTTGGCCAGCTGTGATACCCACACCCCACAGGTTAGTAAAAAGAAAGATAACAGGCAACAAATTGCTGAAATAGTGACATTTTACTGAAAATTAATCAAAAGATTACTGAAGGTAAATTTTATCTAGTGCAATGATGAAATTCAAAAATGAGTCCTGCTATTACCATGCAGTTATCAATAGGTTACTTTCTGCTCAGATTACAGTTGCTTTATACTGAGAAAACCAAAACAAATTATGCATTCACTTTGCTGAACACTCCAATCTATCTGTAAGTATGTTCCAGAGCTTCTGGTTGCCTGTCACCTGTAATTTTCATCCAATTTTCTCTCCAATTTTCCTATTCTCAGCCTTCTACTATGGTTCAAGGACAATCCACACAGGGTTTGAGTTACAGGTAGAGACTGAGTAGGCTGGGACCTTTTTTGCCTGGAGCGTTGGAGGCCAAGGAGGTTTATAAAATCGTGAGGAGCATGAATAAGGTGAATAGCCAAACTCTTTTTCCTCGGGTGGAGGAGTCCAAAACTAGAGGGTTTAGGTTTAAGCTGAGAGGGAAAAAATGTAAAAAGGGCCTGAGGGATAACTTTTGCACACAAAGGGTGGTGTGTGTATAGAACGAGCTGCCAGAGAAAGTGGTGGAGGCAGGTACAATTATAACATTTAAGAGGCATCTGGATGGGTATATTAATAGGAACGTTTTAAAGGGATATGGGCCAAGTGCTGAAACATGGGACGAAGTCAGATTGGGATGTCTGGTCAGCGCAGACAAGTTGAATGAAGGGTTTGTTTCTGTGCTGTATGACTCTGTGACAAGCTTGACATACATCACCTTGCTTTGATTATTCCTTTTATAGCTTTCCAGCCTTAACAACATGGAATTGAACAACATGAGGGAATAATCAGTATTCGCATTTTCTCAACTGTGGATGATGATGACTCTACTGTAACTGTCGACGTGGCCAGATAGTCTTTCCTACAGCATGGATGGGAGTTGCATGTGGGTACCTCGCAGAATCTCCTATTTGGTAGACTCCCTGGGAACTGCCGATGAAATTGAAGATTCTGCTGGGCAATCTCCCTTCTCCTGAAACCTTCTAAAAGTATCCATTTAAATTGATGATTTTGTAGAGATCAGCTGCTGTTAAGCCAATTGTTGCCCAGAAAACCTTAGCAATTAAAACCTCTTACATACCCTAGAATCTGGTCCAACACTTCCCATATTTTGTCTGGGACCCAAATGCTCCCTCCACTGGATCCAACATCCCCAACCACCCCCACACCAGGAGCTGACATGCTCTGCCCCCAGGGAATAGCCACCCTCTCTAACCTAAAATCTAACACTAGCAACCCTCTGCCTTTAATCCCACACTTCCCCCACTCCCCTTCATCAACGTCAGTGCTGACACTGAACAGCCCTCTCTCCCTGTCCTCGGACCTATGATCCAACCCTCTTCAACCAGGACCCCTCCCCACCAGCTGACTTGACAAAGCCAAGGCCCAGGACCTGACAGCTCTCTCTCCCCAAACACAATAATCTACCACACTGCCAAAGTACCCGGCTAACCTGGCACCAAAAGACTTCTCAGGAGACGTCATCCCTGCTTCCTGCAACTAGGAATCCACATCAAACAACTGACACCCCCCTCCCACAATACTACATCCCACACCCTCATGGGAGGGTCAGGGTCCCTACACCCTTCTCACCCCTCCCTTGCCACTGTACTTCACACACTTCCATGCAATCCCCACCCAGGATCCAATGTCACTCCAGGATCCAACAAATAACAATCAGTAAGGTTAAGGACAAAACACCTCCTCTACAGTAATCCTCAACAGTGGCACACTGCAAATCTGCTTACTCAGCCCCCTACTGTACTCCCCATACACTCATGACTGTGCGGTTAACTCCATCTGCAAGTTTGCTGAGGACACCACCATTGCAGGCTGGTTCTGAAACAACAATTGGACAGAATACAGGAAAGAGTTAGTGTGCTTGGCAGCGTAGTGTTAAGATAACAATTCCTCCCTTAATGTCAGCAAAACATAAGACTTGGTCATTGACTTCGGGAAGCAAGATGGAGGGCATACCTCTGACAGCATCAATAGAGCTGAGGTGGAAATGGTCAAGAGTGTGAAGTACCTAGGGGTGATGATCCCCAACAATCTGTCCTGGTCCACCAAATTTGGTGCTACGATCAAGAAACGTAACAACATCGCTACTTCCTCAGGAGATTAAGGAAGTTCAGCAGGTCTATAAAGATTCTTACCAATTTTTATAGATGCTGTATGGAAATCAATTTATCCAGATGCATCACAGCTTGCAATGGCAACTGCTGTGCCTTGGGCCATAAAACACTCCAGAGAGTTGTGCACACAGCCCAGTCCATCAAGTAAGCCAACCTCCCATCCACAGACTCCACCTAAACTTTTTGCTGCCTTGGGAAGGCAGCTAACGTAATCAAAGACTCATTCCACCCCAATTATAATCTCTTCCAACCTCTTCGGTCAGGCAGAAGATACAAAAGCTTGCACGCATGTACCAATAGATTCAAGCACATCATCTTCCCTGATGTTATTAGACTTCTAAATAGACCTCTCAAGTTTTAAATTTAAAGTTAATATCATTCTTGCATGCCTTCTCTGGAGATGTAACATTACATTCTACACTCTGTTCTATGATCCTAATGCACTTTTTATGGTATAACTTGTGCATTGCACACAAAACAAACTTTTCACCGTACGTAGGTACATGTGACAATAACAAATCAAATTAAAACACCCTGTCCTCTCCCTGGGGACCCAACCAGCCTCATTTCTTCCTGGCACTCAACATTATGCCCCTCACCTGACTCGATATCTCCCATGCACCTCAACCTATCCTGAACACTCCATCACTTATCAGTTCCCCTTCTCCACCTTGTGCCCTAACACCTTGCTAACCTGGCACCTTACTTAGCTCTCTCCCTGGCAGCCTATCCTCGAACCACCTGGTACCCTATACTCCTGGCACCCTACTCTGCCTTTCTGAAGGAGCCATGATCAAAATCACCTGTCAGAAATGCAAGCCTTATCTTGAGCTTACCTGCCAGTCTTGTTATCTTCAAGTGGACATTGAACTCCAAGGTCCCTCTGTTCCTCATTGTATCTGAAAGTTAATTCTTATTCCTTTGGTTTACTTGCCATCCTGAAATGCATTTCTCTCAATACAGTTCTCTCAATTGAATTGCATTATGTGTGATTTATTCACAGGATGTTGGACTCAGTAACTAGACCAACATTCAGTATCCCCTAGCTGCCCTTGTGAAGGTGGTGTTGAGCTGCTTTCTTGCACAGCTTGGATCCATAAGGTAGAGGTACACTTCAGTGCTATTAGCAATTCTGACCAAGTGTCAAAAGGGTGAGATAGATTCAAAGCAGGATGGTTCATTGTTTGGAGGGGAGCTGTGTTGGTAATGGTGTTCAAATGAATCTGCTGGCTTTGTCCTTCAAGATAGTTGTGATCATGGATTTGGAAAGTGCTGTGTAAAAAAACTTTGGGATATTTCTGCTGAGTTCTGGAAGGCTGCTTTGTGTCCAATGGAGTTGAACCTCATAAGTATTGTTAGAGCTCCATTCATCTGGGCAAGTAGATAATGTTCCAACCCAATCCTGACCCTGTATCTTGTAGATGGTGGGCATGCTTTGCAGCATCAAGAGATGAGTTACTCACTGCAAACTTCACAAACTCTGACCTGCGCTTCTCATCACGGTATTTAGATGGCTGGTTGTATTCAGTGTTTCATCAATAATAAATCCCAAGATATTGATAATCGGGGTTTTACAACAGTAATACCATTGACCATCAAGCAGTTATTCTTGGATTCTCTCTTATTGGCATTTCCTGGCATTTTTGTGGCATGAATGCATATTAAAGCAAAACTTAGATAGGAATTCTACATCCAGTCCTGACACTCAAGTCAGGAACAGTTTGGCCAGGATAAATGGATATACATTCAGGCCAAATGGATCTGCTATTTTATAAACAATGTGATATGGTGTTGGATAGCCCACCCATTCTTGTATCAATCAAGGTTCTTTAATAGAACATTAAAGCTTACATTATATTTAATACCATTGGGCCCTTATATATTGCTGTCACATGTACCTAAGTACAGTAAAATATTTTGTTTTGTGATCAGTACAGGCAGATCATAATATACAAGGACATATAGATCATAGGGTGTTTAGACAGAGTGATGCATACAATGTTACAGCTGCAGAGGAGGTTATCAATAGCAAGATCAATATTAGATTTGAAATTAGAGAGGTCCATTCAGCAGGCTTATTAACAGCAAGGAAGAAGCTATTCTTGAACCTGTTGGTACGTGTGTTCAGGCTTCTGTATGTTCTGCCTGATGGAAGGAGTTGGAGGAGTCTTTGATGATGCTGGCATCCTTTCCGTGGCAACAAGAAGTGTAGATGGAGTTCATAGATGGGAGGTTGGCTTGAGTGCTTGCCTGGACTGTGTACACAACTTTCTTTAGTTTCTTACATCATGACAGAGCAATTGTCATATCAAGCTATTATATACCCAGAAAGAATGCTTTGTATGGTGCATCTATAAAAGTTGGTGAGAATCCTGAGAGCCATGCCAAGTTTCCTAAGCTTTCTGAAGAAGAAGAAGCATTGTGTACCTTCTTGACCATTGCACCTACACTGGAGGTTCAGGACAGATTAAACTTGATGCTCTCAACCTTCTCCACCTCATCTCCATTGGCATAGTTAGGACTGTGTCTTCCTTCTTTCTTATTAAAGCCTAAAAACAAGTATTCAAATTCATAGCCCTCCTTCAAAGAGTTTTAAACCACTTTGAGTTGTCAATCAGGTTGGAAAATGGCAGGCATCCTGCTGTGACAATGAAAGATTAATCATAATGATAATTCAATCAGTTGCATAGCATTAATTACTGATGGCCCTAATTATGTCAACAGACAGACTGAAATAACAAACAATTTTTTTTTAGCAGTGGGCAGTTGCTTTTAAAATAGATAAATTACAGAAGTTTTACATGCCATGACAGTTCCTTTCAATAGTTTCTTTTCACAACAACCTTTGTGTAGTAAGTATCTGCTGTTAAAGAAAATCTGAAGCCTTGTGTAAATATGTCCCAGTGATTAATCATCATATTTATGATGATGATGCTCCTTTAACAAGGCTATGCTGTTCTTGGCTTTATTTTCAAAGTGGTCATAAAAGCAGCAATTCTGAAAAATCTGTTTTGGATGGATTTTACAGCCAATTTGATTATAGCTAACAGATACCGCCTCAGACAAAAGACTTTCAAGTTTTACAGAAAGTACTTGTACAATGAAAGGGGAGTGGTTAGTTCTCCCAGTTCAGCTTTACTCTGGTTTGACTTGGCCTTGGCAGTCTAGTTGCTCACTCAAAGCAGTCAGGAAGTTTTTGAAGCTGCTGGTTCAAGAAACAGCTACATGGAAGGGGGCATTCCATGTGACCATCTCTCTTTCTCCTGTAAGATCCTGTGTTTGATTTTACCTTTCGTGCCAAGGTGTGTTTAGGAAGATTGTTCAAAGTATTGGAAACAGCATCACTAAGTCGGGATAGCCTGTTGGGTTTTTGGATAGGTTAAATTATTTTGTATTCTGTTCTCTTTTGTTTGTATTTCATTTGGTAATCTTGTGAATAAATTCTGTTCTGTTTAAAACTAATGGTTTGACCTGCTGCAGCCCTCCAGGAATACACACGTTACACCTGCTTAAAACAATTAGCAAAGTTAGGGTCTGGGCTACTTTCATGAAAAAGTTTGAGGGGGTCTGGCCTGGTCCATAACACATTAACTAACAAAATGAAGGAAAATATTTGATCTATCAAGCCAGATTTCATTCTAGAATATGAATTGTCCATATTGTAATCAGTTGGGATGGCAACAGGTTGGAGTTCTTTACCAGGATTTGTATTCATTTAATTTAAGAAGGTTTGATATCTTTGTGAAGGTGACAGGTAGGAGGAGGTTCTGGACATATTGGAGTGTTGAGGTAAAGATGAGTGCATTAGTTCAGATTTCCAAAAAAAATTGAATGTTGCAAAGTGTTTTCTGGGTGTAGAAGGCATAAGATTGGATTATTTGAAATCTTTAACTGTGGCTAATCTCAGAGAGAGAAGCAGATAGTTGGAAGCTATAAATAAATGTATTATAAATAAAAGGAGGAGATGCTGAAACTGATTGATCAGAATTTAGAATTAGAAAAATGGAGTTGAGATGTCACAGCTTGAAATAGCTAAGATTTGAAGTAAATAAAACAAAGACTGAATTAAAGGAAGATGATGAAGAAAGAGGAATTAAATGATATGAATTGAAGAAATAGAAAAGAAAAAAGGAAGGGGAAGGGAATGGGCAGTGCTGAGCAATAGCAAGCAAGGAGAAAAGATAGAAATGAGAATTGAAATTAAGAAAGGTTAGATTGCAAAGTGAGCAAAACCGAGAGTAATAGAAAGGGGAGATAGAATTAGAAACTTGCACAACAGGATTTCCAAAGAAAAGCTTAGAATAATGAAAGAAAGAATCCAGAAGAAACTGAGGGAATTGATTGAATTTAATATCTATATTTAGTACATACGTTGACAGATGATGAAGTTAAAATAATATTTCTCCTCCTTTGAAGGACAGTTGGGCGAACAAATTAGCCAAAAGATATTTGGACCTGAATATTACACATTGTTTTGGCAGCTACAGATATGAGTGTGTATACCAGTTTGTCAGATAGTCATTCGCAAGTGCGCTGCTACTTCTGCAGACTGTGAAGCTATTTATAAAGCATTGCTTAATTCTCATAAATGTGACTCTTAAGCTCATCATTTAAAATTTACGTCTACAGGAAAGAATCCCAATCAGACATTTGTAGCATTTGCAAGAGGATAATAAATTCATCACTGAAGTTAAGACAAAAAAAGTGCTGAGAATGTAAGGGAAGTCATGATTATGGAATGATTTCAAGATAGCATTGCAGCCAACATCAAAACTTATTTAGATAAACATCAATTATCAAAAATCCAAGAAATCCTGACAAATACCTCGGATATCTCACATAGACAGTTACAGGTGGAGAAGTGGTCATATGAGAATTCATAAAGAAATTGGAAGAATTAAAAATCTGTAAATAGAAGAGTTACTCATTATAGGGAATAACCAGAATAAAGGAGAAAGGCTGGAACTGTAAAGTGATGTAAAGAAAATAAAAGGCTTCCACTTTAATAAGAATGGATATGTCGGAGCAGGTAGTACCTGCTTCCTTCACAGGGCAGAAATCATGACGCCAGTGTCTGGTAGTGATTTCCAGAATGAACTCAACTCTGATCTTTTAGCTGAGGAAGTGTTTGGGGGAGTAGGAGGAGGAGTTGGGGCATGAGAGATTTTGGTGGGGGTGATGGAGTTGGAGCACGGCAGATTTGGGAGCTGCAGATATGAATGTGTACACCAGTTTGCCAGATAGTCATTTGCAAGTGCGCTGCTACTTCTACGGCTGTCTTCATGTAAAATTCAACCTTTCAATTTTGCACTAAAGCTTTGGAATTTTCTCCCAACAAAATTAGGTTTCCACCTCTGTCTGCATTTCAGCACTATATTCAGTTTAGTTCAGCTAAACGAAGACCTCAGTGCCAATAATGAAGTAATAGATGATCAGTGAGTGGTTACTTTGATATTCTGATCCAACAGTGACAACTTCACTGGGAATCTCTAATGTTGAAACTGTATCTTTGCTGCAAAATTTGATGCTTTCTTCCTTTCTTCAAGCTTGTCATCAAACATAATCAGCCAGCAAGTGTATGAGATCACACAGTTAAGCTCCTAATATAGTGATGATCGACTGTGGCAACAATTTTGCTACAAGAAGGACTGGAGCATCTGAAATAATGTTCTAGTAAGGGATTCACGTGAATTGAGCTAACAAAATAAATTCAAACCACTATGGACTTGATGAGTCACTTGATTAATGTTCTCATGTATTAAGCACACTCGGATACTTTACTGAACATTAAACAGTTTTAATTATGAAAATATCTTTCGATATGTACTCTACCTTCTGTTCACAGATACTAACTGTAGCTATTAATTGATTTTGACAGCATTTTCTGACTTGGGTATGTTATGCTGCCGATAACCTACAGTAAAATCTGTATTTCTAGGCATATCTCCATATCAAACCAAACAGAAAAAAAATTAAGGCTTGAAATTAACTGTAGCCTGGGAGCTATGGACTATCTGCTCAGAAAATTTGTTTTTCTTCTCTGCTCAAAAATTGAAATTCAGCTCAGACTTATATTTACAGAGTATGTCTAACATTGTGTCATACAAATCTATTTCTCTTTACTTCATGGTAGCTGAAAGAACTTTGGACGAGAACTCATCTACTGAGGTAGTGTGGGCTGAGGTTAGAAACAGAGAGGAGAGGTCACACTGCTTGGAGTTTTTTATAGGCCTCTGCAGAGTTCCAGAGAGGTGGAAGAGAGGATTGGCAAAATTATTCTGGGTAGGAGTGAAAGGAACAGGGTGGTCATTATAGGGGACTTTAACTTCCCCATTACTGACTGGAAATACTATAAGGTAAAAACAATGACTGCAGATGCTGGAAACCAGATTCTGGATTAGTGGTGCTGGAAGAGCACAGCAGTTCAGGCAGCATCCAAGTAGCTTTGAAATCGACGTTTCGGGCAAAAGCCCTTCATCAGGAATAAAGGCAGTGAGCCTGAAGCGTGGAGAGATAAGCTAGAGGAGGGTGGGGGTGGGGAGAAAGTAACATAGAGTACAATGGGTGAGTGGGGGAGGGGATGAAGGTGATAGGTCAGGGAGGAGAAGGTGGAGTGGATAAGTGGAAAAGGAGATAGGCAGGTGGGACAAGTCCGGACAAGTCATGGGGACAGTGCTGAGCTGGAAGTTTAGAACTAGGGTGAGGTGGGGGAAGGGGAAATGAGGAAACAGTTAAAGTCCACATTGATGCCCTGGGGTTGAAATGTTCCAAGGCGGAAGATGAGGCGTTCTTCCTCCAGGCGTCTGGTGGTGAGGGAGCGGCGGTGAAGGAGGCCCAGGACCTCCATGTCCTCGGCAGAGTGGGAGGGGGAGTTGAAATGTTGGGCCACGGGGCGGTTTGGTTGATTGGTGCCGGTGTCCAGGAGATGTTCCCTAAAGTGCTCTGCTAGAAGGCACCCAGTCTCCCCAATGTAGAGGAGACCGCATCGGGAGCAACGGATACAATAAATGATATTAGTGGATGTGCAAGTAAAACTTTGATGGATGGGGAAGGCTCCTTTAGGGCCTTGGATAGAGGTGAGGGAGGAGGTGTGGGCACAGGTTTTACAGTTCCTGCGGTGGCAGGGGAAAGTGCCAGGAATGGAGGGTGGGTTGTAGGGGGGCGTGGACCTGACCAGGTAGTCACGGAGGGAACGGTCTTTGCGGAAGGCGGAAAGGGGTGGGGAGGGAAATATATCCCTGGTGGTGGGGTCTTTTTGGAGGTGGCGGAAATGTCGGCGGATGATTTGGTTTATGCGAAGGTTTGTAGGGTGGAAGGTGAGCACCAGGGGCATTCTGTCCTTGTTACGGTTGGAGGGGTGGGGTCTGAGAGCAGAGGTGCGGAATGTGGACGAGATGCGTTGGAAGGCATCTTTAACCACGTGGGAAGGGAAATTGCGGTCTCTAAAGAAGGAGGCCATCTGGTGTGTTCTGTGGTGGAACTGGTCCTCCTGGGACCAGATCCGGTGGAGGCGGAGGAACTGGGAATACGGGATGGCATTTTTGCAAGAGGTAGGGTGGGAAGAGGTGTATTCCAGGTAGCTGTGGGAGTCGGTGGATTTGTAAAAAATGTCAGTGTCAAGTCAGGCGTCATTAATGGAGATGGAGAGGTCCAGGAAGGGGAGGGAGGTGTCAGAGATAGTCCATGTGAATTTAAGGTCAGGGTGGAATGTGTTGGTGAAGTTGCTCAACTGCTCTCGTAGCCAACAAAGAGACAGGCATAGCTGGGGCCCATACGGACTGATCTTCCGTAATTACACCGGCACCACTCCCCACCTCTTCCTCCGCTACATTGATAACTTCATTGGCACCACCTCATGCTCCCACAAGGAGGTTGAGCAATTCATCAACTTCACCAACACATTCCACCCTGACCTTAAATTCACATGGACCATCTCTGACACCTCCCTCCCCTTCCTGGACCTCTCCAAGTCCATTAATGACGACCGACTTGACACTGACATTTTTTACAAACCCACCGACTCCCACAGCTACCTGGAATACACCTCTTCCCACCCTACCTCTTGCAAAAATGCCATCCCGTATTCCCAATTCCTCCGCCTCCGCCGGATCTGGTCCCAGGAGGACCAGTTCCACCACAGAACACACCAGATGGCCTCCTTCTTTAGAGACCGCAATTTCCCTTCCCACGTGGTAAAAGATGCCCTCCAACGCATCTCGTTTACATCCCGCACCTTCGCCCTCAGACCCCAACCCTCCAACCGTAACAAGGACAGAACGCCCCAGGTGCTTACCTTCCACCCTACCAACCTTCGCATAAACCAAATCATCCGTCGACATCTCCGCCACCTCCAAACAGACCCCACCACCAGGGTTATATTTCCCTCCCCACCTCTTTCCGCCTTCCGCAAAGATCGTTCCCTCCGTGACTACCTGGTCAGGTCCATGCCCCACTAAAACCCACCCTCCAATCCTGGCACTTTCCCCTGCCACCGCAGGAATTATAAAACCTGCGCCCACACCTCCTCCCTCACCTCTATCCAAGGCCCTAAAGGAGCCTTCCACATCCATCAAAGTTTTACTTGCACATCCACTAATATCATTTATTGTATCCGTTGCTCCCGATGCGGTCTCCTCTACATTGGGGAGACTGGGCGCCTCCTAGCAGAGCGCTTTAGGGAACATCTCCGGACACCCGCACCAATCAACCACACCACCCCGTGGCCCAACATTTCAACTCCCCCTCCCACTCTGCCGAGGACATGGAAGTCCTGGGCCTCCTTCACCGCCGCTCCCTCACCACCAGATGCCTGGAGGAAGAACACCTCATCTTCCGCCTCGGAACACTTCAACCCCAGGGCATCAATGTGGACTTCAACTGTTTCCTCATTTCCCCTTCCCCCACCTCACCCTAGTTCTAAACTTCCAGCTCAGCACTGTCCCCATGACTTGTCCGGACTTGTCCCACCTGCCTATCTCCTTTTCCACCTATCCACTCCACCCTCTCCTCCCTGACCTATCACCTTCATCCCCTCGCCCACTCACCCATTGTACTCTATGCTACTTTCTCCCCACCCCCACCCTCCTCTAGCTTATCTCTCCACGCTTCAGGCTCACTACCTTTATTCCTGATGAAGGGCTTTTGCCCGAAACACAATTTCGAAGCTACTTGGATGCTGGAAATACTATAATTCTAGTGCGTCGGATGGATCAGTTTTTGTCCAATGTGTACACTAGGGTTTCCTGACACAGTCTGTCAAAGGGAGGGGAGGGGAGGCCACACTGGATCTGGTGCTTGGCAATCAACCAGGCCAAGTGTTTGATTTAGTTGTATGTGAGCACTTTGGAAAGAGAGACCATAATTCAGTTACATTTAATTTAGCGATGGAAATGGATAGGTACATGCCACAGGTCAAGAGTTATCAATGGGGCAAGGGCAATTATAATGCGATTAGGCAAGAATTAGGATACATAGAATGGGGTAGCAAAATGCTGGGGATGCAGACAATGGAAATGTGGAGCTGGTTTAAAGAACAGATATTGCGTGTCCTTGATAGGTACGTCCCTGTCAGGCAGAGAAGAAGCGATAAGGTAAGGGAACCATGGTTTACTACAGAAATTGTATCTCTTGTTAAGTGGAATGTGTTGATGAGACAAGATGGTTCAGACAAGGCAATGGAGAGTTACAGATCAGCTAGGAAGGATTTAAAGAGAGAGTTAAGAAGAGCAAAGAGAGGACACGAGCTGTCTTTAGCAAATAGAATAAAGGAGAACCCTAACGCTCTCTATAAGTATGTGAGGAATAAAAGCATGACTCGGGTAGGAACAGGGCCAGTCAAAGACAGAGATGGGAAGTTGAGTGTGGACCCCGTGGAAATTGGAGAGCTGCTAAACAAACATTTCTCATCGGTTTTCACTCAGGAAAAGGCGAAGATTGCAGAGGAGAAGAATGAGGTACGAGATATTAGACTAGTAAGGATCGAGGTTAGTTACGAACAGGTATTATCAATTCTAGAAGGAGTGAAAGTGACAAGGTCCCTGGGACAGATGGGATTTATCCGAGGCTTCTCTGGGAGGCTAAGGAGGAGATAGCAGAGCCTTTGGCTTTGATATTTGAGTCTTCATTGTCTACTGGTTTGGTACCAAGCGACTGGAGGATTGCAAATGTGCCCTTGTTCAAGAAGGCCAGTAGAGATGGCCCAGGTAATTATAAACCAGTGAGCCTTACTTCTGTTGTAGGAAAGCTTTTGGAAAGGATTATAATCATCTAGCAAGCAACAATTTGATTTCAGGTAGTCAACATGGTTTCGTCAAGGGCAGGTTGTGTCTCACAATCCTCATCGAGTTTTTTGAGAAGGTGACCAAGCATGTGAATGAGGGTAGGACTGTTGACGTGGTATACAGGGACTTCAGTAAGCCTTTGATAAGGTTCCACATGGTAGGCTGTTGGAGAAAATACAGAGGCATGGGATTGAGGGTGATTTAGCAGTTTGGATTAGAAACTGGCTTTCTGAAAGAAGACAGTGAGCGGTGGTTGATGGAAAATTATTTAGCCTGGAGTCCGGTTACTAGTGGTGTACCACAAGGATCGGTTTTGGGACCACTGCTGTTTGTCATTTTTAAATATGACTTAGACGCAGGCATAGGTGGATGAATTAGTAGATTTGCAGATGACACTAAAGTCGATGGAGTAGTGGACAGTTTGGAAGAATGTTACAGGTTGCAGAGGGACTTGGACAAACTGCAGAATTGGGCTAAGAGGTGGCAAATGGAGTTCAATGCAGCTAAATGTGAGTTGATGCACTTTGGGAAGAATAACAGGAAGGCAGAGTACTGGGTCAATGGAAAGATTCTTGATAGTGTGGATGTGCAAAGGGATCTTGGAATCCATGTACGTAGATCCCTGAAAGCTGCCACCCAGGTTGATAGTGCTGTTAAGAAGGCATATACTGTGTTAGGTTTCATTGGTAGAGGGATTGAGTTCCGGACCAGAGCTGCAATATCACGCTACAACTACTCAAAAGCTAGTGCGGCCGCCCTTGGAATATTGTGTATAGTTCTTGTCGCCATATTTCAGGAAGGATGTGGAAGCATTGGAAAAGGTACAGAGGAGATTTACCAACATGTTGCCTGGTCTGGAGGAAAGGTCTTATGGGGAAAGGCTGAGAGACTTAGGTCTGTTCTCATTGGAGAGAAGAAGGCTAAGAGGGGATTTGATAGAGACATACAAGATGATCAGAGGATTAGATAGGGTGGACAGTGAAAGTCTTTTTTCCTAGGATGATGACATCAGCTTGTACGAGGGGGCATGATTACAAATTGAGGGTGATAGATTTAAGACAGATGTCAGAGGCAGGTTCTTTAGTCAGAGAGTGGTAAGGGCATAGAATGCCCTACCTGCCAATGTAGTTAACTCAGCCACATGAGGGAGATTTAACCAATCCTTGGATAAGCGCGTGGATGATGATGGGGTAGTGTAGGGGGACGAGCTGAGAATAGTTCACAGTTCGGCACAACCTCAAGAGCCGAAGGGCCTGTTTTGCACGGTATTGTTCCATGTTCCATGTTCTATGTACTCAGGGTTGGGGGTGAGGGGATGGAGGTGTTACGTTCTATTCCTTTTTTTTAATTTCAAGGTTGAATAATCCCTTATCCCAAGGGCACATCAAATATAGACAATCCAGTTTGCATCAAATAATATTTGAGCACCCTTGCTACATGCCCAAAACAAGCAGTGTGCCCTTGAACTTGTGCCCATAAGATACCTTGAGGATGTTTTGGAATAGACTTTAAAATAGTTGGCACTGAGCAGAGCTTGAAGCTGGGCCTGCTCCATTAAGTCTTTGGATCTTAACGCAAATTAACACTTTGAAGATGTTGCTATAAACTGCCACTGATTAGATATGAAGAGATTATAGAGCAGCAATCAGTTCACAAAGGCCCTCATACCCCAGCAGCAATTGTAAACCCCATGATAACACCCTATCTATGTAATGAGGTACCCCCTCCCTATCATTCTGTAAACCTACTTGCTCCTCCATGAGGACGGTCTGAGAGACTTAGGCCACTTACTATGGATGTAAGTGATCTGAACAAGAAAAAAAACTGGTTCTGATGAAGTCACCGGATTCAAAACAGTATCTCTGATTTATTTTAACACCATTAGTTACCTTTCAAGCTGCACTTGACCACTAATTTTTGCTGTGTAGCTCACATGAAAGCAAGATGGACATAAAATTCTCTATTTTCATTAGGATTGTTAGAAACTAAATGTATTGTAAGTTGTATCTCATCAACATATCACATGCATAATCTGGATCTGCTCCAAGCAGCAGATAGGGCTGTGCTTGTTTCAGAACATGCCCTTTACCCTCACTATTAGACACTTCAGAGAACATTTTACATGTCTAATGAGATGTGAGATAGTTATAGGAAGCAGCTATAAAAAAAGTCAAATCAGCCTACTGTTAGCTAATTAAGTGAAATCTTTTGAGTGAGATTGGGCTGTATTTATTAATCATTTTTGCTTTCATAAATTAAGAATAAAAAGTCAAACAAAAAATGTACTAGATTGTTTGAACAGTGATCTCAGTCTAAAATGTGAGATAGTAGTACATGAATTAAAAAGCAGTTACAAATCTAATATGACTTCAGATATCACAGAGTCATAGAGTCATAGCACCACCCTCTGTGTGAAAACGTTGCCCCTTAGGTCCCTTTTATATCTTTTCCCTGTCACCCTGAACCTATGCCCTCTCGTTCTGGATTCACCCATCCAGGGAAAAGACCTTGCCTACTTATCTTATCCATGCCCCTCATGATTTTATAAACCTGTTTATGGTCACCTCTCAGCTTCCAACGTACCCAGGAAAACAGCCCCAGCCTATTCAGCCTTCAGCCCTGGCAACATCCTTTCACCACATTATTTCAATTGCAGATTTGCTTAATTTATGGCTCAAAATTCTTTTACATGACATAAACATATTTTATGGCAGCAAGTTATTCATACCTGATTTTTAAACAGGATCTGTAGGAGGAGAATTTTATTGCTTGGTGTGTTTGATAAAATTATATTTTACAGTTAGTTTTATTTACAATGTTTTTGCTTCTAGGCAATTCCCTTGGAATTAAGGTTGACTTGCTGTCACTTCTTATCAATGGTTTCAAAAAAGGTTGGTAAATCCAATGTGAAATCTGCAGACTCTACCACAAGGGGAATTGTAAAATAAAACAAAGAACTATGATGTAAGTGATCTGAACAAGAAAAAGAACTGGTTCTGATGAAGTCACCGGATTCAAAACAGTAGCTCTGATTTCTTCCCATAGATGCTGCCAGACCTGCTGAGTTTTGCCAGCTATTTCTGTTTTTGCTTTGATCACAGAGCTGGTGGTCTTTAAAGGATTAGGCCACATAAGGTGTTTGGAGATATATGAACTCTCTCTATTGCCTCAATGCCACCTCTGCAAGCTTCTGATGAAATCCCTGGTGAAAATTTCTCTTGGTGAATTCAAGGCCAGAATAGAGTCATAGAGTCGTACAACTCAGATACAGACCCTTTAGTCCCATGTCGACCATAATCCCAAATTAAACTAGTCCCACCTGCCTGTGCTTGGCTCATATCCATCCAAGGGGAAAGTGAGGACTGCAGATGCTGGAGATCAGAGCTGAAAATGTGCTGCTGGAAAAGCGCAGCAGGTGAGGCAGCATCCAAGGAACAGGAGAATCGACGTTTCGGGCATAAGAAGGGATTTTCTGAAGAAGGGCTTATGCCCGAAACGTCGATTCTCTTGTTCCTTGGATGCTGCCTCACCTGCTGCGCTTTTCCAGCAGCACATTTTCAGCTCATATCCATCCAAACATTTCTTATTCATGAGCTTATCCAAACGTCTTTTAAACAATGTAACTGTTCCTCTGGAAGTTCATTCCACACACAAACCACTCTCTGTGTAAAAGAGTTGCTTCTTGTCTTTTTAAAATCTTTCCCCTCTTACCTTAAAAATATGCCCCATAGTCTTGAAATATCCCACCCTAGAGAAAAGACACCTGCCATTCAACTTATCTGTATCGCCTATGATTTTATAAACCTCTAAAAGCTCAGCCCTCAGCCTCCTACGCTCCAGTGAAAAAGGTCGCAGCTTATCCAACCTCTAAGTCAAACCCTTCTTTCCTGACAACATAGAGTCATAGAATCATAGAGATGTACAGCATGGAAACAGACCCTTCGGTCCAACCCGTCCATGCTGACCAGACATCCCAACCCAATCGAGACCCACCTGCCAGCACACTGCCCATATCCTTCCAAACCCTTCCTATTCATATACCCATCCAAATGCCTCTTAAATGTTGCAATTGTACCAGCCCCCACCACATCCTCTGGCTGCTCATTCCATACACATACCACCCTCTGCGTGAAAACGTTGCCCCTTAGGTCTCTTTTATATCTTTCCCCTCTCACCCTAAACCTATGTCCTCTAATTCTGGACTCCCCCACCCCATGGAAAACACTTTGTCTATTTATCCTATCCATGCCTCTCATAATTTTGTAAACCTCTATAAGGTCATACTTCAGCCTCCAACACTCCAGGGAAAACAGCCCCAGCCTGTTCAGCTTCTCCCTGTAGCTCAGATCCTCCAACCCTGGCAACATCTTTGTAAATCTTTTCTAAACCCTTTCAAGTTTCACAACATCTTTCTGATAGAAAGGAGACCAGAATTGCATGCAATATTCCAACAGTGGCCTAACCAATGTCCTATACAGCAGCAACATGACCTCCCAACTCCTGTACTCAATACTCTGACCAATAAAGGACAGCATACCAAACGCCTTCTTCACTATCCTATCTACCTGTGACTCCACTTTCAAGGAGCTATGAACTTGCACTCCAAAGTCTCCTTGTTCAGCAACACTCCCTAGGACCTCACCATTAAGTGTATAAGTCCTGCTAAGATTTGCTTTCCCAAAATGAAGCATCTCACATTTATCTGAATTAAACTCCATCTGCCACTTCTCAGCCCATTGGCCCATCTGGTCAAGATCCTTTTGTAATCTGAGGTAACATTCTTCGCTGTCCACCACACCTCCAATTTTGGTGTCATCTGCAAACTTCCTAACTGTACCTCTTATGCTCGCATCCAAACCTTTTATGTAAATGACAAAAAGTAGAGGGTCCAGCACCGATCCTTGTGGGACTCCACTGGTTACAGGCCTCCAGTCTGAAAAACAACACTCCACCACCACCCTCTGTCTTCTACCTTTGAGCCAACATCCTGATTAATCTTTTCTGAACCCTTTCCACTTTAATAATATCCTTCCTTTAACAGGGCAACCAGAACTGGACGCAGTACACCTGAAGAGGCCTCACCAACACCCAATACAACCTTAATAATAACCCTAAAGAGAGACCAGCAGGCTTCCTTATACTTTGAAGTAAATTACTCCCATCAGCTAAATAGCAAACTCAGGCCAACTCTAATGTTTCCCCACTTTTCAGCACGATTGCCTGATCAGGCACTCTGTGCTTATGTGCCAATTGGCAGCCTAGAAAGGACCACACAAACCAATTACTTTCTTTGTTACAATTACAAATTGCTCAAGGAGAGGCTGTTTTTAATTTGGACCATTTGCAAAAGTGATTAAGCACTGTGGATTACGTAAGTAAGTCGAACACTGTTGGCATTGCTGAGAATCATTTCCAAGTTGAACAGTATGTTAGGATGATAGGAGGCCCAATTGACTCACCTTTTGTAGAATGATAAGTGTGAATGTTGATCTGTATTTCTTATTCTCATCTCTGGTGTCCAAACATTTTTCACCCATGGAAAGTATCACAAAGTTTTCTTTCTGATTATTCTTTATGAGCAAAACAATATAAATTTACAATGAATTGTTGACTATTTTAACCCTAAAAAGGTTCCTGGTAGAAGGAAGGAGATATATTATCAAACGTTAATCTCATTATGAAATATTGTTCCTGAAAACTTCACTGTTTTCTTAAATGGCCAGATAGCATGAGTTCAGACAGTAGACAAATTCTTGTCTTCGGACACAGACCACACAAATAAATGACAGAAGAGGGAGATTTCTGGTGTAACAATTCCTGGCTAACAATTTCCTGAGATGTTTTATCCAAATCAGAAATTGGAATTGGCTAAAAACAAAGGTTATTTGAAACTAAATATTGGGAAGAATGAAGCCAATGACTTCAACCCCTGCCACAAACTATGTTTCCAATTACAGCTACATCCCATTCCCTGACTCTCCACCACCCAAACTCATGGCCCCTTATAATTTCAATGCCAACTTTGTACCAATCAATGCCAACCCAGGACCCCTCATTCATTCCCATGGTCCCTTTTAGCCCCTATGCCAATTTTGTGCCCTCCAAATCATACCAGCACAAGACTCATCACTCATCCCTGTAGCCCCATATAGCCACTCTGCCAGCTTACACCAACTCATATTACCCAAAAAAAACACACTTTGCCCTTCCACCCACCATGCCAAATTATATAATTTCTATCAACAGCAGATCTCAGAAACTATGCTGAGATGAAATATAGCTTTTTTAAAGTAGATTGCCAATAACGTGGAAACAGGTCTTTCGGCCAAACAAGTCCACACTGACCCCTCCGAAGAGTAACTCACCCAGATCCATTCCCCTACTATCCTATATTTACCCCTGAATAATGCACCTAACCAACACATCCCTTATTGCTATGGACAATTTACCATGGCCAATTAACCTAACTTGCACATCTTTGGATTGTGGGAGGAAACCGGAGTACCCAAAGGAAACCCACACAGACACGGGGAGAATGTGCAAACTCCACACAGACAGTCGCCTGAGGCTGGAATCAAACCCAGGTCCCCAGTGCTGTGAGGCAGCAGTGCTAGCCACTGAGCCACCATGGCACCAATATTTAGTTCTATGTGCCTGTTTCAAACTTCACTGTTTAAAAAAAATCTAATTAATAAATTAAATCCCACTAAATTCTTAACCCCTTAGAGAAACATTTATTTATATTTATATTTATAACACCACATCAAGGACAGCTAAACCCCTAATGACCTGTTAAACTGAAGTTATAGGATACACCACCTCTTCTCACCTCAGTAAGAAGAATATAATGGGGAAGCAGTCAAGCAGCACTGATATTGTAAAGATAACTCTTGGACTTGAGTCAAAAATACCTCTTGAGATTGCAAACACTGATTACTTTTGATGCAGAGATGCAGCAAGCTTTTCTTAATTTAAGAAGCAAAGGATTTAAATTATTTAACAACTTGATTATTTATCTGCCTTTAACACACATTCACATTAATTTTCAGAATTCTAAGTCACACATTACAGGAAACAAGCCTTACTGCAACAATATGAGATCTGGATGAACTCTGCACTTAATTTAAATGGTCCAGTTAAATTTGGGTTTCCTACATGTATGAATTGCATCCCCACCCTTTCCCCCATAGTGCAAATAGAATCTATTCAAGATGGGGCAGACCTTCCAGATGATGGGTCGTAACATCATCTTAGTTGAGGCATGGAGTACCTAGAATCCTATGAAAATCTAAGCCGAATTCTTGCTAACTCAACGCAAACAGCCTAACAATTGAATTTGGACCTTTCTAGTTTACCAGGAATTTGCCTGTTTAGCTGAATAAACATATCACAGTAGCTTATTTTAATATAGTCCTGTAAACAATAAAAATAAAAATTAATAACAAAAACAGTAAAATGCACACAATAATTCTGTTTACAAAACTGATTAAAAGGTGCATCCCCATGTATGAAAAATACCTCTTGCAAACTGCACATTTCACTTTTACAACATACAAGTCTCTGTAGATTTGTGCTTCCAATATCCAATATCTATTGTAGATTGATATCTCTAATATTGAGCATGCAGTATGTTTGAATACTCAAGGCCATCTCTGCCACAAGATTCCATTAGGACTTTGATACATAAATAGCAAAACAAAAGGAAAAATGGCAGTAGATAATAGTTAGCCAAAGTGTCTACGTCCCATCAGAGATTTGAATTTGTTTGTGTATTTTAGTGCAAAATCAAATCTGAACTATCACATTTTCCTCTTCATCCAATCTTGTAATTAATTGCATCAAACCCATTACAATACATATAACATGTGGTTTCTATCAATTACCTGTTTTTTTCATTTTTTTTCATGTTTCTATTCCCTTCTTCCTGAACATTTTGTCTCTTCCAGTCAATCACCATCTATATGGACATATGTTGAAGTGTAGGAACAAACTCTTATCAATTTATAATTTTCCATTCACAAACTTTCCAGTCCTTTAATTGCATTTGTTCCAGTTCGCTCCTCTTTCTCGTCTAATTGTAATTACTGCCTGTACTTTGAGTGCTACAGTGAAGAGAGCCTGTGGTCATATGGCAACAGTTAGGTATTTTTACATTTATCTCTTAAAGATCATAGATGACAACAGAACACCAATTGTAATTTGTAATTATGCAGAAGGAATACCAAATAAACTGGTTCTAAATGTAAAGGTAAAGTTGCCATGTTCCTATTGGACAATAGGTTGCTCTCATTAGAGACAGGTGTGTGACAGTGGTTTAACCTGAGTGTCACCATGCCTCAGGCAAGGGAAGAAATTGACAAAAGAGGGTCCTTCATTGTAACTTCAGCCAATGTAGGAATTGAACAAATGCTATTAACATCACTTGCATTGCAAAACAGCTGTCCAGCTGACTGAGCTAACTGACCTTCGTTGGCACCTTTCATGATCACTGAGACTCCAATTTGATTAACCAAATTTCATCAATTAAAAGACACAGAGGGAGGTTTTGTTTTTAAATTGTTCATGAGATGTGTGTGTCACTGGCTGGGTCAACATTTATTCCCCATAATCAATTGCCCTGGAAATGTTGATTGTGAGCTGGCTTCTTTAACTACTGTAGTGCTTGAGGCATATGATACCAACAAGCCTATAAGGAAGGGAGTTCCAGGATTTGGACTCAGCAGCAGTGAATGGTGAATTAGTCCCACATCAGCTTGGTGTGTGAGATGGAGAGAAACTTCCACTTGGTGATGTTTCCATGCTTCTGCTGCTCTTGTCCTTTTGGTCATAGGTTTGGATGTTACTGCCTAAGGACCTTTGGTGAGTTACTGCAGTGCATCTTGTTGATGGTACCCACTGCTGCCACTGTACATTGGTGGTAATGGGAGTAAATGTTGAAAGTAGTAGGTGGGATATCAATCAAGCAGATTGCTATGTCCTGGACGGTATCCAGTTTCTTCAGTGCTTTTGGAGCAACAGTCGTCCAAGCAGTGACACCACTCCATTACGTTCCTAATCTGTGCCGTGTAGGTGGTGTCAGGGCATTAGGAAGACAGAAACTGATTACTTGCTGCAGATTTCCTGGCCTCCAACTTGCTTTTGTAGTTGCAGTACTAAATGGCTGATCCAGTTCAATTTCTGGTCAATGGTAACTCCTGGGATGTTGATAGAGTGGGATTAGGAATTGATTATGCTGCAGAATGTCAATAAACAACGGTTATGTTCCCTCTTGCCGGAGATGGTCATTGCCTAGCAATTGCGTGTTATGAATGTTTCTTGCTATTGAAGTCCTATCAACTTAGATTATTATGGTGGTTAGTTGGATTTAAGACAGAGGCACATTCTTCAGCTGTAGGCACCCACTTAGTTTATGGAGACAGACAGTGTGAAGGTTTCATTCAGAGAGGATATGCAGGTTCTGTCTGACCGAAAATGTGCTGTTACCAACAAGTTCAAGAACAACCTCTTCCCTGTTGTCATTAGACTGATGAATAGACCTCTCTAATTTCAAATCTAATGATGACCTTGCTTTTGTGCACTTTCTCTGCAGCTGTAACATTATATGCCTTGCTCTGTCTAAACACCCTTTTGATCTGTATGTCTTTGTGTGTTATAATCTGCCTGTACTGCTCGCAAAACAAAATGTTTCACTGTACTAAGGTACATGTGACAACAATAAATCAAATCAAATCTGTGTTAGTTTAGCAGTCTCCTAAAATCAGAGCTGGGTGTAAAAGGCCTACTATATCTGCATAAGAAGAAAACTTAGAAACTAAGAAAACTGGAAGCTGAGGGTATGGAATAGCTATAAGCTTTCTATGAAAATGCTTAAATGTCATTAAGAGGCTCCAGAAATCAATTACAGTCATGCCAACTGAGAAACAAACATTAAAATGGATACAGAGAGACAATTCAATTATGCTCGTCTGTAAAGATTTTGTTGAGAGTTAAAACGTTGAATCTTTATTTCTAATAATTGTAAGAAGACTAATCCAAGTAATTATTGTACAAAATAGATTGAGTATTTCTCTTTTGAATATAAAAAAAATCTGTTGTCATTTGTCAACAGTATATTGACAGGCTCTTGTAAAAATGTTCAATGACTGACCATCATGGTAGACATTCACTCGGAGATCTAATTTGTTCAATATTACAATTCCTGACCTCCGGAGATGATTCCCAACCTCCTGAAGGAAACAACACCTGGTCTGGCGCGGGGCCACCCACAGTAGTGTTGTGTGGTGACCTACTGGCTTGGTGCAGTGGCCTCTTTCCAAAGGGATCTCCTGGTGTGGCATGTTACCAAAACGGTCTGTAGCCAGGGCCTGTTGCAGGCTGGAATCTAAGTGCCAGTGTGGTCTGTTGTACTGAACTTCTTTTTTGGCAATGCTGGACATTTTATTTCTCTACGTTTAAGTTCTTGTAACTGAAGAAGCTATGCCTTGGTATTTTTGTATCTAAGTCAGCGCTGTCATTGCCAACATATAAACTTTTCACAATACTCATTGAGTATATTTGACAATAAAGGCTATTCTATTCTATTCTATTAACATCAACTGCGACATAAAATTTCCAAATAAATTTTATGCAGTGTGTTGGTTTTGGTAATCTCAAATGAATTTGTTTTTAATTGTTATCACTGAGTAGATTTATCTCATGTATGTTACACTTCAGTGTTGTACGGGCAATGTATTAAAAAACTCAAGTCCTAGCACGGATGTATAAAGCAATAATTCCCTTTTGAATTTACTAATGTTCTCAGCTAAATCAGTTGTACATTTAGGCATAAGTCACACCAAAATCTACTTTCCAAAAATCAGCATTGCTCATTCTAGCTTTCTCATTTATGCAAGAGTAAATTCCTAAAGAACAAATTAAGTTGTTTCCATTTATTTTTTCTAAACCACAATGTCATGTTTCCACAAAGACTGTCACCAGGCAATCAATAAATTCACAAAATACATAAATATAATAGCTGGCTGTTTAAAATAGCAATCAATATTGAAGGAGAAGAATTCCCAACTATAAAAGTGTGAATCTACTTTTGAAAGATTGATTTGCCAGTATGTCTTGTGCATGACTGGCTATGTGATATGATTTTCATACCATATGTGTATATGACTATTTAACTAATCCATTATGAAAGCTGTAATGTTATAGTGCTGACAAGTTACACCAGTGCTAGAAACATATCTCAACTGGCAGCTGAATGTTCTCCTTGGTTATGTCTCAAAGAAAATGTTTTTCTGCCTGAGTTTCATTAAATAAATTTTAATATTAACTCTGACCATGTAGGATAAAAGGAATGCCTTGATACTAGAACAATAAGCGTGAAAAAAATCTATCAATGCTTTTCAATTATTAAGGCCACTAAATTAGTAAATCATTGTAGCATTATTGCTACCAAATACTTATTAAAGAAAATCAGAAATCATAATACCTGGCTGTCCTAATAAAATATTACCTTCCTAAAGAGATAGATTGCTTTAAAACTAAGTTAATGTCATAAATGAGACCACAGTGGTCATTCAGCAATGCAATAACTCAAATTCCTAAATAAATTCCTGTGCTCAGGAAATACAAAAGCAAAGGTTTGCAAAGGTGTCTGGTACAAATTCACAGTGGGCAATGGTGCATGACTCGACCAAACTAAACATTTTAGCTGCCGTAAATGATAGATTCATGCAGCTCATAGTCACAAAAGCATGCATCCATACATCATATGCTGAACTCCACATGTTTGTAGGGAACCAATCATTAAATAAGTACTTCCACTGTGATTTCAAGTTCATTGTTTTGCTGACATGAGTTAACTGTAGCATGAAAATTCTCATTTAGACAAAGATGATAGAAACAGAAGACTTATAGGGTATTGTGTTGATAACTATGCTTTTAAGAATAATTAGATCATTGAATGAATTTGATTGTATGTACAACAAGAATAAATGGAATCAAAACAACATGCTTGAAACCACATTTCAAAACAGCATATTTGCTGTGAATTGAATTGTCATTTAAAATGCTGTGTTAAATTTGAAGAAAAGTGGTAAAGTTGTATGATTCTAATAATTTCTGGCATGTTTTAAGTATCCATTGTGCTTTCAAGTGACTGCACAGTCTCTGTTACAGAACATCTGCAACAAGATTTTTGTACGCTTCTAATATTGAATAAGAAATTATTTTATGTACTTGTATAACAGTAAATGTGAAAGCTGACTCTATGATTTTTGACCTAAAATGCCTTTTGTAAAAGTAAACACTTTTTTTAGGATCAAAGCCCAAAATACTCAGAACAAAAAATTAGTTTGAGGTGTTTAATATTCAGTTTCATTGTAATGAAATTGAATAATGATAAGTAAATGTTAGCACGTCAATACTTTTATTTTTATTTATTTCATTTTGTTGGTCTAATTTGGATTTAATTTGGGCCAAATCAAGAACACATCAATTCTGTTAGAAATATTATCCTTGTAAAAGTTTACCCCTTGACATCCAGTCAAAAAAATTGTTGTCAAAAATTCAGCTTTTACATGTGTATGCAAGGTAATTACAAACTTTATATATACATATTGGATTGTTGTTACTGAGAAACAGTATTGTTTTATACTTTGATTTTAAATGGTTGTCGTTAGCTGATGGTCAGCTGATACTAACTCTTTAGCAAAGAAAACTGGTCACGTAACTGCTTAATGGCATGCTTCCTCTTTTCCCCTCCCCCAACATTATCCCAGTCCCAAGCCTCTAACTCAGCACCACCTTCTGGACCTGTCCATCACTCCCCCCCCCAACATATCACCTTCCCCCTCACCTTAGGAGTGACACAGAGGCTCAGTGGTTAGCACTGCTGCCTCACAGTGCCAGGGACCTGGGTTCAATTCCAGCCTTGAGCGACTGTCTGTGTGGAGTTTGCACATTCTATGTGGGCTTCCTCTGGGTGATCCAGTTTCCTCCTGCAGTCCAAAGTTGTGTAGTTTTGGTGAATTGGCCACGTTAAGTTGCCCATAGTGTTAAGGGCTTTAGTCAGGGGTAAATACAGGGTAGGGGAATGGGCTACTCTTTGGAGGGGTTGATGTGGACTTGTTGGGCTGACGGGCTTATTTCCATTCTGTAGGGAATCTAATCTAATCATCCACCTATCCTTTCTGAGGTATCTTCCCCCAACCCACAAGCCTCATTCCTGATGAAGGACTTATGCCCGAAACGTCAATTCTCCAACTTCTCCGATGCTGCCTGACCTGCTGTGCTTTTCCAGCACCACGCTCTCGACACTTTCCTGTGGCCTGAATTATACCTTTTTTAAGCTATCAATTTCATCAAGCTTCATGAAGGGCTTCTCTCCACAAGGCCGAGCAACATTTCTTAATATATCATCCCACACATGCCTCATTAACTACCTGTCTTACCAGTATTACTCCCATCACATCTGATACCAGCCTGATTCTACTACTCACTATAACAGGAAGAACTCAACATGGACCAGATCTCATACGATAGCCTGGCATCCCTGGTGCTGGTGCCATCTTTAACACGCTATTAGGTACTCAGGAGTTGCTCTTCATTGACAGCCTTATGGCATCTGCTATGAATGTTGAGGTTGAGGTGTAAGAAAATGTATTCCTATGATACAATTGGAAGAGCAGCAGGACATTTTCTCAATGCCCCATTGATTTGGAATCCAGGTACCAGCCATAAGCAGCAAATGGTTGGGAAATTTGTCGCCACTAATCTTCCTTTCTGTGATGAATCTGAGGGCCTGTTTAAATATCATTGGTAGAAGATAGACCACGAGAAAGTCTCAACAAGAAGAGACATTTATCCTACTCATACAAAGTACAATTTATTGTATTATATCAAGAGATACAACTAATATTAACGAGATAGGCAAAATTAAAATTGTCAGAAGCCAGTCATATCACAAATGACTCCACCAGGACCTTGTGCAAAACTATTTAACTCCTCCACCAGATTGAGTGGAACTAAGGTAACTTCAACATTAACCCTTTTAGAAACATTACCTTACACAGAGTGTCCCAGTCACCTCTTTCAAATAATACCTATGGATAACAATAAAGTGTCATTTGCCTTTTTTGATATTTGAGGAAGCTTGAGTTTAGAAATGCGCTGCCAAATTTACACACATCCATCTACATTTTAAAATATAGAATTTATTAAATGTGAAGCATGAGACATGATAGTGCACATGATTGGTAATTACATTTTTATTGCAATCCACATCTGGAAATAAATTAGTGCAGGTTGATTCAGCAAGGGTTCTATCACTTAAATTGGCACACGCTTTATTTCAAAGTAAACCTTGTTACTTGTACACATACAAAATATTATAATCTAACACCAGAATTGGGGTCCAACGTTCAAAAGTGCAGCTTTGCTGATCACCCTCTGAGAGATGCACACTCTATTGTAAATTGTTTCAGGAAGGGATTGCATGGTGTGCCTTCATCAGAAAGGCACTGACATGGGAGTTATCTGCCAGTACTGAAAGAAATTAAACCGGCTCTATCATAATGTCACACAGTCCCACTGACAGGTGTGACACCCATTTTCCAAATTTGGACAATGCTGGCCCATCAAACAAATTGACATGGCACACTGACAAAATCATGTGTCTATCTGCAAGTGGAGGCTAACTGTTATTTAAAGTTGAGTCACCAAACATCCAAGTAATGTCACATTGAGGATGTTCTGCTCTTACCACATGCCTAAAAATATTCTGGAGTGTTTAGGGGTGTTGTAGTGAGTCATTGGATATGGCATTGAATGCTAATGCTTTCTGATCTATTTTCATACCAGCATTTAAGTTATGTACAATGTCAGTGTCTGAGCTGATGACTGGAAGTCACCTAAGGGGTAACTTTTTCACTCAGAGGGTGGTACGCGTATGAAATGAGCTGCCAGAGGAAGTGGTAGCGGCTGGTACAATTGCAACATTTAAAAGGCATCTGGGTGGGTATACAAATAGGAAAGGTTTGGAGGGATATGGGCCGGGTGCTGGCAGGTGGGACTAGATAGGGTTGGGATATCTGATCAGCATGGACGAGTTGGACTGAAGGGTCTGTTTCCATGTTGTACACCTCTATGACTCCATGAATCTAAGTGAAGGGGCATCTTTATCTCTCCATCTCTCCCCCTCCTCATCCTAGGACTACTGTGGATGAGAAAGAGGTGGTTCATGACTGAAAGTAGAAACTCAGATGGGAAATGTTGTGGTGAGCAAACATGGATTGGGCAGAATGCAAGAACGCCACAGAAACATCTTTTGCTGCTTGCTTATAAGACATAGGAGCAATGGTAGGCCATTCAGTCCATCAAGATTGCTCTGCCATACAATGAGATCATGGCTGATTGAATAATCTTCCAGTTTCATTCCTGATTAGTAATCTCTCTATCGCAGCCTTGAATATACTTAATGACCCAACCTAAACAGCCATCTGTGGTAAAGATTCACTACCCATAGAGAGAAGACATTTCTTCTCATTTCTGTCTTAATTATGTGACCCTCTTATTTTAGCATTATGCTGTCTGCTCTTAGACTCTCCACAGGGGAGGCAAGTTTTCTGTCCCTACTCTGTCAAGTGCTTCAAGAAGTTTGTATGTTTCAGTCAGATCACCTCTCATTCAGCTATATTCCAACAGGTACAAGCCCAACCTACTCATAAGACAGCCTTCCATACTTAGTATCAACAAAGTGAATCTTCTCTGGCCTATCTCCAAAGCCAATATATCTCCCTTTAGTTAAGGGGCCCATAACATTTCACAGCTGTAATCTGACTTGTTTTTAGAAAGACTTCCTTATTTTTATACTCTTTCCCTCTGAAATAATCAAAATCAGAGTGAGCTGTGAGTTGAGATGGGGTATAGTAAACATAAAAATACCATTATCCTGATGTTCTCAGTGACACCAAATGCCACAGGCTCTATCACAGCTGGATCTATGATGCAGAGAATCATCCTCTACATCAGCTTCAAGGCTCTCAGGCATTTTGGTGCCCAACTAACTCTGCTCTGCTCTCTTTTATAGTCATGGAAGAAAGAGTTGCATTCATTAATTTTGGCCAGCCGCATAATGTCATTAGGACATCTTGTGGTTCTTCTTCCACGATCTCGGATCCAAAACAACATTCCAGCCCACCCTCTTCCCTCCAAATCCCAAACCGCAGAGCCTTGACTTTTCTTTTCACATCCACCTTCTTGGTTCTGCTGTTCCATTTTTCTTGTTTAGAAATTCATTAATTATATCAAACAGTCACCTCCACTCATTTAGTGCAACATCATTAATGAGGATCTGTCTGCTTTTAAGAACAGAAGTCTGGCTTCACTCTTGTTCAACTCCCTGCTGAGGGCCAAGGCAACCAACAATCCTGAAGCCACTCAGCCCTGTGGCACATCAGCTATGAGACGCAGAAGCCCCAAATTTACTTGTTATTATTTTTTCAGAATAAGTACAGTAGAGTCACATGTCTGAAAAATGGTACATGCCAATGTCTCATCCCCAATTTTTCAGGAGAATGTCCACACATGGAACATATCTAGTTTATAGATGAGAATGGATTGAACATTATGAAGCCTGTTGAGACTTTACAGTCTGCACATAACAGAAGATTTCTGTGGGAAAAAAACACAATAGATTTCATTGGGAACAACTCTGCAGAAAATGATCTTGTAAAATGAAATACTTGGAGATTAGAGGATTAATTAACACTCAAGCATTGTGATCCCTTTACCACTGAGCACCAGCCAGACCATTAACATTAATTACCATTTTTGTTTTGGAAATCATCAAAATCCTCCCAGTCTAAACTTAACTGTTTAAACCCAGATGGTTACAAAGTATAACCAGTATTATTTCGAAACAAGATGCAATACACTCTTAAGACTGGCATTAATTGGTGAAATTTTCCATGACTGCCCAGAACCTTTAGATGGACCGAAGGGGTAGCTTAATTGGGCAGGAGGAAGAAATTTCAGTTTCTCAGTGTAGCAATTTTATATTGTTAAGTTCTTGTAAAGTTCTCATGTTCTTTCAGGTGAATCAGCTTTCCTGACCTTCAGTGGTTGGTAACTGTTTTCGCAATCAAATGTATGCCATGAATCATCATTCACACTCCAACTTTCTAGTTTAACCACTAGAAAAACAGAGTTTAGGAATACTGCAGCAAATATCCTGACTCCCCAAAATATTTTCACCATCTACAAGGCACAATTCAAGATTGTACTGGGCTACTCCCCACTTGCCTGGATGAATGCAGCTCCAACAACACTCAAGACAATTGATAGCATCAAGGACAGCTGCACAACTAATATCATATCCAAAAACATCCACTCCCTCTACCATTGATGCTCAGTAACAGCAATGTATGTTATCTACAAGAAGGATTGCAGAAATTCACCAATGTAACCTCGACTGTATCTTCCAAACCCACGACTGCTTTCATCTAGAAGCTCACCACCACCCACCAGGGCTGGGCATTAATGCTGGCCCAGACAGCGAACCTATTCCCATAATGAATAAAAGAAATAGGTCCACTGGTGCAATCCTATTTGCAAAAAATGGGAAACACGTGCATTCACAAACTCCAAAATATTATCTAAGGTTTTTACTTAGCAGGACAGACTTCTTATTCCCAGCTCCATTGAATACGAACCTTTGCAATTATCTGGCTTTACCATAACCAAGACATTTCTATTTGTAATGACTGGGAAAAAGTGAGGACTGTAGATGCTGGAGAGTCAGATATAAAAAGTGTGGCACTGGAAAAGCACAGCAGGTCAGGCAGCATCCAAGGAGCAGGAGAGTCAACCTTTTGGGTATAAACCCTTCATCAGGAAGGGGTGGGGTACAGGGAGGTGGCTGAAAGATAAATGGGGAATTGGTGATGGGCTGGGGGGAAAGTAGCTGGGAAGGTGATAGGTAGATGCAGGTGGGGGCGTGATTGGGATAGATCAGTGGGGAGGGTGAAGCGGATAGGTGGAAAGGAAGATGGACAGGTAGGACAGGTCAAGACGGCAGTGCCAAGTTGGAAGGTTGGATCTAGGATGAAGTGGGGTGAGGGGACATTTGGAAACTAGTGAAGTCAATGTTGATGCTGTCTGGTTGAAGAGTCCCAAGGCAGGAGATGAGGCATTCTTCCTCCAGTCGTAGGGTGGCTTGGATTTGGTGGAAGAGGCCCAGGACTTGGAGGATGGGATGGGAGTTAAAGTGGTCAGCCACAGGATGAGAGGGTTGTTTGGTGTATTTGCCCCAGAGATGTTCTCTGAAATGTTCTGTGAGTTGCTGTCCCGTCTCCCCGATGTAGAGGAGACCACATTGAAAGCAATGGATACAGTAGATGAGGTGCTTGGATGTGCAGGAAAATCACTGCCAGGTGTGAAAAGATCCTTTGGGACGTTGGATGGAGATGGGTGGGGGGGAGGTGTGGGCACAGGTTTTACACCTCTTTGCTGTCAATGGTTTGTTGGCTTGCAAGCTGTGAAGTGTTGTAGCTGCTATTATGCTTTCAGTGTGAACCCTGGCAGATGTTGAGAGACAATAAAATGACATTGATAGCTGCAATGAAGTGGCAGACATTGATTGTACACTAGGCATTCAACGTTGATAGTGTGGTGCTGGAAAAGCACATCAAATCAGGCAGCAGCTGAGGAGCAGGACAGTCGATGTTTCAGACAAAAACCCTTGATAAGGATAAAGGGCTTTTGCCCAGATGGTCAATTCTCTTGCTCCTCGGATGCGTTGACTCTTCTACTCCTTGGATGCTGCCTGACCTGTTGCTCTTTTCCAGCATCATACTCTCGACTCTAATCTTCAGCATCTGCAGTCCTCACTTTTGCCCATTGGGTGCTCAGCATTGAATGCCAACCTCCTGTGTGACAATCATTGGCAGTGGAAATTTTGCAATCTCAGCTCACACTTACAGGAGCATGGAATAGGACAGTGGAATGACCCTGGCAGATGATTCAGCCTCTTACAGCACTGGACCAGAGTTGTCTTGAGTCTCCTGTGGTGTGTTGATCTTCCCAGCCACTTCTGTCTAAGCTAGCTTCATCAGTCAGAATAGCCTCTTGGATGCCATTTCTAAGGAATATAACTACCCTTCCCTCCTCTTCAAAAGAACCACCAGGAAAACATTGCAGAAATAGAACATACTTCTTTTACCAGATCTCTGACATCTCTAAAAGTAGGTGGAATGAAGCAGCTGAGTTGCAGAGAGTGAAGTGTCACCTGAGTACCTTTTAAATATGATGCTCAGATGTTGGTGCCCAGAAAGTTCCAGTGGGCTTAAGAACTTACTGTGCATAAAATATACCTTTTTTACCCTTGTATGCACATGTAATGAACTGAGAAGGATATACTTACATGGAAAAATATAAACGTCCTCACCTCAGTGTAGAAGTCCCTTCTGCTTTTACACCTGTTTACACAATTAGTCCCAAAAGAAAATAAAATTCTGTCCATTAAGTTTGTTTTCAGCACATAGGCAAGAAGACACAAGCGGGTAAAGAATGGAGCTGGAGAAAGTACAGCAGGTCAAGCAGCACCAGAGGAGGAGAGTTGATGTTTCAGTTTGGAACCTTTCATCAGGACTCAACTGAATCCTTTGCTGAGGCCTGACCAATCATCCCCAGTGAGGGAGAGGTTTGGGGGATGGTAAAAACTCAGCAGGGCTTGGGGCTAGAGCCTAGTGTAGAGCTGGAAATAGGAGTGGGGGTTGAGGTTGTCTCTCAGCTGAGTATGTATGTGGGAACGGTCATGTGATTGGCAACGACGTCAGCAGTCATGTGTTCATCAGAGGAAGTGACTATATTGGCAGTGTTGACGGAAGAGATGTTTTCAGCAACAGTCGCAGGAGCAGCGTGGTAGACAGTGTCAGCACAGATGGTGTACTCAGCAATGGTCACAATGGTGATGTGTTTGGCAGCATCAGCTGTGGAAGGTGCGCTTTTGTCCAAGGAGGCCATAGAGGTGGCAAGTTTGTCGGAGGCTGTGGAAGTAGCGTGTTTGTCAATAGGGGCAGTGGATGTAGTATATTTGTCGAAGGAGGTTGTGGAGGAGGCGTGTTTGTCGGTGAAGCCTGTGGAAGTAGCGTGTCCATTGGAGGAGGCTGCGGAGGTAGCGTGTTGTTGGAGAAGGCAATGGAAGTGATGAGTTTGTCAATGGAGGCTGCAGAAGCAGCGTGCTTGTTGATGGAGACTGTGGAGGCAGTGTGTTGGTCAGATGAGGCCATGGAAGCAGCATCTTTTGTTGGTGACTGTCACAGAAGCAACGTGTTTGTCAGTGGAATCTGCGAAAGCGGCATGTTCAGTGGTGGACACAGAAGCAGCATGGATGGTGACGTCAGAGGAAGTGATACTGATAACGGCCTCTGGGGAAGTGATGCCATCATCTTTTGCAGTGGAGGTGGCTGGAGCAATGACCTGATTAATGGTGTCCAGAGGATCCAGGAGGGCATTGGGGATAGATTCTTGATCGAGGATTTTTGGATCTGTAAGTAAGTGTGAGAGATTTTGGTGTACTTACACTATTTGGTATCCAATAGGGTGGAAAAAAAGCAATGGTTCAGGGTGTGGATCCTTCCGAAGATGATGAACAGCAGAGGTCTGGGAAAAAGAGGCCCAAAGCTGGGGCAGGGTTGACTGTAGTGAGAGAAGATGGAAGTGCATGGCTGTGAATGTGGAGCTAGGATCCATAGGGCCAACCTTTTCTGGATGCTCTGGATTTGCTGTACGTAGAGGTAATCATGGCTTGGTCCAACTTGAGACAATGTTGTCTGGAGTGCGTGGAGGATAAGTCAGCTACATAGGCAGGTGTGGAGGAAGAAGACATGGCTGTAATATTGGGACTGTTTCAGGATGTGGTCGAAGAGCTTCACGATGGAGGAGATGACCAGGGGTTTGCAGTGGGACGGAGACTCACTGAGATCTGTGCTGGGGGAGGAGGGAAACTTCTTCAAGTTTGGCATCCTTGTTAGAGGCTTCACAATATAGATTTCAGTAACTTGGAGATAGTGCGAATAGTAGATGCTGGAGATCAGAGTGGATAGAAAATGGAGCTGGAAAAAGCACCACAGGTCAAGCATCATCAGAGGAGAAGGGGAGTGGATATTTCAGGTCAGAACCTTTCATCAGGACTTTCATCCTGATGGAGAAAGCAGGGAAAGCTAGAGAGAGATTGAGCAGAATTAATTAATGGATAGATGTTCCTGATGCTAGAGAAGTCCAGAAACAGTGGTCATAATTTAAGGATAAGGGGTAAGCCTTTTAAGATTGAGGTGAGGAGAAATTTCTTTACCCAGAGAGTAGTAAGCCTGAGGAATTCACTACCACAGAAGGTGATTGAGGTCAAAACACTTTGTTCTTTCAAGAATGTTAGGGTGAAAGGAAAGGCTGGTAGGTATAGGGAATGCTGGATAACTAAAGAAGTTGAGGGTTTGGTTAAAAAAAAAGGAAGCATCTGTCAAGTATAGACAGGATAGATTGAGTGAATCTTTAAAATGGTATAAAGGCAGTAGGAGTATACTTAAGAGAGAAATCAGGAGAGCAAAAAGGGGTCATGAGATAGCTTTGGCAAAGGAGTTAAGGAGAATCCAAAAGGTTTTTACAAATACATTAAGGACAAAAGGGTAACTGGGGAGAGAATAGGGCCCCTCAAAGATCAGCAAGGCGGCCTTTGTGTGGAGCCACAAGAGATGGGGCAGATTCTAAATGAGTATTTTGCGTCAGTATTTACTGTGGAAAAGGATATGGAAGATATAGAATGTAGGGAAATAGATGGTGACATCTTGGAAACATGTTTATATTACAGTGGAGGAACTGCTGGATGTCTTGAAACGGTTAAAAGTGGATAAATCCCCAGGACCTGATCAGGTTTACCCGAAATCTCTGTGGGAAGCTAGAGAAGTGATTGCTGGGCCTCTTACTGAGATATTTGGATTATCAATAGTCACAGGTGAGGTGCCGGAAGACTGGAGGTTGGCTGACATGGTGCCACTGTTTAAGAAGGGTGGTAAGGACAAGCCAGGGAACTATAGACCAGTGAGCCTGACGTTGGTGGTGGGCAAGTTGTTGGAGAGATTCCTGAGGGACAGGATGTACATGCATTTGGAAAGGTAAGGACTGATTAGGGATAGTCAACATGGCTTTGTGCGTGGAAATCATGTCTCCCAAACTTGATTGAATTTTTTGAAGAAGTAACAAAGAGGATTGATGAGGATAGAGTGGTAGATGTGATCTATATGGACTTCAGTAAGTCTTTCGACAAGGTTCCCAATGGGAAACTGGTGAGCAAGGTTAGATCTCATGGAATACAGGGAGAACTCGCCATTTGGATACAGAACTGGCTCAAAGGTAGAAGAGAGAGGGTGGTGGTGGAGGGTTGGTTTTCAGACTGGAGGCCTGTGACCAGTGGATGCCACAGGATTGGTGCTGGTCCACTACTTGTCATCATTTATATAAACAATTTGGATGTGAGCATAAGAGGTATAATTAGTAAGTTTACTGATAACACCAAAATTGGAGGTGTAGTGGACAGCGAAGAGGGTTACCTCGGATTACAACAGCATCTTGATCAGATGGGCCAATGGGCTGAGAAGTGGCAGATGGAGTTTAACTTAGATAAATGTGAGGTGCTGCCTTTTGGGAAAACAAATCTTAGCAGGACTTGTTCACTTAATGGTAAGGTCCGAGGGAGTATTGCTGAACAAAGAGACCTTGGAGTGCAGGTTCATAGCTCCTTGAAAGTGGAGTCGCAGGTAGATAGGATAGTGAAGCAAGTGTTTGGTATGCTTTCCTTTATTGGTCAGAGTATTGAGTACAGAAGTTGGGAGGTCATGTTGCAGCTGTACAGGACATTGGTTAAGCCACTGTTGTAAATTCTGGTGTGTAATTCTGGTCTCCTTCCTATCAGAAAGATGTTGTGAAACTTGAAAGGGTTCAGAAAAAATTTACAAGGATGTTGCTAGATTTAGAAGATTTGAGCTATAGGGAGAGGCTGAATAGGCTAGGGTTGTTTTCCCTGGAGCGTCAGACTGAGGGGTGACTTTATAGAGGTTTATATAATCATGAGGGGCATAGATAGGGTAAATAGACAAAATCTTTTCCCTGGGGTGGGGGAGTCCAGAACTAGAAGGCATAGGTTTAAGGTGAGAGGGGAAAAATATAAAAGAGACCTGAGAGGCAGCTTTTTCACTGAGGGTGGTATGTGTATGGAATGAGCTGCCAGAGGAATTGATGAAGGTACAATTTCAACATTTAAAAGGCATCTGAAAGGGTATATGAATAGGAATGGTTTGGAGAAATATGAGCCGGGTGCTGGCAGGTGGGACTAGATTGAGTTGGGATATCTGGTCGGCATGGACGAATGGAACTGAAGGGTCTGTTTCTGTGCTGTACATCTCTTTGACTTTATGACTCTAAAGCGATAAGTCAGCTACTGTAGCTACGGAGATCAAGAGATATAGGGGGAGGGCAGCAATTGGATACTGAACCTAATGATCAGACATGGTAATATTGACTGGTGGATAGTTTCAGTAAGATGTCTAATAATTTAGGGACTATCTACCAACAACATTTTTGAACCTTAATTAAAGCCTAATTAACTATATTAGAAATGGAAATATCTGTGGTTTATTGCTCCTGCATGATATAGGAGCTGGTGGATCCTATTGCAAGCCACTGTGACCACATCTGCAGTAAGTGACTACAGCTCAAGGAACTTTGGCTCAGAGTTGACGTTCTGGAATCTGGGCTTCGGGTACTGTGGCACATCTGGGGCATTGCACTATGTTCCTGTCAGTCATAGCATGTAGCCCAAAAATTTCACATTTGGCCAATGGTCAAGGAAAGGAGGGTGTGACAACAAGTGAGACGGCTGGAGAGATCCTGAACATAACATTGGAAGAGCTTACTCTTGACCTTGTTCAACACGTATGATGTACTTGCTCCTCATATGGATGGGGAAAGATTCTGCAGAGAGGATGGTCAAATGGATCACAGCATCATAGTCTGGGAAGCCATTCAAGTGGGACAACACAAAGAAAAGTCATAGAGATAGGAGATTTTTAAAGTCATAAGACAGATAGCATCCTTTATAAGTAAAATCGAGGGTCCTAGGTGGCATGTTGCCTTTCTAGTGGCAAGGTAAAGCTCACTTCAAGTCAACTTGAAAAGATACTGGGGAGAGTGCAGGGAAGGATCCAATGTTGTGATCTACACTGGCACCAATAACACGGGCAAGAGTAGGCAAGAATTCCTGTTTGGGAATATCAGGAATTGGGAACAACATTAAAAAACAGAACCTCAAAGGTTATAATCTCTGGATTATTACCTGAGCAACATGCAAACTGGCAAAAAGATAAGAAGATTTGAGAAATAAGCACATGGCTAAAGGAATGCTGTGGGAAAGATATAATGGGGCACTAGCAGGCATTGCAAATACTGCAGAAAGAGAATGTTTCAGAGGATTCAGGACAGAATTGATTTGGTTCTTGAATCTGCTCTGCCATTTGATTCAATTATGGCATCCTCTCAGCCTCCAGTCCATATTCCTGCTGCCATTCTGCAACTTGTCAATCCCTTAGTAATTAAAAATCGATGTCCTCCTTAAATTTACTCAATGGCCCAGCACCAATGGCCATGTGGGGTAGTGAATTCCACAGGTTTGCAACTCTTTTGAGAGAAGTGAGTTGTCTTCATATCTGTTGTGAATTTGTAACCCCCTTATGTTAAAATTAAATGAGCTCTCATTGTAGATCGCCCCATGAGGAAACATCATTTCAACATCTACTTTGTCAATGTCTTTGACAGCTTATTTATTCAATTCAATCTCTTCTCAGCTCCAGAGTGTATATGCCTAAACTATTCAATCTCTCTTCATAACACAAACCCCTCATCTCTCGAACTACCTCCAATACAACAAGAAGGATGCAATTACATTGCTCTGAGTAATAAATAGACCACCAACCAATGGGAGGTTGGTGACAAATAAATTTGTGACCAAATTATCGGAAAGATATTGTGAAATTTGAAAGGGTTCAGAAAAGATTTACAAGGATATTGCTAAGGTTGGAGGACTTGAGCTGTAGGGAGAGGCTGAACAGGCTGGGGCTGTTTTCCCTGGAGTGTCGGAGGCTGACGGGTGACCTTATAGAGGTTTACAAAATTATGAGGGGAATGGATAGGATAAAAAGGCAAAGTCTTTTCCCTGGGGTCGGGGAGTCCAGAACTAGAGGGCATAGGTTTAGGGTGAGAGGGGAAAGATATAAAAGAGACCTAAGGAGCAACTTTTTCACGCAGATGGTGGTACGTGCATGGAATGAGCTGCCAGAGGATGTGCTGGAGGCTGGTACAATTGCAACATTTAAGAGGCATTTGGATGGGTATATGAATAGGAAGGGTTTGGAGGGATATGGGCCGGGTGCTGGCAGGTGGGACTAGATTGGGTTGGAATATCTGGTTGGCATGGATGGGTTGGACTGAAGGGTCTGTTTCCATGTTGTACATCTCTATCACTCTAAGTATAAATATAAACATCATAGAGTATTTATAATGGGGGCCATTTATTATTGGTATGTTGACTGGGATATGTTACTGACGTAATGAATAATGAGTAACAAGTGTTTTAGAATTGGTTCAGGAGAATTTTCTTACAGCAGTATGTGTCCAGTCTAATAAGAACAGGTTTGGAGATGCTGGGGTTGGACTGAGGTGTACAAAGTTAAAATCACATAACACCAGGTTATAGTCCAATGGGTTTAATTTGGAAGCAGCGGTATGAAAGCCATTGCTTCCAATTAAACCTGTTGGACTATAAGCTGGTGTTGTGTGACTTTTAACTTCAAATAAGAACTGATTAAGTGCTCGACATGGTTATTGTGAATGAAATCGGCCAAGTAGATCAAGTGACAGTGGGATATCATTTAGTTGACAGTTAGCATTCTATCAGAACATTTAAAATGATGGTGAAAAATGAGGTTGGTCAATCCACAGCAAAAATAATCAACCAGCAGAGAGAAGATTTCAATGAGAAAGAACAGAGCTGAGCCAAACAGATGAATACCAAAGTTTGATGGACAAACAGGAAATGAATAATAGGGTCCCTTCAAGGAGGAAATAATTTGAGTCAAGGTATATTTCCTCAAAGGGGATAAACAAATTCAGAGCTCCCTAACTGGCAAAGGAGATAGAACTGATGTGAAAAAAGTATACTTTAGCAAGTGTCAAGTAGTAAATAAAGTTGAAACCCCCTCCAAGCTGATCATGGAAGGTGCAGAAAGAGAGGAAATAATAACTGCAAGGAACAGAGGTATTATGATAAAAAGGACTGGTGGCAAAAATAAAAGGAAATCCCAAAGTCTTCAAAAGCATATTAATAATAAATGATTGGGCTGCTCAGAGACCAAAAAGGGAATTTTCAGTTAGAAGTGAAAGGCATGACAAAAGTGTTAAGTGAAAACTTTGCATCTGTCTTTATCTACAAGGCAGATTCTGCCCAGGCAGTGGTTACAGAGGAGGATATTAATCTCTAGAAGGATTAAAAGTAATCAGGAGGAGGGACTGGGTAAGTTGTCAATATGTAAAGTCAACAAGGCACCAGGACCTAATGCAATGTACCCAAGGTATTGAAGGAAGTGACAGTGAAAATTGCAGAGGGACTGACAACCATCTTACAATCTTCCTTGGATTTGAGGATGGTGCGGGAGGACTGGATAATTACTAATAATGCACTCTTGATTAAAAAGGGTTTTGAAGATTGGTTCAATTAGTTAACATTTGTAGTGGGAAAACTGCTAATTCCTGATTCTACCTCCTATGGAAGATTCACAAACCTGATTGCTTTGGTTGATCCATTGTCTCAGCTTGCACCTGTCCCACTGAACTCATCTCTTCCTACCTTGACACCATCCTTTCACCCCCCCTTAGTCTGGGAACTTCCCACCTACGTTTGTGACACCACCCATGCCGTTCATCTCCTCCAAGATTTTCATTTTCCCAGCCCCCAGTGCCTCATCTTCACCATGGACATCCAGTCCCTGTACACATTGATCCGCCATGACCAAGGTCTCCAAGCCCTCCATTTCTTCCTCTCACACCATTCCAACCAGTTCCCTTCCACCAACACCCTCACCTGCCTGGCTGAATTGGTCCTCACCCTCAACAAATTCTCCTTACAATCCTCCCACATCCTCCAAACCAAAGGGGTAGCCATGGGCACCTGCATGGGACTCAGCTGTGCCTACCTGTTTGTCAGGTGCGTGGACCAGTCCATCTTCCACAGTTACACCAGCGTCATGCCCCACCTGTACCTCCATCACATCAATGACTGTATCGGCACCACCTCGTGCTTCCATGAAGAGGTTAAACAGTTCGTCAACTTTGCCAACACATTCCACCCCGACCTCAAACTCACCTTGACCATCTCGACACCTCCGTCCCCTTCCTGGACCTCTCCATCACGATCTCCAGTGATTGGCTAACCACAGACATCTACTACAAGCCTGCCAACTCCCACAGCTACCTAGACTACACCTGCTCCCACACTCTGCCTCCTGTAAAAGTGCCATCCTTTATTCCCAATTCCACTGCCTTCGCCGCATCTGTTCCCAGGATGATCAATTCCACCTCAGAAAGTCCCAGATGGCCTTCTTCTTCCAAGATCACAACTTCCCTTCCCACGTGGTTGACGATGCCCTCCAGTGCATCTCCTCCACTTCACACACCACTGCCCTTAAAAACCACCCCTCCCAATGCAACAAGGACAGAAGCCCCCTCCACCCCCCCCGTCCTCACTTTCCACCCCACCAACCTCCGCATACATCGCATCATCTTCCGCCCCTTCACCTCCTCCAAACAGACCCTAGCACCAAAGATATATTTCGCTCCCACCCTGATCAGCATTTGGAGAGACCATTCCCTCCGTGACTCCTTCATCAGGCCCATGCCCCCCCACCAGCCCACACCCCACTCCTGGCACCTTTCCCTGCCATTGCAGGAAGTGCAAAACCTGCACCCACACCATTCCCCTCACCTCCATCCAAGGCACTAAGGGATCCTTCCACATCCATCAGAAATTTACCTGTACCTCTACTAATGTCATCTACTGCATCCGTTGCACCCGGTGTGGTTTCCTCTACATCGGGGAGACAGGAGGCCTTCTTGCGGATCGTTTCAGAGGACATCACTGGGACACCCGCACTCGCCAACCCCACTGCCCTGGGCTGAACACTTCAACTCCCCCTCCCACCCCATCAAGGACATGTAGGTCCTGGGCCTCCTCCACCGCCAAACTGTTACCACCTGATGCTTGGAGGAAGAACGCCTAAAGTCCACCTTGGGACCCTGCAACCACACAGGGTAAATGTGGACTTCAACAGCTTCCTCATTTCCCATCCCCCCCATGTTATCCCAGTTCTAAGCCTCCAACCGCCCTCCAGACCCCTCCATAACTCCCCCCTCTAACCTATCACCTTCTCCCTCACCTTCATCTACCTATTCCTTTCCCATTTATCTCGCAGCCCCGGCCCACAAGCCTCATTCCCAATGAAGGGCTTATGCCCAAAATATTGATTCTGCTACCCCTCGGATGCTGCCTGACCTGCTGTGCTTTCCCAGCAACACACTCTCGACTATATATGTACATAAGTCATTAAAGATATCAGGACGGGTAGCGAGAACTGTTAATAAAACATAGTTTCTTGGTTTTTTAAACAGGAGTACAACAGCAGGAAGATTTTGATTAAGTTATAATCTACCTCATCTGCAGTATTGTGAATATGGGCACCAGATGATAGAAAGGATTTGAATGCATTAGAGACTGCAGAAGAGGTTTACAAGACTAGTTCCAAGGATGCACAATCTCATTTAAGATGAAAGATTAGAGAAGTTGGAACTGTTTTCCTTGGAGGAGAGAAGGCTAAGAGGAGATTTGATATATGTTTTTTTAACCATAAACAGCTGGTCAGCATGGATCAAGAGAAACTGTTCTGACTGATAAACCAGACAGATTAAAAACTAGAGCATATAGATTTGAAGTGATTTGCAAAAGAAGCAAATGGGAGGTGGGAATAACCCTTTTTCACTACTGCAGGCATTTAGAGAATGGAATGTACTGCCTAGAAATGGAGGCAGGGTCAATGGAGACATTCAAGATGGCATTGGATGATTATTTAAATAGAAATAATGTTCACAGTTATGGGGAATAAAGCAAGAAATCGGCACTAGGTTAAAATGCTGAGAGAGCCAGTGCTGGCATGATGGGCCGAAAGGCATCCTTCCGCACCATAATGATTCTTTGTGTAATATGGGAGAGAAAGGTTAATGGTACAGTTTTAAAAATCATTAATAAAAAAATTATATCAACAATTCGGATAAAGATTTAGGAGGCATGATTAGTAAGTTTGCAGCTAACATCAAAATTGGAGTTATAGTCTATAGTGAGGAATGTTACCTAAGAGTATAAAGGGAACTTGATCAATTGGGTCAATAAGTTGCAGAGTGGCAAATGTATTTTAATTTAGATAAATATGAGGTATTGCATTTTAGTAAAATGGATAAGGGCTGGACTTAACCAGTTAATGGTAGGGCCCTGACAAATAGATACAGTTCTTTGAAAGTTGTGTCACAGGTAGACAGGATGGTTAAGAAGGTATTCAGACCAGTGAGTACTGGAATTGGAACATCACGTTGTGTTTCTACAGCACGTTGGTGGGGCCACTTTTGGAGTACTGTGTACAGTTCTGGTCATCCTGCTATGAGAAGGAAATTATTAAATTGGAGAGGGTTCACAAAAGATTTACTAGGATTTTGCTAGTCCTGGAAAGGTTGAATTTTAAGGAGAGACTGGATAGACTAAGATTTTTCACTGGAGTGTAGGAGGTTGAAGGGTGACCTTTAGAGCTTTATAAAGTCATTTACTATAAAGATAAGGCAAATAGTAAAGGTCCTTTTGCTATGGTGGGGAATTCAAAATTAGAGGGCATTTTTAAGGTGAAATGAGGAAGATTTAAAAGGGACCGGTAGGGGGCAATTTTTTTCACACTAAAGGGTTTGTTCATATGTGGAATAAACTATCAAAGGAAGTGGTAGATGCAGGTACGGTTACAACATTTAAAAGACATTTAAACAGGTACATGAATAGGAAATGTTTAGAGGAATATGGGCCCAGCTCATGCAAGCGGGACTAGTTTAGATTAGAAACTAGTTTAGAAACCTATCTCGGCATGGGTAAGTTAGACCAAAAGGTCTATGCTGTATGACTCTCTGACTTTAGAAGAGAATTGTTCAGTGCAAATCCTGGCTGAGGAAGAGAAATATGAAGGATATCTAAGTAAATATTGGAAGAGGATTGGAATAGTAACGGCCTCTGCATTACTGTCTCATTGATATCCATGATATGGAGGAGCTGGTGTTGGACTGGGGTGGGCAAAGTTAAAAATCACAACTCCAGGTTATAGTCCAACAGATTTATTTGGAAGCACTAGCTTTCAGAGTGCTGCTCCTTCATCAGGTGGCTAGTGGAGGAGGATCATAGGACACAGAATTTATTGTGAAAGATCACAGTGTCATACAACTGATGCTGTTAAGTCTTTCATCTTTTAGAATGGGTGGCAGGTTTCGAATCAATAATATGTATATCCCAGAACTTCTTTTAAGTCACATTCCTGAAACAACTTAAGGTTTTATAAAAAAGGTGACATCTGAGCTCAGACAGTGCGTTAAAGGCATGGGGTTTGAGTCTGTATGTATCCCAATCTTGAGTCAGACTGATTCTATTTCCAAAGTAGGAATTTATAAAATGTCACATGGATTATAAAAAAATTGCTTGCCTGCAGATTGTCTGCTTTTTGAACAAAATAGAATGTATCTGCAAATACAATTTTGCAAATGCAAATTCATCCCATAGACTTATGTGCGTGTGTGCACACATGAGTGTGTGTGTGAGAGAGTGTGTGTGTGTGTGTGTGTGTGTGTGTGTATACCCAAAAGAGAGCATGTGTATGAGAGAGGATCTACTTGAGCATGTATGTATGTACGAGTGTGTGTGTGTGCTTGTGTGTGAGCGTGTGTGTGTGAGAGTGTATAGAGTAGTGGGTTCCCTGTAGTTTGACATGAACCCATGCTCCCAGATGAGGCCATCCCCATAGGTACCAAACTTGACTATCAGCCTCTGCTCAGCCACTCTGCATTGTTGTGTATCTCAAAGTCCACCTTGGAGGATGGTCACCCGAAGATCTGAGGCCGAATGTCCGTGACCACTGAAGTGTTCCCCAACTGAGAGGGAACATCCCTGTCTGGCGATTGATATACAGGATCCATTCATCCATTGTCATAGCGTCTGCTTGGTCTCGCCAATGTAACATACACTGCAGGCAAGGATGTCCCAAGTTATCAGATAGACAAAGTTGGCCGACTCACATGAGTACCTGCCGCATACACAGTGGGTGGTGTCCCTACGTGTGATGGTAACATCCATGTCAACACTCTGACACGTCTTGCAGTGCTTACCATGACAGGGTTGTGCAGTGTTGTGGTTGATGTTGTCCGGAAGGCTGGGCAGTTTGCTGCGAGCAATTGTCTGTTTAAGGTTTGGCGATTGTTTAAAGGTGGAGGTGTAGGGAAGGTCTTGGTGAGGTGTTCATCCTCATCAATAATGTGTTGCAGGCTGTGGAGAACATGGCGTAGTTTCTCCACTCCCAGGAAGTACTTGACAATGAAGGGTACCCCATCAGTTGCATCCCATGCCTGACTCCTGAGGAGGTTATTATGGTTTCTCGCTGTGGCAGGTCAGAACTGGCAATCAATGAGTTGAGCATCATATCCTGTTCTTATGAGGGCATCCTGCAGCACCTTCAGATGTCTGTAGCATTCCTCCTCATCTTCCCCAGTCAGGGAATTCTTCAGTGGTCAGGGATTTTCAGCCTTGGATCTTTGGGTGACCATCCTATCAGATGGACTTCTGGATACGTGACAATGCAGTGTGGCCAAACAGAGGCTGATTGCCAAGTTCGTAACCCATGAGGATGGCATCAACCAAAACCTTGAGTTCATGTCAAACTATAGGTGATCCTACTATGCTGTACACTCTCTCAAACACACGCTCACACATACTCATACACTCTTACGTACACGTTCATGCAGATCCTGTCTCATACACACGCTGGCTGTCTCTCAGGCACACACACATATAACCCCCAAACTCACACTCATGCTGACACCCTCTCATAGGCATATACTCCATCACACTCATGCACACCCTATATCAAGCAAGCATTCGTTCTCGTACACACACTCTCTGACTGCCTCACATGCATGCAAACACAAACAAGTCTATGGAGTGAATTTGCATTTGCAGAATTGTATTTGCAACCAGATTCTATTTTGTTCAAAAAGCACACAATCTATAGGCAATCAATATTTTTATATTGATATAAAATATTAATGTTACATTTTATAAATTCTTACTTTAGCAATAGCATCAGTCTGACTCAAGATTGGAACACAGACAGACTCTACCCTTAAACCTATAATGCATTGTCTGAGCTGACGTGTTGATTTTTTTAAATATGTAAAACCTTAAGTTATCTCGGGAATGTGACTTGAAAGAAGTTCTGGGATTTACATATCAATGAATCGAAACCTGCAACCCATTCTAAAAGATGAAAGACTTAACAGCAATCTGTGTTTGTTCAACATATTGCATTAGTTGTTTGAAACTATGATCTTTCACGATAAATTCTGTGTCCTAATATCCTGCTCCACTAGCTACCTTACGAAAGAGCAGCACTCCAAAAGGAGTACTTCCAAACAAACTTGTTGGACTATAACCTGGTATTGTGTGATTTTTAACTTCATTAATATACTCTAATATATTAATATATGTGGGTGGCACAGTGTTACAGTGGTTAGCTCTGCTGCTTCACAGCGCCAGAGACTTGGGTTCTATTCCCGCCTCAGGCAACTGTCTGTGTGGAGTTTGCACATTCTCCCCACGTCTGCATGGGTTTCCTCCGGGTGCTCTGGTTTCTTCCCACAGTCCAAAAATATGCAGGTTAGGTGAACTGGCCATGCTAAATTGTCTGTAGTGTTAGGTGAAAGGGTAAATGTAGGAGAATGGGTCTGGGTGGGTTGCTCTTTGGAGAGTTGGTGTGGACTTGTTGGACCGCAGGGCCTCTTTCCACACTGTAAGTCTACTGACACCAATGACTTTGCATTCTTGGAAGAATGGTTTGACACATTATGGACTATATTCCTGATAGAAGTAATTTTGTTCACTATACACAATAACTGTACATGTTGAATCATTCATTACTCACTTCCTGCTTTGTTGTTTACAGATCCACAAGACCATAGTGTATCATTGTTGTCTGCTGTGAACTGCAGAGTGTCCAGAAGTTTCTGCGAAATTCCTACAGATTTTCCAGTGTAGTATCATCTTTAGAATTAGAATTGAATAGGATACCAAAGACACATTCGCAGCCTATCAGTGAATAAAGTAGAATCAACAGTTCCCACTGAAAATGCTATTAACATATTTATTCAATAGAAGACTATCAATGACAAAGTGATCCTACCACTTTTTAACAACTATCGTACTTAATGCCCTTATTGGTTGGAACACCAGAATTCTATGTAAAGTTTGAAAAGTTCTACAAGTCAAAATACCTTCATCACAGCTGCTATATCAATATAAATAATTGGATCAACACCTCCCTTTTGACATCCCATATTTTCTCATATTTTGACCTGCAGAATCTGGCAAAATAATTCACTCAGAATCGTAGAATAATTGAAAACAATGATATGAAACACCCATTTGCAAATAAACTGCAATGAACCTATTTGAAATCTGAGCCATGCATGTTACAAAGTACGTCTCCATAGCTTTCCCTGGCACAATCTCCACTCACTTTTCAGAGACATTATGGCTATGTTTGCTGTCAGCTGCCACAGTTGGTCACACTCTCGCCTTTAAGGCATCAGATTTTTTCATGGAAAGGTAAACGCCGTGAGAGGCAGCTGGATTGAAACCGAGTATGTAATAATGTGGTGGAGGTGTCCCAATGTCATCATGCCTCAGTCAGCATTTCACACAGTGTGGATGGCAGGCATGATTAAGACTCTGATGCCATCTGACAAAGGCCAACGGAAGCGGTTGAATATGCAGGTGACTGCAATATTATGAGGCCCATTGCATTTCATTGGCACAGAAGGATCACCCAGTGTATCAGAACCTGAGCAAGTTAATATGAGAAATAGCAAGAGCTATAAGGACTGGGGACGGAGAGGTAATTGCATCAAAAGATTGACATGCATCTGGCTTTGAGTCTCATCATTGAATTGAGACAGAAAGAAAATGTCATATTTAAGAAAGGATGACCACTTCAACCGACACTCAACACAGGTGTATCTCACACTCTTGATTTCCAAATGCAGTTACAATTATTTCTTTAATGCTTATCCACAAGTTTCTAATTGGTTCTCCTTCCATAGCACAAAATCTGGTGTTGCCAGGTTACTGACCAAGCTGCCATGGCCAAGATTAACTTGACAGATGCCCTCTGGGTGAATATGTGGGCATGAGGGCCTTGGCATGTCAGATGATTCTTGATTAGTAACAAGAGCTTCCTCATCACAAAACAGTATTTTTACCTCTCTGCTTAGCTGAGAGAGATAGGGACCTGGTCGAGACTCCAGGTCCTTCATCCATATCTTACCTTGTCAATGCACCCTTGCGCCCAGGGGCAGGAGCTTGCCATACAGGTTTGTGCAAATCAATAACATCTAATGATTGGTTTGTTGAATATGGTTCCCCATGAGAGTCACTGATCTCACAATGACATGACTAAATATATGAATGAGAGGGAGATTGTTGCATTCTTGGCTTGGCTGAACTCTTCCATTGTCCTAGCCAGGGGTGCACATTCTTGGAAAACTTCATGTATGTCACAACTAACTGCCAACATCTGCTGCTTCATACACAGCTCATGTGATGCATTATGAGGCTCAGTTTCAGCCAATATAACCTGTAGAACTCCAGCTTTCAGTGGCTTCAGCTGGCAGTCTCTGACACATGATCTGTCACTTGGACAATGCTGGCTCCAGGTTTGACCCTAAATCTTTACCTGTTCACAGATCAACTGAGGTGACAGTATCTGAGCTGAAAAGGAGTGATGGATATGCATATAAAGTTGCATTCGCTGAGATTCCTTCCCCCTCCTCCTCTGAGGGAGATAGATGTGCCCCAAACAGCTCATGTGGGCCTTCTGTGGATTCACTGTGAAACAAAACAGGAAAATCAAGACTGTACAACACTCCAGACTAATTCACAAAGAGTTCAATGTATCTCAATCACATGCTTATGACTCATAACCTCAGGCCTGGTGTTCTGTCCCTTTTCTGTGACCAGATGGTCAAACCCACAAATTGTACTTTAACCTCACCATCTGCTATGTCTGATTTCTCAGGTGACCAGCCGATTGCAGTATCTTCTTGTACAGGATTCATGGTTATGAATGGTTGCCACTATCAGTCCATGCCTTCTACCTCTTATCATAGGATCCCTACAATGTGAAAGCAGGTCATTCAGCCCACTGAGTCCCTCTGAAGAGCATCCCACCCAAACCCAGCCCTCTACTCTATTCTTGTAAACCGGTGTCTCCTCTGGCTAATCCACCAAGCCTGCACATTCCTGGACACTGTAGGCAATTTAGCATGGCCAATTCACCTATTCTGCACCTATTTGAACTGTGGGGGGAAACCGGAGCACCCAGAGGAAACCCACACAGACACGGGGAGAACGTGCAAACTCCACACAGACAGACACCTGACAGTGGATTCGAACCTGGGTGCCTGGTATTGTGAGGCAGGAGTGCTAACCATTGAGCTACTGTGTCACCCGTTGTTATGGATCCTTTTCTTCACCAAATGAAAATTGTATCAATGTTCCTATGGAAGAGACTTCCAACTTCGTACATTTTTTGCAGCCTTTCGGACAGGTGTCATGCAACTGTCAGTGTGGCACTTGGTAGCACTCAGGCATCTATCTGTGATGCCAGGCAAATGCCTTCTGACAGAGCTGCTGTCATCACCTCGATCTGGTGGTGTCACACATCCCGAATCCCATGCATTTGTGTATGTTCTCAAGGAGGTTGACGTTAGTTAATTATGGAGTGGAGAAGATTGGTTTCCCACTTGCAACACTGCAAACTCCCCCAATCACCCCATGACAGCTGACCTCCTCCACAATGTCCATCAAAGCATTCTGTGTAAATTGAGAGGGGACTCCTTTTTGCAAGACTCATGTCTTGCCCAAACCACTTAAAGGAGGACAAGTCAGAAGTCATTGCTGAGCTGCAGGGCCACCCAAGTTCTTCTCTCTCCTCTGGTCACATGTCATCTGAGGGTTTGGAGAAGGATTATTGGTGCTGTGGAATCAGTGACAGGCCCTGGTGTAGATTGACAAGGAAGGGGTTGTTCCAACATGTTTGCAGGTGCTGCACAAGGGAGTCAATGTTCTGATCATAATGAGACGAACTTCTTTTCATTCAGGGAAGAGGTGTAGTTGTCAATTCTGCAAGTTTGTAGCCATTTCAGATGATTGTGGCCATTTAAACAGGTTGGCAGCATCTTCTTCTGAGCTACAAGCTGCCCCTTTCATCACTGCTCATCCTGACACTGCAGCCCAACTCACCAACAGTTACATTGGCCACGCTGTAATTGACTTGCTGTTTGTGTTCTGTCTTTTGAATAAAGCTATCAGGTAACAGAAAGTTCCCATGCCAATACTTTAAAGAAGAGCAAAGAAACTAATTTCAGAAACAAAAACAGAAGTTGCTGAAAAAGCTTAGCAAGTCTGGCAGCATCCATGGTGAGAAATCAGAGTTAACTTTTGGGTCCAGTGGCCCTTCCTCAGAACTGGAATTAACTAGGTATCTTGGGTAATAATAATCCCTCAATCAACAACACTGAAACAGTTCATCTGGTTGATAGGAACTTACTGCTTGCAAATTGACTGATATGCTTCCTACATTCCAGTTAAACTCAGAACTTTTATTTTGGGTTGCAGATTGCTTTGAGGTGTCTCTTGTTTATGAATTGTGCTCTATAAATGCAAGCATTTCTCTCTTTTATGTGTTTTATTCTTGTTCTCACTTCTTTGGCCAAGAAATGGAGGATCATGTGAGAATGGATTATGGAAAATACTCTTAATGGTAAAGTATTTTTATTGTAATGTTCCATGCTGTAGTTCAGAATTTGAAGAAAAACATTCATTCTTTGCATAACGTCTGCTTCATATCATACAATATTTTACCAGGCTGCTTTTAGCATACTTCCAGATGAATACATTTAAACTTTTAGGCAGCCTATTACAAACCTAACTCTGAGTATACATGGGTCTACACAAACAATCTAGACATAACATGGTCAAAATCAAGTACAAATAAATTACTTTAGACTATTTATATATCAAATAAGTGCATCAATTAATATACATATTTACAGTTAGTTTCTGTTACAAAATGGAAAGAGGATACCCACAAATCAATTTATGAGACTTAATGAATCTTTTAATCTTACATTTATATTTTATGTGGGTTCATTAAGATAAACGTAATACTGCTATAAATGGAGTCTTTGTTCTTTTGTACTAATTGACAGAATGAATCACCATCAACATTATCTCAGCAACTCTCCAGGACAGAAAGTACAGGGAATGTTGTGATGACTTTTGGACCTCATCTTGCTCTTGGTAAATAAGTCTTCCAAAGGAGTGAATACTGAAAGGATTTGACTCTGTGCAGTTTTCCCAATTGCCTAGTAGCTGGTTATAGATTAACACTTGGTGGCTTCAAGCTGTAGGTTTCTTGCCTTGCACCTTAATTAGGTTGTGATTCTTAGAGAAGAGATTTCAAATGAGACTGTAAAAATGTAAAAGATACATGTTATTATATTAATTTACTTACTTAGAGTATTTTAAAAATATATGATTTCTATATGTACTGCATACAGTTGTATCTGGTAATTAGAGCGCCAATGTTAGATGCATAATATAATATTTTAAAATCATTTTCATAATAAAAATGAGTTTATACACCTGTATTGAGATCATAGTTCTAGCAAGGTGAATGAAGAATACTGATTAGAGAACGTCCCATAGTGACAGTGCCTTTGGGTTGAGCTATGGACTGGTTGAGTAAGAGGACAACAGTGAAGGATTAGTGGTAGGGTCATGTGAGCAGCAGTAATTGCAGTTTGAGCTTGAAACCTCACTTGGCTTACATTCTGCTACAGTGGGTTTTGAGGCCATTGAGTTTAAAAGATGGACACTTTAGTGAGATTGTGAACTGAGATATGAAGCCGATCTGTGAACTGGGATAAGAAAGCAGAATGGGAACAGTGACTCTTAAAAATCAAAGGTGTAAGGCCTTTGATTCTGAAAGATAGAGGAATTGAAAACTGATATTTGGGACATGATACTTATGGCTGCGGATGAACTTATCTTTTGCAGTTCTGAATTCCAAATAACTATTGAGATTGAGGCCTCTAACGTATTTTATTGGATGAGTTCCATCTGGTTCTTAAAACATGAAAAGCCAGTTTTGGCAAAAAGTTTAGGCCAATATAGTTGTAGAGTACAAAACTGATGAAGAGTCATCTAGATTCAAAATGTTAGCTTGCTCTCTCCATGGATGCTGTCTGATCTGCTGTAATCTCCAACATTTATTGTTTTCAGCACAGATTCCAGCATCTACAGTAATTTGCTCCTGTGAATACAAGACTTGTTGCTCTTCCAGGCATCTGACACATGTCAAGACTCATTCCAAGTTTAAAAGTGTCTAACTCAGTCTATTGAAATTGACTATACTTACTTGTGCAGTTTCTGTTTAGCAGTATAGGTATATTTCCTTCTAATCAGGCTACACCCATCTTACTAGATATCTTAACTAAGTACAAAGAAGCCTAAAGTTTCAGGACACTAGGCATGACCAGGCATACAACTGGATTTGAACAAGCTAAACTCATGTAGTTTCCAAAAGCTTTTTCAGCTGGGTTCATCCTGCACTATGTGGAATTGGCTTGCAATGTTATTTTGACACAACTGGAAAGAATCTTGATTTCATTCCATTAGTAAGCCGGGTTAGCTGAGGTGCTGCAGACATTTGGCAAAGTTTAGAATAGAATAGATTAGAAAATCCTTGACTGTCACATTTTTGTCAAGTTTTAGTAAGGTCTCAATATTTTTCCCTGATCAGGTAGATAATTCTCAGGAAAAGAACTAACAAAAAAAGTATCCCCAAAAAGAGAAATCAATTCAGAGGTGTAGATGAACAGAAAAATGTTGGTTCCTGTTGAAACAAACTCTCAAAGATTTTAGAAAGTCAAGTACATAAGATTCTTAAAAAGTAGCTTATAGATTACTTAATTTTAAATGTAGATTTAAAAATACAGCTAGAGACAAATCAAGGTTATGGGTAATGTATTAGCATGGATAGAAGATTGGTTATCTAACAGAAAGCAAAGATTGGGATAAATGGGTGTTTTTCTGGTTGGTGATCAGTGGCTCAGGGATGAATGTTGGGACCACAATTGTTTACAATTTATATAGATGAGTTGGGGACGAAGTGTGGCATATCAAAATTTGCAGAAGACTCTAAGATGAGTGGTACAGCAAAGTGTGCATAGGACACTGAAAGTCTGCAGAGGAATATAGATAGAATAAATGAATGGGCAAGGTTATGGCAGATGGAGTACAATGTTGGTAAATGTGAGGCCATCATTTTGGAAGGAATGACAACAGTATGGGCTATTATTTAAATGGTGAGAATTTTCAGCATATTGCTGTGCAAAGGAACGTGGGTATCCTTGTGCATGAATGGCAAAAAGTTGCTTTGCAGATGCAGCAGGTAATTGAGATGGCAAATGGAATATTGTCCTTCATTTCTAGAGGGGTGAAAATTAAAAATAGGAAGGTCATGCTGCATCTGTATAAGATGCTGGTGAGGTCACACCTGGAGTACTGTGCAATGCTTGATCTCTTTACTGAAGAAAGGCCTCTTTACTGGCACTGGAGTGGTTGCAGAGGAATAGGTTGATTCTGGAGTTGAGAGAATTGGCTTATGAAGAGACACTGAGTAGATTGGGACTATACTCATTGGAATTCAAAAGAATGAGAGGGGAATCTTACAGAAACATATAAAGTTATTAAGGGCTTAGATATGATAAAAGCAGGGAGGTTGTTTCCACTGGTGGATGAAACTAGAACTAGGAGGCATAGCCTCAAAATAAGGGGGAGCAGATTTAGAACTGAGTGGTGGAGGAACTTCTTCATTCAAAGGAATTGATGGAATTCCCTGCCCAGTGAAGTGGTTGAGGCTTTCTTATTGAATGTATTTAAGACAAAGATAAATAGATTTTTGAACAGTCAGGGAATTAAGAGTAATGGTGAATAGGTGGGGAAGTGGAACTGAGTCCACGAAAAGATCAGCCATGATCTTATTGAATAGCAGAGCAGTTTCGACCGGTCAGATGGCCTACTCCTGCTCCTATTTCTTATTTTCTAATGGTGTCTGGTGCTTTTCCTATTTCCAGGCCCCTTATAACTATCCCACTCCCCAACATCATTTTGATGCCCAGAATTGGGAATTGTAGTTACAGTGAGGCTGACAAATTTAAAGAGATTGAACAAAAGCCCTTGCTTTTGTATTCGATGTCTCTGTTCAAATAGCTGAGGTTTTGACATAATACACCGTACAAACACTGCTTTGTCAGACAATTACACACAATTTCAGTGTTCATATTATGAAATTATCTTTCCATTTGGATCAGTCTATTCAATATCCAGACAACATGTAAAATATTTTGGCTTTTTAACAGTAAAATTATACTTTGCATTGAATAGTGAATATAGGCTCATTTTAAATTGAAACTGTGCGTACTTACAAAGCACACAATTGAACATATAACAGGAATGGAAAACACTGTTGGTTGAGGACATTTAAAACATCAACAAAAATTGCTAGAAATGCTCAGCAAGCCAGATAGCAACTGTTGCCAAAGAATCAAAGCCAATGCTTTAGGGTAATGATCAGCACTATCGCTGATGAAGGGTCACTGACAACTGTCACTATCTGCCCAACTTGCTAAGTATTTCCAATACTTTCCTTTTCAATTGGAGCAAAAATAATCCCTTCTGCCAGCCATCGAAAAAACAACCAGACGTCTTTTGTGCCTTTCACTCCCCTTTAGCTAAAAAGAACAACAGCTACCTGGAATTTTGTTTGAATCTACAAAAAGCGTGAATTTCAGAAAAAAAGCAAGGTTGGAAAACAACATAAACAACCCGCTGACCAAAAACAAAATAACCGCACAGTAATAAACTAATACTTTTTTAAAAATACCTTGTTTGTAAAAGTTACCATTAAAAAGTACCAATCAGCCGAGCAAATTATTAATTTATTTTCTGCCATTTTTCTTAAGATGCAGAGCTAGGGATAGGCAGACTAGGTATCAAATTCTAATGACCAGGGAAGAGAGAGGGAACCAGATCCAAGCAAAGGAGTTGGGTTTAACTTTTGTTCACTTTTTGTTAGCATACAGTGCAAGCAGATCTCTGCAGATTTCATACAAAAATAAGAGTTTGAAACAGGTTGCCTTTTAGCTGGAATGTTCCTCTCTTCTGGGCTGGAATACAGATAAAGTTTGAGGAGGGAGGCTGAGAGAGAGGGAGCCAGCATGTTGGTCTGCCTCCCTCCACCAAGACATGTTGGGTGGACATGTTTGTGGCTGTGTGTGTTAGTCTGTGTCTCTACACCAGGCTGTGTAACTTGTTTTTTTGTGTTAGAGAGAGAGACAGAGAGAGAGAGAGAATGTGTGTGTCCCGCTCACTCACATTCTCTGATGTGAACTCATCCTACCTCATTCGCTCAATCTTAGGAATTCTCTCTCTCTCTCACACACACATTCACATGCTATTTCTCTTTCACACACAGATTTTCTCTCAATCACATATTTCCTTTCTATCACTGTTTCTCTCAATTATACTCTCTCCCTCTCCCTCTCTCTCACACATACTCACTGCACCACCGAGAGGGAAAATGTCAGTTTGGGAGATATACTTAGGTGGGAAATGGAGGATTTGTGTATAAGGAGCAGTTATGAGCCACCTGTATGAACTAATATTGAAAAGAGATGGTTGGTGAAGGTTGTATCATGAAGCAGGAATGGGGGAAGTATTCACCAGACACTATCTAATGGAAAGGGAAGGTGAGAGGAGGTCAAGGCTGTAAGCATGTAGATGGTGTAAGGTGGAGGACAGGGGTAAGACCATCATCAGACAGAATGGCCTTTCCCAGGGCAAGGCCTTGCATACCATTGAGAGATGAGGTTGAGAATGGCTTCAGGGGCAGAGGTGAGACACTACTATAGGCACCTTAGTTTACCTCAGCTTACATGTCTAAAGGAACTCCTCCCCCATACCACCCGATGAATTATCGCACAAAGTGACATTAGAAATCTGACGTGTCATGCTGGATCAATGAATGTAGCTTTCAGCGTAACAATAATGATTGGTCAAATAACCTGTCAGTCAGCCTGAGTCGAGATGCCAGAGTTGCTTGGTGCACTGACCACTGCATTTGATAGGCCAATTCATCAATGAGCCCAGGCCCTCTCACAGGTGCCGACCCCAGGAATTAGGACAATCTGTGCCCTTACTCTCCCAAACCCTGTATTCCAGCCGGAGTATTGTGGTCAAGTCTGGGAGCCATATCTCAGGAAAGCTGTAAAGGCTTCTGAAAGGTTACAGAGCCATTTTATCTGGAGGTGGATGACGAAGGATTTCAGTTTTGAGGAGAGGTCAAAACAGATAATGATAAAGGTGATCTATAGATGTTTCAAGATGTTGGGAGAATTTGATAGGAACAATCAAGAAAATCTACTGCCTCTGTCAAATAAATCAATAAACAAAGTGGATAGATTTAAAATCATTGTAGAAGACAGCATTTGTTTTCCATACAGAGACTTTTATCAATGTAGAATGTGACACGGTTCTCTAAATGATTTTAAGTGGGAGAAGGTCAGACATTTGAGACAATTACAGTGTTACAGTCAAAAAAAGTATGGAGTTAACATGATTACTTCTGCAAAGAGCCAGACTAGCATGATTGGCCAAATGGTGTTCTCCTTTACTGGAACTTCCTATATGTCAATGTTTAGCAATGATTTGCTGCAGGATCCTTTCAATATTTAATATTCCTTGCTGAAAATTTTTTTTTGACAATTCATTTCTTTTCAATACTAGATTCAAAATGTATGACTTGGAAATGGGTAGAGAGAATTAATTCATCTTGTAGCAAATCAGTTGTTAAAACACATCATTTATTTTCATTAAAATGCCTCAAAGTACAGTCCTATGTTCCTAATTCATACAACAGCTTTTAAATGTTAAGCAACATGTTGTGTTGATTTTGAAATGGGTTTTTTTCCACGAAAATGATGTAAGACTGTTGTGTCTGTCAGCTTTAAATTGTTCCGAAACGTTTTAATAGCTGTGTTATTTTAGAAAAGTCAGAATTACCAAATGACTTTTCAGCTGAATGTAGTTATGGAGTCTGGCAAAAGCTACCACTTGAATAAGTTTACATGAGAATTTTTCCTGGGAACAGAAAATTATGAAAGGATCCTGAACAAACGGTAATGTGCCTAAAATTTAGAGAACGTTAGTTGATCCGTGTATAAAATGAAGAAAAACATTACTGGTTCCATATAGTTATGAGAATTAATTATCACAGTTGGAAACAGATTCTTGAAAGAGGAATGGCAAGGCCAGAGGGGGTTGGGTGGGGTGTCAGCTGGAATAATGTTTGCCCATTACACTAATACATCCTCCACCTCCCACCATACCCTTCCTTCCCTCCATATGTCCATCTTAACCTGTTGCTTTCAGCAGGATAATTAAGAACGTGAGGTCATTCTATCTATGTTGATTGAATTTTGGCAGTAAAGATTCGATAGGCCAAAAGGCTTTTTCGGTACTGCATGATTCTATGATTAGGCCTGATGATATCATCAGGCTCCTTCTGCAATGAGCCAGAGGCTTGAGCTGGGGAGGTGCTGCTTCATCAGGTGAAGATTGTTGACAGGAGCAAAAGCAGCCCGAGAACATGTCAGTTTATATTGTAGTTGTCTCTGACTATCTTGTACTGGGGTGCAGAGTGGAAGAAATAGCTCCTCTGGGTCTCCCAAGGAAGCCTTCAACATACCTCAGTGGATTACACTCTCTCAGACACCCTCCCTGTTATTATTGAGGCCAAAGAAAGAAAAATTGTAACTGATTTTGAGTTTCAATTCAATGTAATTAACATAGCTGCACTCAGTAAATGGTACCATTTGTTCGCTTCATTTGCAAACCTTAAAACAATATTTAAACCTGAAGTTTAGATTCTTCATAATCTCTCCTCTACCACTAAGAATCATGTGCATGTTTTCAGCAACATAAATTAAATGAAAGAATAGTTGATGCAAACTGGGGGTAACAATGCACAATGCCCATACTGTTCCATGATGCTGAATCTCAAATCTTGCATGTCGGAAATAATACTGATTTTACAGCATATTTAGAGCCTTCAGCTCAGAGAATTAAATAAACTGCAGAAGTACAAAAACAAATATTGATGTGACAAGGGTATTGCAAAACATTCTAGAGGAGACAACTTCCCTCCTGCTGTAGCAAGTCTTTTGAAATTTTGTATCATCTACCAGGAAGGTAAAAGGAAGTGTTTCGAGAACACCTCAAAGTCTCCTTGAAGTGCAATGCCATTGACATTAATGACGGAAATAAGTGATGTAAAACTGGAAACAAGTTGTTCATCAAGCACCACCTTTAGTCACGATGGTTAAACTTTTAGTCACGATGGCTGCAAAGAAGAATGGAAGATGAATCAAATCTTGCTCTCAAAACCCAACTGCAATGTGGGGATGTGTAGCCCCATGTGCATCCAAAGATTTGTGGACTGAGAACCAACCTGTTCAATCACATGAAGACCTACACCGAAACCTTGACTGAGCTCTGGCCACTAATTGGAGCCCGAGGGAAATGTAAATATTGAAATATCCATGTTTTCATTTTTGAAATTAAATATGGGTGACAAAACTGATTCTGGATTTGTGCCATGTTAAGAACAGGACTCTCCCATATTGTTTTGAAAATCAAATTCTTACATAGCTTGTATTTTGAAAAGTCCGGTGCTAGTTGGTATGATTCCAAGTGGCTTTTTATGGTTGTGCTTTAAGTAAAATACAAAAAAAAACTTAGTACATAAAGGAATGATGCATATTTGTAACTAACACACCACCCCTTTGGTTTAGCTTACATTCTAAATCACAGCTAGAAGGTCCCAGTAGACAGCAAGCAAATTACAATGCAATTTGACTGCTCATGTAGGCAAGCTGACAGTGGAGTAGCAAATGCCCAGCAGTAAAACAATAATATGTGATGCTATTCCACGAAACGAGTGTCTTAATGTTTCAACATCATGAAGCACCCGGCCGATCCTTTGTTTACCAATGTGCTCATTTGGGACATTGTTGCCGGAGCTGAACAATTTTTCTATAATTATTTTTGTTCTGTGGAAAGTGTATTTTGCTTATTCAGTTAGTTTATATAGAATTAACTTTTTTTTTATTTTGAAGTTATACCTGATCTCAACTGAATACTTTGCAGACCACTTTTTTTGTGAGAAAGAAGACCACATATTTTAGCATATGTGATGTATCAGTGAGAGCTATTTTGAACAAAGACTCCTTGCAATTTCTGAGCTGTGCAATTGACATCTACTTAAGGGAATGACCTGAAATGCTGAACCCAAAGAATATCCTGGTGTAAAAACTGTGGCAACCAGCCTGAGTCTAGCTATTCGTGCAACCAGCTTGAATAAGATTCCCACAATAGGCCAATTAATTGCACTGGCAATTAGACTTAACTAGGTACACACAACTGCAAATGGTTAGTGAAACAGAATGCTCTGTCTATCCCCCTCAAAGTCAGAGTGAATTGCTGCCAGCAATAGTAACTGACATTCTTACTTCTACAAAAGTCCTGGAGCACAAAGATATTATTGTTGCATTGCTAAGAAAACGCATATAACCTTGCTGACTACTGTGGAGTTAACTACAGTGCAAATATCAAATCAGCATAAACATAGTTAAATATTTACTAAAGATAGTTGATTGAAATCCATGTGAAAAAATACACCATTTTAAGAATATTTTCTTTTATTCTTATTAAATGGTCATCCTGGCATTGCCACATGCTGATTTTCTTTCTGATATAAAGTGTAGCAGTCAATAAAATATAGTTTGTCTCATATTTATTTAGATACTTGCTGTAAAATTTGGTTTCACGTCACCTATTTTCCAGTGTATCAAACGCCCTTTCACCTCCAAGAGCATATTCACACCAGACACATATACTTCAGATGCTAGCTGTCCTGGCTGCCATTTTGGTGAGGGCATTAGCCCACATGCCCACACTTGCCAAAATGCACAGCAGACAAATAATTACAGCAATCAGTATGTGGGACTGATTTGATACCAGTATTGGTATTTTGGAACTCCACTCAGGAACATAGTCATAGTCACAGAGATGTATACTCAACATGAACATGAATGTATTACTAATTAAATCACTAGTTAATCAAGCAAAATCATTTTCTAGGCTACGGGGAGAAAAGCAGACAAGGAGTACGAGGTGAGTTAGTCTTCTAGAGAGCCAACATAGATACAACAGACTGAATGGCCTCTTTCTGTGCTGTAATTATTTTATGACTTGATAATTAGACTCACTATTAGGGGTGTTTAACATTATGAAAGTCTACGAGGAACAGTGTGGTATGTGCTGAACCAGTTTACCTTAGCCTGCGGCATGACTGGGAGAATGAGAAGAGGGGCTACACAACAGAATAGGACAAAGGCCTAATAGAAGGAGCAGGGGGATGGGGTGGGGTTGAGGGTGAGGTGTGATTAGTGGAGAAAGACCCTGCGAAAGGATGCTATATCTATCTTGTGTGTTTAGCGAACAATTTTCTTGTCTGAACCTCAGCAAGCAATAACCTGTCAGACATCACTACTTCACTAAGGGGTCCCCACTGAAATCTTTTTTCTTTATTCATTCATGGGATGAGGGTGTCACTGGTTAGGCAGTATTTATTGCCAATCCCTAATTGTGCAGAGGGCAGTTAAGAGTCAATCACATTATTGTGGTTCTGGAGTCACATGTAGGCCCGACCAGCTAAGGATGGCAATTTCCTTAGTGAACCAGATTTTCTTTTCTGACAATCACCAATGGATTAATGGTCATCATTAGATTCTTAATTCCAGATATTTATTGAACTTAAATTCCACCATCTGCCATGATGGGATTCAAACCCCGGCTCCAGAATGTTTTCTGGGTCTCTGGATTAACAGTCCAGTGATAATACCATTACGCCATCACCTCCCCTTTCTGATACCCACTGCTGCCATAAAGCCTGATGAAGGGGAAAATATGAAATCAGTACTGTCGGTGAAGGTAACCATGTTGATAAACTTTTATGTAACTGGCTCTTTGCAACTGGAGCAGGCAATATTGGAAATATCTCCCAGTTTGCCAGCCACTCTTGTATATAGGCTCTATATTCAAACAGAGCCAAATATATTTCTTTCTGTCCTGCCAGTGGGAAGCAAGAAACATTCACAAGGAGTGTAACCTTTCCCATGGCAGAGACTGTCATTAAGTCTTTGCATGTTGTGTTGTTGACATTGTCTCCTTGGCATAAGATTGAGTTGGGTTGAGGAAAGGAATGGAAAACAAGATATGCATGCCAGAACACTCTGCAGCTTGGAAATCAGAAGTGGCTGTGGCATTGGGATTAAGTGGAATGTGATAAGGAGATCTAGATACCAGCATATTAATGCTTTCAGTCCTTCTGCTAACCACAGCCTCAGCAATGGACAGTGAACATTGTTTCCTCCATTGTTATTATGACATTTAGTTGTTCCTGTCGGCTATTGGTTACGTGCTACCACCTCCAATTAGATACAACAAGTTGAGAAGGGGGTCACTGTTCAATCTTCTGTTCAATCTCCTCAGTTGGCCATAACAAAGGTTTAAGTTTTCTTTTATGCATGAGAGTATACTCTTCACCAATGGAAAATGTAGTGATCTATTATTTTCCTGTGAGCAATAAGGAATCATTCAATAGCATTTTTCTCAGAGGCAAAGCAAACCTATTAACTGAAAAACCCAAGAAAAATTATTAAACACATCGAGCATACAGTTTTTGTATATTCACATACAAAGTTAAAGAGGAATAGTGTCCAATGAATATAAAAGAATATACGGCTTAGAGCCTTTCAGTTGTCTTTGAAACATAAGCTTTTACCTGTGGCTGATTTTGATTTCTTTTTGGGATGCAAATATGTAGCTAGAAAGTTTTCAGTTCCTTGATAATTCTTCCTCTAGCTGTTTTCTGGGCACTGAGTGCAAATTCGTCAGACAGAGAACATTGAGTCAGCAGCTTCTTTTCAATTATCTGTCAAATGCTTCCAAGCCTCACTTGAAATATTTGGTTCAGTTTGACTGAATGTATCTGAGACAGTCATTGTGCAATACTTTGTATTTGTTAATGTCCTGAGACATTGTTAGGTTTCAATGGTTGAAAACCTGGTGATTGGCTTACAACAAGGGCAATCTATTTTCACAAATACTTTGAATATCCCCCTGTCAGAGATTTGGTGTGATCCTTTACTTTAGATATGGGGTTTGCAGTTCTTCTCTTTGGAATTAAATGTATCTTCTAGCAATTCCTGTAGTCGAGAAGTCTCATTTCCAGAGACATTTGAAGGTCTCGTTGTGAGCTACACATTCCAGATGATGAACTTCGATGTCCAGGTAATTACTTCTGAGACAGCCTTTACCAGCTATCATAGTCAGTCCCATTGATTAGCTGTTCCTTTATATAATAACTCTTGGTATATTTCTGTGAGCTTGGCTACTTCTAGTGAGCCAAAATTGATGCTTGTTTTAAAGTCTCCCAGTTCATTGTTCACTGTTTTTCTCTCAACCCCAAAGTGCCAGACCATTAAGTTATTCATGAAATTTTAAAGACTAATGATCCATAATTTACAATATCATGACAACGCCTAACCTTATCCTATTAGACAGAGGAAAATGTGTCAGCAAATGTAGTGCAAAGTCCTTGTGTGTCATGATTGAATAACTGACTGGACATACAAACTGGGACGTGAGTGAGGTTTGCAACAGTGCTAACTTGTGTGAAGATGACATAGAGTCATGGTCATAGAGTTGTACAACATGGAAATAAATCACTTGGTCCAACCCGTCTATGCTTACCAGATATCCTAAAATTAATCCAGTCCCATTTACCAGCATTTGGCATATTCCCTCTAAACCCTTCCTTATCATTAAATGCTTTTTAAATGTCGTAGTTGACAGGATGAAATATTGTGATTAAAGAAGAATGTTGGAAGATCAGTGATGGAGGTGCATGTGATGAATAGACCTGTGTGTGAGGTGACTTATGCCAGTTTTGTGACCACTATTCTCATTGAAACAGTTCAAGCCTGTATCAGAATAGTTTCTTGGAGATTTATAAATGGAGGACTTTAAGCCTACTTTTGAGAAAATGTCTTCTTATTTTCCTTCTTAAACTTTGACACATATGTATAAAAAGATCTTCTACAAGTGGGCGGCACGGTGGCACAGTGGTTAGCACTGTTGCCTCACAGTGGCAGAGACCCGGATTCATTTCCCGCCTCAGGCGACTGTGTGAAGTTTGCACGTTCTCCCCGTGTCTGCGTGGGTTTCCTCTGGGTGCTCCGGTTTCCTCCCACAGTCCAAAAATGTGCAGGTTAGGTGAATTGGCCATGCTAAATTGCCTGTAGTGTTCGGTGAAGGGGTAAATGTAGGGGAATGGGTCTGGGTGGGTTACGCTTCGGAGGGTCGGTGTGGACTTGTTGGGCCCAAGGGCCTGTTTCCACACTGTAAGTAATCTAATCTAATTAAAGTGCTATAGCTTATGATCCAGCATATTTGAAAATCTGTTGAGAATGGAACAAAGCAGAAGAAATAAAATGCAGTCTAATGGATGTTGGTTGGAAGAGAATTAACAATGGAAGGAATTTCTGCACAGCGGCCTGGTCTGCCTTTATCTTGGGCTTTGCCAGCTGTTAGCCCCTCAGTGCTGATTTGGTTGATAAGATTTATCTGTTCTAGTTTACCAGTAATCTGGATATGTGCATAGTAAAGTAAATCCAACTCCTTTTTTTATACAATATAGACTACTTACAGTGTAGTGGGACAGAGTACTGTTTCTCTCACAGACTCCATCTCTAACTTTTTCCTTTTACCATTCTGTTAATGTCATGATAACATTGTCAATTGCATCACTAACTGATTTAAATCGATCCCTCACTGTGTGGATATGATCTTTTATAGATCTTCGAAATGTCTGTCATCTCTCATGCCAATAAACAATTGAAATGATTTGTAAAAAGGATTAGATATTTAAGAAATAGTGACCATCTTAAAGTGTCCAATTTGCTTTGATTTTAATATGCATTTACAATGAGAAGTATAAATGATAGACTACTGAATGCTGACGGTAAATTGTGAAACATCTTTGAAAGAGGCAGAAAAGCCAAGAATTCTATCCTTAAAGTGGAATCTTGCAGTCAGAGTATGCAGCTGTATTCAACTGCGTTATATACCTGAGAGTTCATCTGTGGGATACTGCACAGTTCAGCATAAGACACAGTTGGAAAAGTTCACTGACTGATTGTCTGGGGAGGTTATAATTTCCAGCTGAACAAAAAGAAAAGTAACATTCTTATGTATCTAAATCCATGTGGTCTGTTACAATTGTAGTTCTACCCTTTACTGCAGTTATTTCTTCTGTTAAAAGTCCAGTGATAAGTTTTGTTACAACAAAGTTAAGTTAGAATTTTAAAAATAGTCTTTAAATAGATAACTAATATTTGCCAACTTCTCCCCACCCTGAATAGTGGTGTTTGGGATCATGTGGCAGAAACTGCCGAAAGGAAACAACGAAGTAATAGATCAGGATAGTAATTTAGTAATAATAACCAGAGAGTGGCAGAGAGGGATTGAATGTGTAAACCCAAGATTTCACCAGCAGTTAAGGCAAGTGATTGCAAAAAAGGGTAAGAAAAACAGACTTAAAACATTTTGTATCTGAATACAGACAGCTTTCGCAAAAAAGTGGATAATATGCACAACAAAATAGATTAATTGTTAGCACACATAGATGATTATTTATTTATTTGTGGAATGTGGGTGTCGCTAATAGGGACAGCATTTATTGTCCATCCTTAATTGCCCTGAAGATGGTGGTAGTGAGCTGCTTTCGAGAACCACTGCAGTCATCTGGATTTGTGATCCATGATGTCACTCAAGAGGGAGTTCCAAGACATTGACCCAGTGACATTGAATGAATGCCAATATATTTCCAAGGCTGGACGTTGACTGGCGTCAAAGAGAAGTTGCAGGTGGTGGTGTCCCCATGTCTCTGGTGCACTTGTCCTTCTAGATCGCAGTGGTTATGGGTGTGGAAGTTACTGTCTGAGAAGCCTGGGTGGTTTTTTGCAGTTCATCTTGTAGGTGGTATATTTTGTTGCTATTGAACTTCAGTACTGGCACTTATATGACACACACGTTACTTGCCACTTATCAGCCCAAACCTGGATGTTTTCCAGACCTTGCTCCATTTGGACATGGACTGCTTCAGTAGCTGGGAAGCCCTGAATGATTCTGTACATGATGCAATCATCTGTGAACATGCTGACTTCTGAGTTTATGATGGAGGGAAGATCACTGATGAAACAGCTGAAGATGCTTGGGCCTAGGAGTTGACAGCCATTACAGAGACATTGATGCAATGGAACCATGGTTGCCACATGGCTTTGACATGTATTTAATATTTTGAAAAGAGAGCAAAATATAAAAAGCTGGTAGTCTATGACTAAGGATGTCAAAAGTATAGTGAGACAACTTTAGTTCAAAGAGTAAGGTAGTCTCAGTTTAGGTAGAAATAAAAAATAGTCAATAGGATCATTTGTGGGAGTTACTTAAAAACTTCTGATAGATCAGAGAAAATAGGTAGAACACAGTTGGGTGAATTAGAAAGGTTTTACAATAATGATAACTACCATGCTAAAATTAATAACAATAATAACACTCTGTCCAAGCTAGTCACTGCTCAAAACAACTAGTTATCACCAACGTGATTCCTAGAATACCTTGATAAGGCAAAAATCCCCTATGTCTAGTGACCTTTCAATAACCTTTTTTAAAGATACCACTCCAAGTATTTCCACAGTCCTTCAAAACCTAAACCCTCTGAGAAATATTTTTGTAACAGAAAAACATTTTTAACAAGGTTGTTTCATGCATTGAAATAAGGATGTTAAAGGTTGTATGAAATTGAAAAAAAAGCTCTGTGCAATTCTAATTGATTGATTGATCGATCTGATTTATTGTCACGTGTATCTAAGTACAGTGAAAAACTTTGTTTGCGAGCTGTACAGACAGATCATAGTTAGCAAGGACATAAAGATCATAGGGAGAAAAAACCTGGATGGAGTGAGGCATCGTACAGGACATGTGCAAGGCAAGATCAACATTAACAGAACCAACATTATTTGAAGTTAGAGAGTCCATTCAGCAGTCTAGTAGTGGCAGGGAAGAAGCTGTTCTTGAATTGCAGGTGTATGTGTGTGGGTGTTCAAGCTTCTGTATCTTCTACCTTATGGAAGAAGTTGTAGGAGAGCATTACCGAGGTAGGATGGGTCTTTGATGATGTTGTCAGCCTTTCCGCCAAAATGAGAAATGTAAATGGAGTCCATGAATGGGAGGCTGGCTTCTGCGACGGTCTGTGCTGTGCAAACAGCTTTCTGTAGATTTTTACGGTCCTGGCCTGAGCAGTTGTCATACCAGATCATTATGTAACTGGACAGAGTGCTTTCTATGGTGCATCTGTAAAGGTTGGTGAAGGTCTGTATGGACATGTCAAATTTCCTGAGCTGCCTGAGGAAGAAGAGACATTGTTATGCCTTCTTGACCACCTATGTGTGAAGTCCAGGACAGATTGTCAGTTATTGTTACTCCTAGGTACTTGAGGCTCTCAAACCTCTCAACCTTTGCTCCGTTGATGTAGATGGGGGCATGTTCTTGACCTATCTTTCTGTAGCCAATGATCAGTTCTTTAGTTTTGATGACATTGAGAGAGAGGTTGTTATCATTGCACCATGTCACCAAGTCCTCTTTCTCCTTTCTATATTTGGACACTTCATTGTTTGATATTTATGAAGGTTACTGGTTTGGACAGATTTTAAGGACCAGCAAACAACAACTAAAAAGACAATAGATAGGGAGTAAAGAGAACGAAAGAACGCTGGTTAACAAGTGCAAACCAACAGCATGAGTTTTTTTTAAACAGGTATTTAAATAGGAAAAGAGTGACTAAAGCTCATGTTGGTTGCTGAGAGAGTCTGAGGAAAGGACGTTGTAGTCCAGAGCTCGGGAATGGGGGGAGCTGTAGCACCAAACCTGTGTCAGGGGAGGGTGCAGATTTGAGACTTGACATGGGTGTCGGTTCAGGTCGACTGGCAAAATCTGGTATGGTTCCAGCAGGCGTGAAGGGGGTAGCTTGAAATTTGGGTGGCCTCAAATTCTGGAACTACATGAAGGGGATTTGGTGGAGAATTGGGAGGTTGGACCAAACCACAAGATTATGGTTCTGAGACATTCATTGGTCTGTAGAGATTTACTTAAATTTTTATTTGCAATAAATTTTCTTCAGCTTTTTCTTGTCTTATCCCTTCAGGTGTAAATATTGCTGGGCTGTCTGGTTTCCTTGAGAAGTAATATAGTTTGGATGTCAGACAGGATCACAATCTGGGGTATTTGGTGACTCATGCCAACAGCCTGTTGAGTTTCTCATCATTGCGGAGAGCAAGCTGCTATTGGCAGAGGTAATGTGAGTCTTTTTTTGTCATCTTGTCTTGCTTGTTTCATCTAAGTTTAGTCATTCAAAAGCACCCCCATTCCCCAGGTTCAGGGCTCACCAGTCCTCCCTTACTTCAGGCTCAGTACTCATCCCTCTCTCCACTCCCTCAGGTTTGGGAATAATCACTCTTTCAACTCCCATGGCTTGGAGTTGTCTCAAGAACAGCGGTCAAATACGTGAGAGCTGTTCGGGCAGGAGATCTATTTTAACACAGAAAATTGGACTCGGAGTCAGCCATTTGGCCCTTCAAGCATGCTTTGCCATTTCATATGATCATGGCTTATCATCCAACTCAGTACTCTCTTACACTTTTTCCCCATACCCTTTATTCCATTTCGCACTAAGAACTATATCTAACACCTTCTTGAAGACAGTCAATGTTTTGGCCCCAACCACTTTCTATGGCTGAGAATTCCATGGGTTCACCAATCTCTGGCTGAAGAAATGTCTCCTCATGTCAGTCTTAAGTAGCATCCATCATATCATTAGACTGTGATCCCTAGTTCTGGACTCACCAGACATCAGAAACATCCTTCCTACGTTTACCCTCTAGAGTTCTGCTACAATGTTATCAGTTTCTGAGAGATTACCCTCCATTCTTCTCAACACTGGTGAATATACTCCTAACTGATCAGTCCTACCATTCTAGGAATCAGTCTTGTAAACCTTTGTTGCATCCCTCCACAGGCAGAACATCCTTGCTGAGGTAATGAGACCAAAACTTCACATAATATTCCAGGTGCGGTCTCACCAAAGCCTTTTATTATTGCACCAAGTTATGATAGCTCCTATACTTGAATCCTCTCGCTATGAAGGCCAACATACCATTTTCTTTCCTCATTGCTGCACCTGCATGCTTACTTTCAGCTACTGGTGCGTGAGGATCTCATAGCACCTTCCCCTTTTCAAATCTATCACCACCTAGATAATAATCTGCCTTTCTATTTTTGTTCCCAACGTGGACAGCATCACATTTATCTACAGTATATTTCATGCCTTTGCCCACTCACTCAACTTGTCCAAATTAAACAAAAGCATCTCTGCATCTTCCTGCTGGTTCACTCTCCCTTTGGCTCTTTTTGTCTGCAAACTTGGAGATATTACGTTTAGTGCCCTTAATCATTTAAGAATTTTGACCAAACAACCATAAAGGAACAGCAAAATTGCTCCAATCAGGCTTGTGTGTGTCTTTTATTGAAACTTGCAGGTAATGGTGCATCCATGTATCTGTTGCCTTTGTCCTCTAGGTGGTAATAGTTACAGGTTTGGAAGGTGCTGTGTACACACCCACCCACACTTTTAGATTAGATTACTTACAGTGTGGAAACAGGCCCTTTGGCCCAACAAGTTCACGCTGACCCGCCGAAGAACAACCCACCCAGACCCTACATTTACACCTTCACCTAACACTATGGGCAATTTAGCATAGCCAATTCACCTAACCTGCACATTTTTGGACTGTGGGAGGAAACCGGAGCACCCGGAGGAAACCCACGCAGACACGGGGAGAATGTGCAAACTCCACACAGACAGTTACCTGAGGCGGGAATTGAACCCGGGTCTTTGGCGCTGTGAGGCAGCAGTGCTAACCACTGAGCAACCATGCCACTCACTACTTCTGGCAACAGCCAGGATTATGCACAATAAATCCTTAAATATCATTTTAATCTATTTTAAAAGGCTTTGGTTAATATTTAATATTGGCTAATACAGTAGGCAAACAGTCCAGCTTGTCCTCAGGTTGTACTATGGAATAACCCAATCCAAACTGAGGGGCAAACAGTTCGATGTTTCATCTGCAGGACTGAATTGTAACAGTTGTGGAAACTTCACTGCAATACTGCATTGAAATTTCACCCGAAATTGTTGAAAACATAAAGTCTTCTCGGTGATGATGTGAAGTATCTTATTTCATACGAAAATATAAAAATCTGGATTGAACAGAATTCTAAATGAAAAACTACATAAATGGAATTTCACTTGCTAATTTAGACTATACTAGCATAATCCAGTTTTCGTTAATATGAATGAGTAATAACTTGCTTGCAAAATATTAGTATCAATTCAAGTTATAAGCTTGTGCAGGGAGTTTAGCAATTTATTTGATTTAAAATGAAAGTGCTATGACCAAAGATGGATTAACATTTTTAAGTGAAGGTTTCCTATGGGGCTGAAGTGGCTTGCTCCTGAAAATGGTTGTGGGAACCACGATGGGCACTTAACCCCTGTCCATTGACTGGAATGCAGGCAGCATGCCAATATCATGCTGACTACTCTGTGTAATGATTGCTTCTAATCGCATTGTTCATTTAATGCATGCATCAGCAGGGGACCTGAAATTGTAACTTCCTGGTATTAATTGTCTATCAATTGGATGTTAATTGTATTCAGGTGGAGGATATTTCCTGGGCATTCACCTGCACTCCTAGATAACAGCAGATTGAATGAGAGTTTTGCCATTGGGGTTCACATAATATTATGTGTATTTCTGCAAATAAAAGCTAATCACAACTTCAGTGTTCTCTCTTCCATTGCCTGGCTAGCTAGGTTTTCACATGGGAACAAAGAATGAATAGCTAAAGGTGATCTTGGAAACTATGGGCTGAATTTTACCAAAATGTAGTTAAATGTCAAGTTTGCAAGGTTTTGTAAAGGGTTTCCCTTTAAAAGTTCTAGCAGGTTCTCTTGCGCAACTCTCCACAGCTCACCTTATCATGCATTCACCACACACCCCTCTCATGCTATCTTGTAGTCACCATTAGCAGAAGTGCTTTCCATTGCCAGAACCTTCCAAGATTTCTGATCTTGTCACCATATTTGACGTGAGGCTGTGCACCAGATCAACCACTGCCAGCCAGGAATAGCCCTTCACAGCACACAGAAGGGGGAGGGAAACAAAAAAAGAAAAGCTTCTGAGGGTACAAAGATGGCACAGATATCATTTCATTGGAAACAGAATATTACATTCATAAATATATTGCTACTTCACATTATTGACTGTCTTATCGACTGTCATTGCAAGTGCAGCTACAAGAATCATTCGGCACAGGTGACCTGTCCATAGCGGCATACCAAGTTAGATTCCTGTATAAGGAAGTACTATTCATTTTGAAATGCCCAGCAATAGCATAACATTTTATTCAGGACTGACAGTGACCCAAACCATAATCAACTGGATGAGTAACCAGACCACTGATTGATCTCTGTGCAGCTCAATGACTGATCTACTACTAATCTCCTAACTGGTTACACTGGAAATATAGGACTGACCATGGCTCGCTCCCTAGACTGCAATGATAATGAACCCCTGATTGCAATATCAAAGAAGCCGAACTGATCATGACCAAGCTGCTTAACCAAAATCAGATTCTGCTCTTGACTCTGGCTACCAGCCTGACAGACAACAGTCCCCCCTACTTAACCAAGGACTACTCCCCTTAGACTTTGAGATGTGGTCTTTTTGTTCAAGCACACACTGTGTGATGGAGACGTAAGCTGCTGGCACATGGTGCAGGTGTGAGATTAATGTGGCATGGTGTCGTACAGCAGCATGTCTATCCCCTTGACTGATCATTGTTGACAACATGGCAAACTGCCTGGCTTTGTGTCTGTACTAAACAGCAAAGCACGAAACAACTATGAAAGTTCTGAAAGCGACAGCAAGGTGCAAGAAAGACAAGGGAAGGGAGAGATTATGTGAGCATCCAAGTAGGCACAAAGTAAGTACATGCTAAAACAGTGAGCTAGGAGCTGTGAGGTGCAGTCTGGTCCAATGAGGTACGTACCTCTCCTTGTCCACAAGCAACCTGGTAACAGCATTGCAATGCAAGATGTCTCTGCACAAAGTGCACTATTGAAGCGGAGAACTATATTCTAAGTGAATCAGAAATCTGCCATTTTTTTAATACAATGAGGTTGGTGTGTGTCTGATGCCAAACTATGAATGGAAGGGTAGAGAAAGTTTTCCATGGAGCATGCATTGAGACGTTAGCAGGAATTATCTCCAGCATGTGAAAAAAAATCAAACTGCATGTAAATGGCACAAGAATAAGTAATAATTCGATGTTTATCGCAGACTTACAGAAATGTTAAGGAATAGAAGTCCTTTCAATTTAGCATTCTGCACTGACTCTGCACATGTGCATCAGGATCTCGTGACAAACCTTTGTGCATTCTTTCTATTTAAATATCATTTAATGCTTTCCTAAATGCCTTAATTGAATTTTCTTCACCATACTTCCAGGATGTGCAGTCCATACCATAACCACACATTGTGTGAAAAAACACATTCTCATGAAACTTTAGCAAATCGCTTTGTGCCTTCAAAAAGCAAAATACTGGAGGATGCTGGAAATCTGAAACAAACCCAAGATTGGTGGGGAAATTCAACAAGTTGGCAGCATTTGTGGAGAAGGAAACAGAGTTAATGTTTTGAGTCAGTATGATTTCTTCAGAAGTGTTTATGGAGCTATAGGGTCATGCAGCATGGAACCACTCCCTTCATTTCACCTCTCTCTCTCTCCAGCCCATTCAATATTTTTAACATCTCTCTCCGATGTTCTCTTAACCTTCTTCTCTACACGAGAATAAGTCCTGATCTATTCTCATAACTAAAGTTTCTCATCTCTGGAACAATTCTTGTAAATTCCTTCTGCAGTCTCTCCAATGCATTCACATATTTCCCATAGTGTGACACCTAGAGCTGTAAACAACACTGTGGATGAAATCTAGAAAGTGTCTTACATATGCTCAGCATAATTTTCTTACTCTCGTACTCACCTAATAAACTCCAAGGTATTATGTGCTCTATTAACTATTCTCTCCACCTATCATCTTCAATAATCTTTGCACATATACATCTGCTTTTTCTGCTCCTGCAACTCCTTATATCATTTCTCCAGGTTATACATGTATTAAATGTCATCTGCTACTTATCTACCCCCCTCCACCAACTTGTCAATATCCCTGAAAAATTCTAGACTGTTCTCACACTTCACTATTCTTCCAAGTTTCATCTGCAAACTTTGAAACTGTCCCACGCATACTAAGACCTAGATTAATAATATATATAAGGGAAAGCAAAGGTCCCAATACCATCCTCAGAGGAACTTTAGTATACTCCACTGCAAACCATGCTTCAGTCCAAAAAATATCAATTGACCATTTACTGTCTGCTTCCTATCACTGAGCCAATCTTGTATCCACTATCACTGTTTCTTTTGTTACATGAGCTGTACCTTTGCCCACAAGTCTGTTGTACAGTATGTATTGAACACCATCTGCAAGCCCATGTATACCACATTATTCGCATTACAATCACCAACTCTTTCTGTGACTTCTTCAAAAACCTCCAGCAAGTTGGTTAAATACAATTTCTCCTTTGAAAGTCCATGCTGATTGATTATCAACCAAATAAATGTTTACCAAATAACTGTTTCTAGAAGCTTCCCACCACTGAATTTAAATTGGCTGGTCTGTGTTTGCCAGGTTTGGCCTTACAGACTTTTTTGAACAATGTATGCAAATAAGCCTTTTGCCACTCAGGAGTTCAAGTCTCCTCTCGCTGTTCAAAGCTTAGGTACAAAATCAAACTTTATTTTTCTTGATGTCGAGTCTCATTTATCCCATCAGCCACATTTTCCCAAATGACTTGCCATTGCCCACATCATTCGGAGGCTGGAATTTTAATTTCAAAGGTTCAAATTGGAATACAATCAGTTTTATGTGCTTAGAGTCTCAAATATATGAATAGAGGAAGAATGAGGTTGAGGTATAGATATTTATAACTGTTCTACCAAGAAGAAAATGATATATGATATTAGCACAATTGCTGTCTGCACAAAGTAACATCAAAATGATTCATAAGTTTGCAAACTTATTGGTGGAGTTCTGGACAGTGAGAAAAGTTGTCAAAGGAAACACCAACATATGGATCAATTGGAAAGTTGGGCAGAAAAATGGCAGATGGACTTCAATCCAGACAAGCGTGATGTGATGCATTTATCAGCAAGGTCAAATACAACAGGAAACATATAGAAAAGGGTAGGCTCTTCAGAGCATTGATACAGGGAGGGATCTTGGTGTGCAAGTTCATAGCTCCCTGAAAGTGGCAACACAAGTGGATAAGGTAAAGAAGGCATACAGCATACTTCATCGGTCAGGGCATTGAGTATAAAGGTTGATAAGTCAGGTGCAGCTGTATGAGCTTTAGGTAGGCTAGATTCGGAGTATCGTGTGCAGTTATAGTCACCACACTATAGAGAGGGTGCAAAAATGTTTACCTGAATTGAAATGTATTAACTATAAGGAGATGTTGGTCAAATGTGGGTTGTTTTCGCTCGACTGTCAGAGGCAGAGGGGCGATCTGATAGAAGTATATCAAATTATGAGATGGAATACCTCAAATGTCACACTTGTTTTTTCAAGAGTTCATCTCCATTCAGCTAGAAGCTTGTAGTCATTCTAGATGGCATCCATCATAATCTTTCACATCCTACATAACCACATGTCTTATATTCCTAAAGAATCTCCATGTAAACACATGTTCCCCACAGACTCTATGGACAAACCTTGGAAGCTATGTGAAGACGAAAAAAGTCTTCCATCACATTTGACCCCGAAAACAACTTCCATTCATGAAGCACATTCAATAACTTTAAGTCCTCTCAAGTGCTTAGTCTTATTTTAAAAAAATCTTCTATTTGATCCCACAAAGACTATACATTTAGTGAAATCTTTAAACAGTTAATCAATCATGAACTCAGACCTCCTTCTGAGATTATCGTATCTTTTGAAAGTCTGCTAAGCATTCACAATGACATAATGATAATAACAACCCTTGGGAAATGTCTACAAAGAGCATTGTTGAAACTGTTTTCATCAGTCAGAATTGTCTGTGGCTTGGATAGGAACCTGCAAGGGTGGAGTTCCCATGGAAATGTTGCCCTTTTCCTTCTTGTTGGTAGACGATGTGACTTTGGAAACCGTTATTGATGGAGGCCGGGTAAGTAGCTACAATGCATCTTGCAGATGGTACACACTGCTGCCTCTGTGCACTGATGGTGGAGGGATATGAGTTGATAAAGTGTGGTGCTGGAAAAAACACGGCAGGTCAGACAGCATCTGAGGAGCAAGAGAATTGACATTTCTGGCTAAACCCTTCATCAGGACTGGGGAGAATTAAGGGGGCTGAGAAATAAATAGGGAGGAGGGTGGGCATTTTCTCTTTTTGTTTTCCTCAGCACTTTTTCCTCCCTCAGCACATTTTCCTCAGCACCTGCCTACAAAACCGACTTATTCCCATGGACTCCAGACAACATTCAAACACCACATCAGACAGATCGAGCGCAAACTCGCAGAACGGGCCAGGGAATATCTCTGGTACGAGCACACCAACCAACCCCACCTTCCTGTAGCCATTCATTTCAACTCCCCCTCCTGCATCCCCCATGAAATGTCTGTGCCTCCTCCACTGCCTAAATAAGGCAACACGCAAACTGGAGGAAGAACACCTCATCTTTCACCTCAGGAGTCTACAACTACATAGCATGAATATTGAATTCATCAGTTTACAAATCTCTCCTCACCACCCCAACCCAGATCCAATCCCCTGAGTCAGCTCAGCCCTTTGACCTGACCTATGTGTCCATCTTCCTTCCCACTTATCCGCTCTACACTTCCCACAGTGGAGGATACTAAAAGCTTCTTTAGGTATGTGAAAGGAAAAAAAATGGTTAAGACTAAAATTGGGCCCTTGAAGACAGAAACGGGAATATATTACGGGGAACAAAGAAATGGCAGAAGAATTGAATTGGTACTTCAGATCTGTGTTCACTGGGGAAGACACAAGCAATCTCCCTGAGGTAACAGTGGCTGAAGGACCTGAACTTAAGGGAATTTATAATTGCCAGGAATTGGTGTTGGAGAGACTGTTAGGTCTGAAGGTTGATAAGTCCCCGGGGCCTGATGGTCTACATCCCAGGGTACTGAAGGAGGTGGCTCGAGAAATTGTGGATATGTTGGTAATTATTTCCAGAGTTTGATAGATCCGGGATCAGTTCCTGCAGGTTGGAGGGTGGATAATGTTGTACCACTTTTTAAGAAAGCTGGGAGAGAGAAAGCAGGAAATTATAGACCTCAGTGGTGGGAAAGATGCTGGAGTCTATTATAAAGGATGAAATTATGACACATCTGGACTGTAGTAACAGGATAGGTCAGAGTCAGCATGGATTTATGAAGGGGAAATCATGCTTGACTAATCTTCTGGAATTTTTTGTGGATGTAACTCTGAAGATGGACGAGGGAGATCCAGTAGATGTAATGTACCTGGATTTTCAGAAAGCTTTAGATAAAGTCCCACAAACGAGGTTAGTGAGCAAAATTAGGATGCATGGTATTGGGGGCAAAGTACTAACTTGGATTGAAAGCTGGTTGGCTGACAGGAAACAAAGAGTAGTGATAAACAGCTCCATTTCGGAATGGCAGGCAGTGACCAGTGGGGTACCGCAGGGATCCGTGCTGGGACCGCAGCTTTTTACAATATATATTAATGATATCGAAGATGCTATTAGTAATAACATTAGCAAATTTGCTGATAATACTAAGTTGGGTGGCAGGGTGAAATGTGTGGAGGATGTTAGAAGATTACAGGGTGATCTGGACAGGTTAGGTGAGTGGTCAGATGAATGGCAGATGCAGTTTAATGTGGATAAATGTATGGTTATCCACTTTGGTGGCAAGAACAGGAAGGCAGATTACTACCTAAATGGAGTCAATTTAAGTAAAGGGGCAGTACAAAGAGATCTGGGTGTTCTTGTACACCAGTCAATGAAGGTAAGCATGCAGGTACAGCAGGTAGTGAAGAAGGCTAATAGCATGCTGGCCTTCATAACAAGAGGGATTGAGTATAGAAGCAAAGAGGTTCTTCTGCAGCTGTACAGGGCCCTGGTGAGACCACACCTGGAGTACTGTGTGCAGTTCTGGTCTCCAAATTTGAGGAAAGACATTCTGGCTATTGAGGGAGTGCAGCGTAAGTTCACGAGGTCAATTCCTGGAATGGCAGGACTATCTTATGCTGAAAGACTGCAACGACTGGGCTTGTATACCCTTGAGTTTAGAAGACTGAGGGGGGATCTGATTGAGACATATAAGATTATTAAAGGATTGGACACTCTGGTAGCAGGAAACATGTTTCCGCTGATGGGTGAGTGCCGAACTAGAGGACACAGTTTAAAAATACGGGGTTGACCATTTAAGACAGAGATGAGGAGAAACTTCTTCACCCAGAGAATGGTGGCTGTGTGGAATGCTCTGCCCCAGAGGGCAGTGGAGGCCCAGTCTCTGGATTCATTTAAGAAAGAGTTGGATAGAGCTCTCAAGGATAGTGGAATCAAGGGTTATGGAGATAAGGCAGGAACAGGATACTGATTAAGGATGATCAGCCATGATCATATTGAATGGTAGTGCAGGCTCGAAGGGCAGAATGGCCTACTCCTGCACCTATTGTCTATTGTCTATGATCACAATCACCTCCTACCTTCACCCACTTATTGCCAAACCAACTATCTTTCCCTTAGCCCCACCCATTTATTTCTCAGCCATCTTCTCCCTCCCCAGTCCAGATGAAGGGTTAAGCCCAAAATGTCGACTCTCTTGCTCCTGAGATACTGCCTGACCTGCTGTGCTTTTTCCAGCACCACACTTGGTTGACTCTGCAGTCCTCACTATCATCTGATGGAAGGGTATCAATCAAATGGCTTTCTTTGACCTGGATGGTATCACATTTCCTGAGTGTGGTTGGAGATGCACTCATCTCCACAAGTGAAGAATAACCCATCAAACCCCTGACTTGATGATTTTGCATCGATTTTGAGGAGTTAGAGTTGCGTCATTTGCCACATAATTCCTAACCTCTCACCTACTCTTGAAGCTTGAGTTTTTATATAGTGATTTCAATTCACTTTATTTTCATTGGTAATCCACAGGATGTTGATGAGGCAGGGGGATTTCAATCATCGCAATGCAATGGAATGTCAAGGAAGTTGGTTAGATTCTCTCGATGAAATCCTGTTGAGGAGAAGAGCAGAACTTTAAATTTTCAAGTTCTAATTTTTAACTAATTTTTGTTTAATGTTATTAATTGGCTTTATTTTAAAATAATAAGAAGGAAGATTTGTGGCAGCATTCCACACTGTCACAAGCTGCCAATTATTGATACTGCATTTGTTATTGCCCGGCATTTTTGTGGCATGAATGTCGACTACAAGTGCGAAGCCATGGTCATTTAGCCCATTTGATAAATGTTCTTTTAAAGAGCTTATTCTGGAAATCAGGCAATCAAACACAATGCAGTTTAAAAGACTGATATCTGACAAACCTTAAAGCGTGTCATCTATTTGGTTAGCAAATCTGAATTCTGTATATTTTAGGTAAACATTTCCAAAGGTTGAATTAGAAACCTCAGCATTTAAGTAATTGTTTAAAACTGTTATTAATTAAGCACATTAATAGCTACTATCAATCAAAATGTTGGATTTGATGTCAAAAAATTAGCAAACCCAATTATTTGCAATATAACAATAATTATATCAAATTAAAAGTAATAATTTCCACATGTAGTTGATTTTTAACAGATCATTCCACACTTATGCAGTAATCAACAGACTGCTAAGAAGCACAAAACAGGTTCTACAAGTTAATTAACCCTTTATAGTGTAAAACAACAGGGGACTATAGTTGCTGAACACAGACGAGAAGGAAGAGAAGTGGAACACAGTTCTTTATTTCAAACTCTCTATTTCATTCACATCTTCAACTCATTAGCACCTGATCGACATTTATTTTCAACGTCTCTGCTTCCTGGGAATAATAACAATTGCAGCTGTTGCTGGCGATTCAAGGGAAATATGTTCCTTTTTCTTAAAAAAAAAGCTGGTAGCTATTACAGGTGTCAATTTGTTAAACAGACATAAATCTGGATCAACTAATAATTAACTATGCTGTTTAATTCTCTCCAGTGTAAAGCAGCAAAAAACTGAACTCCTAATGTTATGAGAAATGAACAAGTAGTCCAGATGGATACAGTTCTATCTACCGTTCATGAAAAGAAGACATGAAAACACACATTGCAGAATCTAATATCACAATGGTGAAAATTATGCCAGCGAATTTTCATGAAATCTGCTGAATTCAGGTGTATTTATTGTGAATCTAGCATCAATAATTGGCAGCTTATGACAGTGTAGAATGCTGCCACTAATCTTCCTTCCTATTATTTTAAAGGAAAGCCAATTAATAAAATTAAACAAAAACTGGTTAAAATTAGAACTTAAAAAATTAGAAGTTCTGCTCTTCTCTTCAACAGGAGTTCTTTTGTATTCTTTTGGCTTTTTCACTTTCATTGCATTTTACATTCTCTAAGACTCATATTTAATTCCACATTTTAGAGCATGACTTCTTTTATAAATTTTGATTGAGTCATTGGCCTTCTCTGCTCTGCCATTGTAAATATCACTATCTTGTCTTTGCTACCTCACACTCACTCTATCTCTACTACTGTACCCACTTCCCATCAAGGCTCATGCTCTGATACTAATAAGTGATGGCAGCCACCCCGGACTTGATTGAAGTTTACTTTCCTTTGGCATTGAGACATGGCTATTTGGTTGATGTCCATGCAGTATGTGTGCCATGTAGATACTGGTGCACATTGTGACATTGAGATAAGAAGATGCTGAGAAGCAAAATGCCTACCCCCTTGACTGATGACTGCTGACAACCATGATAAGCTGCTTGGCTTTCTATGTATGCTAAATAGCAAGGCAAGACAGGAGTTACTTTGAGCCTTTAAGTTCTGGCTAAAGGAAAAAAAAAGGCAGGGATGCAGTGAGAATCCAGGCTTAAAATGAATATGTGCTAAGAGAGCAACCAAGCAGCCCTGAGATATTCCCTAGTCCAGTCCATGAGCTGGGTGCCTGCCCCTATGATTTCCAAACTGATCCATAGATGTACTGCAATGAGAGGTGCTGGTGCACTCCGAAGTGCAGCAATAAAGTGCAGAAGCTTACAGCGAGTGGATCAGTGATGTGCCATGATGATGTGATGTCCGTGGATATAGATTACCTGTAGGAGTGTGCCCTGAGATGTTGGTGTTGGGTATCCAAAGTGGAGCTCCAGAGTAGAAAGCTGAAGCCGTCAGATACCTGTTCAGACTTCCATGTTGGGAATTCTTGGCATCCAGTTTCCATCTGGCAGGTGAAAGAATGGGTTCCTGCATATTAATGAAATGAGATTAGGAAGCAGTGAGGGTGTTAATGAGCAATAATCCCTGTTAATAAGCTTCTTTCTGCTCCCTAGCAAGAATCTTTTATCAATGTCCAAGACTTGATTTTTTGGCCTTGATATCAAGCAAAGCCTTGTTCAACATCTCATCTGCTTTTCCCAATTTATTTCAACATAGCACACATCATCCAGGGAATGGGAAGATTCCATCCATAATTTTTTTGCATGATATAAATTATACTGAATTGTTAGGCAGAATTACAAAGACAATTAGGAGCCGGACTGGACATTATCTATTACATACTGCTCAGTTGCTCAACATCTACACTTTGAATGAGGCCATTGTTCTAATTTGGAAAAGACAGAAGCAAAGTACCCATTTAGTACCTCTGCCATACCCTTTTCCTCAGTGAGCAGCTTACCCTGCTTGTTCCTTCTGGGTAGCAGGAAAATCGATGTTTCAGGCAAAAGCCCTTCATCAGGAGGGGCTTTTGCCCAAAATGTCAATTTTCCTGCTCCTCGGATGCTGCCTGACCGGCTGTGCTTTTCCAGCACCACTCTTAATTTTGACTCTGATCTCCAGCATCTGCAGTCCTCACTTTCGCCTTGTTCCTTCTGAGCCCTACTCTATCCTTCACTAATCTTTTACTATGTATATGTTTGAAGGCCATTTTATTACTTATTTTAGCCACTTGTAAGATGCAGAGCATTTCACATGGTTGACTCATATTGGCCTTGCTACAGGATAGTGAGAATGCCAATGCATAGTGATAAATAGCCAATTCAACAAGATGCATACACTACGCTTAAATTATACATTCAACCATACATATTATGAGGCTGTATCCATTCATTAAGTCAGAAAGGCATGGTGATAATGATGGAACATCTTCACCTCCATATTGGGCAGATACTTCCCAGTCACTCAAAGATGTGGTCATTTGTGAGCCAGTTGGGAAAATAGGGTGAGAAATGAGATTGCTGGAAAAGCGCAGCAGGTCAGGCAGCATCCAAGGAACAGGAGAATTGACGTTTCTCCTGAAGAAGGGCTGATGCCCGAAACGTCGATTCTCCTGTTCCTTGGACGCTGCCTGACCTGCTGCGCTTTTCCAGCAACACGTTTTCAGCTCTGATCTCCAGCATCTGCAGTCCTCACTTTCTCCTCTGAGAAATGAGATTCTCAACATTAAGAGAAAAGATTCAATTCTCTAAACAAGTGTTGGACGATGAGATGGGAACAGCAGCAAGAAGCCTATTTGCGTCCATTCAGACGTAGTGCCACGCCGTTATTTCCTAATCTTACTTCATTGATATCAAGTTTCTTTTTCTCCCACTTACTGGATAGAAACTAGACAGTGATAATTCCTTGTTTGTATGACTTTGTGTGATCATCTGAAACAAGTGTTAGTGTGTAAGCAGCTGACTGAGATTCCTCTTCAATGTTTCCTTCTGAAGTGGTCTTTCTACCATCCGTTTTCCAGAAAGTTGCGATTTATTCCAAGCAGTGCAAAGTACAAAGCATCTTCAATGATTTGTATTCCTAAAAATGCATAAGTGGAGAAATATGATACAATAAATTAAAAACAAATTGCAATCCTAACCCCACAGCTTTTTGATCCAAATAACTGTCTCCATTAGTTTACCGGATAATGTTTTTACTATGTGACTGTCGGGTTTGAGCCAGCACACTGAGCCTTCTGGATTATGTCTTAATTTGAACCACGTACTTTAAAAGTAAGCAGAACTGAACCATTAATGCTCTCCCCCAGCACCTTTTACAGAGAAATTTTAAGGCTAGAGGTGCCACAGGTTGACTTTTTCTTTTGTTTGGGCTTTATGTTATTTGACATTAAAAGCCTGTGTTCTATCAGAGTAATTAACTGCTGCAATTTGCGTCCTCTGAGTTCAGTAGTCTAGAAAATGTGTGCATTCACTTTTAGGTACACTGTGTGCCATGTGCATGATATCTGCCAAATATTTGAGTCATGCTATTTGCGCGCATATACACATGGATTTATGCAAGACTCTTCAGCTAAGATAGACCTTGTTTGTAACAGCATGAGCAGCTGCTCAAAATTAGTTGTCCATGTAGATGTGGTAAGTTTGTCTGAAGAAGCTTTGTCATGATTCAGAGGCTCCTGCCTCCAGTGTGTGATTTTGTTCTGCTCCACAGTAGGAAAATTCATTTTATGGCTGTGTGAACATTCTACCACTGCTGAATCCAATTTTTCTTCCAAAATGAGCAGTGGTAGGCTGATCTGTTTATCATTAGGAACAAGTGCAAATTGCTATTCTCAAACATCCTCCAGACACTGATCGATTAATTCAATCGGTTACGTTAATCTATCATGGTGAGCAAGCAAACCACTTTAAGTTTGTTATTGTTCACTTACTATAATACAATAAAACTTGTTACAATATTGTACATGTGACAGGTCACAAATAAAGTTATCACTTTCTTCCCAGTATATATGTTAGTTCAAATCAAAACTACTCAAGATACTATTCTCTGTTACACAAATAGACCTTCCCTTTATGACTGGTTCTTGTAGCTCTAGAGGATGATTTTTACCAAAATGGGGTGTCTATTTTGGGGGGGTTTCATTGAGGATATCATTCCACAAGCTCTACTGATTATCTTTTGAAATTCTCTGCTGCTCACCTCATTATGAACATCACATTTCTACAATGCTGCGTTTGTACTACCTTATGCCCACCGTTGGTGGCACTACTCAGTGCTGCTGAGATCTTGTGAGACTTTTGCCATGGTGTCATATTCAAGTTCTAGCTGGGCACCAGGTCAGTCACTCCCTGCTGTGAATAACCCTTCACAGTATGCATGAGATAGAAATGAAAGAGAAAAGCTCCTGAAAAGCTCCAGGTGCCACATCGTTAGAAATAAAATATCACATTTATAATATAACTTTACACTAACATTTGTCTGACTGATTGTCAATGCCAAGAGTGTGGTGCTGGAAAAGCACAGCAGGTCAGGCAGCATCTGAGGAGCAGGAAAATCAACATTTCGGCAAACACCCTTCATCGGGAATGAGGCTGGGAGCCTAGGGGGTGGAGAGATAAATGGGAGGGGTGTGGGGCTGAGGGGAAGGTAGCTGAGAGTGTAATAGGTGGATGGAGGTGGCGGGAAAGGTGATAGGTTGGAGGGGAGGGTGGTGCAAATATATGGGAAGGAAAATGGACAGATGGGACAGGTCATGAGGATGGTGCTGAGCTGGAAGGTTGGAACTGGGGTAAGGTTGCGGGAGTGGAAAAGAGGAAACTGGTGAAATCCACATTGATGCCACGAGGTTGGAGGGTCCCGAGGTGGAAGATGAGGCATTCTTCCTCTCGGCATTGGGTGGTAAGGGAGTGGCGATGGAGGAGGCCCAGGACCTGCATATCCTCGGTGGAGTGGTAGGGGGATTTGAAGTGTTGGGCCACGGAGCGATGGGGTAGGTTGGTGTGGGTGTTCCAGAGATGTTCACTGAAGCACTCTGCAAGTAAGCCTCCTGTCTCCCCAACGTAGAGGAGACCACATCAGGAGTAAATGATACAGTAAATGACATGTGGAAGTGCAGGTGAAACTGGTGGATATGGAAGGCCTAGGACGGAGGTGAGGGGGGAGGTGTGGGCACACGTTTTGACATTCCTGCGGTAGCACAGGAAAGTGCTCGGAGGGGAGGGTGGGTTGTTGGGGTGGTGTGGACCTGACAAGGTAATCGCGGAGGGAACGGTCTTTACGGAAAGCAGATAGGGGCGAGGCAGAACATCTCTGGTGTTGGCGTCCATTTGTAGATGGCGGAAATGGAGGAGGATGATGCAATGTATGCGGAGATTGGTGGGGTAGAAGGTGTGGTCAAGGGGGGGTGTCTGTCCTTGCTGTGGTTGGAGACATGGGACTTGGGGGCTGAGGTATAGGACATGGATGAGATGCACTGGAGGACATCATTGACCACGTGGGAGGGGAAATTGTGGTTTTTAAAGAAGGAGGCCATCTGGTGTGTTCTGTGGTGGAACTGGTCCTCCTGGGAGCAGATGTGACAGAGGCGGAGGAATTGGGAATAAGGGATAGCATTTTTGCAGGAGGTAGGGTGGAAGGAGGTATAATCTAGATAAGTATGGGAGTTGGTGCATTTGTAAAAAATGTCAGTGTTGAGTTGGTCACCGATGATAGAGATGGAGAGGTCCAGGGAAGGGAGAGAGGTGTCAGAGATGGTCCAGGTGAATTTAAGGTGTTGGTGAAGTTGATGAACTGCTCAAACTCCTCTTGGAAGAACGAGGTGGCACCGATGCAGTCATTAATGTAGTGGAGGAAAAGGGTGGGGAGCGGTGCCAGTGTAACTACGGAGGAGGTGTCTTCAAGTTGGCACCTGGCTTCAGCGGTGTAGAGGTCAGTGTGCCAAACTACTACTGTACCCTCCTTGTCCACTGGTTTGATAGTGAGGTTGGGGTGGGAGCAGAGGAAGTGGAGGGCTGCGTGTTGTGAGGGTGAGAGATTGGAGTTGGGGAGGGGGTTGACAGGTTGAGGGAGACAATGTCACGGTGCCAGTTGGAAATAAGGAAGTCAAGGGTGAGTAACAGATCTCACAAGGTGTCCAGGTGGATGGGGTGTGTTGGAGGCAAAGGGGCCCTCAGTGGATGGGCGGGAGTCTTGATTGAAAAAGTAAGCATGGAGGTGGACACGGTGGAAGAAGTCTTTGATGTCACAACGTGTGTAGAATTTGTTGATCCGTGAATGGAGGAGGATGAAGGTAATGCCTTTGCTGAGGACTGATCCTTTGTCCTCAGTGAGGGGGAGGTCTGGGGGGATGTTCAAGACTCAGCAGGGCTGGGAGCTAGGACCTGTATAGGGCTGGAGCTGGGAGTGGGGCAGAGACTGTAACTGGAGTGGGCGTGGTAGTCAGGGGACTGGGGGTGACATCATTTGTGGAAGTGTTGCTCACCCCAGGGTTCTAGGGGTAGGGGATGGTAATAGTAGGACCTGCGGGGGGGTGGGGGGGGGCGTGTCGGCGGTCTACAGGTGAGTGGCATCAGTGGGGGTGGAAGAGGATTGTCAAGGTAACTACAGCTACAAGAATGAAGCCAGCTGTGTTTCACACCATACCATGGTTGAATCCTGTCTAAAAGAGTGCTATTCATTCGCTAATGCACAGCATAGCATCTTGTCATTGTTCAGTACAAAACACCGTCGGGTGTATTGGTTAGATGTGCAAGTTAGGTGGATTGATCATGCAAAAAATTGCTTTATAGTGTGCAGGGATGTGCAGGCTAGGTAAAAAGCCCATGCAGCATTATGGGGGTGGGTCTGAGTAAGATGCTCTTTGGATGGTTGATGCAACTTGATGGGCCAAATAGCCTCTTTCTGTACTTCAGAGATTCTATAAAGTACCCTCTGTGTATCCCTCTGACTGACTTAGCACTGATCTCCTACAGGACCTACAAAACTGACTGTGACTCACTCCCCAGAATATGGTGAAACAGAACCCTTGACCCTAACCGCTTCAACTGGCCAATTGACAATGTCCATGATGATGCCCTTGACTTACTGTGTCAGTATCCCTGACAGAGGAAAGTCTTGTTAGACTTAACTGAGGACCACTCTCCTTAAAAGTTGAAACAAAGCCATTTGGTCAAACCACTTACAATGTGTGGGGTATATGCTACAGGTACAACTTGATGTGACATAACACTGTTCAATATCATGTCCGTCCTCTGCCTAATCATTGCTAGTAACTGTGCCAAGTTGCCTGTCTTTGTGGCTGCATAGAAAAGCAAGGCAAAACAGAACTACAATAAACCAGTCATAATGCAGTAAGCTCTCAATGAGACAGCAAAGCACAAAAATGCAAGGCAAGGCAGAAGTGCAAAGTGAATCAGTGTTAACAGAGCAAATAAAGAGCCCTGAGAAGCTCTCTACTTCAATGCATGAGACGGGCGCATGTGTTTGGACATAAGTGGCCTGGAAACAGCATTACCATACAAGGAGTTGGTGCACTTTAAAGTGCAGTATTGAAGAGCATAATTGTATTCTAAGAGAGTCAGAGTTCATTGAGTCATAGAGATGTACAGCATGGAACAGACCCTTTGGTCCAACCCGTCCATGCCAACCAGATATCCCAACCCAACCTAGTCCCATCTGCCAGCACCTGGCCCATATCCCTCCAAATACTTCCTATTGATATCCCCATCCAAATGCCTTTTAAATGTTGCAATTGTACCAGCCTCCACCACTTCCTCTGGCAGCTCATTCTATACATGCGCCACCCTCTGTGTGAAAAAGTTGCCTCATAGGTCTCTTTTATATCTTTCCCCTCTCATCCTAAACCTATGCCCTCTAGTTCTGGACTCCACAACGCCAGGGAAATGACTTTGCCTATTTATTCTATCCATGCCCCTCATAACTTTGTAAACCTCTATAAGGTCACCCCTCAGCCTCCGACGCTCCAGGGAAAACAGCCCCAGCCTGTTCAGCCTCTCCCTGTAGCACAAATCCTCCAACCCTGGCAACATCTTTGTAAATCTTTTCTGAACCCTTTCAAGTTTCACAACATCTTTCCGATAGGAAGGAGACCAGAATTGCACGCAATATTCCAACAGTGGCCTAACCAATGTCCTGTACAGCCGCAACATGACTCCCAACTCCTGTACTCAATATTCTGATCAATAGAAGAAATCATACCAAATGCCTTCTTCACTATCCTATCTACCTGCGACTCCACTTCCAAGGAGCTATGAACCTGCACTCCAAGGTCTCTTTGTTCAGCAGCACTCCCTCGGACCTTACCATTAAGTGTCTAAGTCCTTCTAAGATTTGCTTTCCCAAAAATGCAGCACCTCGTATTTATCTGAATTAAACTCCATTTTCCACTTCTCAGCCCATTGGTCCATCTGGTCCAGATCCTGTTGTAACCTGAGGTAACCCTCTTCGCTGTCCACTACACCTCCAATTTTAGTGTTGTGCCATGATGATGCGCCGAGGCTAGCGTAGGTTTAATGTTGACTTCTATGGCTGGAGGATGCAGGCAGCTACCTCAAGTGTGTCCTGCAATATTCTGGTCAAAAGGGAGGCCTAAAAGAAAAGGCAGCAACTAATTATCCATCAATCTAACTGAATAGGACTGAATCTAACTTTGTATTTGTGGTTTATTTAACAAGCATAGTAACCAACACAATAGTGCTAAGACGACAACAAGAACTTATATTTACTGTATACTGCTCCTTTAAGCAACAAAATTCCCAAGGATTATATAAGATAAAATGTGACAAAGGTTAAAAGATGCAAAGCTTGATCGGGGGAGGTTGCTTTTAACAAGTGTCTTAAAGAAGGAAAGAGAGATAGAGAGCTGATAAAAGAGAACTTCAGAGCATGGAATCTGAGCACCCAAAGGCACAGCCACCAAAGGTAGGCCACTACAAATTGAAATGGACAAGAGGCCAGAATCTGAGAAACACAAATGTCTTTGAAGGGATGTGGGTTTGGAGCAGCGCCAGGGAGGGGAGAATTTATGGAGGAATTTGAAATGAAGGCTGAGAATTTTAAAATCAAAATGTTATTTGATAGGAAGGTCAATAAGCGCAGAGTTGATAGGGGAACTGTACTTGTCAAAGTTGAGCCATGGGCAGAAAAATTTTAGATGCCCTCAAATTTATGGAAGAATGTGAGAGACCAGCTAGATTGCATTGGAATAATTAAATCTTAAGGTATCAAAGCATGAATCAGCAGTTTAGCAGCAGAGGAGCTGAGACAAAGTGGAAGTGTGAAAGTCATGCAACAAAGTGGTAAAAGGTATTCTCAGAGATGGCACAAGAATAAATGTGATATTGAGGTCTTGGGAGGATTTTCAACTCCAAGTTGAATGAAAGCACAGGAATGACAGAATTCTTGGCTCTCCAAAACCAAACTTTAAAAATGACTGCATCACTTCAGTTTAGATTAGGTGTTAGAGAGGACAGCCATGGAAGGAATGAGAAGGCTGCTATGTGCAGATGTAGCCAGGACTGCCTCAGGGATTCAGCAATTTGTCCTTTGCAAAAATCATGATCCAACTCCATCCCCACATGCGTGACAAAAAAGGAAGTGTCGTGTTTAGGGTCGGGCCATGTGATTTATCTGCCATTTTCAACAAGAAAAAGAGACACTTCATCATGGCAAAACTCCAGTCCCTAATTTACTAACAGATTAACTTAGTCTCAATTTGTTGACAGGGACAAGAGGAAATGTATACCAAAGGAACGTGGTTTAGAGTGGAAACCAAAATTAAGGCTTCGATGGTCCCAAGATTTAATTGCAAGTAATTTCTGCTCTTTCAGGACTGAATGCAACATAAATAGCTTGATGCTTTATCGATGATAAAGAGATTGAGAGAAGTGATGGTGACATACACCTGGGTGTTGTCAGTGTATTTGTGAAAACTAAGGTCATGCCTCTGGATAACATCAGCAAAGGGCAGCATATAAGTTAGAAGTAGGAGAGGGCCAAATGTTGATCCAAGAGATCAGAGACAATGGTTTAGGTGAAAGAGTAGCAGTAATTTCAAATGATTTTCTCGCTAAAAGAAAGTAAATAAAAATGGTAGTAACTGTCCCATCTAGCTGGAGATGCACTGGGGAAAGGTGACATGCTCAACCGTATCAAGGACTGGAAACAGATCAAGAAGGGTAAGGAGGAAAAGTTAACCTTTATTATCATCACAATATATATTATTTGAGACTTTAATAAGAGTAATTTTGTCACTGTGGTAGGAGTAGAAATTTAATTCAAACAATTCAAATGTGGACGTCTGCAGAAAATGGGAATATATTTGGAAGGTAGGAATACATTTGAGAGATGGCAGCATATGCAGAGTAAAGGAGGATGGGATAGTTGCTTGCAAGAATGGAATGTCAAATGTTGGCTTCTTTGAGAATAAAGTTGATGATAGCAGATAGGGAAGAGAGAAATATCTTGAGTAAGAAATAAAATGGAGGCCTTGGGGGGAAATTGAGGAAGCAACATTTTATGGGGAATAGTATTGAATGCATAGGTGGTATCACAAAAGATCTCAGAGACAATAGGAGAGAAACGAGAACAACATGAATTCAGAGTTGGAGCAAGGAGCAATTTTAAAGGCTGTTTGATCAGATAGTCTTGTGGAAAGTAAATAAGTGGCAGAGCCAGCAGATTGCAATTTCTCAATCCTACTAACAAAAGAAGACCATGAGTTCATTGCTAAGAGCAAATAGATGTCAAACTGACACTAAACAAAATATAATACTTGTAATACTAATTTCCACTTGTATCCAAAAATTAGGTAATATATAAGAGGTTATAGATAAATGTCTCATTCTGCTATCTTAAAAATTATCATATTCTGTGGTATCTAAAAGTTATATTCTAGAATTCAAACCTCCAAATTCATCAGCAACCTAAACCACGGCTAAGTCTCCAAAATTGCCATGGTTGCATCTTGCACAAAAGGAAGGATGGCAGTGATGAAAACGATAACGTCTTGCTCCATTCAGTCTATATAAGATTAAAACACAGCAAGGAAAAGAGCTATTAGATATCACCTCATTTTCTACAATATAACAACACAAAAGGGATAAAAAGGAAGCTTTATTTAGCCAGGAAAGAAAAGACATATCATCAATCAAGGTCAAGTACTGCCAACTTTTTTTGTCATAGCTTGAGATAACGGGGAGCAGAAGGTTGGCTTAAACAAGTTGAACAATACCATGACTTTGTTTTATCACAGTATTAAATAAAATAGTCCTCAGTCAGGTTGGGACAGGTTGGTCTGCCATGAATCGCTTGACTCCACTGGGTACCTCCTCTGTACAGTCAATTTCATGAATCAGTTCTCTTTAGAGCTTTTTGACAGATGGACTGCTCAGCCTATTTGCGGCAGTCTGAAGTACCACAGTATTATTTTGATTCATGTGCTAATTTACTGAGACTTGGATCCTTCACAGAAGTAAGCTTTCTCCATTGATATACAGTGAATTTATTTTTAGAACTTTAAAGTTACGAATAACAATAATTGAATAAACTACTGAACTTTTTTTCAAAAGATTAAAATATTAGAAAACCTCTTATCGTCTTTGATGACATACAAGTTGTAAATGCCATTTGATCGGTCATCTGTATTATTTAAGTACAAATGAGCATATCCAGGTTTTCGATAATCTAATGGAACTTTTGAAGTTGCTTTACTTGTATGTAGTTTTATCTAATGTAGTCAATCTGGAACCTAAAAAGCTAGTATAATGTTTTTTTCTTGTAATGATACTATTACGCATTGAATCACTAATGTGCGATTCATTCCAATTAACTCAAGAAATCTGATAATTTGTGATTGGCACTCATAAGTAAGTGTACACAGTTTCTGATATTTGACTGCACAATAAACAAAAATTGTGAGATATAAAATATGTTGATTAGTACTTGTTTCTGTGTATTGCTATAACAAGTTAGGATATTATCTGATTTACATCAAAGAAAACATTCTCACTATATTTTGTAAAGTCTGAAAGCAAGGCACCATAATAATGATAGGAGAAAGTGAGGACTGCAGATGCTGGAGATCAGAGCTGAAAACTTGTTGCTGGAAAAGTGCAGCAGGTCAGACAGCATCCAAGGAGCAGGAGAATCGACGTTTCAGGCATGAGCCCTTCTTCAGGAATGCCCGAAACGTCGATTCTCCTGCTCCTTGGATGCTGTCTGACCTGCTGCGCTTTTCCAGCAACACATTTTCAGCTCTGATCTCCAGCATCTGCAGTCCTCACTTTCTCCTAGAAGATTTTAACCTACTGTGAATCCTCTTGCAAGGATGCCTTCTTTGAAGAAGATCTCTTCCTCCCTCTACATTCCTGAAGAAGGGGCTCATGCCTGAAACGTCGATTCTCCTGTTCCTTGGATGCTGCCTGACCTGCTGCGCTTTTCCAGCAACACATTTTCAACCATAATAATGGTTCCAGATTAAAAAGGTGTCAACTGCTAGAGAGAAGCATTAACATATTCAAAGTCAATGATGGTATCCTTAAACTTGTACAAAGTAATATTTTGGGAGTTTTGATTTCCCTTCCATTTTTTAGAAGTCTTTATGAAGAAAGAAGATGATTTATTCTGGTCTTTTATTGCTGACTTCCTTCTGAGATTTTTACACCTTCTTCTTAGAAGTTTGCTCTTTGTTGTTGGGAGAACAATCATCAATGCCTTACCCAAGTGGGCATTATACATGCAAAAAAAAAGACACCAGCAAGTAAAAGTCTAATGTTGTCCTGCGTAATTTTGATGCATGTAAACACTCCAGCAGAGGGCACTGGATCAAGATCAAGAATAACTAGTCTGTAAGAAATCAGTTGCAGCTCCCCAACTGCTGCCTTTCTGAGATTAGTCAATTAATCCAGCCGAGGCCAGAGATGAAATCGCGGACATTCTGGTCTCTGTGGCTTTGTGGTATATTGGGTGGAGCTTTAAGCCAGTTTGGGAGCTAACCACGAGATAAACTTGCTTATATGTTCGGCAGCTTCATTGAATTTGCAAAATAACATAACTATAAAAAAGTAAATGACCTTTAAGCTTATCCATTATTGTAATTAAAGTGGGGTTGTCCTTTAAAAGTTTTATTATGCTCTAAGATCAAGGATCAAAGAAGTAATGAAGTAAATAGCTGGCGTCACAGGATTAGTCATAAATAAAATACAGACAGGATAATGGTTAGGCTCCCAATTATAATAATAGACTTGAGCTTTTGAAATCACAGAGATTCATTTTGCAGGTAACAAAGTGGTTGTCAAGCAACTATCTTACATTTGTTGCACTTTCTCGAGGAAGTAATAACATAGAAAATGTAACCTCAGGCAAAATATCAACAAAAGTGACATTTGGAAGAAAAAAAACTACTCAGAGGGCATACTGTGGATGGCAATGCATCATTGGACATACCACAATTTCTTTTAAGCTAGATACTTTGGTGCCACAAGGTTTTGAGCTTTTATTTATAAGAATCTCACTAATTAGTTAGGAATTTGACCTTGCCAGAGACTAAGGTCCAAATGTCAATTATAAGCAGTATGGTGAGAGTAAGTGTTTAAATTTAAAATTGGGTAAATGTGTGTTTTGTATATAAATATAAATTTTGATACGTGAATATAAAAGAAACTTGCCCCTTATTTTGAGATGGATAGTAATTTCTTTATTTTTCTTTGAAGATCGGATATTTCTGTGTGTAATGCAGAAGATGCAGGATCAGTTCATTCCTAAAAGGAAGAAAGATCCCAGGAGGAGACATGGGCAGCCGTGGCTGACAAGGGAAGTAAAGAAACATATAAGGTTAAAAGAGAAAAAGTATAACTTAGCGAAGATAAGCGGGAAAACGGAGGACTGGGAAGCTTTTAAAGAACAACAGAGGATTAGTAAGAAGGAAATACGCAGAGAAAAAATGAGGTACGAAGGTAAACTGGCCAAGAATATAAAGGAGGATAGTAAAAGCTTTTTTAGGTATGTCCAAGGCAAAAAAATGGTTAGGACAAAAATTGGGCCCTTGAAGACAGAAGCAGGGGAATATATTACTGGGAACAAAGAAATGGCAGAGGAATTAAATGGTTACTTCAGATCTGTGTTCACTGGGGAAGACACAAGCAATCTCCCTGAGGTAACAGTGGCTGAAGGACCTGAACTTAAGGGAATTTATATTTACCAGGATTTGGTGTTGGAGAGACTGTTAGGTCTGAAGGTTGATAAGTCTCCGGGACCTGATGGTCTGCATCCCAGGGTACTGAAGGAGGTGGCTCGGGAAATCGTGGATGCGCTGGTGATTATTTTCCAGAGTTCAATAGAATCGGGGTTGGTTCTTGAGGATTGGAGGGCAGCTAATGTTGTGCCACTTTTTAAGAAGGGTGGGCGGGAGAAAGCAGGAAATTATAGACCAGTTAGTCTGACCTCAGTGGTGGGAAAGATGCTGGAGTCTATTATAAAGGATGAAATTACGGCACATCTGGATAATAGTAACAGGATAGGACAGAGTCAGCATGGATTTATGAAGGGGAAATCATGCTTGACTAATCTTCTTGAATTTTTTGAGGATGTAACTCGGAAGATGGACGAGGGGGATCCAGTGGATGTACTGTACCTGGACTTTCAGAAAGCTTTTGATAAAGTCCCACACAAGAGGTTAGTGAGTAAAATTAGGGCGCACGGGATTGGGGGCAAAGTACTAGATTGGATTGAAAATTGGTTGGCTGATAGGAAACAAAGGGTAGTGATTAACGGCTCCATTTCGAAATGGCAGGCAGTGACCAGTGGGGTACCGCAGGGATCCGTGCTGGGACCGCAGTTTTTACAATATATGTAAATGACATAGAAGATGGTATCAGCAATAACATTAGCAAATTTGCTGATGATACAAAGCTAGGTGGTAGGGTGAAATGTGATGAGGATGTTAGGGGATTACAGGGTGACCTGGACAAGTTAGGTGAGTGGGCAGATGCATGGCAGATGCAGTTTAATGTGGATAAATGTCTGGTTATCCACTTTGGTGGCAAGAACAGGAAGGCAGATTACTACCTCAATGGTATCAAATTAGGTAAAGGGGCTGTTCAGAGAGATCTGGGTGTTCTTGTCCACCAGTCAATGAAGGCAAGCATGCAGGTACAGCAGGTCGTGAAGAAGGCTAATAGCATGCTAGCCTTCATAACAAGAGGGATTGAGTACAGAAGCAAAGAGGTGCTTCTGCAGCTGTACAGGGCCCTGGTGAGACCACACCTGGAGTACTGTGTACAGTTCTGGTCTCCAAATTTGAGGAAAGACATTCTGGCTATTGAGGGAGTGCAGCGTAGGTTCACGAGGTCAATTCCTGGAATGGCAGGATTGCCTTACACGGAAAGACTGAAGCGACTGGGCTTGTATACCCTTGAGTTTAGAAGACTGAGAGGGGATCTGATTGAAACGTATAGGATTATGAAAGGACGGGACACTCTGGCAGGAGGGAACATATTTCCGTTGATGGGGGAGTGCCGAACCAGAGGACACAACTTAAAAATACGGTGTAGACCATTTAGGACAGAGATGAGGAGAAACTACTTCACCCAGAGAGTGGTGGCTGTGTGGAATGCTCTGCCCCAGAGGGCAGTGGAGGCCCAGTCTCTGGATTCTTTTAAGAAAGAATTGGATAGAGCTCTTAAAGATAGTGGAGTCAAGGGGTATGGAGATAAGGCTGGAACAGGATACTGATTAGGAATGATCAGCCATGATCATATTGAATGGCGGTGCAGGCTCGAACGGCAGAATGGCCTACTCCTGCATCTATTGTCTATTGTCTATTGTCTATTGTCTAATTGCATTAGCAATTAGCTTTGCTTCTCTGACTTAGGTTTAAATCCAGCAAAAACTGAATGAAGGGAAATCTCTCTCCATGTTCACTGGACTGACCACGTGAAATGAGTGTTGTCTCATTCCCTAACCTAGTTGGTGTGGTGTTTATTAACAATAAGATGAGTAGAAAAAGGTTCAAATTGGCAATTTTAGGGATTCCTCAAATAAGAAGTGAAGAAAGTTACATTGGGGCTGTTATCTGAAAGGGCTAATACTGAGGAATGCTATAAGCACCACTCACTTTGATTTGTCTCATGGACTTGTTGACAGAAGAGCTTAGAAACTCTTGAGAGTGAGAGCTAAAATGTCTTCAAAATTCTCGAGCCAATACTCAAATCTGTGTGAATTCTGAGGTGTTCCATGGACTGTTTCTCTCAATGAGCTTAGAAAGTTAACCCATGCTCATCCTGTTGTGTTTGCACCATGCATCTATGGCACTGTGCTTATGTTTTTGTATGCACACCAACAGTGGAAGTACTCACCATTGCCAGGACCTTCTGGGATTTGTGTCATCAGTGACATATTTAAAGCCCATTTGGGCAACAAGTCAATTGCTGTCAGCCATGAATAGCCCTTCACAATACACATAGTGAGGAGGAACCAACAAAGACCAGATTCTGAGGGCAGGTAGGTGGCACAGTTGAGCAGTCAACAGTCATGATCCTTTTAGGGACCAGTAATATTTATGTTTAAAATGAGTAACAGGTGAGATTGAGATGAGATCCAGGAGACTTACTAATAGAATAAAGCCACACCATTCCATGGTTTTCACAAAAAGCTACCAAAGAAGTTATAATAATAATACAGTTTATAATGTATGTACTACAAATTTCTAATGATGAGAATTAACATGCAGCAAATGTGGGTAATATCCTATAATCAAACACAATGCATCACGTATCACATACCAAATGAAATCAAGACAGATCTCACAGATTACTCAGTAACTCCCTCAGACGTGACCAACGTAATAGGTATTTAATGTTTATTGAAGGTCACAAGTGATTACAATTCATCACTTTTTCTGATACGACCTTGACAGTCACTCTCTAGAGCCATTCCAAAAAAGACTGCCTCAACAACTGTTCCTATTCTAAGCAATGATCCTACTTTCTTGTGTTCACACTCTCTTCACTCTGAATCTGCTTTTAGTCTTCCTGAATTATCTCCAATGACCTTGCAATAAGCCCCACCACTACTGCAGGGCAAAATTGAATGTTAACATCTAAATACTCTAAAACAACTGCTCAGGTACAGCTGACAGAAGTTTTCATCATGCCCCCTTGGCACATGACAGAACCTAAACAAAAAAAACCAGAACCCCTTGAAATTAGCTATAACAGCATAAGAAATTTGTTTCATACTGTCAATGAGATGCGAGCCTGTGACTGCACTGGATTAGCACATATGTTCTCCACAATATCAACATGGAAAAGCACTCAGGTTAAATCATAAGATATAGGAAAAAATATAGACCATTCGACCCATTAACTCTGCTCCACCATTCAATCAAAGCTGTTGTTTTTTCAACCACATTCTCCTGCCTTCTCCCTGTAACCCTTGATCTCCCTATTAGTTAAGAACCTAGCTATCGCTGTCGTAAATGCACAGTCTTTTGTGATAACGAGTTCCATACATTCACCAGCCTCAGGCTGAAGAAATTCCTCCTAATCTCAGTTCTAAACAGTCATCCCTTCACTCTGAGGCTGTGCGCTTGGGTCCTAGTTTCACCTACTCGTGGAAACATCTTCTCTACATCTATTCTATCCCGGCTTCTCAGTATTCTGTAGGTTTCAATGAGATCCCCCTCATCTTCCGAAACTCCATCGAGTATAGACCCAGAGTCCTTAACAGCTCCTAATATGACAAATCTCTTATCCCTCGGATCATTCTTGTAAACCTCCTCTGGAACCCATCCAAAGCCAACACATTCTCCCTTAGATACATGGCCCAAAAGGGGTTAACAATATTCCAAATGCGGTATAACTAGAGCTTTGTACAGCCTCAACAATACATCCCTGCTTGTGTATTCTAGTCCTCTTGAAATGCTAACATTGCATTTGTCTTCTTAACTGCCAATTGAACCTACATCAATTGAACCTACATGTTAACCTTAAGAGAATTCTGAACTAGAATTTCTAAGTCCCTTTGTGCTTCAGATTTCCCCATTTAGGAAATAGTCTATACCTTTATTCTTCATACCAAAGAGCATAACCTCACAGTGTCTAACATTGTATTCCATCTGCCACTTCTTTGCCCATTCTTCTAAGCCTGTCCAGGCCTCTGCATCCTCCCCACTTTCTCAATGCTTCCTGTTGCTGCACCAATCCTTGTTGCAAGAGCCAGCAAGGAATGCTGGGAAAAACGAATAATGAACTGGCCAGCAAAAAGCATAACCCACTTGTGCAAGTTGAATCTGTAACTGATACAACTCAGAATACAACATTGCTTAGTGAACAAAGCGAATGAATAAATTCAAGTCTGAAGGTAGAAGCTGAGGTGACTGTGAAAAGGCAAGATCAGGCAGAATATTTGACTTCCTTATTATCCTAGAGATAATCCTTACTAGCTGTAACAAAGATCATGTCATTGCAAGAAACAACTCATATATAGCAGAACTGAGAAGTGAACTTGTGGATTTCACCAATAATGCAATCACTGAAGGTGAAGGAGAGTCCAAATCATTCAAGTTGAAGTAAAATGTTTGCATGCTTCAGCACGAAGTACAGTTGCCTTGAGAATAAAATTGAGAATAAAATGTGTTGATATAAATTGAAGATGTGATGTATACAATACTCTGGAATTCTCCACTGACAACAAATGACCAATGTCCAACAATTCAAAATACTGCTAGGACAAAATTGTCTGTTTGGAGATTCAGGATATTGCTGAGATGAAATTACTTATTTCAGCAAGGAAGGTTTCTTCTGTGAAGAAAAACCCCAATAAACTAAAGGTCCTCCAGGTTAAAGAGTCTGACAGACTTCAAACTGTCAGCAAGAGAATCAAAGTTAGTGGTCTTCCATCCAGAAAACCATTATTCTTCCAAGTCTGAAGGCAATGTGTTCTTGGACTGTAGTGAAACCTAAATTTATAAATATAGAGACCTGGGGAAAGACACAATAGTGGGAAAGATGGGATAGATTTAAATGTAATTATATACTAAAATTTATGATATTAACATTGAGCTAATGTTAAGGCATGTTATATTTGGTTATATGTTATGTGGTTCTGAAGTAATTGAAAGTATTAAAAGTCTTCTGCTACAGAACCATGGAACTCAAGTGTTCCATTGTGAAGTAGCAAGATGTGAGTATTGACTTTTGTTTGACTACCTAGTGATTACGCAAATCTCTCCTGAAATTCTGGGTGAAGCACTAAGGAGATAGGGCACTTCCTCTACAGGGAAATAGGAAATAGAAAGGACATCAAACCTATACTACTTTACTTTACAATCACCTAAAGGCATATGATATTATCATAAACGTTGCATGTTTCCTGTAAATCTTTGAGTCCCCCAAAAGGTGAATCAATTACAGGGAATGGTGAAAAAAATACATTTAAATTGACATTAAAAAAATTATATCTGTACATAGAAAGGTAAATTCAAATGAATGGATGTTAATAAATGGAACATGTTTCTTATTTAATGATAGGTGTTTCCAATATTTAATCGTGTCTTATCAGCATCATGGTTCAGGTATTGAAGTTAAGAATATATGTTTGTGGGTTTCAAGCCACTAACTAACTTGAGAAACATTGTCCAGTCTTTGCAACAGAGTAAAAAAATGATTTACCATGTTTCTATGCACAGCAAATGGGAAAAAAAGTATTCCTTCTGAAATTCTACTCCATTGAAAAATTAAAGCATGCCAGCTTATATCAGTTTAGAATGAAAATAGGTCAAGTTCTGACAGAAAAACTCCACACCTGCTGAGTGTCACATAGTTATAACTGATTGCTCAACGATAGCTGTTAAGTTCTGTAAATGAACTTGGTGAAAGCTACCGAAAGGTCCAACAATATACATCAGTCATTGCAACACTACATTGCAACACAACACTACTACCGTCAAGTTCAAATTTGATTGGACTTTTTCACACTTAAAATAGTTCTTTCACTGAGTGATGGAGTTGGGAGGTCATGTTGCGGCTGTACAGGACATTGGTTAGGCCACTTTTGGAATATTGCGTGCAATTCTGATCTCCTTCTTATCAGAAGGATGTTGTGAAACTTGAAAGGATTCTGAAAAAATTTACAAGGATGTTGCCAGGGTTGGAGGATTTGAGCTATAGGGAGAGGTTGGATAGGCTGGGGCTGTTTCCCTGGAGCATAGGAGGCTGAAGGGTGACCTTTTAGAGATTTATAAAATCATGAGGGGCATGGGATAGGATAAATAAACAAAATATTTTCCCTGGGGTGGGGAGTTCAGAATTAGAGGACATAAGCTTAGGGGAAAGATATAAAAGGGACCTAAGGGGCAACGTTTTCACGCAGACGGTGGTAGAGGCTGGTACAATTACAACATTTAAAAAGCATCTAGAAGGATTTGGAGGGCTATGGACCAAGTTCTGGCAAATGGGACTAGATGAAGTGAGGAATCTGGTCAGCATGGACAAGTTGGACCAAAGGGTTTGTTTCCATGCTGTACACCTCTATGGCTCTATGACTCTATCACATTCACCTCAGACTAATAGAACTCTTCATTCTTGCCACCCGTAAATTAAATAAGGATTCATGCATAACTAATATTGAACTATGGGCACAGTGGTTAGCCTCACAGTACCAGAGACCCGGGTTCAATTCCCGCCTCAGTCAACTGTCTGTGTGGAGTTTGCGCATTCTCCCTGTGTCTGTGTGGGATTCCTCCGGATGCTCCAGTTTCCTCCCACAATCCAAAAATGTGCAGATTAGGTGAATTGGCTATGCTAAATTGCCCGTAGTGTTCGGTGAAAGGGTAAATGTTGAGGAATGGGTCTGGGTGGGTTGCTCTTCGGAGGGGCGGTGTGGACTTGTTGGGCCAAAGGGTCTGTTTCCACACTGTAAGTAATCTAATCATAACAGTCAAATATATTATTGCCATTATGTAAAGAACCTGATCCAGGTATAGTCCAAATTTACCAACTAATTGGAAAATTTCAATGGAAATGAATAACAATGACAATATTAATAATATTGAGATTAAGCTACAAATCCAGTTTCCAATTAAATCAGATATAAAAAGCTTATTGTTGATTTCTTAGATAAAGCATACTATTACATCTATGACAATATTCCACATCCAACTCAATACCCTAACTTTGCCATGGAGACAACGTAATCAAACAGCACACTTTAGACATGTGTTTGGAAGGCAAAAGATGCCTGAGAGCAAAACTAAACAAGGAAAAATAAAACAATAATCTTTGGCCCTTTTCAATAGCAGGAACCTTTACAGCAGGATAGCACAGAATTCATTGTGTTTTGCCCAGCAAAGTTATGAATAATACCATTTCAAATAAATGGAGTTATGAAATGCATGGTGGTTCAGTGGCTAACATTGCTGCCTCACAGTGCCAGGAACCCGGGTTCGATTTCAACCTTGGCTGACTGTCTGTGCAGCTTGCACATTCTCCCTGTGTCTGCATGGGTTTCCTCCGGGTGCTCCGGTTTCCTCTCACAGTCCAAAGATGGGCTGGTTTGGTAAATTGGCCATAATGCTCAGGGATGTGTAGGTTAGGTGCATTAGTCAGGGGAAATGTAGAGTGGTAGGGGAATGAGTTTGGGTGGGTTACTCTTTGGGAGGTTTGTTTGGACTTGTTGGACCAAATCGCCTGTTTGCACACTGTAGGGATTCTAATGATGATATGTTTCTCTGTTCCCATGTAACATTCTGAAGAACAATAGTTTATTTATTCCCTCGAACTAAACAACTGAAATGGGACAAGTCCTCAGTAAAACTATTCATAACTCTGACAAATCGGTCAAATACTCATGCAATTTACCAGGAAAACTTCGAACAATCTTAGCCCTGGAAAAGGACAATAAAATAGAGAGAAGAAATGTTACTAAGACTTAAGTAACAGTAAAACCTTTTTATTGAGACGGAACAATTCATACATATACAAGACATTGCACATTAACCCAATAAACACGACGGCTTTCCTGAAGGATTCTATAAAATTAATACATGCAGTTGAAATCTGAGGGTTCGGCACATGCCATTAAACTAATACTAACTGGAAATCTCATTGAAGAAAGCAGTAAATGGATCATGTACTGAAGTTAAGGATAAATTCATTTTAAATCTAACAGTTTTCTTAACCTGAAAGTGGTTAGTGTTAAATAAAGTATCTTCTAAGCCCTTGAACTCCCAACTCTCATCTTGCTGAGTACCACATTTATAAAAAAGGATTCTACATTTTGTAGGTGAAAGGAAGTTGCACATGTTTGCACCCTTTTCATTGAGAAAAAATCATGAAACTTGCTAATGCCTACTGCATTCACCATGGCAGCACCCTGACCAATCAGAGTCTATCTTCCTGATAGGAGTTTAATCAACAAGCTAAGATTGACAGTTAACAGTTCCTGCTGCATCATGGTGTTAAGCATGACATAGGCTTTCAGCATCCTCTTCCAATGCTGTATAAATTGACATTCCCTGACTAAGTTTGATTTCTTGCATTCCACTTCAATTTAACACTTTCACATTGATCTATTAATATAGTCTGTATTGTTGTTTATCATTGCAAGATTTATTTTAATGCCTTTTTCCTCCTGGGCTGACATAGGGTGTCTCAATCACTGCTATTTGTCCCAATTTCAAGGCCATTATCTCTCTGCTGACCATTTAAGTTGTGGCCCCTTCCACTCTCCAGCCCACTCTGCTTTCTGGTCTCTTCTGCTCACCCTCGCAACAATCATTGCTCTGAGACTCTCCTATCTACTGCTTCTCTCTCCTGAAGAGTTCTGGAGATGTGCAACAGGCAGGAGAAAATTCAACTTTGAGAGTAAAGGAAGCATAGTTAATACGTTTGTAGATGACACCAATATTTGGTGGTATAGTGGACAGTGAAGTAGATTATCTAAGATTACAAAGAGATCTTGACCAATTGGGTCAATGTGCTGAGAAGTGGCAGATGGAGTTTAATTTGGATAAATGTGAGTTAATGCATCTTGGTAAAGTGAACAAGGGTAAAACTTGTATAGTAAATGGTAGTGCCCAGAGTGGTGTTGTAGAACTGCAGACCTAGGGATTTCGGCACATAATTCTTTTAAATTTGCATCACAGGTAGACAGGATGTTTAAGAAGGCATTTAGCATGCCAGCTTTCATTGCTCAGATCCTTGAGGTTAGATTAGATTCCCTACAACAGGTTCTTCAGCCCAATCAGTCCACACTGACCCTCCGAAGAGTAACCCACCCAGATCCATCTCTCTCTGTCTAATGCACTTAGTACTATGGGAAATTTAGCATGGCCAATTCACCTGACCTGCATATCTTTGGACTGTGGGAGGAAACCGGAGCACCCAGAGGAAACCTACGCAGACACGGGGAGAATGTGCAAACACCACACAGACAATCGCCTGAGGCTGGAATCGAACCTGGGACCCTGGTGCAGTGAGGCAGCAGTGCTAACCACTGAGCCAGGATGTCATGTTGAGGTTGTACAGGATGTTGGTGAGGCCCCTTCTGGAGCACTGTGTGCACTTCTGGTTACCCTGTTATAGGAAGGATATTATTAAGTTGGAGGAGGTTCAGAAGAGATTGACCAAGATGTTTCAGGGAATGGAGGATTTGAGTTATACAAAGAGACTGGATAGCTTGGGGCTTTTTTCACTGGAGGCTAGAAGATTGAGAGGCGGCCTTATTGAGATTTATAAAATCATGAAGGAATAGGTAAGGTGAATGACAGCAGTCTTTTCCTGAGGGGGGCACATTTTTAAGATGAGAGGAGGAAGATTTAAAAAGGACATGAGGGACAATTTTTCACACAGAGAGTGGTTTGTGTCTGGAATGAACTGCTGGAGAAAGTGATGGATGTAAGTACAGCTACAACATTAAAAAAAACATTTGGATAAGTTCATGAATAGGAAATAATTGGAGGGATGTAAGCCAAGAGCAGGCAGGTAGGACTAGTTTAGTTTGGGTCAGCACTGACTAGTTGGATTGAAGGGCCTGTTTCAATGCTGTTCAATTTCAAGTAAGTATGGTCTTTTTGTGTGGGTTTGAAATCAGCTTTACCCCTTTTGATCAGAATTGACTTAGTAACAGATCTCTGATCCTGCCAATGAAACCATCTACTCACTAATGAAGTGATTATGTTCAGACATTGGGCCTGACCATGACTGTTCTCCACCATGGTAAAACTAACCTTACTTAATGCACCATTGCCCACACAATGGACATAGGAGCCACTTCACATGTCTTTAAAGTCCAGTCAAGGGAGAAATGGGAAACTTCTAATCAAAAAGGGTGAAACTCACAAATCCACCTGAAGACAACTTAACTCCTGCAATTCATGATTTGGAGGCACTGGTTTTAGACCGTATCTTGGTGTTGTGTGATTTTTAACCTCCTGCAAGTCAAATGCCCTCCTCTCTCTCATCTCCAGAGACCTCATTCATAATGATGGTATGGGAGAGGGAACCAATGAACAGGAGGTTTGGTAAGAGACTGAGGGTGATAAAACAGAGACTGTGGATAACAGCAATGATGAGAGGAAGAATTCACTGTGATCAGGTGGGTTAAGGAAGTGAGATGTGTGGTGAGCAGGATCCGTATGAGTGGGATCTACTATTTGTAGAAAACGAGTATATTCAAGTCTTTTTTTTGTTTTGTAAGATAGTTCAGTTACCCATATAGTATTTCAACTTAGACAATTTAATATTTTCATCTCATTTTCTGAGTATAGAATTATGTTGGTTTTAATGGAAAAATGTGGTCCACTTAAAGTTGTGATCTTTGGGAACACATTCGTAAGTTTAAAACTGAGGACTTACCTGTAAAGAAAATGTTAATCTAAAAATGAAAGCACTTGGTTTTATTTTTTCAGTATTGACTTTTTTATTTAAGCCATTCATAACAACATCCTTGCTCGTTAGTTTCTTGTAGACAACTCAGAATATATCTACTTATGTTCTACATTGTTCTGGTTTGCCTTCTCCAAACGTACCTTGATGAGCCTTATGCTGTTTTATGACTTTATATTGTAACTTTGAACTTGATTATCTACCCAACATGCAATATAATAACTCTATTCAGTAAATGAAGTCTTCCATAATCAGATTATACACCAAAATGAATTTGGAGTGTATAGAAACACAGGGAGCATGCTGAGAAAGGTTTGGAAGCTTCAGGAACATGTCATTGTGGAACTATCATAAAATACAACAGTATGGCTCAATGGAGGGCAGGACTGGGAACCTAATGTAGCTAGGAAAAATAGGAAATGAGAAAAAGGAGTGCCAGTGTATCAATCAAAGGAACATTATAGCATTAGAGAAAGATGATTGAAGGGTTAAAGATAGAAGACTAAAGTTTCCTAAAACTAACTTACTTGTCAATTTTACAGAGCTTCATAGACCCTTTCATTTCATCTCATCACACATGAGTGCATTACTCATGGAATTCTCCTCTGCTTACTTTTTAAAGTACCCATCAGCCTCCTACAGTGAGACTCTTATGTTATTTTGCACTCACCAGTGGCAGAAGTACTTGGCACATTTGAGACTTTCTTGATTTCCAGCCGACGATGTCAAATTTAAATCTGTGCATCAGGTCAGCTAGAAGTAGCACTTCACATTAGACATATTGGAAATGAAACAATAATAGAAAACTTCTGAGGGCACCCAGGTTGGCATAGTTGAAACCTCATTGTAAATACACTATCAAACGCATAAATATGTTGGCACTTTAAATCATCAACAGCTTGATCAATTGTCATTGTAGCTGCAGCTACAAGAATGAAGCTACAGAGATGACTTATTCTTAACTCAATTATTCTTTCCCTAAGGGAGCTAGGGCTTTTCTCACTGGAGCAAAGAAGATGAGAGATGACTTGATAGAGGTGTACAAGATATTGAGAGACACAGACAGAGTGGATAGCCAGAGACTTTTTCTCATGACAGGGGGCATAATTTTAAGGTCAATTGGAGAAAGTTTTAGGAGAGTTGTCAGAAGTCGGTTCTTTACACAGAGAGTGTTGGGTGCATGGAATATACTAACAGTAGTGGTAGTTGAGTCAGATACATTAGGGACATTTAAGTGACTGTTGGGTAGGCACATGGAAGATAGGACAAAGAAAGATATGTAGATTAGTCTGATCTTAGAGTAGGATAAAAGGCTGGCACAATATTGAGGGCCAAAGGGCCTGTTCCATGTTCTATTATCTATACTATTCTTCATAGTGTAATAGAGTTGAAAAATGTGGTACTGGAAAAACACAGCAGGCTAGGCAGCATCTGAGGAGCAGGAGAATCGATGTTTCGGGCATAAGCCCTTCTTCAGCGCCAGAGACCCGGGTTCGATTCCCGCCTCAGGCGACTCTCTGTGTGGAGTTTGCACATTCTCCCCGTGTCTGCGTGGGTTTCCTCCAGGTGCTCCGGTTTCCTCCCACAATCCAAAAATGTGCAGGTCAGGTGAATTGGTCATGCTAAATTGCCCGTAGTGTTAGGTGAAGGGGTAAATGTAGAGGAATGGGTCTGGGTGAGTTACGCTTCGGCGGGTCGGTGTGAACTTGTTAGGCCGAAGGGCCTGTTTCCACACTGTAAGTAATCTAATCTAATCTAATTTTTCAACTCTGGTCTCCAGCATCTGCAGTCCTCACTTTCTCCTTCGTAGTGTAACATCTTGTCATTGTTGAATGTGGGAGGATCCACATGTTGTAAAGCTTTCAAATTGTTATCATTACATTTTATTAAGTAACAGGTAAAACAAATAAACAAATAAAAATCTCAGGTTACTTCTGGGAATAAATGGGCTATTTCTATCTCAATCAACAACAATTGTCAACAAATGATATCCAAACCAGGTCAGTTTGAAGTGGATGTCACTTAAATCCTGTCTGGTTTATTGTACCTAAGACTGCACCACTCTTTCATGCTGAAGACAAGCTATTCTTCCAGCCTCCCCCTTTACAATTATCATCCACTCTGCATCCCTGCATCTTGACCAGTTCCCACCATAGCAGTGGCTAGATAAAAGCATTGTACCTTCTGAATGAAGGAGGAATGCTCAAAAAGGCAAGGTAAGGCAGAGATGCTATGAGCAAACAATTAGGCACAAAATGAGTGAGTTCTAAGAGAGAACCTTGAGATATGTCTTGTTCCAATGTATGAGATGCGTACCTGTCCTTGTGAGCAAAGAGCAGCAGCAGCTTTGCAGTGCGGTGTAGAAGTGTGAACTGTATGCAAGTGAGTCCATGATGTACCTTGAGGTGCTTTGTCAATGTCAACCTTTTGTGGATGGATGGCAGTCACTGTGAATGGAGCATGCCCCAAGGACTTTGGGAATGTTGGCTTAGGTGGAGATCAAGGGAAGATGCAACTGCCAGGCACCCACTCAGACTTCCATTTCAGGGATAGTTGGCATCTAGTTTCTTTTCACTATTTGGAATAATGAAATGTTAATGCATGCAGCCCTCATTGTTCACTAGCAAAAGTCTCATTCAGCTGTTAAAACCTTGGGTAGCAAATTAACCTTTTTCTTCTCGATGTCAAGAATCTAATTTTCCTATTCTCACTTTATTTTCTCAACCAACTCACAGTTTGGCATACCTGTCAAGCTGGGATATTTCTGCCCAGAGTCATTGCTTAGACTTAAGTAACAATGGAGAAGCTATTGCTCTACTAAGTGAATCCTATATATTTGGTCACCAAATAGTGGGAAGGAGCCAGTGGCACAAATTTATTAGCAATTTACAGAAAACTGCAAGAATTACAGTGAAGTACTAATGGGGGAAGTTCAGTTATTCCAATACAGACCGGAATAACAACATTGTAAAGGGCAAAAAGATGGCGGATTTCTTGATCAGTACTTTCTTAAGCAATATATTAAAGACATAGTAGCATTGGGTCTGGTTTGGGGATTGAAGTGTAGCAAATGGAGCTCATTTCAGTTTGAGGAAATTTAGACAATAGTCATTATAGTATCATTAAATTTAGAATAGTTACAGATAAAAGACGAGGTACAACTAAGCATCAAAATGCTAATTCATGGAGGAATATCTTTAATGAGTTGAAAAAGAATCTGGCACTATTGGAATCAGAAATTGAGAAGCAAAACAGTAACTGAAAAATATGAGGCATTCAAAGAGGTGAAGGTTAGAGGTAGAGAATAGATATATTCCGTAAGCGAGATTAAAGAAAATGTCAAACCTAGAGTCCCTGCGTATCTTGAGATGTTAGTGTTAAAATTAAATTCGAAAAAAATGAGGTTTCCAACAATCACAAGGCTCACAATTCAATATGGAATCACATGGTACAGAGAAAGTGCAGACACCTAAAAGCAGAATGAGAGGATCAGAAAGAAAGGATATGAATAGTAAAGCAGTGAAGATAAAAGAATTTCTTTTTTATAAGTGGAGTAGTCAACACAATGGTATGACTAATTTAGAATCAAAAAGAACTTGTTCACTGAGATGTCAGTTGTTTGCACTTTCCTTCAATAGAGAAGGGGGATGCTGCCAATGTAGCAGCCACAATATTAAAGAATATAAAAGTAGATAAGGACAATATACAATGGTTAGAAGGATGGTAGTTCTCAAAGTAAAAACATCAACCTGTTGGAATGCTTAAGTCACAGATTATTTTGAAATTTCATGACTTGGCCATAATCTTCTAATGCTTCTTAGATGTAGAAGAAATGCCAGAGCACTGTGGATTGCAAATCCTATATCATTGTTTGAAAAGAGAGAATGGGGTAAACTTGGTAATGACTGGCTAATCATCCTAACTTAGGTAATGGGAAGATTTTAAAATTGAGTAAATAATTTGAGATAAATTTAATTGAAATTTAGGAATGTATGGAATTATAAATTAAAGTCAGCATAGACTGGTTAAAGCAAATGATGTTTAACTAACTTAATTGAATTCTTTGATGAAGGGTTGGCAACGGTTATGTAGTTTATATTGAAAGATTGAGTTTTAAAATGGGGTGGAACAAAATATCACATAACAGACTTGTTTGATAAACTAAAACTCATGAGATTAAAAGGATGATAGCAGCATGGATGTAAAATTAACTTAGGGACAGGAAGCAGACAGTAGTAGTGGATGATTGTTTTTTAGACGACAGGCAAATATACAGTCGGTTTCTCCAGGGATTGGTTACTAAGGCCATCATTCTTTTTGATATTTATTGATAATTTCGTGTTGAGTTCACAGGGCATTATTTTAAAGTTTTCAAGTTCTCAAACGCATAACAAACAAGAAGGATAGCAATTGAATGCAGGAGAGATGGAGTCTGATAAAATGCGTGGGCACATGACAGATGAAACTGAACGATGAAGAACATGAAATTATGCTTTTCAGTTATGCCACAATGAGATACATTATGGATGAATGACACTTGAATTCCATTGGTCAATTACCTGGGACTTTCATGGACTGAAATGGTTCTAAAAAGAGACAAAAACAGGTTGGTAAAATGGTGACAGGCATCAACTGACCCAGATAGTTTGACCCAGTTACACGAAAACAACTTGGATTAAACAAAAACTTGTATGAGTTGAAATAAATATTTTACCAATGAAACCAAGGTATCTCCTAATTGTCCCTAACACCACCAACTGTCCCCACTCCCAATCTGTATATTACATTATATTTGACTGGATAATATCCTCTTCTAACCTTTGCATGTGTGCACACGTATCTGAAGTTTGGATCTTTGACACCGTGTCTTTATTGTGTTTCTGAGTATTGGGAGGTAATCAACTTACTCTTTTATAACTTAAGGTAACCCTGTGATTGACTCCTTACTATTATATTATCTGTTAATCAACTACATTTTTAATTGGAGTGAGATATAACTTTGTATAATGCTTGATGTGGCAGCTCCATTTAGTGGCCAGATTTCCTGAACTTTGAGAAATCTGAACTGCCCACATTAAATTTAAAATGGCATTGTTTGTGGGGAAAATCATCAGCCTCTGAGTCAGAGTCAGGGTTTAGTGACAGAGTTTATTGTACAAAGAAATACAAGAGCTCCGGGGAGAGAAAGACACCAACAGCACAGTGATCAGCTGCGAGTCCTCTCTCAACCCAGAGCACATGACAAGATACTTTTATACATTTTGTAATACAATAGGTCAGTGATGAGGTTACTGTCTTTGTAACATAGTTTGTTTATTGTAAACATTGCAGAATCATTGATGGTTTCAGTGCAGTCCGTTGTCAGTTGTCCAATGTAGTGTTTTTTACAGGCAGAAAACTAGCCACCAGGATGCATGAACACCAACTAGCCACAAAAAGACATGACCCTCTCTCACTAGTATCCTTACATTCAGATGAGGAAGGACAGTACTTCGACTGGGACAACACATCCATTCTAGGACAAGCCAAACAAAGACATGCACGTGAATTCCTAGAAACATGGTATTTCAACCAGAACTCTATCAACAAACACATTGAGTTAGACCCCATCTACCACCCCCTGAGAAAAGGAACAGGAAGTGACTTCACCAAAGGAAATAACATCACCACAGGAAATGATATCACCAATCCAAAGAAACCCAAACATATAAATAGAAAGCAGGAATGTTCAGCATTGCTTCGCCTGAGGCCCACTGAAGATGTTACCTAGTAGGGTAACAAAACATCTAGAAATGAACCTTCTTAAGACACTGTCAGGTTTTGCTCATTCTCGAATAGATAAATCAACGTATTGATAAAGAACATTTTCTTGAACACATTTAACAAACTTCTCCCCGTCAAAACCCTCAACACTCTGACAGTCTCATTCCATATGTGGAAAGCTAAAATCCCTTACTAGTACAACCGTTTTATTCTTACAAATATCTGATATCTTTATATGTTTGCTCCTCAATTTCCAACTGGCTATTGGAGGGGGGTGGGGGAAGGGGGCAATCGTTACAACACATCATCCCCTTCTTATTTCTGAGTTCCAGCCATATAGCTTCACTGGACAAACCACCACAAATATTCTCCCTAAGTGCAGCAGTAATGATTTCCGTATTCAAAAATGCCAGAATGCCAAAAATGCCCTCTACTCTTGCCTTCCTTTCTATCCTTCCTAAACATCTAAACCCCAAAACATCCAGCTGACAGTCCTGTTTCTTCCTGAGCCATGTTTCTTTCATAGCTATCATATACCAGTCTCCTGTTCCCATACATGCCCTGATTTCATCCTTCTTACTTATCAGACCCCTTGCAGTGAAATAAATGCAGTTAAATTCTTCTGATTCGCACTTGTCTGCCTTGTTTAATTAATTCGCTTTCTTTAACATCCAAACCATCGTCGGCCTTCTCTCTATTCTCACTACTGCTTAGGATCCCGCAACCCTCTCTGCATTAATTTAAAGGCTCCCAAAAAGCACTGGTAAACTCCTCACCCTCCAGTTGGGGGGTGTGGAAGTGTGTTACCTGGTGGAGGGAGTTTCTGGTAATGACTGTTTTCTGACCTTGAGCAACTAAGTGGAAATTCTGAATCCTTTTTCTCACCCAGAGTGTATAATGATTCATTAGTGGCTATTGGAAATACTTTAAAAGAATTAATTTTTACTTTATCAGCCAATGTTTCAAAATAATATTTTTGTCAAACTATGACAACTGTGAAATCAGATTACATTGATTTTCATCATTTTCAGATTTTAGTCCCTCTGTTGCCCATTGAAAGCTTACTTGAGGGTGGATACCTTTGAAATCCTTTGAAGGCATTGTTCCCTTTTTTAAAATCTAAACACAACCTTCCGTTTGGTCTAAGATACTGTCTTCTGAACTGCAACATTCATAATCAATACTTTCATGTCCAACTTAACGTGCATGCATGAAATTGATAGAAAGAAGCCTGAGGTTGTCTTTAGAGAATTGCTGGCAGGTATCTAAAACTCTGAAAGCACTTTCATGGATTATAGAAGCTAATAGGTCATTCCCTTTCCATCACAGGTTACAGGCAGTCTCCACAGATGACTCATTTCAGCAGACATTCAAGAATCCAGATCCCAGTTTTTGTTTGTCTTACCTGGAATTCTGTTTCTCAAGATTACATTTTAAACATCAGTTCTCTTGACCTCCTTTTATTTCTAAGCTTAGCATACCCCAGAGCTAGAGATTAGCATACTTTACAGAAATCTGTGGGGATAAAAACTTCCTTTCATTTGCCCTCTACATTTGTTAATCTATTTGGAAGATCTCTACTTCTTTTACCTCTACGTGGTAAAGTGAACAGAGCCAAATGCATGGAAGAATATTCTCTGTGTTGAAAGACAGCAACATTAAGTAATTATTTTTACAACTGGCACTTACCTATCTGAAAATATAGCGCTTTGTCCTACAGATCAGATTTAGATTTTGAATTAGATTTCCTTTCCAAAGTCAGTTATTAATTACTTCTTACATTAACATTTTTGTGGATTTATGACGTGCATTTATTTAACTAAAGAATACTAACTCCTCTAATGGCTCATAGAAGCTGCACATACTTGAGCCATACTGAACATAAGGTTGCAGGTCAGCATGAATTTAAATTGCCTCAGACATTCAAGTACCAATATCTACAGTGCAACTGAATAGAAAGTATCAGCCCACCACTTTGTCCTTTATTGTTAACTAGTGATACTATCCTGCAAAATGCTAATCTGTGGTTATAAAGTGAGGAGAAGGTCAAAGCAAATTTATAGTGCAGTCACCAACATTACTACCCAGGTTTCTTAGCTAAATACCAAACCCATATGTGCTGAGGAAGTGCAGGTAATCAGAGACTTTCAGAGACTGTACAATCGAACAGTCAAGAATGACTTACATATTGGACACCTTGATCATGAGGTATATCCCATCCCTCCTGCTCTCCAGATTTTAATAGAAAACATTTATTTGGTTGAAAAAGGTAGCTCCCCAGGTTGACTCAGGATTATTAACCTTCACATGAGTATGGTAGAAGCTTGGGAATAGTTTTTATCAAGTGTTTGACCCGAGCAGCTATGTGATGCAGGACCCTGTACTCTATACTCTATTCCACAGGACACAGACCGAGACAAACATTTACTGTACTATGCCTGGAGAACCATCAACTCAGTGAAAGATATTCTTTGATCTGACAGAAACGTGTTGATCTTCCAGAATAAGGAGTTGAACCTGACCAAATGTTGCAAACTGGCACATTCCAAGATCCAGGACTTTGTGCTGAGGGACGCACTAAAGCTTGGAGCAGCTGCTGCCAATGTGCAGTGGGGAAAGACCACTGTCTGAGGTCTTCCAGTTGAAGTTAAATGGGGGTCTGTTCAGTTATCGGACCCTCTTGGTGCCTCAAATGCATGGAAATATAGTCTGGTTCAAGTAAGCGATGTCTTTTATTTGTTTGGATCAAGCCAAACTCCAATGTTTGTTAGATTCCTTGATATGCTACTGCACAGAACTGAAGTGCCTTTGTGACTATGTATATATACAAAGATATTACTTTATGAATAAAGTATACAGAGGAACCTTGATTATCCAAATGAGATGGGCAAGCACCATTTCTTTCAGATAATTGTTTTTACATTAATTGATTCAATGCCTTTCCTCTGGGCCTCGGAGTTTTCTGTTTAGTCTGCTCCCCGTTCAGGAGATGAAGCAACAGCACACCACACATGAGCCTCCGCCCCACCTGCCCCCCAACCGTGTCCAACACTGCCCCCATCTGCCCCCCCAACCCCATCCAACATCGCTCCCCCCACCTGCCCCCAACCACCCCCACCCCCCAAATCCGTCCACCACTGCTTCCTTCCCCCCCTACCCCCATCCACCCCAACCTTGTCCAACACCACCCCCCTGCATGTCCCCACATGCTCCCTCCTGTCTTCCCTGCCCCCTCTCCTGGGCAGGCAGACTGGCCACCAACAGGACTGCTGTTGCTGCTGCTGCTGCCGCTGCCTTTTGGGGATGTGTCTTCAAATAGTACACACACACACACACTGCACCTTTCCCCTTTACAGGAAAATATTGGAGAAATTACCTGGGGAGGTGGGGGGGGGGTTAGAGTACACCTCTGCGTAGAACTCCAAGGAAGGTCTATGGGGGGAGAGAGAGAGGGCAGGAGGTCAGTCATTTGGAGATGGTGCCTGGGCTCCCATCAGTCCAGGGCTGTTCTCGGCAGCATTTAAGTTAGCTGAGTTCACTTCTAATCACTGTAAACAAAAGACACGATCAACGTTGGAAACACGTCTTTGATGTAATGTTTCTATTGGGACCTCGAGAACTCAGATAATTGATATTCAGATAATCGAGGTTCCTCTGTATTTAGAAATATAAAAAACACTTTTTTTTTAGCAAACCAACAAGTGTAAGAGTAAAAGATAACTGTGGATGGTAACAAACTGGGCCACTGCAGTAACAGACCTTGAGAATGCAAAGTCACAAACGTACAGTGTTGCAGCAAACATTTCAGAGATACCTAATAGTCCTGGTTGGTGAGACAATCCTGTGCCTAACAGTATTGTTTTTGCAAAACTGTGCTTACTTCCGAAACAAGCATTCATGCAGTTGCCTAAAGGAGTGTAACCTAATCGGGAGAATGCAATATAACTTAAACATAATAATTGAATATAATTACACATAATTTCACCCACTAGTAAGCTTCTTTGTCAGTTTCAAGGCCTGGAGAGTAAGACTCTGTGAGATAATAAAAGTTGCCTGTCAGGTTGTACTCAAAGATTTACAAATGCTTTCCACAGGAATTACCTGCTTACATGAAAATTAATTAATTAATATAACAATGAGGCTTTTAAGAATGACTCAAATGGATACATTACAACAATTTTCTCACCTTAAACTTGGTAATCCTAACTACACCCAAAATATCTGTAACTATATTTCTTTGCAAAGTAAAGCTAGTATTTTTGACCTTGACTCAGACTGTTCTCAGCAAATCTCTCCCAACCTTCACCCAAAAGATGTTTCCATATTTAGAGTTTGTTTGGGTTCAATTTAGCCATTTCTGATATAACCCACATAGTTACTGTCTTTAAATGGTTTCTCAGTGCCAGATTTTACAACAGGATTGTTTTTCTGACATGTATTACATTGACTATTTTATTAGCATGCCTCAGCCAGGATGATCAAACAATCATCCATGAGAAAGACGAGATGCTGCAGATCAGTGTCAAAGAGTGTGGTGCTGGAAAAGCACAGCCAGTCAGGCAGCATCTGGGGAGCAGGAGAGTTGACGTGTCAAGCATAAGCTCTCAATCAAGAATGAGGGGGTGGCCCAAGGGGGCTGAAAGATAAATGGGAGGAAGGTGGAGTTAAGGAGAAGGTAGCTGGGAATGCGATAGGTAGATGAAGATAGAGGTGAAGGTGATAGGTCGGAAAGGAAAATGGAGTGGATAGGTGGGAAGGAAGATGGACAGGTAGGACTGTTCAAGAGGGCGGTGCCCAGTTGGAGGGTCGGATCAGGGATAAGGTGGGAGGAGGGGAAATCGGGAAACTGGTGAAATCTACATTGATCCTGAATGGTTGGAGGGTCCCAAGGAGGAAGATGAGGCGTTCTTCATCCAGGCGTTGGGTAGCTAGAGTTTGGTGGTGGAGGAGATCCAGGACTTGCATGTCCTGGGCGGAGTGATAGGTGGAGTTAAAGTGTTCGGCCACAGGGCGATGGGGTTGTTTAGTGTGTGTCCTAGAGATGTTCTATGAAACTTTCCGCAAGTTGGCGTCCTGTCTCCCCAATATCGAGGGGACCACATCGAGAGCAATGAATACAGGAAGTGACGTGTGTGGAAGTACAGGTAAATCTCTGTTGGATGTGGAAGGATCCTTTGGGGCCTTGGACAGAGGTGAGGGGGGATGTGTGGGCACTAGTTTTGTACCTCTTGTAGCGGCAAGGGAAGGTACCAGGAGTGGAGGGTGGGTTGGTGGGGGGTGTGGACTTAACAAGGGAGTTGCGGAAGGATTGGTCTCTCCAGGGGTTTGTTTGTAGGTAGTGGATATGATGAAGGATGATGTGATGTATCCGGAGATAGGTGGGGTGGAAGGTGAGGACCTGTGGGGTTCTGTCCTTGTTGCATTGGAGGGGTGGGGTTTGAGGGCAGAGATGCAAGAAGTGAAGGAGATGCACTGGAGAGCATCGTCAACCACGTGGAAGGGGAAGTTCTGGTCTTTGAAGAAGGAGACGGTCTGGAATGTTCTACGGGGGAATTGGTTCTCTTGGGAGCAGATGTGGCAGAGGCAGAGGAATTGGGAATAAGGGATATCATTTTTACAGGAGGCAGGGTGGGAGAAGATGTAGTCCAAGCGGCCTGGGGAGTTAGTGGGTTTGTAGAAGATGTCCATGTTGAGTTGGTCGCTGGAAATGGAGATGGAGAGGTCCAGGAAGGGGAGGGAGGTGTCCGAGATGGTCCAGGTGAACTTGGGATCAGGATAAAAGGTGTCCATGAAGTTGTTGGACTGTTCAACCTCCTCATGGAAGCATGAGATGGCGCCGATACAGTCATCGATATAGCAGAGGAAAAGGTGTGGAATGGTGCTGGTGTAAATGCAGAAGACAGACTGGTCATATATCCAATGAAGACGCAGGCAGAGCTGGAGCCCATACGGGTGCTCGTAGTCTAGTGGAAGTGGGAGGATTTTAAAATAAATTGTTGAGGGTCAGGACCAGTTCAGCCAATTGAATTAATGTGTCAATGGAGGGGTACTGGTTGGGTCGGTGGAAGAGGAAGACGTGCAACGCTTGAAGGCCTTTGCCATGGCGGATGGATGTGTACAGGGACTGGATGTCCATGATGAAGATGAGGCGTTGGGTGCCAGGGAAATGAAAATCATGGAGGAAGTGGAGGACGTGAGTGTGTCCTGAAAATATATGGGAGATCCTGGACCAAGGGTGACAGGATGGTGTTAAGGTATGCAAAGATGAGTTCAGTGGGCAGGAGCAAGCCAAGAAAATGAGTTGACCTGGGCAGTCAGGCATGTGGATCTTGGGTAGGAGGTAGAACCAGTGGTGTGGGGTCCCCAGACTATGAGGTTGGAGGCTGTGGGTAGGAGATCTCCTGAGGTGAGTGATTTGGGAGATGATGGTTTGGTGATGGGAGATGAGGTCATTGTCGAGGATGCAGGAGGAGGAGGTGTCCGCGAGTTGGCTCCTGGCTGCAGCGGTATGCCATCCGACCACTGTGCTCCCCTTGTCTGCTGGTTTGGTAGTGAGATTGGGGTTGGAGCGGAAAGAGGGCTGCACTTTGTGAGTGTGAGAGGTTGAAGTGGGTGAGGGGGTGAACAGTTTGAGGCGGTCAATGTCACGGTGGCAGTGAGAAGTGAAGAGATCGAGGGCGGGTAACACACCAACATGGGGTGTCAAGGTGGATGGAGTGTGTTGGATGTGGGAGAAGGGGTCCTCAGAGGGTGGGCGGGAATCCTGATGGAAAAAGTAAGCATGGAGGCAAAGGTGGCGGAAGAAAAGCTCAATGTTAGGAGGGCAGAAGCGATGCCTTCGGTGGCAAGCATGGGGCCGAAGTGATGTAACACATGACGTTTGTGAAGTCATCGGTGGTGTTCCGGTGAATGATGTCGGTGGGTCAGAATGACTAAGGCAGCAGCAACTACAGGGGCGAACGTGACATGCCAGATAGACTTTGCAGTGGTTTTAGCAGCGGTGGATCTTGCAGCAGTCACGAAGGCGGTCGTCTTACCGATGATCGTGGAGGCAGTGTAGTCGGCAATGGCTGTGGTCTGTGGGCCAGCGGGGATGGAAGTGACGTCACCATTTGCCGCAGTGGTAGCGGCTATAGTGGACGTATGGTTAATGACATCTGAGCAGTTCCAGAGGCCAGGAGAAGCTTTTGGGATGATTAAGGAATCCTGAGTTTGGAGTTAAGTACATGAAAGTTTGGTGTACTTGCACTCTTTGATGTCCAATATGGTGGAGAAAAAGTGTTTGTTGTGTGTGTGGATTCTTCTAAGGATAAAGAACAGCAATAGTCCTTTGCAGGTCTGGGAGGGTGTGGCCCTTAGCTGGAGCAGGGCTGACTGCAGAGAGTGTAGGTGCATGGCTACGAGCGTAAAGTGAAGTATCCAGAGGGAGAACTGTTTCTGGAGACTTTGGATTTGCTGTAGGTAGTGGTTGTCCTGGTCAGGTCCAAATTGTAATGGTGTGAATGTAGTCTGGAGTCAACGTAGGATTGGTCGGTTCTGTAGGCAGGCACTGAGGAAGGAGATGTGTCTGTGGTAATGAGTCTGCTTCAGGACATGGCTGAAGAGCTGCAGGGTAGAGGAGATGACCTGGGGGGTGCAGTGAGAAAGAGAAAGAGAGAGAGAGACTCACTGAGGTCTTTGTAGAAGGGAGGAGAACTTCTTCAATGTGCGCATCCTTGGAAAAGACTTCACAGTACATTTATAACCAACTAGGAGAAAGTGAGGACTGCAGAGGCTGGACATCAGAGTTGAAGCGTGTGGTGCTGGAAAAGCACAGCTTGTCAGGCAGCATCCAAGGAGCAGGAGAGTCGATGTTTCAAGCATAAGCCCTTCATCAGGAATGGTGGGGGGGGGGGGGGTTGCCCAAGGGGGCTGAGAGATAAATAGCACAGGATAGAGCTGGGGGGAAGATAGCTGGGAATGTGATAGGTAGATGAAGGTGGGGTGTGTTGGTGATAGGTTGGAGAGGAGGGTGGAGTTGATTGGTGGGAAGGAAGATGTAGAACCAGACACCACCACCAAAGATATATTTCCCTCCATATCCCTATTTGTTTTCCGGAGAGACCATTCCTTCCGCGATTCTCTTGTTAGGTCCACACCCCCCACCAATCTACCCTCCACCTCTGGCACCTTCCCCTGCCACTGCAAGAAGTGTAAAACCTGCACCCACACACCACCCCCACCCCCCCCCACTTCCGTCCAAGGACCCAAAGAATCCTGCCACATCTGACAGTACAGCTGACCTGTACTTCCACACACATTGTTTCCTGTGTCTGGTGCTCTCAATGTGGAAGACGGGGTGCCAACTTGTGGAATGTTTCAGAGAAGATCACTGGGATACATGCACTAAATAACTCTACCATCTTGTGCCGAACACTGTAACTCCCCCTCTCATTCCACCAAGGATATGCAAGTCTTGGGCCTCCTCTACCACCAAACTCTAGCCACCCAATGCCTGGAGGAAGAATGCCTCATCTTCCACCTTAGGACCCTCCAACCAGATGGGATCAATGTGGATTTCACCAGTTTTCCCCCTGTTTTATCCATAGCTTCCAACTCGGCACTTCCCTCTTGACCTGTCCTAACTGTCCACCTTCCTTCCCACCTATCAGCTCCACCCTCCTCTCTGACCTATCACCTTCATCCCCACCTTCATCTGCCTATCGCATTCCCAGCTACCCTCCTCCCAGCCCCACTCCCATCCCATTTATCTCTCAGCCCCTTTTGGCCACCCCACCGCCATCCCCATTCCTGATGAAGAGCTTATGCTCGAAACATCAACTCCCCTGCTCCACAGATGCTGCCTGACTGGCTGCGCTTTTCCAGCACCACACTCCTTGACTCTGATCAAATAATCATTACAACTTAAAAATAAGTAAAAGGAAAATTAAACATAATGTTTCCCTTGCATCAAAAATTAGGTATTTGTGGAATTATCGAGTGTCGATATTGACTGTTAGGAATTATCAGAGGGCAGGGATGATTTTCCCCATTTACATTTAGTTCTAAAGAGGCTCAAATGTGGTCCTGGTGTGGTGTTATGCTGCAACAGCCATTTAGTCTGCCTTTACCATAAAGCACCATCTTGTTAATTGAACGAAAACATGCACTATAAACCACTGCCAGAAAGAGTTGTGTGCTGACTGATATTCAGCTCCTCATTTATTGACCGGAGCCGATCATGACTCTGACCGGCACAAGCGGCTGACTGAATAAATACAAGTCCCTAGATGTGTATCAAAGGCTGCCTTTGACTTACTGCAATAGGACCCACTGAGTAAAGGCTACCTCCCTTGGCTCGAGTGAGGCCAGCTCTATCCAAAAACAGAAAGAACTGCAGAGACAAAAATAGAAATTACTCAAAAAGTTCAGCTTTTTCAGTTCTGGCAGCATCTGTGGAGAGAAATCAGAGTTAACGTTTTGGTTCAAGTGACCCTTCTTCAGAAGGGCAGGACAATCTTCCTGGATTTGTGTCTGCACAAAATGGCAGTGCAAGACAGAAATTATGTGAGCCTAGTAGCTCGGGCTGAGGAGGTTGTGAGCACTATGACATTGAATGAAGAGCACTGAAGGGCATTCTGGTCCTGGATGCATGTCCCTTGACCTTCTGATGTCCTTGTTGCAGCATTACAACGATAATTGCCAGTGCAACGCAAGGTGCGGTTTGAAGTGCAGATTCCTTTAAGTGGATCAGAGATGTGTCATGAGGCTTCTTAGAGGTTAACACATCAGATACCAATGTCCATGTACAAGATGTGCATTGGCTGGTGCCCATGGTACATGTCCTGAGATCTTATTGCTCGATATCCAATGTGGAGGTCCTTCAGACAAAAGAGCACACTGAAGCTGCCAGGTATCATTAAATAATCATTACATGTCGAGATTTCTCAATGTCCACCTTGTCCAGTGGGTTCTGTGACATACAAATTTGAATATTAATGAGGTGAGATAGAACATAGATCATAGAAAAGTACAGCACAAAACAGCCTTTTGGCCCATGATTAATCCTGATTAGATTAGATTACCTACAGTGTGGAAACAGGCCATTCAGCCCAACAAGTCCACACCGACCCTGCCGAAGCGTAACCCACCCAGACCCATTCCCCTACATTTACCCCATCACCTAACACTACGGGCAATTTACCATGGCTAATTCATCTAACCTGCACATTTTTGGACTGTGGGAGGAAACCGGAGCAAACCCCCGCAGACACGGGGAGAATGTGCAAACTCCACACAGACAGTTGCCTGAAGTGGGAATTGAACCCAGGTCTCTGGCTCTGTCAGGCAACAGTGCTAACCACTGTGCCACCATGCTGTGATGTAAAATGCATTAACGTAACTTTCACACCCCTCAATTCACTGCTCTCCATGTGCATATCCAGTGGTCATTTAAATGTCCTAATGACTTTGCTTCCACCACCACTGGCAACGCATTCCATGCATTCACAACTTTCTGCGTAACGAACCTTCCTCTGGCGTCCCCGCTATACCTTTCTCCGAATATCTTAAAATTATGACCCCTCGTGCCAGTCAATCCTGCCCTGGGGAAAAGTCTCTGGCTATTGGCTGTATCTATGCCTCTCATTACCTTGTACACCTCGATCAGGTCACCTCTCTTGCTCCTTCTCTTCAGAGAGAAAAGTCTGAGCTTAGTCAACCTTTTTTCATAAGGCAAGCCCTCTAGTCCAGGCAGCATCCTGGTAAACCTTCTTTGCACCCTCTCCAAAGCCTCTGTATCTTTCCTTTAGTAGAACGACCAGAACTGGATACAATATTCCAAGTGTGGTCTCACCAGGGACTTGTAGAGCTGCAGCAAAACCTCGCAGCTCTTAAACTCAATCCCCCTATTAATGAAATCCAAAATACCATATGCTTTCTTAACAACCCTATCCACCTGGGTGGCAACTTTGAGGGATCTATATACTTGAAAAACAAGATCCTTCTATTCTTCAACACTGCCAAGAATCCTGTCCTTAATCCTATATTCAGCATTGGGGTTTGACCTTCCAAAATGCATCACTTCACATTTATCCAGGTTGAACTCCATCTGCCATTTCTCAGCCCAGCTCTGCATCCTGTCTATGTTGCACTGCAGCCTGCAATAACCCTTGATATTATCAATGGCATCTCCAACCTTTGTGTCATCTGCAAATTTACTAACCCACCCCTCAACCTTCTCATCCAAGTCATTTATAGAAACTACAAAAAAGCAGAGGCCCAAGAACAGAGTCCTGCGGGACACCACTCAACACTGACCTCCAGGCAGAATACTTTCCATCTACAACCACTCTCTGCCTTCTCTCAGCCAACCAATTCTGAAAATTGAAAGTTGGACTGTTAATTTAAGGAATAGAACAAGCTAGAATCCCCTTCAATTGGCACATTGCTGAAGGAAGACGATGGCAGGAGGGTGACAGAGTAGTGTGACAGGTGGGAGATGGGGTAGGGTGCCAGGTGGATGAGAAGATTATGTGGCAGGTGAATCAAGGCCAGCTGGGAGGATAGGATGTGGGGGGCGGGTGAGTGCTCAAGGTATAGGGCTGTGGCCTTGGGGGTTGTTGGAACTTGGGTGATTACGAGCCAGATCAGAATGCTATGAATTGGAGATTGTACCTGTAGGTAATCGGTGAGGGGTGTGGTTGTTAGGACATGTTGGAAAGAGCTGGGAGATTCAGGCTGGAGATAGGTGCTGAATGTTGATGGGGTCATCAGAAAGTGGGAATTGGGGTGGCAGTTAAGGTTGGTTTGGGAGCAGGTGCTCAGGTAGGTGGTGCGCTGGCATGGGCTGGAGAGTTGTTTCTGTCAGGCAAGGAATGATTGGGATAGGTGTTGAGTCAGAGGTCAGAGGTCAGGGGTCATCTTTCAGCTTCAACATGTGCTGGGTTAGTGAGTTGACTCTGGTTGGGGAAAGTGGTACTGGTTGCCTATGAGATATGCAGTGGGAGGTCAGTGTCAGTGATTTGGAAGGGGCATTAATTTTATATTTAGCAAGAAATAGACCAGGTTTTAATTCCTCTCACAATTTCTGACAAAATATTGAGGTGAATCAGTCAGAATCCACTGCAGTATCTGAGTCTAACTTCAGCAGATTTCAAAAACTGAGTTATTCCCCATTGGAGGGTTCAGATCCTGGTAGATAGTGCATTGGGATGTCCACATAATCTTAACACATATCTTCCACAGTATGTCCAGTCGCTGTGTATCTGTAGATTAGAAGATCTGGACCAAGTATTGAATGCAGAATTAGTCTATTTGTCTCAATCAGTTCATGTCCACAATTAAATGGTTCCAGTCACATTTACCAACCCTGTTCCTAGATTCCTTCAATTCTTTTTCCTTGCTTCATCGGTCTAATCTTATCTTAAATGTTGAAACAGTTTCTGCTTTAATTGCTGACACTTAAGTGAATTCCATAGTCTTTGAAATCCCTATGTACAGAGATTTCTCCAGATCTCTGTTCCAGAATGTTTTAAAGTTAATCTTGTACCCATTGTTACAATCACCATGCAAACTGATAACTTTAAAAAGATTTGAATTCTGAGTGATTAACGTAAAGCAATTGCACTATATAATTTTAAATTTTAAACCTTTTACTGTAACAAACAAGCTAAAATCAACATTGGCTTAAAATCCACAGTGCACACCTAATACACTAATCTAAAAAAAAATTCCTGATTAATTTCTGAATTTGACTGATAATCCCACACCATAATTACACATAGTGGCTCACTCCCTCAGGAGCTGTAGTCTTTACAATGTTTCGAAGTTGGGTAGAGTATTTGTGATTTGGAAGATAGGGTGTTAAATTTGATGTTTATAAAGTGATAGTGGGGAAGAACGTGTGGTCCCTTTAAAAAATGTTTCTTTCTATCCTTGACAATTTGAAAATCAGTATCTGTGGGCAGCAGCTTGCCAGTTGCAGGTGCTCAATTTGAAACATTTATATCAAAAGGCTATACTGTTAGCAGGCAAAACAGCATTTTTACCAAGCAACAGAATTTTAAAAATTTAGCCAATTAATTTAAACCAGGGACTTGGAGACTAAGGACCAAGTAAATTTAAATCTGATGATTTTGACCTAGAACCTAGAACCAGGAGAAAGTGAGGACTGCAGATGCTGGAGATCAGAGTCGAAAAGTGTGGCACTGGAAAAGCACAGCAGGTCAGGCAGCTTCCGAGGATCAGGACAATCGACATTTCAGGTATAAGCCCTTCATCAGCCTGACCTGCTGTGCTTTTCCAGTGCCACACTTTTCAACCTAGGACCGATCCCAATTGTTAAGAAATGAATAGGTCATCATGGGTATAAAGAAGAGGGCATTTGAAAATTGGCAGAGAGCAAACTGCCAACTGAAGAGATTGACTCTCTCAGCTCTCAGAGTAACCATCATCTGACTAAAGGTACAGCAGCACTCTTAGCTAATAATCCTGACACCAGAATTCACAGAGAAAGGCATTCCTGATGGAGGAGACATTTCTGAAAGAACATCAATGGACAAGATACAAAAAAGTCTGGAAGCCATGGCTGTAATTTTGAGTGACTAAATCTATTGTTTTGTTCTATAAGTATTGTATTTATTAGAGCAGCATAACATTATAATTTTGTTTTATTTGGGATTAGTTAATAGTTAGAGGGGAATTGTTCGGTTTGTTAGTAATTCTGTCAATTTGTTCACTCTTGGAGTTAGATAACTAAATTGTTACTTGATGATTGTAGAGTGAGTGAAAGGATTTCATTTCATTTAATCAATCCTTCATGACAGGTTTGGGGGGGTGGGGGGGGGGAACGGTGAGAGGCAGGTCATACCACGTTTCATACTTCTTTCACAGATTATGAGGTGAGGTGAGGTGCATCTCTCTGTGTGTTTCGGTTTCAGATACTGTGGGAGTGGTGGGGGTGGTGGGGGTGGTGGGGGGGGGGGGGGGGGGGTGGGTGGAGGTCGACCTCTGCTTCATAGCAACAACATATAATCCAAAGTTATTAACAAGGAACATAGTCGTGCACCTTAATAATTCTTTGACTCTTTAATGTACTATGTCCTCAAAAGTTATTTCCATCAGTCTTCTGAAAATCTCTAAATGTTTTCCAGCAGCAATTTCCAGACTTTCTCCTGACCTTGTCAGGGCAAATCTTCCAGTGACCTTCAATCTCCCCAGTTTCCATACCTTCAGTGAGAGAACTAGCCTCCACCAGCATTCTGCCTGGTAACTAGGGTGTTTCCCCCTTGCTCTCAACAACAGTAATAGTTTTCCCGTCTGCCTCTTTACCCATTTCTCCTCTTTTTTCGGCATATTTTTAATCAGACTGGCTGATGGACTGAAAGTCTATCCATGCAAAGTGCTCTATTTTCATCTTTTTATACAGATGTTGAACCTGGCATGTGGATTTTAATAGTACTGGCCCTGGGTCTCCTGCACACAAGCTTATCATCAGAGAGAATTAGCAGCAGTTCACATGCCCCTCTTCATTATTCTATTTTACCTTAATTCAGAAAGGCAGTTTAAAACAAACTTTTTATAACATCTACACTTTGGCTTCTCATCTTAATCCAACAATTACTGGCAGTAGTCTGGATTCATCTACCTTGTCAATTATCTGCATTACATCACCTTGAAATCTGTATTTTTGCAAAGAAAAAGGAGACAAGAGGCAGAGTTCAATAGTCTCTTTAAAAAAAGGGTGGAGGAATGGATTGCTGGATTAACCCTCATCCATTGCTTCTGATGCAGGTAGCACTCCAACCTCATATGTTGGTAAAATCAAATTACTGCACGTGCTGGAATCTATTGGAAACAATAAATGCTGGAGATCACAGCGGGTCAGACAGCATCCATAGTGAGAGAGCAAGCTAACATTTTAAATCTAGGTGACTCTGTTATTGGCCTGCTTTCTGGTTGGCCTTAGGGCATCCTATTGCAGGAAAGAAGAAATTCTCCACCTTTCTGGTGAGTGCTTTCTTTTGGAGCTTAAAAGGTTTATGTGGGTGCCATTGACGGCACTCTAGACATTGGTAAAGCACGCATTTGTGTAAAATTGGATCATTCTGCCTTGTCACTGACTCGCTGCGGTACAAAAGTGATGAATCTTTACCAAAAACTCTGTAGTCTCTGGCGAAAGGCTTTCTTGTTGTGGAATTAGGGGCTGATAAGACAGTGAGCCCTCTGCTGGATTGAAATAAGCCTGGGTGATAGAAGCTGAGCTTGGTGGTCAGGCACCTTTGTAATCACAGACAAAGTACTGTGAACAGAAGAGTATGACTACAGGTCCTCAGTTATCTTTTGTCCAATACACCCTTCTTCAATACTTTTCCTCACAAAGGCCCTTATGCAGTCTATTGTATGTATATTCGAGACATTGGATGATATGTGGTGAGCGTTCTCAGGACTTGTCATGTGGGCATTAGAGGTAAGTGATTTCGACTCCGATATGAAAGTACTTCAAATTGCTTCCACAACTGGTCATACACCTGAGGTCACCTAACCAGCAAGCACCAGCTTAAACACCAGGGTCACCCTACTGATTTTCATGTATGACTACTGCTTAAATCACAAGGCTGAAATGGAACATTTAAACGTGCGGTCAATTTGTTAAATGGTGTGGCTGTGAAGAGCTGTGTAAATTACACAATGACATATTTATTCAGATTAGTGTAAGCCTGCTTCGAATAATAAATATAGAATAACTGAAAAGCAAGTTAATAGTGGGCACGATATAGACAGACTATGCCTCTACCTATTTGGATTAGTGCTTCTGTCCAATATAATCAGACTCTTTTTGAAATGCAGGGTATGCTGCATGTTTGTGTTTGATTATGAATTAGCAACAAAGGCAATTTAGCTGACTGGATATACTTCAGTGATCATGGGATGTTATCCTTGAACCCAAGCCTGCAGGGTTGCTTGCCTCTTGCGATAATTTGATCAGCATCAACAGATTTGCAAATTTGAACTATTAAGTGTGAGTTAAGTAATGCAAATTTGAGCATGGAAATTTGATTCCAATGCTTTATTAATGTGTTGAGTAATAATTTAAATGTGAAAATATTAATAATATAATTGCTGATTAAATCAAATTACTCATGACCTCCAAAGTGGAAATAGGTCATGTGTAAAATAGCTGCAGCCTCCTTAGTGCCGGAGGACAGCTACAGGTATTCATTTTCATGATTTACTTGTAGGGGATTTTTTTTCCCCCTTTGTGACAGAAAACAGAGTAAAACCAGATGCTTTTCTGTTCTTTGATCAGGCTGCTTGTAGACAGCCAGGCTGCCTCCTAGCACTCCTTTAAATGAAGTTTGCCAGCACCAAAATGAGCTGGTCAAACTCAGGAATTACAGTCCTTGCGCCCTGCTGAATAGCTGTCATCATGGTAATAGGAAACTGAGCTGAAATGTACATTCATTTGAAGGGTAAATATACTATAATAACAGACGCAGTGTTAAATATCCCTTGTGCTAGTCTCACTCCTCTGAGAACTGGAGACACACTAAAGGAGAGTAGTGCCCTCTACTGGAAGATACGTAAAACATTAAAGCAATTATCACAAGGTTGGGCACTTTACTAAAGGTTCAGGTTTATACCTTACCTGACAAAACCCAACATCACTAGGTGTAAACAACGTTTCAGGGTGAAAAAAATTGGCCTCCATTCAAATGTTTAGTTTGTTTCAGTCCATGTTTATTCAGTCTCTCCACCTCAAAGAATGAGATCAATAAAATGACCTTTACCAATTAGGAGATCAAAAACAGTCTGACAGCACACTGTTTTTAAAAAAAATCTCCTGTGGCTTTCAGCTACCAGCGACATTGTTGAATCTGATATCACATACAACAACTCATAGTTTACATATAATCTTTAAAGTAATAAAACATTCCAAGGTATGTCTGTTACAATACATTGATGGGGGATTTTGACAATAGCATACAATAGCTGATGACATTACGAGAAGAAAGCATCACTTCTGTCTTCTTGCTTTTTCCCATTTCTTACGTGAAGTTCAAAAATCTAGACTAGTGCATAGGAGATATGTCAGGTAAAACATTAAGCCAAGACTCCATTTGGATTGACAGTTGGATGTAAAAGATTCCATGGGTCTACTTGAGGGCTCTCATGATTCGTGTTAGTGTCTCTACCTCTGCATCAGGAGGCCTAAGTTCAAGACTCACTTGCTCCAAGGGTGTGTAATAACATCTCTGACCAGATTGATTCAAAACTATCTTCATAAAATGCAATTTCGATACACGAATTCTTGTCACAAAAAGTTAAACTTAAAATAAAAATGCCGGTGTCAAGCTCAGGAGGCGTGTTGTTCTATAGCAGGGAACTTTTCAGTTGTGATACCCATCACCAGCTGGCAATGTTAAAGAGCCTCCTGGTTAAACAGTAAAACTCAGCTTCAGCCCAAACTTTCTGAACCAATTCCATTGCCACTAATATTGACAATAATGCTAAAGGTGCTTTTCAATTTAACTTTCGCTTGTAATCATTTCACATTACATGTTTCACTTTATTAATGTGTCATCATTATTTGTTGAGACTAGCTTAGTCATAGGATCAAATGTACTTGGCAGGATTGTATTGTTGCTTAACAGAGAGTTAACGGCATTAATTTATTGTGGAAGAAAAAGAGTATGAGGTGGAATTTTATAGTGTTTGGAGTGATGTAGGTTACAATGAGATTTGTGGTAGAATGAAAAGCTTGGTAAGGACAGGAGCTGGGCCCATCCTCCAGGTTACGTAGACTGGGCTGACAATTGTGAAGGGGGATACTGAATTAGTGGTGCTGGAAGAGCACAGCAGTTCAGGCAGCATCCAACGAGCAGCGAAATCGACGTTTCGGGCAAAAGCCCTTCATCAGGAATCCTGATGAAGGGCTTTTGCCCGAAACGTCGATTTCGCTGCTCGTTGGATGCTGCCTGAACTGCTGTGCTCTTCCAGCACCACTAATCCAGTATTTGGTTTTCAGCATCTGCAGTCATTGTTTTTACCCAATTGTGAAGGGGGGCCAACTGTGTCATTAAGATGATTCTAGGTAATGTATGGATGGGAAGGTGGTCATGTGATAGCAGGGTTTTGTCCACAGGCATGTGCAGTCTGACAGGTGAGGGACAATAAATGTCATAATAGGTACGGACACCTGATAGGTCAGGAGCTGAGAAGGGAAGGTGAGCAGAACCATGGTCAGTGGACAGAATGGGTGGCGACCTGAGTGTGTAAAGTCTCTGAGGTTAACAGGAAGGGCTGTCAGAAAGGGAATCTCCATGTGCAGTGCCTCACTGACATGTAGAAGTGGAAGGGGATGCAATACCTTCCAATGTGAGGCCCTTTAAAGGGAAACAATGTTACATACAGACAGGACAGGACCTAACCTGTAAGGTTCCTAATCTCTTACCATCTGGGCACTGGCCTCCAATGTGTCATTATCTTTACTGGTGGGTGGGCCACAGGCAGCCCTGCTGATGCTTCCTCTGTGACATCTGTACTCCCATCCTCAGAGGTCAAGGAGGTGGTTTCCAGCATAACTGGCCATTTCCCTGCAGTGGTAGTGGTGGTTGTGCCACCTGATCTTGAAGACAACAGAGAGTGAAAGCATCACAACCAGTGGTTAGAAGTGATCTGTAATGAATGACACTGAATGGTTATGGTGAGAGTTGCAGTGGAGTGAAGAATGGTATTACTCAGTTGGTGAGACAGAGATGTCTTGGCAGGTATATCCCAGCCTTCTTCTGCTAGCCATTACTCCATACCATTGAGATGACACTGACCCAGTACTGACTTTGGACCAGGCTATCAGGGTCTGGTGTCATAACCTCCTCTATTCATCCTACAGGAGAGGACTCCTTTACTTTGCACCACCCCATCAATCAGTATTCCAGGTCCCTGTCAGAGAACTGTGGCACCATCTTCTCCTCCAACATATTCAGTTTCTGTCCTTGACTGAGTAGGGCAACTTCCTGCTTGGTAGTGCTCCACCAGGTGCATAGTTGCCTTTTAGTTGTGGTGCAGATGTTGGTCTTTTGGCAAATATCACCATAGCCCATGTCACTCAAAACTCTAATATTCCACCCAATGATTCTGATATTGAAGGGGTCTTTGTGGAGTAAGCAAGCTTTGGAAATGTGGAGAGCATGGTGATGCGAAATCTCAACTGTTTAACGGTGGATGGAGATGCAGAGATGAAGTCAGCTACATGTTTGCAGTATGTCAGCCATTTCTTGATCCTATGAGTCCCTTTATAATTTATTTGCATGCCTTGAATAGTCATAAGTTTAAAACTTTATAAAATTGTGTCCTATCTTCACAACGAAGTCAGCAGCACATGAGAAAGTCATTGTGTTCTCATATGGGTTCTTCGAGTATTTATATAAGCTCAGGCCAGACTTCATAGTAATTGTTAAACTATGTTTTGATTCATTGCACATAATGGTAAGGTTACAGATCGGAATGCTCTGACCTGCAGAACATTACCACATGACTACTGAGGTCACCATAACATCTGAGCTCACCTCGGAGGCTTCTGGAAAGAAAGCAAGTCAGCTATGATGGGAGACATCAGTGGAATGCACAGGCAGTTACCATTGGTGCAGGTAAAGACTTCTCTTGAGTGAAAGTGATTAAACAGCATAGTGAACCAGAAGGGTTAGTGGTGTCAAGGTTTGTGGTTAAGACATTGCAGGAAATATTGAAAGATAGGGGTTGAGCCTTGTTGCAAGGTGAATGCAGCAGTACAGATGGAGTGAGTGTATGGTATTGGAGAAAAGGTGGTGACAGTTATGCTGGTGGTGTGAGGAATTGACCTTCCTCCTACATTGCTGGCCACTTATCCAGGTCACTGAGGCACTGCTGTCCCAGGTAGAGGCTTTGGTCCGGGTTGACATGGTCTAATGTGGTGAAAACGTACCAAGGCTGGGGGATCTTCAACATACACCACCAACAACAGCACAACTGATCGAGCTGGTTGGGTCCTAGAGGAATTATTTGCTATATTGGGTCTGCAGCAGATGGTGAGGGAACCAACCAAAGACATACCTGGCCTTATCCTGACCAATCTGCCAGCTGCAGATGTATCTGTCCATAACTGTAAGACCACCACACTGGCCTTTTGGAGATGAAGGTCAGCAAGCCAGGCAGCATCCGAGGAGCAGGAGAATCGACATTTCGGACATAAGCCCTTCATCAAATTCCTGATGAAGGTCTGATGCCCGAAACATCGATTCTCCTACTCCTCAGATGCTGCCTGACCTGCTGTGCTTTTCCAGCACCACACTCTCGACTCTGATCTCCAGCATCTGCAGTCTTCACTTTCTCCTTTTGGAGATGAAGTCCCATTTTCGCATTGAGAATACCCTCCATCCTGTTGTGTGGCACAATGACCATGTTAAATGGGAGAGAGTTCAAACAGGTCCAGCAACTCAAGACTCAGCATCCATGAAGCACTGTGGGCCATCAGCAGCAGCAGAACTGTACTCCAGCACAATCTGGAACTTTGTGGCCTTGCATATCCCCAATCTACCATTATCATTAAACCAGGGAATCAACCCTGGTTCAATGGCGAGTGCAGAAGGGCAAGCCAGAGCAGCACCAGGCATACATGAAGCTGAGGTGTCAACTTGATGAAGCCACCAAAAGAGACCGAACAGCGAACAGCGAACAGTTGTATGCCGAACAGCGCAAGCGGCAAGTGTAGACAGCGCTAAGCAATTTCACAACCAACTGATCTGATCTAAGTTCTGCAATCCTGCCACAACCAGTCATGGATGATTAAACAACTCACAAGAGTTGTTTCACAAATATCCCCAGTGGTGCTGATGGGGGTGTTGGGCAGCACATTGGTGCAAAAGATAAAGCTGAAGCATTTTCAACAATCTTCACCCAGAAAGTGCTGAGTGGATGATCCATCTTGGACTTCTCCGGTGGTCCCTAGCATTACAGATACCAGAGTTCAACCAATTTGATTCACTCCACATGATAGCAAGCAATGGTTTGATGCACTGAAAACTGCAAAGGCTATGGACCTTGACAATGTGCAAGCAATAGAAGATCTGTGCTCCAGAACTTTCCATATCCTTAACCAAGCTGGTCCAGTGCAGTTACAACATTGGCATCTTCCCAACAATGTGGAAAATTGTATGATATGTCCTGTATACAAAGCCCAACCTGGCCAATCACTGCCCTATCAGTCTGCTCTTGATCGTCAGTGAAGTGATCGAAGGTGTTATAAATAGTGTTATCAAGAAGTACTTGCTCAACAATAACCTGCTCAATGGTGCCCAGTTGGATTTCATTACGGCCCTCAGCTCCTGACCTTATTCCAGCCTTTGTTCAAACATGGAAAAAAGAGCTGAATTCCAGAGGTAAACTGAGATTGACTCCTTTGACATCAAGGCTGCATTCAATTGAATATGGTGTCATGGACCTTTGCAAAAGTTGGAATCAAAGGTATCAGGGAGCAAAATTTCTGCTGATTGGAGTAAGACCTGACACATAGGAAGATGTTTTTTGTTATTGGAGGTCAGTCTTCTCAGCTCCAGGGCACCTCTGCAGGAGTTCCTCAGAGAACCTGGGCCCAACTATCTTCAGCTGTTTCATCAATGACCTTCCCTCCATCATAAGGTTAGAAGTGGGGCTTTCATCCATTCATGACTCTTCAGAGTCCAAACTGGACAACATCCAGTCTTGGGCTCATGGTTAACAAGTTTAATTCTTGCCACACAAATGCTAGACAATCATCATCTCCCATATAAGACAATCTAACCACCAGCCCTTGACATTCAATTGTGTTAACATTGCTAAATCCCCCATTATCAACATCCTAGAGGTTACCACTGACCTGAAACTCAATAGAACATTGGGGGCATAGCTTTAAATTAAGGGGGGGTAGATATAGGACTGATGTTAGGGGTAGGTTCTTCACTCAGCGAGTCGTAAGTTCATGGAATGCCCTGCCAGTAGCAGTAGTGGACTCTCCCTCTTTATGGGTATTTAAGCGGGCATTGGATAGGTATATGGAGGATAGTGGGTTAGTGTAGGTTAGGTGGGCTTTGATCGGCGCAACATCGAGGGCTGAAGGGCCTGTACTGCGCTGTATTCTTCTATGTTCTATGTTCTATAACATATAATTGCAGTGGCTACAAAAACAGGCTGGAGGCTAGGAATATTGAAGTGAGCAACTCACCTTCTTACTCCCCAAAACCTGATCACCATCTACAAGGCACAAGACAGGAGCGTGATGGAATACTCCACACTTGCCTGGATGGGTGTATCTCCAGCAATATTCAACAAATTTGACTCTATTCAGGACAAAGCATTCTGCTTGATCGGCAACACATCCACAAACATCCACCTCCAACACTAAGATGTACTGCAGAGTTTCAGCCAAAATCCTTAGACAGTGCCTTCCAAACCCATGATCACTTCCATCTGGAAGGACAAGAGTAGCATATATGTGGGAATACTACCATCTGCAACATCCCCTGCAAGCCACTCACCATCTACCAAAAAGGCAATAAGACCATAAGAGCATCACATGTATAAGCAGACGTAGGCCATTCAGCCCATTGAGTCAGCTCTCCCATTCAATGAGATCAGCTGAACTGATAATCCTCAACTCCACTTTCCTGTCTTTTACCATAACCTTTGATCTCCTTGCTGATTAAATATCTGTCTATCCCCGCATTGTATATTTTGTTTCAATTATCAAATGTACTTTAATTGGTTTCAATGGGGAGGCAGAAATGACCACACAAATTATCCTTCTCCATCCCATTGGACATTGCTGGTGCCAAGATGGGATCTTGTAACTGACAAAACCAGTGATGTCAATATTTGTGAGTCTGCCATGCCACATACATTTCTAACCCTGTAGTGTCAGCATTGTTTATCCTTTGTTACAGACAGATGTCTTACTACCCATATGAAGTTGTAATTAGGCAACATTTAGATTAGATGAAAACAGAAAATATTGTAGATGCATAGAATGTTTGAAAATAATTCTGATAGTGAGTTGCAACCTACATTTTTGTAGAAATTTAGATTTTAATGAAACTACTGGATAACTGCAAAAAACTTTTTTCAGATTTCCTCAATTTGGAGATCTTCTTTCATCACAAGTATTTGAGGCCATTAAATGTACACGCAGAAGTATGAAAAGAGGTTCATTGACATTGAGTGGGAACACTGCTGATCTTATCATCCTCAGCACTATTTTTCTGACGTTTCCCCATAACCTTTAATTCCTTTACTGAATAAGAGTCTATCTCAGCCTTGAGTATAATTAATGATCCAGCCACTATAACCTTCTGTGGTAAAGAATTCCACAAATTTACTGCCCTTTCAGGAAAGGTAAATCCTCCTCATCTATGTCCTAACCAGGCAACCCCTTAATCTGAGATTCTGCTCTCTGATCCTAGACTGTCTCACAAGAATAAATAACCCTCCAGCTTCCACACTGGAAAAAGCCCCCGATAATCTTGTCTGTTTCAATAAAGTAGCCTCTAATTCTTTAAAACATCAATGAGTACAGGCACAGCCTACTCAACGCCTTCTCATAAGAAAATCCCTCTATATATTGTGGTCAATTTAGTGAACTTTCCCTGGACTTTTTCAATGCTAGTATATCTTTCTATAGATAATAGGACCAAAAGTGTTCACAATATTGGACCATAACCGAGCTAGTTTTGTGTATAGTTTCAGCAAGATCTCCCTACTTTGATATTCTATTTTCTTTTGAAATAAAGGCCATTGTTCCCATTGTTATCCTTATTACCTGCTGAATTTATATGTTCTCTTTTTGTGATTTATTCAATAGGACTCCAAAATTTCTATTTGCTGCATATTTCTGCAATCTTTCTCCATTTATGTAATATCCATCTCCTCTCTTCTTTCTGCCAAAGTGTATAACGATAGATTTTCCAACATTGTATTCCACTTGCCAAGATTTTGCTTACTTGCTTAAACAGTCTATCCCCTCTGCAGACTCTGTCATCTTCACCAGTTATGTTCCCACCTATTTTTACATAATTAGCAAACTTGACATTCATTTCCCTCATCCAAGTCAATCATGCATATTGTAAATAACTGTGACCCCAGCACAGATCTCTATGACACCACTAGTTACAGGTCAGTGTCTAAATTGCCACCCTTTGTCCAACCCTCTGTCTTTTATTAGTTTGCCAGTCCTCAATCCATATTAATTTATTATCCCAAAAACATAAGCTCTTATCCTATTCAGTAGCCTGATGTGATGCTTTCTTAAATTTCTGCTCGAAAACCAAATGCTCTGCATCCACTGCATCCCATTGATCTATCCTGTGCACTACACCTTCAAATAAAGAGCCATTAATTTTTCAGTTTAAACATTTATTCCCCTTTGATTCTATTGCTGCTGTTTTCTATATTTGTACATTTTATATCTTCCTGTATGACTCTGAATATTGCTATCCAAACAGTTGCCCTGTGACACAGCCTTATCCTTTTGCTTTGTGAGCCTACATTTCCCCTCTCCCAAAACCTTCACCCACCCCCTAATTAGTTTAAAGTCCTCTCTACAGGCCAATTAATTTGATTTGCCAAGGACATTGGATCTGGCACCGTTCAAGTGAAGCCTGTCCTACCTGAACAGCTCACTAATACCCCAGTTCTGGTGCCAAAATCCCATGAATTAAAACCTATTACACATACAACAAATCTTTGAGCCATGGGTTTAACTCTTTGACATCATTTACTTTATGCCAGCTTGCCTGTGGTTCAGGTAGTAATTCTGAGATAATTACCCTTGGAGGTTATGTTTCTTAATCTAGCTCCTAACTGTTCAAATTCTTTCAGTAGAATCTCTTTTCCAGTCCAATCAATACCATTTGTACCAACATGGCTGACAACAATCAGATCACTCCCCTTCCCTTCAAGATCTACTCCAGCCCCAAGGAGATAGCCTTAACCTTTGTACAAGGTAGGGGTCTCACAGCTGCAGAGAACTCTACCTACCTCCTAAATATATTGTCTTGTAAAACTGCCACATTCCAATTTCTGCCCCCTACTTCATTGGGCCCCTGTATTGTGTTGTCATGGTCAGTTCACTCACTTCCATGCAATTCCCTCTCTCATCTGTTCAGCTTTCAAAATTCTCACAACTGTTGAACAATTTTGCAAGGTTTGTGAAGGTTTGTAGCTCAAATTGTTGAACAATTTGCAAAGGCTGAAGCTCCTCCTTGTGTCCCCATAACTGCCTCATCTGCAGTTACACCCACCTGTTCCTGATCATAGACCAAATTTATCTCGATTGAGCAGTGTGATCTTCTCCTGGAGCAAATCATGCAGGTAGCTTTCCTCTTCCCTTATGAGATGCCATGTCTGTATCATAGACTCCAGCTCCTCAACCTAAATCTGAAGTTCCTTCAGCTGCAAACAGGTACTGCAGACGGTTTCACTCTGGATGACCTTGCTGTCCAGCAGCTTCCACACCCTATACCAACAATACATCAGCCATCCTGACATCACTATCATATCTGATAGCTTCTTCAGCAGTTCAAATGTCCCAGACAAAGTAAAATGGAAAACAGTCTTTCAGGACCCAGCATAATCTTAGAAGAAAAAAGCCACAGTCTATATGATCCAAAGCAACTTGAAAACTGTGCTGATTAAAGAAAGGACATAAGAAATAGGAGCAGGATTAGGTCAAATGCCACTTCAAACTTGCTGCACTGTCCAGAATGATCATAGCTGATCCCTGTTCTCAATTCCATTTTTCTGCTCAATCCTCATTTCACTTAATTTGTTTTTTAAGTAGCAAAACATCTGTTGATCTCAATCTTGAATAGACTGAGGGCAAAAAGAAAATCGAGGAAATCAACGCCCGCTAGGGCAGAGAATTCTAAAGATTTACATTACTCTGATGAAGAAATTTCTTTTCATCCCACTTCTACATTCTAATCCTGGAATTATGGCTCATAATTTTAAACTTGCTGCATTTTATAACTTGCAATGAGACTACCTCTATCACTATTAATTTCAGCCTACCCTGAAATCATTAATAATCAAGCTGTCATGGGTTAAACACATTATCCTTCCAAAGAAATAACGTATACATTTTGCTTCTTCATTAGACTATCACAGATTCATCAATGGAAGTATATTTTTGCTTAAGTGTTCACATAGGAAAGAAAGGTTCCCTGTGTAGCATGGTGTTTGGTTCCACCATGGTTTCAGAAAACAGGCATGGCCAAACCAGCAAAGTTTTAATTTGGGTTATCTGCACTGCTTTGGATTTAACCTATTTACCAACTTAAAAATATTTCTGTGCTTCCAGTATAAAATTAAGTGAAGCAGCCGTTATTAATGTTCATTTTGATTTGACTATTTTAAATATTTTCCAGCGGACATACAAAGAGAGAAACCACATCAAAAAGAAAAGCAGCTGGAAAGTTTAATCATCCATATTATGATAACAAATATTATTTTTTTTTACTGACAGGCTTGTAGACAGTGAACTGAGACATTAATATCACCTTAAATTCAAAAATAACCCTATTCTGTCTGACGGCTTGTCCAAAATTAAGAGACAAAAAAAAATCCAGATGCTGGAATCCAAGGTGGACAAGCAGGAAGCTGGAAGAACACAGCAGAACAGGCGGCACCAGGAGGCAGAGAACATTTTGGGTGTAACTCTTCTGTCCAAAAGTAAGTTGTGAATGGCATAGAACTTACTCCAATTTAGCATTAGTCACCCTGTTCAGCTTTCACCAGAAACATCACACCCTTGTTCCTGATCAATATTATTAGTTCCATCTCCATAAATATCACCTGGTTCCACAATCAGCAGCACAGATTTACAAGCTGAACTTCTTCAAAGCTTCCCTTTCCAAACATTCAAATTCCTCTGAATGAACACAATGCTGCTGCTCATACATATCCCACTCATACATTATTCCACACTCTATTCTACTGTCCCACTACTTGGGCTACATAGTCCACATCATCTCCCACTTTCCTTTGCATTGAATTCAAAATCTACATCTATTCACACCAATGCTAATCAATGACTCAACAGTTTCCTCACAGGTTGGATGTATCACCTCCTCTTGAAACTTTGACCTTTTCTGTATCGGTCAAAGTTCGAAGAGGAGGTGATACATGCAAAGTGTGAGGAAATTGTTGAGTTATTGGTGGCAGTATCTTCAGTCATCTTGAACTCTGTGTAAATTCCTCTCATAGCCCCTTTAAAAGCATTCAAAAAATTGTCATGTCAATCATGCCACCTTCTTTAATTCTCTTCCTACTTTCTACATGTTGTTCTAATTTTCCTAGCACAAAATTCCTAGGTATTTTATCACACTATGGGCTCTATATAAATCCAGGTTCACATCAAAAGTTTGTAAATCATTCAGCTTTTGGATCCACAGTGCCCCAACCACAGATTAAGTCTATCTCTCGAGCAAACAGAACACTTTTAACACTAATCAATTTACCAATTATTATTTGAATGCAGGAGTAGGGAATGGAATAAAACACAGTCAGAGTCTGATGACTGGAGAATGGCAATTACACTGGAGGAAATTGTAGTGATAGGGAGATGTAGCGACTGAAAATTGAAATCCTCCTGATTGATGAACTGCCAGAGGACGTTCAGTAGGTGTCTAAGGGTCACCAATGTGAATTAAATGCAGCCCAGGGAAAAAGTAGAAATTTCCAGAAACACTCAGCAGGTCAGCTAACACCTGTAGAGAGAGAGAAACATCTCAGGCCAATGACCTTTCATCACATGAGGAGGGAAATGGAAAGCAATGACTGTTCCCTGCAGACAGGGCAGCATGAACACATTTCGAGGCAGCAAGTCTCCTGTCAAAAGTTTTACCTTGTACACAACAAAAATTCACAATGGTGCAAATTAAAATATAACTTTTTTTCAAAGCAATGGAAAAGGTCTGAATTTGGCCTGTAGTCGCATCTGTCATCTGACTGCAAACATTATAGTTATGCTGGAATAGTTAACGTTAGCTTTACTTTCTCTGTACCTGCAATGAAAGTATAAAAAATAATTATAGTGTGAATACAAGCTGAATTGTTCCACTGGAACAAAGCAGAGTGAAGACAGGTTAAGCCTTAATTCTAGATTTGCACACCAGGAGTTTCACATTAGAAAAGTGGTTTTCATAACTCAAGACATCATATTGTTATATGATATCTAGTCACTGTTGTAATGTAGGAAACACAACAGGATTTCTACATATGTTCACACAAACTGTGATGAAATAAAGACTGGATAATCTGTTTTTTTGTGATACTCATCATGGGATAAAACATTGCCAAGACAACAGGCAGAACTGTGTCATGGGATCTTTTACATTCACTTGAGCAGGCAGACAGAGATTCAGTTTAAAATCTCGTGTAAAAGATGGTAGCTCCAATAGTACAGCACTCCCTTGATGCTGCAGTGGAGTGTCAGCCTAGATTATGTTAAGGGTTGAAACCTATTGACTGAGAATGAAGTCAGGGTTGTGCAGAAAATTACCAACAAACATTTCCTTGCTGCTGGGACCATTTTCCTGGAGTGGGATCCAGTTTGGAGCATTATGTTTCCATGAGCATCAGGTGATCAATTAAAATATGTTATAGCCAATAGTAAATTATTACTCTGAACCCCTCAAGGGTGTGGGGAACAGGCCAGCTTCTTGAATGCGGCTTCCTACAGTAGACTGGATGGCCTCACTACCTGTCTTCCCACAATGATGACTTCACTATTGAGATAATTCACTGAAAGATTTAAAGTTGCTCAGAATTACTGAAGTTGAAAGTTTGTTTTTCTCTCTCTCTCTTAACTGTACATCTGGCTATAGCACCTTCCAAATCGAACGGCCTCGTTATTGGCTTGCTATCATTGACAGCAAGTCCACTGACTTGAACTGGGTGGTGAAGCCATTTACTGACCACAAAATACAGAAAAAATCACTTCTCGGTGACTGTTTACCATATATTGTAGAGTTGAGACCCTCACTGGGGACTGACACACTAATCTCAACTTAGAATCCAGTCCTGAATCTCTGGAATGGGACATTGAACCCATATGTTTTGATGTATAGATGGGAATGCTACCACTTAGCTGAGGCTGATACTGAAAGCTAAACAATTTTACATCAATTATAAGTTTGAGATGGATGCATTACTAATGAACACAACTGATAAACTTACAAACCTGAATGCACATCACATCGCAATGAATTATTTTAATATCCCAAATATTGTAGGCTTATTGGAAGGGAATCAAACAGAGCTATTCCTTTCTGTAGAGACTGCTCAAGAAGCAATGGAATAGATCAATTGTACAAAGATCAAAGTAAAACGTACATACCATCGTTTCTTATATTTACCTTCTGCAAGTCTTTTCAGAACAGATCATGTGTTTGTTGATTTTAGTTAATCTTCTGTCTATATCAATATGAATCACTTTACAGTGAATGCTTTCAAAGATTTTGTGTAAATTTGTGGCAGCCAGCACAGGAGGTGACTCAATTCAAGTACCATTGCAAATATATTAGAGCTAGGATCTAAAATGAAATAAGATTACAGTAAGGGGTGAGTTAATCGTTATTAACTTCAAGTGCATAATGGAAACAAAAAAACATGAGATTTGTTGAGAAAGGTAACAAATTGTTCATTCAATTCTTTTTGATGGTATTTTTCTTTAAAATTATGAATTGCATTGGAATATGAATTACATATTTTGTGAAATGTGATCGAAGCCTACCTTCCATTGTTAAATTTAACTTCTCATGTTAATGATTAAGAAATTCCATTAGAGTTCAGACAAAAACTCTTTACTGTGAAGGTTAGTGTTTTGTTCTGAGGGCTGCTCCATTCCTGAAACACTGAACAGGGAAGTGAAAGCACCTAGTCTGCCACTTTCGATTGTCAGGAATGCTTCCTGTTCATTATAAATGGAAAATGCAATCGTGCATTTGATTTATTTTTTCTATAAAATGAGGTTAATTAACAATAAGCAGATTCCACTTTAATCTTAAAAATAATTGGCATAAAGTTTTTAAGAAACCCATCTTGCTTGTTATTTAAGATCTTTGGCAACAATAAAAAGTTTCACAGAAGGGCATTGCATATACAGTTTCTATCCGTGAATGAGCAAAAACAATTAACTGCAGTCATGAAAGTCTTTGCAAAAGGAGTACAGCAGACAATGTGGTAAGGTACACCCTGAAGACTGGAGACTGTAATCTTGTTGTCTTAATTTTGGCAATGTACAGTGTTTTGTAGAATTCTAAAAATGTGGAATTCTGAACTTTAAATGCAGCTCTGTGCAATCTTCAGCTATAGTTATACTGAAGCTGCCATTTTGACACTGCACCTATACCACATTTGAAATTAACTCAAGAACTACTTGCAGACAACATGGTGGCTCAGTGGTTAGCACTGCTGCCTCACTGTACCAGGAACCCAAGTTCAATTCCAGCCTTGGGTGATTGTGTGGAGTTTGCACATTCTCTGTGTGGGTACGCTCTGGTTTCCTCCAACAGTCCAAAGATGTGGATTGGCCATGCTAAATTACCCATAATGTTCAGAGATATGTGGGTTATATGGGAAATATACGAGGATGGGTCTAGACGGGATGCTGTTTTGAGAGGCAGTGTGGATCTGTGGGGGCAGATCCTGTAGGGATTTGCTGATACTTAGTCCAATCTGAGCAAGCCCATTTATCACACATCCTGAACTCATTGTTATTCAGGTGCCAATCATGTCCATATTAAAAGAGTGCAAAGGAGACAACTTATTGATTACGGATATTCATTTTTGCTTTTTCTCATTGATAAAAAGAACACATTTCCTTGACAGGGCATGTTTCTCAAAAAGAGAGTATTACAGCGGTTTCAACTTTAACAGAAATTCCGATAGTTCTGTAAATTAATCATTTGTTGAAGAAGCATCACATCATATTACCACAGACACCACATGCACCAAATATTTAGGGCAATTAGAAATACTCTTTCTTTGACAGTGTTAGTTTCTCATTAACAGAGTCTCTACATCTCCCAACTCACCTTTGGCAATGAAATTATTTCAGCATAGTTGTTTACTCAAAATATGATCAGAATAGTTCCAGGAATAAGTGGAAACCTGAACTTTGCACCATAGGTGTAAGTAGGTGTAATTAGAGGGGAGTTTTCCCACTGTATTTTGACCTTAGTTTCAATAGAACACTGTACTTAGTCAAATGTATCTTCAATGTCAAAGACAATTCTCTGGGATTCAGTTCTTGTAAACTGATTTTGATCAGTAGCCAAATAGTTATTGTGGTAATCCATCAATTGTTCCGAAGCAGGTTATTACAGAATGTAATGAATGATGGCTCTATTATTGTTTTTGTTTTAATAATTCACAGAATTGAGCTTTGCTGGCAAAGTTAGCATCTATTGCCCATCCACTTTCGTCTTTGAAAAGGTGGTGGAGAACTACTTCTTAGTAACTGCAGTCAATCTGATGTCGGTCCACAACAGTGTCGTGAAGGAAGTTCCTGAATTTTAATTAGTATCAGTGAAGGAACACTAATAACAATACCACCACAATTCCTTGTGAGCACATCCCAATGTGCATAAAAGACAGAAGGAGGAATATCAACAAAAAAAGAACAGTGTGTCCTTAAAATTGGAGAAAAATGTTTATGCAAGTTTGTAAGTTCATGCAATGACTTTGGGTTTAACTTAAGTGTACATGGATGTGGGTGATAAACCCAGTCAATGAAAGCTCAGCTTTATTCATTGCATTAGGTGAGCTGGTGCAATCAATGTCATAAGGAGGCATTAATGAGGGTCTTTTGAAATTGATGTTAATCTTAGTCTGAATTTTGAATTGCACGGCTTTCTCTACACTTGAAAAACAGACCAGGGAACTGAAGGGGGGGTGGTTCGAACAGCTGATCAAGAGGGCAATGAAACTTGTCATGGTTCAATCTGAGTAAAAGCTCACCTGTTACACTTGCAATCTGATTTTTTTGGGGGAAACCTTTAAGACTGAGTCGATAGTGTGGTTCTGGAAAAGCACAGCCAGTCAGGCAGCATCTGAGGAGCAGGAAAATCAACATTTCAGGCAAAAGCCCTTCCTCAGGAATGAGGCTGAAAGCCTCGGGGGTGGAGAGATAAATGGGAGGGGGGAGTGGGGCTGAGGGGAAGGTAGCTGAGAGTACAATAGGTGGATGGAGGTGGGGGTAAAGGTGATAGGTCATGGGTAGGGTGGAGCGGATCAGTGAGAAGGAAGATGGACAGGTAGGACAGGTCATGAGGGCAGTGCTGAGCTGGAAGTTTGGAACTGGGATAAGATGGGGAAATGAGGAAACTGGTGACTGAGTACTTTCTTTCATGTGGGAGGATCTTGAAAAGAGACAATGCCCTGATGAAAGCTATCTTGAATGTGATTAATAGCAGATCTGACTAGGTAGATCATCACCATCAATGTACAATGATGAGAAGTTGTAGTGGGATCAGCACCTGCATAAATTGGAGTTGCACAGGAGAGAAGCCAGAGTTGTAGCTACAACCAATATCACAATATTCACAGAAGCATGTTCAACTTGAAAGAGCAATTCTCTAATAGACTCGGGTAATGTCTGACATCTAGAAGTCTCCTAGATAAAGAACTGCTCTCTGATAATCATGAAATTGAACTTCAACTTCTTCCCAGCTGGACCTTTCCATTGCACTGACAGTGATATTTCCAGTATCCTTCCAAGATACAGCTGCACATAAATGCATAATGCAGAATACAGATAAAATATTTAGCAAGTGTGGTAATAAGGTAACCTTTCCAGTAATACTCTAGCTAGAATGAATGGGCACTTTAATTCTTCCATCTGGCTAGACTCTGTGTATAAACTGCCAAAAACAGCATACACTTCAGCGATTCCATCCTGACAACCAAGAGTTTAATAAATTGAAATAGATAATTATCCATCCATGCATTGATAATATAAAACTAAAATAGGAATTTCATGCAGGTTCTCGAGATGCTGTCAGAATTCTTTCAAACCTGTGGAAATTCAACATTCCAAAACTTGCACTCCAGGAAGTAAACTTGATAATTGGTTCAGAGGAGAAAGGACTATCCATTCACACTTGGTTCAAGCCCCCTGTGAGGAACCTGACCAGTCATGCCATTACTCTGTTGAAGGTGTTCTTCAATACTTGCCTGTGATGATCACCAGAATGTTAGTAATCAGCTGCATTCCGCACAGCTTTATGCAGCAATGAAGTTTACAGGTAGAGGAGAACAACAAAAATTGTCTCTTAACTTAGTGTGAGGCCAACATGAGATAGAAAAGGAAGATGTTAAGGGGGAATCCATTCCCTGACTAGCTATTCATATTGCCGCAAAAAGATACTGGTATTGCTAAAATCATCAAGATTGTGCACTGTCTGGGACATGAGATAGGTCAGGGGAGGGAAGGGTATGAGCTGGGTACCAGCATGATAGTGGGTGAAAAGAGTAACCTGAGTTAACTTCCTATTCCCTCCTTACCCCTATAACTCTGCTGTAGACTACTTTGGCAGAAACCAGTGATGGAAGGCCACAGATCTGTCTCACAATTTAAAAAGACATTCAAATTGGCATCCAAAGTCTACATAATAATCACCAGGACCATGTCTAAAACTCCATGAAGGCAGCCATTTGTTTGTGAAAGACACTCTCTCAATTTATTAGTGTCCTTTAGGGAAGGAAATCTGCCATCCTTATCTGGTCTGGCCTTGTGTGACTCCAGACTGCAGCAATGTAGTTGACTCTGAAACTGCACTTGTTGAAATGACCTAGCAAGCCACCCAGTCATATCAAAGTCTAAAAGAAATGACATTGCATTGATAACCAGACAACAACACAAGCACTAGAAATGACAACAGGAATACAACCCTGTCAAAACCACAAAGCCGTCCTTGCTAACAACGGAGGGTTTGTTCAACCGTGTTCCACAGTCAAGCAACAGCCTGGCATAATCATGCTCTTGGAATCATATATTACAGATAAATTGTCAAATAACCATCTATAATCCTGTGGAACACCTCTGGAAATTGTCTCCTGTTCCCAAAATAAAATCAATGACATTTATCCTTTGTTTCCTATCACTGAGCCAATTCTGAATCAAGATCAAGGTCCAACCCAGCCAATTCCTGACAAATCATCTACTCTCCACTATCAGCAGTTTGATAGAAGGGGTTGTCAACACTGCTATCAAGTGATACCTTACTCAACAATAACCTGCTCAGTGACACAAAGTTTAGGTTCCACCTGGGCTACTCAGCTTCTTATCTCATTACCGTGTTATGAGGCAGCTGATATTATTACAAGACAAATCAGATTTCAGAATCTGGCTTAATAGATCAGATTGTGGCTTGTTTTATTTAATAAGGTGGTCTTTCATTGAAACACAAGCATGTAATGCAATGAGTTTAATACTCTTTTCCTTGATTAGTTTCACTACTGTACTTTAACTTTCTCAGCTTCAAACATACTTTTCAGCTTCGACTCAAACACTTCTGGTCTTGAAGTTTCAAAGTAAACTATTACATGAAGGTTACTTTATTTCCAACAGATCTAAAATAACTTCTTTTCCTGGAGGAAACAGTTTCTGACTTGTATAAGGGTTTCTGTGAATTGTTCAAGTTACAGGTACTTTCCCTAAGCAAAAAGAAAACAATTACACAGTGGCTCAGTGGGTAGCACTGCTGCCTCCCAGCCATGTTCAATTCTAGCCTTGAGTATCTGTCTGTGTGGAATTTGTGAGTTCTCCCTGTGTCTGTGTGGGTTTCTTCCAGGTTCTACAGTTTCCTCCTACAGTTCAAACCTGTGCAGGTTAGTTGCATTGACAATGCTAAATTGACTCTTGGTCCAAGGATTTGTAGGCAAGGTGAGTTATCCATTGCAATTGCAGAATTATGGCGAACAAGTGGGGGACTGGTTCTGGGTGGGATGCTGTTCAGAGGTCAGTGCAGACTTGATGGGCCAAATGGCCTCTTTCTGCGCTGTGGGGATTTTATACTGAAGTTAACCATTAAACTCTCTTATACACTCAGACCAAAATCCATTTGCCACAATTTCAAAATCCAAATTCTAAAACAAATGTTATCAAAATATGTGCACACCTTGCCTTAAAGTCTTGGTCAAAAACATGAACAAAAGAATTGAATTTCAGAGGAATTGATTAATGCTGTCAATTCATTTATTTAAAATAGCAAGATAGATTACAAGTTATGGAGCAGACATTTGCTCAGTGGAGAAGAAACAAGAGAGCAGAGTGAACCTTCACTGAATCCAGAGGCAGAGCTTTGGACGAGATGTCAGGTTTAAGAGGTGATGCAGAGCAAAAGCATTGTCTTAGGAACCAGGTTTAGGAATAAGGAGAGGAGAGAAGAGGACAAGAGAGAACGTTGTGGTTAGCATGTTTAGTAAGCTGGTCACACTACAAGTAAAGGCTACACAAGAAGAAAAGCATTGGATGACTGCAAGAAGGCCTAGTAAGCATGCGCTGGCAAAGCAGGAATCCCGTGTGGTTATTCCTTCTCATAAACATATGTTGATACTGTTGGGGGAATGGCCTCACAAAGCAAAGCAGCTACAACCACGTTTGCGGCACCGTGGTTGGCTCTGCTGCACAGCAGGGGCAGACAAAGACTAGGAGACCTTTTGTGACATGGGACTTGATTATAAGGGGAACTGACAGGGGGTTCTATGGCAGCAAATTGAATGGGATGGGATGGGATTGAATGGGATGTTGCCTCCCGGGTGCCAGGGTCAGGGATGTCTCAGAGTAGCTGCTGGGCATTCTGAAGGGAGACTGTGAACAGCCAGCTGTCATGGTACATGTTGATATCAATAACATGGATAAAAAAAAAGAGATCCTGCAACTGGAATTTAGACAGTTAGGTAATGGATTAAAGAGGAAAATTATTAAGGTTGTAGTCTCTGGATTACTTCCAGTGCCACGTTATTGAGTACGGGAAAAGGTCAGATGAGCCCATGACTAAAAGGATGGTGTAAGAGGGAAGGCTTTAGAATTTTGGATCATTACAGCAGTTTCTGGAGTTGTTATTTTGTTATCTATTCACAGGATGTGGGTAACATTGGCTAGAGCATTTATTGCCCATCCTAATTGCCTAAAGGATTAGTTAAGAGTTACCCACATTGCTTGTAGGTCTGAAGTCACATGTCGGACAGACCAGGTAAAGATTGCAGGTTCCTTCCCGAAAGGACATTAGTGAACTAGGTGGGTTTCTCCTGATGATCAACAATGGCTTTGTGGTCACCATCAGACATTTTAGTTCTAGATTTCTAGTGAATTCCATTGATTCCAACTACACTTCTCGTTGCCTTAGAAATGTAGCCAACATAATCAAAGGCCCCTCCCACCCCAGTTATAGTCTCTTGCAACCTCATCTGTTGGGAGAAGATACAAAAGCTTACAAAGCTTCAACAGATTCAAGGACAACTTCTGCCCTGCTATTATTAGACTTCTGAATGGACCTCTCAAATTTGAAATTTACTGTTGACCTCTCTCTTTGTGCACCTTCTCTACAGCCAAAACATTGTATTCTTTGCTCTTTTCAATTATGCCTTTGCACTTTGTGTGGTATGACCTGCCTGTAGTGCACACAAACAAAATCTTTTACAGTACCTAGGTACATGTGAAAATAATAAATCAAATTCCATCACCTGCCATTGTAGGATTTGAATCCACACACCCAGGACTTTAGCTGAATCTCTGCATACCTCGACACTGTCCTGTCCCCCTTAGTCCAAGAACTCCCCACTACGGTCGGGACACCACCCACGCCCTCCAACTCCTCCATGATTTTCGCTTCCCCGGCCCCCAACGCCTTATCATCATAATGGACATCCAGTCCCTATAACACCTCCATCCCCCATCACGAAGGCCTCCAAGCCCTCTGCTTCTTCCTCTCCTGCCGATCCAACCAGTACCCTTCCACTGACACCCTCCTTCGACTGACTGAACTGGTCCTCACTCTGAACAACTTCTCTTTCCAATCCTCCCACTTCCTCCAAACCAAAGGAGTAGCCATGGGCACCCGCATGGGCCCCAGCTATGCCTGTCTCTTCGTCAGATATGTGGAACAGTCCATCTTCCGCAGCTGCACTGGCACCATCCTTCACCTTTTCCTCCGCTACATCGATGATTGTATTGGCGCTACCTCGAGCTCCCACGAGGTGGTTGAACAGTTCATCTACTTTACTAACACCTTCCACCCCGACCTCAAATTTACCTGGACCGTCTCAGACTCGTCCCTCCCCTTCCTAGGCCTCTCCATTTCTATCTCGGGCGACCGACTCAACACAGACATTTACTACAAACCGACCAACTCCCACAGCTACCTAGATTATACCTCGTCCCACCCTGCCCCCTGTAAAAACACCATTCCATATTTCAAATTCCTTCACCTCTGCTGCATCTGCTTCCAGGAGGACCAGTTCCAACACCAAACTACCCAAATGGCCTCCTTCTTCAACGACCGCAATTTCCCCTCCGACGTGGTCGACGATGCTCTCCACCGCATCTCCTCCCCTTCCCACACCTCCGCCCTTGAACCCCACCCCTCCAATCGCCACCAGGACAGAACCCCACTGGTCCTCACCTACCACCCCACCAACCTCCAGATATATCATATCATCCTCCGTCATTTCGGCCACCTCCAAACAGACCCCACCACCAGGGATATATTTCCCTCCCCACACCTAGCAGCGTTCTGGGGAGACCACTCCCTCCGCGACTCCCTCGTCAGATCCACACCCCCTACCAACCCAATCTCCACTCCTGGCACCTTCCCCTGCAACCGCAAGAAATGCAAAACTTGCACCCACACCTCCCCCCTCACCTCCCTCCAAGGCCCCAATGGATCCTTCCATATCCATCACAAATTCACCTGCACCTCCACACACATCATTTACTGTATCCGCTGCACCCGATGTGGTCTCCTCTACATTGGGGAGACAGGCCGCCTACTTGTGGAACGTTTCAGGGAACACCTCTGGGACACCCGCACCAACCAACCTAACCATCCTGTGGCTGAACACTTTAACTCCCCCTCCCACTCCGCCAAGGACATGCAGGTCCTTGGCCTCCTCCATCGCCAGACCCTGACCACATGACGCCTGGAGGAAGAGCGCCTCATCTTCCACTTAGGAACCCTCCAACCACACGGGATGATTGTAGATTTCTCCAGCTTCCTCATTTCCCCTCCCCCCACCTTATCTCAGTCCCAACCCCTGGATTCAGCACCGCCCTCTTGACCTGCAAACTTCTTCCCAACCTCTCTACCCCCACCCCCTCTCCGGCCTATCACCCTCACCCTCACCTCCTTCCGCCTATCGTATCTTCAGCACCCCTCCCCAAAGTTCGACCCCCCACCACCTTTTATCTCAGCCCGTTTGGTACACCAGCCTCATTCCTGAAGAAGGGCTTATGCCTGAAACATCGATTTTCCTGCTCCTCGGATGCTGACTGACTTGCTGCGCTTTTCCAGCACCACACTTTTCAACTCTGGTCTCCAGCATCTGCAGTCCTCACTTTCTCCTTTTAGCTGGATCTCCAGATTAATAGTCCAACAATAATACTACTATGCCACCACCTTTTCTAAACATCTTGGGGGTCTCCAAAGAGCAGAAACTGAACTGGACCAGCCATATAATCACAGTGGCAACAAGAGCAGGTCAGGGATTTAATTTCTGAAATGAATAGCTTGTCTTCTGCCTCCTCAAAGTCTGTCTACTTTTTATGAGGCATAAGTCTGGGTTGCAAGAGAAATGTCTTCACTTGCCTGCAACTTCCAACAAGACTAAAGAATCTTGAGTCCACCCATGACAACATAGCCCATTTGACTGTCACCCCATCTACCACCTTCGGTATTTCCTCCATTTACCATTGGCTTACAGTAGCACCAGTGTGTAGCCACAGTATGTACCATCTACAGCTCATCGAGACTCCTTCGACAGCCCCTTCTAAATCCTTGATTTCTACCACACCGAAAGGCAAAGACAACAGATGCATGTGGATACCACCACCCCTAATTCCCCTCTGAGCTATTAACTTGGAAATTTGTCATCATTGCCTCACTGTCTTTGGATCAAAATCCTTAATTTCTCTTCCTAACAGCATTGTGGTTGGACCTGCACCCAAAGGTTAACTGTAAGACCATAACGCATAGAATCAGAAATTAGGCCATTCAGCCCATCGAGTCTGCTCCACCATTTAGTCATGGCAGATGATTTTCTCAACCTCATTCTCTCACTTTCTCCCCATAATCCTCGATCCCCTTGATACTCAAGAACCTATCTATTTTAGGACTTCAGACCCACAAGCAATGTGGTGGACTCTGAATTATCCAGGCCTCCACAGCCTTCTGTGGCAATGAATTCCATAGATTCACCACTCTGTGGCTGAAAAGTTTCTCCTTATCTCTGTTCAAAAAAGGTCTTCCCTTTACTCTAAGGCTGTGTCCTCAAGTCCTAGCCTCTCCTACCAATGGAGACATCTTTCCAACATTTACTCTATCCAGACTGTTCAGTATTTTGTATGTTTCAATTAGATCTCTCCTCATCATTCTAAACTTCACTGAGTATAAATCCAGAGTCCTCAAATGTTCCTCATTCCTGGGACTATTCTCGTGAACTTCCTCTGAACCTGCTCCAGGGCCAGTACATCCTTCCTGAGATATGAGGCCCAAAACGCTGCACAATACTCCAAATGTGGTCCAACCAGAGTCTAATAAAGCCTCAGAAGTACATCCCTGCTTTTATATACAAGTCCTCTCAAAATAAATGCCATCATGGCATCTGCCTTCCTAACTACTGACTCAACCTGCAAGTTTATCTTGAGAGAATCCCAAATGAGAACTCCCAAGTCTCTTCACACTTCCAACTTCTGAACTTTCTCCCCATTTAGAAAAATGTCCATGCTTCTATTCTTCTTATCCAAAGTGCATAACCTCTCACTTTCCCACATTGTACTCCATCTGCCACTTGTTTGCTCACTCTCCTAACCAGTCCAAATCCTTCTGCAGCCTTCCTGCCTCCTCAACCTCTAACTATCTTTGTATCATCTGCAAACTTAGCCAGTATACCTTCACTTCCTTCATCAAGATCGTTAAAACGAAAAGTTGTGCTCCCAACATTGAGCATTGCAGAACACCACTTATCACCGGCTGCCTTCCTGACAAGGACCATTTTATCCCCACTCTCTGCTTTCTGTCAATCAGCCAAGCTTCTATCCATGCCTTTAACATCACGGGGCCCTTATCTTACTCAGTTGCCTCCTGTGTGGCATGCTGTCAAAGGCCCTCTTGAAGTCCAGGTAGATAACATCCACTGACTCTCCTTGGTCTAAACTGCTCGTTACGTCCTCAAAGAATTCTAGCTGATTTGTCAGGCATGACCTCCCCTTGATGAAACCATGCTGACTTTGCCCTATTTTAGCATACACTTCCAAGTATTCAGAAATCTCATCCTTCACAATGGCTTCGAGGAAATTACCCATGGCCGTAGTTAGGCTAATCAGTCTGTAATTTTCTGTCTTTTGCCTTACTCCCTTTTTAAACAGGGATGTCACATTAGCAATTTTCCAGTCCTCCGGAACCATCCCTGATTCTCGTGATTCCTGAAAGATTACCACTACTTCCTCCACTATCTCTTCAGCTGTCTCCCTTAGAACTCTGGGGTGTGGTCCATCTGCTTCAGGTGATTTATCCACCTTCAGGCCATTCAGTTTTTCTGACACCATACTCCACTCTGATCCCTCACTGTCTTGAATTTTTGGGATATTACTTGTGTCTTCCACCGTGAAAAATGACACAAAGTAATTATTCAGTTCCTCAGTTATTTCCTTGTTCCCCACTACTACCTCTCCAGTGTCATTTTCCAGCAGCCCAATGTTCACTTTTGCCTCTCTCTTGCCTTTTATATATCTAAAGAAACTCTTAGAGTCTTCCTTTATATTACTGGCTAGCTTACCCTCATATTTAATCTTCTCCTTCCTTATTTATTTTTTTGTTGCCCTCTGTTGGTTTTTGTAAGCTTCCCAATCCTCTGGTTTCCCACTGCCTTTCATCACATTACATGCTTTCTCTTTTATGCTATCCCTGATTTCCCTAGTCAGTCATGGTTGCCTCGTCCTCCCTGTACTATGCTTCTCTTTCCTTGGGATGAATCTCTGCTGTGTCTCCTGAATTACTCCCAGAAACCCCTGCTATTGCTATTCCATTGCCTTTCCTGCTAGGCTCCTCTTCCAGTCAATTCTACCCAGCTCCTACCTCATGCTTCTGTAGTTGCCTTTATTCAGCTATAATACCGTTACCTCTGATTCTATCTTTGCCCTCTCAAATTGCAGAGTAAATTCAGTCATGTTATGATCACTGCCTCCTAAGGGATCTTTCACCTTCAGCTCCCTTATCAAGTCTGCCTCTTTGCATAACACTAAATCCAATATTGCCTATTCCCTAGTGGGTTCCACCACAAACTGCTCCAAAAAGCCATCTCATAGACATCCAGAGATTCCTTTTCTTGAAATCCAAGTCCACCTGCATATTGAAATCACCCATGATCATTGTAACTTTGCCTTCCCAATACATCTTTTCTATCTCCTGGTGTACCTTGCACCCCAGCTCCTGACTACTGTTTGGAGGCCTGTACATAACTCCAGCTATGGTTTTTTTTTAACCTTTGCAGTTCCTCAATTCTACCCACATAAATTCCACACCATCTGACCCTACTTCATTTCTTTCAGTTGATTTCAAGAAGGTAGTTCACTACTGATTTCAAAATGGTTAGGAATAGGCAATAAATGCTGACTGGCCAGTGATGCTTGCGTACAATTAATTATTTTTAGAAATGCCACTATTCCATTAGTGGTCAAATTGGAATCCTCAATAAACTACAATATTACACTCAAGATTAGAGTGGTGCTGGAAAAGCACAGCAGGTCAGGCAGCAACCGAGGAGCAGGAAAATCGATGATTCAGGCAAAAGCTCATCATCAGAATTCATCAGGTTGAAGGGCTTGTGCCCAAAACGTTGATTTTCCTGCTTCTCGGATGCTGCCTGACTTGCTGTGCTTTTCCAGCACCAGTCTAATCTAGTCTAGACTCGGATCTCCAGCATCTGCAGTACTCACTTTCACTTACACTATAAGACAACTTGGTCAATTCGCTGATGTACATTTACCTTCTCAACAATAGCCTCAGGGTTTCAGCACAGGAGCCCAGCCAAATTGGGATTATCTCACACAACATGCAGTCTCCATAGCTATTCTGGCACTAATTTTGCTGATTGGTGAAGCGCAAACTACCAGGTGAAAACCTGGCTAACTGAATTGAGTGGACCCACTGTCATGAGAATACTTACACAGCTCTGTGTCCTGTCAGAGTGAACCCTCAGAATGAATGAAGTCCTCTGAGGAGTTGTCCTCATCAATTTTCTGCAACAATTGTTGCATGTATAAAGGTCTAAGAAGACAGAAGAAACTGTGTTTGAAATGTATTTCAATATGTAAAACTTTAACAATAATTGACCAGCAATCACACTTCCTTGGTTTTTGATTAAAAATCACAAACACCAGGTTATAGTCCAACAGGTTTAATTGGAAGCACACTGGCTTTCGGAGTGACGCTCCTTCATCAGGTGATAGTGGAGGGCTCGATCGTAACACAGAATTTATAGCAAAAATTTACAGTGTGATGTAACTGAAATTATACATTGAAAAATTGATTGTCTGTTAAGCCTTTCATCTGTTAGAATACAGTGATAGTTTCACTTCTTTCATGTGTAAATCACAAAACCTTTTTTTTAAAGTTGCATTCTCGGGTTAGCTGTTAACAATGGTGATAGCTAAACAATATGTTGAAGGAGTTAGCCCCCTGTGTTCTCTGTCTATGCCATGATGTTTAGATTGATTCTAATCTACTTGCAGGGTTATATTGCACTTTGCTCAAAAACTGTATGCATTCATGTAGAACTCTGAGCTCAAAAACTGCATGAATTTATGTAAAACTCTGTTATCTCACTACGATCGAGCCCTCCACTATCACCTGATGAAGGAGCGTCGCTCCGAAAGCTAGTGTGCTTCCAATTAAACCTGTTGGACTATAACCTGGTGTTGTGTGATTTTTAACTTTGTCCAAGTCCAACACCGGCATCTCCAAATCTTGGTTTTTGATGTTATTATACTTAGGTATTCTCATGGTCAAAACAGCTCTGCTTTGTGATTTAACAAACCAACTATATAGAAAGTTGTGACATTACATGAAATTCCATTTTCATGTTTTCACACTATCTTTATTTCAGCCAATGGCTATTTTCCCACCTATAATAATAGATAGGAGACCTGGGCATCAATGTTACAGGAATGTAATCTCATAGAAGACCACCAGATGGTGCTCAAAGCAAGATGTGCACAGCCACAGGTACAGGAACAGCACTTGAGCATTGAATAGACGTAAAAAATGACAGACAAAGACAATAACAGAAGGAAACATCACCCTATTTGAGTTTATTATTGAATGATGATCCTTAAGTTCTGTTGGCATTAGATTATCTATAATTATGTTAAAATATTCACCTCTAAGCCTATTATACGGTCATTTAGAGGGGTTTTTGTTTTAATATCCAGTAATTAAATGCTTTGCTGTAAAGGTTGCATTATCTAGATGCATTGCTAAAAAGATGGGTGAATGCAAGAATGTTCAGGCATAAATATGTGAATACACTAACACAAATTGGTATTGTATCTGCAATTCATCGAAAAGTGAGTTCTGAATGGCATGTTAAAGTGCTGGAGAGAAAAATCAAGGCTTCACAGGAGGAAGGATAGAAAAACCACAGGGCATATCACACTGCATGGATTCGCATACACTTCCGATCAGCCAGCTGGATAGCAGAACAGTCAGAAATCTGGCAGCAGTTTTCTCACCCATTCTTATTGATATGTTACTTGAATAAGGAAAATGAAACCTTAAAAAGGGAAAGGAAATAAAAAGTAAAGGGAAATATTTTTGCGTTAAATACTCAATCCCTATCTATAACAAAAAGAATGAAATGGTCTTCAGTGATTCCAACACGGTTCATATTCACACTAACTAGAATAACTGTAGAGCAAATATTAAGGCAAGTGTAAAGACCAAAAGAACTGCGAATACTGGAAATCAGAAACAAAAGTAGAAATTGCCTGAAAAGCTCACTAGATCCAGCAGAGTTAACATTTTGAGTCCAGTGACCCTTCCTCAGAACCGATTCTGATTTCCAGCATTCGCCTTTCTTTCAGTTTTCATTTATTAGATTACCTACAGTGTGGAAACAGGCCCTTCGGCCCAACAAGTCCACACCGACCCACCGAAGCATAACCCACACAGACCCATTACCCTTCACCTAACACAACGGGCAATTTAGCACGGCCAATTCACCTAACCTGCACATTTTTGGATTGTGGGAGGAAACCGGAGCATTTAAGTCACTGCCATCTCTCTTCTAGGCATGCCCAACTTAAAGAGGTTCTTTTCCTCTCTTCAACAGGATTTATTTCCAATCTCTTTTCTTGTCCACTATCATTAATTTCGTTGTTGCACATGGTGTTTGACAAGGTATTTGCTAAAACTCATTTTCACATCACATTCCTCAGTGACTGCCTTTGGCTCAGATTCACACCACGTGGATTCATACTCAAGTTCCATCCTTCATGTTTTGAATCCACCCAGGATCATAGGTGTCTCCATGATGTTCAACATTCCACAGACAGCTGTTCTCGTGCATCCTGAGATCAATACTCAATGTCATTTGTTGTCATATGCACATTCTCGGCCTCTCTCTCCAACAGCACCACTTCACACTGGCTCATAGCTGCACTGCTCCCCAGTTCTACTTCATCTAACAAGAATTTTTTTCTTTTCCTTTCAGGAATGAAGGAACACAAGATGCCACAATGTGGAGATACCCACAGCCCTTAGAAACCTTCCTCCCCTCCCCTTCCCTTTGACCCCATCTTTTCTCCCAAACTCACCTCCTGTCATGTATTTACTAAACCTTCTCACCTTTCACTCTCTGATGTGGAACTTCGAAAAAATGTTCTGAGGTCACTGGATCTAAAGCATTAACTCTGATTTCTCTCCACAGATGCTGCCAGACTGCCTGAGCTTTTCCGGCAATTTATTTTTAAGGCAAGTGAAATTGGCTTGACTTCTCTTTAAAACTGGAATTTAAATGAAAATGTGCATTGTAAGTGAAGCTGTTAACCTTCATGCTTGGCCTTTAAGTATCGAGGTCTATTTCATCCAGATGGCCTTGCAGAAGTGGAACTTCACTGGATGTCAACTCCATGCCCATCTAACCATCACTGGGCTCAAAGAACCATGGGCCATCCAGCTGTGCACTTTCCAGGAGAGAGAGGTGGACATTGGTAAACCTGCATTTCATCAACTGTTGCCTTGATGTCAAGGGCAGTCACTCATGTCATCTTTGGAGTTCGGCTCGTGTCCTGGCTCAAACTTGTGCTGTAATAAGGTCAGATAAGTGGCTCTTTTGGAAACCAAACTGGGTGCCAGTGAGCATGTTATTGCTAAGCAATGTGCTGGTTGATAGTACTAGTGATGACGCCTTCTTACACTTTACCAATGATCGAGAATAGATTATTGGGGAGGTGTGTGGCAAAATTGTATTTGCCTGGCTTCTTGTATAGAGGACAATCCTGGGCGCTTAATTATTATTTCTCAGCCAGCTGCCAGTGTTGTACTGGAATAGCTTGGCTAGAAATATGGCAAATTCTGGAGCACAAACCTTCAGTATTACTGCTGGTATATTGTCAGGGCTCATAGCCCTTGCAGTATTTTCTGTCTCTGTTTTTTTATATGACGTAGAGTGAATCAAATTGGCTAAAGACTGGCATCTGTGATGTTCACTTAAATTTTCTTTCCAACTGCAAAGACCTCCGAGGTCTGTAGGTGGCAGCCACTTCCAGAACTGGAAATCAATGCCATGATCAATTTGGGCAGAAACTTGGGGCAGTTGTATGCACAGCTAAGAATAATCATCATTGTGGACCAATGGAGGAGGCCGAGATGAAACATCCACTTGGCACTTCTGGCTGAGGATTGCTGTGAATGCTTCAGCATTATCTTTTGCATTGAAATGTTGGGGTTTTGTGACATTGAGAATGGGGATATTTGTGGAGCCTACTCCTCTAGTAAGTTGTTAAATTGTCCGTGATTATTCACATCTGGAAGTGGCAAACTGCAGAACTTAGATCTGACCCATTTGTTTGAGATCTCTAACTTGTTGTTTGTGTCATTTGGCAAGTATTCCTGGTTGGTAGCTTCATCAGGTTAACATCTTATTTTTAGGTATACCTAGTGCTGCTCCTGGCATGTCCTCCTGCACAGTCCATTGAACAAGGATTCCTCCCCGGCCTTGATGGTAATGGCTGAGTGGGGGATATGCCCCACTCAGGCTGTGAGACTGTAGATTGTCCTGGAGTACAATCCCACTGCAGCTTTTGGCCAATGGTACCTTGTGGACGCCCGGTCCTGAGTTGTTCGGTATGTTGGAAGTTCAGTTAGCAGTGGTAGCACCACATAACATGATAGAGGGCATTCTCAATGTGAAGATGGAAACTCTTCTCGACAAAGAGAGGTCACGCTTACCAATATTGACATGGACAGATACATTTGCAATAGGCAGATTAGTTAGGATAAGATTTTCCCCTTTTTTCTTCCGTTTTTTCAGCACCTGCTGCAGAATCAAAATCCACGAGAACTGGGTCAGCTCGGTGTTTGGAAGTATTGCCCTTTTAGTGGACCCCTCACTTCCTGAAATCATTTAGCACTACAAGTGGGATACTGAGCTCATTGTGAGGCCAATCACAGCATTCACATTTCAAAATAAGTTCGGGAGAACAGGGCAGTTGAAGCAGAGGGTCAGAGTTGTATTTGATTCAGGTGTCTGGTTCCTGCCCTCACTTTGGCATATGGTATCTTCGGAAAATATCGAGGGACAGCATGGAGAGGAGAATAAGGGAAGGTGTCAGAGGGAACGTACGAAATAGAAGTAATCCATACGGTGCCCGCACTCACCAAGCCTGCTCTACCATTGGCTGTTCAGTTTAAGTTTCAAATTCTACATTCCCTTCCATCCCCATAACCTCTGATTCCTTTAACTCACATGAATCTCTTTCTGCCTTAAAGGTATTGAATGACCCTGTCTCCATTGTCTGAGGCAGAAAGTTCCAAAGTCATACAACCCTCAGAGGAAACAAAATTACCCGAATGCATATCTAATTTTAAAACAGCCACCCTGAATTCTGAGCTTCTCCAGAAAAGGAAACATCCTTTCAATGCTCTGCCTGTCAAAACCATTCACGATCTTCTATGTTTCAATCAAGGCATCCATCACTCTAAACTCCAGTGGTATCAAACCAGCCTGTACTGTCTATCCTCATAAGATGACTCACTCATTCCGGGTATCAATCCAAGAAACCTATTCTGAAATTCCCCTGAAGCACTTACATCCTTTTTAAAAGAGGAAAACAAAATAGCGAACAGTATTCAACATGTAATCTCACTAATTCCCTAGTACACCTAGATCCATTGGAATCTTGGATTTCTGTAGTTGTTCTCAATTTAAGTAATATTCTGCTTTTCCATTTTTCCTACAGGGGCACTGTATGGATTACCTCGATTTCATATGTTCCCTGTCCAGGCAATCACGTTTTACCATGGTCCTGAAAACTTATCTTCCTTTAATTTCTTTTCTATCTTCCCCCAAAAACTAAAAAACTTCCCATATTCTTTCATCACTATCCACCTACCAGATTTTTGCACACTCAAAGAACTTACTAAGAACAGTCTGCAACCACTTCATGTTTTCTTCCCAAGATATTTTCCAGTCTATCATGCCATACACACCTCAATATTCATGACACAATCCTTGTCATATTTATTTGTGTAAATATGAGCTAGAAATGTGTTTATTTTGTAATGAATATTCTATGCAATTAAATATAATCTTTTAGCTTTATTTTGTTTCCTTAATGAAATATAGTCTTGATTAGATTACTTACAGTGTGGAAACAGGCCCTTCAGCCCAACAAGTCCGCACTGACCCTCTGAAGCGTAACCCACCCAGTCCCATTTCCCTCTGACTAATGCTCCTAACACTGCGGGCAATTTAGCATGGCCAATTCACCTGGCCTGCACATCTTTGCGACTGTGGGAGGAAACTGGAGCAAACCCACACAGACACAGGGAGAATGTACAAACTCCACACAGACAGTCGCCCAAGGCCAGAATCGAACTAGGTACCCTAGTGCTGTGAGGTAGCAGTGCTAACCACTGAGCCACCATGCCATTCCTAATTGCTTGTGTATTTTTCTTTGTCCCTTCTTCCCAATTCTTTGACCATCATTTGGCATATTACTGTTTTACTCTCTTACTTTGTCTCCACTCCTGGATATACCAGATCTCTCTACATCTTCTCCCTTGCCCCCACTATTTAGTTTTAAACCTTATTTCCCGAGTAAAAACAGTGGTCAAAATAGTTCAATACAGAGAATCCCAATTGTACAGACCCATTGCCCCAGTGCTGGTGCCAGTAGCACAAGAAGTGAAACTTACATCACCCACACCAGTTTTTAGTCACCTATTCAACTCTAATTTTATGTACCCTGTGCCAATTTGTATACATTCAGGTAATAATCTAAAAGATGTAACATTTGAGGCTCTGATTGTTAATTTCATGTCTAACTCCTCATACTGACTATGTAAATGTCTTTCCCAGTTCTACATATCTTGTTGCTATGCACATGGTTCATGACTTTAGGATCCTCCCCGACCCACTGCAAGTTCCTTTCTAGCCTCAGCAAATATCAATGAGGATGAGCACCTCACCAAGACCTTCCCCACACCTCCACTACTTGCCTTTAAACAACCGCCAAACCTCAAACAGATCATTGATTGTAGCAAACTGCCCGGCTCTCAGGACAACTCCATACAACACTGTCACAGTGGACACTGCAAGACGTGTCAGATTGTGGACATAGATACCACTATTACGTGTGGGAACACCTCCCACCTTGTACATGGCAGGTACTCATGTGACTCAGCCAACATTGTCTATCTTATACATTGCAGGCAAGGATGCCTGGAGGCATGGTACATTGGGGAAACCGAGCAAAGGCTACGACAACGGATGAATGGGCACCGTACAACAATCAACAGACAGGAGGGTTCCCTCCCAGTTGGGGAACACTTCAATGGTCCAGGACATTCAGTCTCGGACCTTCGGGTGACCATTCTCCAAGGTGGACTTCGGGACAGGCAGCAGAGGAAAGTGGCCGAGCAGAGGCTGATAGCTAAGTTCGGTACCCAAAGGAAGGGCCTCAACCAGGACCTTGGGTTCATGTCACATTACAGGTGATCACCATTGCACTACACACACACACACACACACACACACACACACACACACACACACAGATATTCCTACACACACACACACACACACACAGATATTCCTACACACACACACTCTCACATACACACGGACACAGGCATACATAGACGCGCACACAGACACCCACACACACTCTCCCACACGCACCCCCTCACAGACTTAAAACACTCTGCACTCACCACACACGCACACACACACTTTCTCACACTCACAACCCCCACCCCAGACAGACACGCACACACACACACAAAGACCCACATGCACACATATATTTTATGTGGTGAATTTGTACTTGCAGAGTTACATTGCATTTACTCAAAAACTGCATACATTCATGTAGAACTTTGAGCTTAAAAACTGCATGAATTTATGTAAAACTCTGTTATCTCACTTTTTAGATTAGAATCAATCTAAACATCAGGTCATAGACAGAGAATGCAGGGGGCCAACACCTTCAACATATTGTCTAGCTGTCACCATTGTTAACAGCTGACCCGAGAATGCAACTTTAAATAAAAGGGTTTTGTGATTTACACATGAAAGAAGTGAAACTATCACTGTATTCTAACAGATGAAAGGCTTAACAGACAATCAATTCTTCAATGTATAATTTCAGTTACATCACACTGCAAATTCTTTGCTATAAATTCTGTGTTATGATCGAGCCCTCCACAATCACCTGATGAAGGACCATCACTCTGAAAGCTAGTGTGCTTCCAATTAAACCTGTTGGACTATAACCTGGTGTTTGTGATTTTTAACTTTGTACACCCCAGTCCAGCACCGGCATCTCCAAATCATCCTAAACCCTGGCACTGGCAGGCAACACAGCCACATGGACTCTGTCTTTGCCATAGACAATGGTGTCAATACCCTTCACTACACTATTTCCTAAACCTACTATATTGCTTGTTGATGTCCCCCCACATAAATGTATCATAGTATCATTCTCAATTTGTTCAACCACCCTGCAGTCACTACTCTTGTCCTAACAGGCTGAGAGATCCTCAAACCGATTGGACAATTGTAGAGGCTGACATTCCTGTGCACTGCCCTCCTGTACATGCCTCACTCATGTTGCACACCTTCCTATTCCTGACTGTTGATCACACACAGAGCCCGTATCTTAAGTGGTTGTGATTGCCACCTGATGCAAAGAATCCAAGTAATTTCTTCTCTTCCTGATGTATCACAGTGTCTGTAGTATAGTCTCCCATTTAAATTCTGAGCTGAAATTGCTTGAATGTCTTACACTTATTGCAAGTATGTCAGCCCTGGATCACAGTGGTGTCCAGGTGTTCCCACATACTGCAGCCTTCACACACCATCTGTTCTACCATCATTAATGAGTTTAATTCCATATTTCATTGTATGATTCACTTATTTTAATAACTTTATCAGCAATTTCCATTCAAAATGAACACTTAAAATAGAAAGTAAAACTTTCGCCACTTCCCAGAGACTCATCTTTCTCTGCCATAGAGCAAAAATCAATTGCAATCAACTTCAATAATCTTCCGATATATCCGATTGCCTGTCTTGAGGTCCTCACCTCGTTTGTTCCTTATTGTTCCTTGCTAAATACATGTTTTGGGGTTCTAACCTTGACCATAGAACATAGAACATAGAACAATACAGCACAGAACAGGCCCTTCGGCCCACGATGTTGTGCCGAACTTCTATCCTAGATTAAGCACCCATCCATGTACCTATCCAAATGCCGCTTAAAGGTCGCCAATGAATCTGACTCTACCACTCCCACGGGCAGCGCATTCCATGCCCCCACCACTCTCTGGGTAAAGAACCCACCCCTGACATCTCCCCTATACCTTCCACCCTTCACCTTAAATTTATGTCCCCTTGTAACACTGTGTTGTACCCGGGGAAAAAGTTTCTGACTGTCTACTCTATCTATTCCTCTGATCATCTTATAAACCTCTATCAAGTCACCCCTCATCCTTCGCTGTTCCAACGAGAAAAGGCCGAGAACTCTCAACCTATCCTCGTATGACCTACTCTCCATTCCAGGCAACATCCTGGTAAATCTTCTCTGCACCCTCTCCAAAGCTTCCACATCTTTCCTAAAGTGAGGCGACCAGAACTGCACACAGTACTCCAACTGTGGCCTAACCAAAGTCCTGTACAGCTGCAACATCACTTCACGACTCTTGAATTCAATCCCTCTGCTAATGAACGATAACACTCCATAGGCCTTCTTACAAACTCTATCCACCTGAGTGGCAACTTTCAAAGATCTATGAACATAGACCCCAAGATCCCTCTGTTCCTCCACCTGACCAAGAACCCTACCATTAACCCTGTATTCGGCATTCTTATTTGTTCTTCCAAAATGGACAACCTCACACTTGGCAGGGTTGAACTCCATCTGCCACTCCTCAGCCCAGCTCTGCATCATATCTAAGTCCCTCTGCAGCCGACAACAGCCCTCCTCACTGTCCACAACTCCACCTATCTTTGTATCATCTGCAAATTTACTGACCCACCCTTCGACTCCCTCATCTAAGTCATTAATAAAAATTACAAACAGCAGAGGACCCAGAACTGATCCCTGCGGAACTCCACTTGTAACTGGACTCCATGCTGAATATTTACCATCTACTACCACTCTCTGACTTCGACCGGTTAGCCAGTTTTCTATCCAATTGGCCAAATTTCCCTCTATCCCATGCCTCCTGAATTTCCGCAAAAGCCTACAATGGGGAACCTTATCAAATGCCTTACTAAAATCCATGTACACTACATCCACTGCTCTACCCTCATCCACATGCTTGGTCACCTCCTCAAAGAATTCAATAAGACTTGTAAGGCAAGACCTACCCTTCACAAATCCGTGCTGGCTGTCCCTAATCAAGCAGTGTCTTTCCAGATACTCGTAAATCCTATCCCTCAGTACCCTTTCCATTACTTTGCCTACCACAGAAGTAAGACTAACTGGCCTGTAATTCCCGGGGTTATCCCTATTCCCTTTTTTGAACAGGGGCACAACATTCGCTACTCTCCAGTCCCCTGGTACCACCCCAGTTGCCAGTGAAGACAAGAAGATCATTGCCAACGGTACTGCAATTTCCTCTCTTGCTTCCCACATAATCCTAGGATATATCCCGTCAGGCCCGGGGGACTTGTCTATCCTCAAGTTGTTCAAAATGTCCAACACATCTTCCTTCCTAACAGGTATCTCTTCTAGCTTATCAGTCCGTTTCACACTCTCCTCTTCAACAATACGGTCCCTCTCGTTCGTAAATACTGAAGAGAAGTACTTGTTCAAGACCTCTCCTATCTCTTCCGACTCAATACACAGTCTCCCACCACTGTCCTTGATCGGACCTACCCTCGTTCTCGTCATTCTCAGGTTTCTCACATACGCATAGAATGCCTTGGGGTTATCCTTGATCCTATCCGCTTATTTAGGTAATACTGGTTGCCTGTAATTGGATCCCCATATCACCCATTCCTTTCTGAAAAGGGGAACAGAAGCTTGGCTTAGTACAGAAATGGAAGAAAATAATGTAGCAGACACAGCTGAATGGATGGTGTCAAATCTCCATTTGTTCGACTGAATTTTAATAATCACTCTTCTGGATATTTTCATGACCTAGCCAAAGGAAAAAAAAATCAGATTAAATAAAACATAATTGCTAGAAATATTAAATGTCCACTAAATGTTGTCTCAACTTTCAAATTCTCTGGCTGACAGATATTCTACATATCTCCACATTTTCTCAACTGATTGAATTTGTAACGATTTTAAAACATCCAGCCAACTGAAACTGGAATGTAAACAGATCAAAGAACATGGCTTCAGGAGTAGTTGCTATACTTCAGGGCCGATATTAAGTCATTATTCTAGTTACAAAGTTGGGAGCTGGTGGCTATTCTCCAAAGATACCAGCAAATGATATTGCAGAGATCATTCATTCACTCAATTGAGCTACAACATTACATTTGTGTTGGGCATGTGATTTCATGATCTTGCTTACTTTATTATTGTCTTAATTATCTTGCAGAAAAAAACGTTTATTTTACTATCTGCAGCTGAGACCAAAATTGCATTTTGACTCCATGTAGTTAATATGATAGACACAAATCCATCTTACAACATAATGAAATGCATATGCACATTTCTCTTCTTAACTACATTCTCTAATAACTCGTGCATTTTCCTTGTTGTCCTTGACTAATCCTGATCCAAACTTAAATTAGTTTTCAGTGCAGTAGCGAATAAAAACTGTTGGTAAGTCAACAATAATTAATATTAACTTCTATGAGAAAAGAATCAGTGGTGAAAGTAATTTTTTTTCTTGCAATGGTTTCAATTAACTGTCAGACAGTTCAGCATGGTCACCATATTATGCAACACTTTTGCAGTTGCAGCTAGTGGCAGTTATGAAGTTAAGATGTGTGAGACATTGTGGCAAGGAGAGATAGATCAATAAGAAATTGTCAGACGGCTTTTATACAATGCAAGAAAAGGTTCCTTGTGAAAAACACAAACGTTTTTAACTCATTCCCTTCAAGCAACAGTAATCTGGAAGTTTAAATATCACAGAATGAAATATGGTATGAAAGAAATCAAATATTTATTGGGGGCACTCTATATGCACATTTTGGATTATTGTGCAGGTTTACTGAGATTGTAGAAATTTCTCAGATCTGCTTGGTGCAGTTCTTAGTCAACTGAAGTTATTCGGAAATGCTGAAAGAGGTGACCTCGAATAGAAGAATGATGAACTGCAATGAAGGAGAAGATAACAGTGCAGCAATCCCCTAGTATATTGTACATACAAAATATAACTTGCAAACAGGAGTAGGCCATTCAGCACTTTGAACCTGTTGCACTATTCAGCAAGGTCATGACTGATCCGATTGTTGTACATGCCTTCATCTATTTAACTCAGTCTTAAATTATTCAATGACACAGCCTCCACTGCTGCCAAGGAAAGACAATTCCACAAATTAATGACTATTTAAAAGATAAAAAAGACTCATCTCTTATGTCAGATTGCACACAGAATGAAGTAAAGTAACAATAATGTATTAAATAAAACTGCTCACAAACGAAGTGAGAAACAAAGAAATGGATTCATTTTCTATGGTAGCTGGAATGGACTTTTGGACCACTTGCTCCAAATCTAACTGCACTCTTCTTTGTAACATGGATGAAACAGCTAAACATAAGAGAGGAAGAGAAAGTGACACCCCATGATGTCAACAGTATTTGACTAGGCATAGTATCAAATAAATGGTCTAGGAATTGTATGGCGAGTAACTCACCTGATCTCTGCTCTCTAAAATGCGCAAGTCAGGAGTGTAAGAGAATTAATTCCATTCGTTTGGATAAATGTGTCTCCAGGACAAAGCAACTCATTCGATTGTTTAAGGTGGTAGAATTGGGGTGACTCCATTCATCAATGATGCAAGAAGACAGCATACCTTCTCAGATGTATGATCTCTTCAACCTTGACAAACAAGATCAGCAGATACATGGAATCACCAGCGCTTGTGTGTTCTCTCTAAGCCATAAATCTTCATGGGACTTGGAACAAAATCATTCCTTCACTGCTGAGATCAATTTCATAGAACTCCATTCCCATCAGGTCTGTGAATCTACCCACACTGTTTCACACACTGATATCGAACTGTTAAATTAACAACATTAGCCCAAACAAATCTCAGATAGTTACAAGAGTTTTTTTTGTAAGTGTATAGGTTAGCACAAACGTCAGCGTCCACCTTTCACACTGGAGAAGAATTCAGATATTTTATTTGATTGACAGTGGATTTCTACAATTAAATTTAACACCCAATAAAGATTTGTCCGAGATTTTGATAGCTGTGTGATTCAAACTCCTGACTCAATCAAGATTGGAGGGAAAATTTAGCGCTCTACCCAACTCAGTTACACTACAAGAACTCAGCTCATTTCTTTTTTAAAGTTACTTTTCTAAGGAAGATTGCTTTTTTAAAATTTTTCTTCTTTTATCAATAAACCATTACCAAATCATCCGATTAAAAAATCAAAACAAACACTAAATTACAAGCACTGCCCACCTTGGGGAGTGTAATATTGAAAAAAGGTAAGGTGGGACAAGAGGGAGGAATGAAACCAAACTGTAATTGAAATGAACAATAATGCACTCCAAGAATTCCGCTTTTTTCTTTCCTGTTCCTCTGGAGAATACTTTTTAAAACCACCACTGAATCACTCGTGTTACTAATTTAAAGAATAAATAACAAGCACTACTCACAGTGCAAATTTGACAAAGCTTAGGGAAAAAGGAGGGAACAAAATTAGAGTTGGAGGGGGAAATAATGCACTCAAAACCTCTTGGAGCCCACTTCTCTCAAAAGGCTTCTAAAGGTGCTGGACACCACGTGCTCCTTCTGTAAGGACACCCAGATAAAAATTTAGCCACAAAATGGAACACAGCTCATAAATACAAAGTCCAAAAGCAATCTTAGAGTCATAGAGATGTACAGCATGGAAACAGACCCTTCGGTTCAACTCAGATAACCAGATAACCCAATCTAATCTAATCCCATTTGCCAGCACTTGGTCCTATATCCCTCTAAACCTTTCCTATTCATATGTCCATCTAGATGCTTTTCAAATGTTGTAATTGTACCAGCCTCCACCACTTTTCTGGCAGCTCATTCCATTCGCACTCCACTCTCTGCGTGAAAATTTGTCTCTTAGGTCCCTTTTAAATTTTCCCCCTCTCACCTTAAACCTATGTCCTCTACTTCTCAACTCTCCCAACCCCGGGGAAAAGACCTTGTCTATTTACCCTATCCATGCCCCTCTTGATTTTATAAACCTCTATAAGGTCACCCCTTACCATCCGACGCTGCAGGAAAAACAACCCTAGTCTATTCAATCTCTCCCCAGAGCTCAAATCCTCCAACCCTGGCAACATCCTTACAAATCTTTCCTGAACCCTTTCAAGTTTCACAACATCCTTCTGAAAAGAGGGAGACCAGAATTACACACAATATTCCAAAAGTGGCCTACCCATTATGTTAAGACTCACTAGTGGTTGACTATCCGCCACTTTGTACCAAATAGGCCTTTAAATCCAGTCAAGAAAAGAAGAATGGCAGCAGCATCCTTCTACTCATAGGAACTTTTCCAACTTCCTTGTGAAAATCCAAAGGAATTAATGTATCATTAAATGGTAAAGTCGCCATAGTCCTACTGGACTATAAGGCTGACCTCTCATCAGAGAGACATGACAGGTGGTGATTTAACCTGGGAGTCACCACGCCTCAGGTGAGGAGGGAAATTGAAAAGGCAGAACTTTCATGGTGCAAGAATTGAAACTCCTTCTGGGTGTTGTAGATAAACTATCCAATCAACTTAACTAACAAACTCCATAAAAAAGCTATTATATCATGTTTGTGGTCACAGATTTACAGGGACAAAAGAGGTCAAATTTTGTTTTTATTAAGTTTTTTTCAGAATTATCCACACATTATTAGGATTAAATTCAATGACTGCTCATTGTTTAGTAATAACAATTAGTCATTTGAAATTAAATAAATTGCACTTTTAACTTTCTTTTATACCATGGAACAAAAGAAAGACATGATGGAAAACTCTGTCAAATTAAGTACAAACATTTGTACTGAGAAATCCAACACCAATATAATTTGAAATGATACAAAACTGCAACAGCAAATGTGCAGTTCAATCTTGCAGCCGGGGGTAATGATTACATCACAAATCCTGGCATGCAATGCAGTAAGAATGTTACAAAACTAAGCAGTTATTTAATAGCTAACGGCAATTTGAGACGAACTAAAAAACACTAACCATACACTCACTAAATGAACAAACTTTACAATAAATCCTGTAGTGGGTAGCATTATGACATTAGATATATAATGGAAAAGGAGTTATAATCATATCAGACAGCTACCAATTTAATAGAATGCATGAAGTACCTCATTGGCTATCCCAATACTAAAGCAAACCAGTATAATACAACTGTGCTACTGAGACACATATATCAAGAAGCTTGAAGGGCAATTTCTAATGTATGTTGAATTATTGAAAAGAATCTTTCCTGATGACTGCCTAATGACCTTTTCCAACTTGGCTCCAAACGTGCAGGTGACAGTGGAGAAAAGGATTAGGTTTGTCTATGATATTCTCATGTGATTAAGCAGTTTCTGACTCATAAACACCTCCAACAAACACAACAGTCACCCACTAAAAGGCTACAACTCAGTGTCATCAATGAAGAAAATGGCTCAATCCCATTCTCCCCCTAAAAGGAGCCAGACACCAATTCTATCTGACTTGCTCTTTCAGCATGAGGAAGACTCAATAAATTTTGTAGAGTCTTGGGAGTGATTATTAAGGTAGATTTTCATGAAGTTTTTAAAAGTAGGGAGATACATGGAGATGAATAGAGTCTTGAGGAACAAGATTCTTCTGAAATATGTTTAATTCAGTTTTCATTAAACTTTGCACTCCTTCACAAGGGATAACATTTCAAAAGTACTGATCTGGTTCAAAAGCAAATTGGAATGTTTTGAGGGTGGGAAAAGAAAAAGCATGAATCAAAGTTTTTTTTAAGTTAATCTCTGCTCTGCAATAGTGTTTAAACTTTCAATTTACTTTGGTTGGATTAAATGTCACAGTCTATTAAATCATTGTAACCATAGAGATCTAAAATGCAAAATTCTATACCATTGCAGTAAAGTTGCTTTTCCTGTGAAATGCTAAAAACTATACAAAAAGAACCTGCAAACATGAATTTATTTGGGTTCATATTTTACAAATTACTCAATGTAAAGTTATTTTATTAGGTAACAATATATGGCTGTCTTCTTTAAACCACAAAACTTTGAGTCCTATAAAAATTCAGGCATATTAAAAATTGCAACTCTAAAATAAAAACACATGAAAATAGTTATGTTGTTATTGTCTCCTTCTGGTTCCAAACCTATTGCAGAAACAAATTTCCCTGTGCAGACTATATATTGGAAAACAGATTTATGTTTCCATTTTCACAATATAAAAGGGAACTAACTTGATGGATTATTACATTATTACTGTTATTTTTATATACGATTATTACTGGAAAGTTATGTTTTATGAATAATACAGTACTTTTCAGGGTTCAGTTCAATAAAAAATAAAGAGTAAGCCCAATCACCTTCTATCCTCTTCCATGTTTCTTGGTATGGAGTGCAACTCTAAAATAAAATACATGAACAATCGTTATGTTGTTATCATCTCCTTCTGGTTCCAAACCTATTGCAGAAACAAATGTCCCTGTGCAGACTATATATTGGAAAACAGATTTATGTTTCCATTTTCACAATATAAAAGGGAACTAAATTGATGGATTTTTACATTATTACTGTCGTACTGTCCCAATCTGTTTATGCCCAAGGTAATATGGGCAATCATCAGACTTCACACCTCAATGCCAATTGAGCCTCTTAAGTGGACAATTAACATCCACTGAATGGCCTCATTCCTTCCCACTGCTGGTATTTACCCATCTCCAAGTAGGTAATTGGTGCTAATTGAGGGCTTTGGCATTGGTGTTGTCTGAGTCCTTTAGGGCCCATCAGACATTTCATTCAATTAGTTTTAAATGAGTTTATCCAGGTATGCCACAATACCAGAGCAATTAAATCACTACAGTAACAAGTTGGTACCGATTCAAACTGTCGCAAATTTATTAAAGGATCAAGTAGCAATAAGGCTTTAATACTAACAATACTGCTCCTAATCCTGCTTGATCCCTTAGTCATTACAATACTTCCCAGAGTTTCTTGTCACTTTAGTCAGGTTTACAAAATCATTGCTCTCTTTCTCTCTCACTGAGCGGTGAATCAGTCTTTGCCTTTGTCTTTGCCACAACAGTTGCTTCTTTGTCTTCAGAAGGTCCAAGAGATTGATCTGCAAGTAAGCTTTGTTTTTATACCTTTTTGGATGGCTCTCTAGAATTTTCCACTGTTCTGGTCAATCAGGAAGTCTAGCTTTATGGTTCAAGGTATTGTCAATCATTTGGATGGCTTGTTAATGTTTGTTTCTTTGTGTAGCTAGGTCTGGCTACTTTTCTAGGAGAAAGTGAGGACTGCAGATGCTGGAGATCAGGGTCGAGAGTGTGGCTGATTCCTGATGAAGGCCTATTGCCCCAAACATCATTTCTCCTGCTCCTCGGATGCTGCCTGACCTGCTGTGATTTTCCAGCACCACACTCTCATCTTTGGGGACTTTTCTGTCTAGCTTCTGATTGAAAATATGCATTCCCCCTTATGTTGATATGTTGCTGGAGGTATGTTTTGTCAAAGGCAAGGACCAACTGACTGCTGGAGTGAGAGACAAAGAGTCGAAAAGTGTGGCACTGGAAAAGCACAGCAGGTCAGGCAGCATCTGAGGAGCCGGAGAGTCGATGTTTTGGGCAAAAGCCCTTCATCGAAGCTAGAAAGAGAATAACGATTTTCTAGCTGGACTAAAGTTAAAAGAGACTCTGGGAAGTATTGCTGATGAGATATGTCTTTTTATACTATGCTCATGTCATTAGCACCTGGCTGCTGTGTTGGCACTGTTTAGCTTCTGGTTTTGCAATTTGCAGAGCTGTACTTGGTCAAAATGTCCCATACACAGAATCCCTGCTGACTGGCCAAGTTTTAACAGCCATAAGGTTGCTACATTGGGCAAGGTGGGGGTTTGGCGGACATTCTTACATGCCCCTTAACCTAGAACTCCATTCCTAGGTCCTGATCCCAGAAATAGGCCTATCACTGGCCTGTCACCTACTTGATTGGCTTTTGAGTTAGCAGGCCTTTTCTAAAGGATACAAGATCCCAAACTTGCTATCCAAACATCAGGCTCAATCCCATTCACTCCATAATAGGTGCTAGACACCGATTCTATCTGACTTGTTCTTTCAGTATGGGGCAGACTCAATGACTAATTAGAAGACCAACATGCTAGTTTCAGTTTGGATTCATAAACATTTTTATTTAGTAGTACAGTCATCACAAGAGCCACAACATGCAATGTCACAGGCACACTGAATGACATCCATAACGAAACACTGTGAATTGTACTATCATGATGAAAGTTTGGTCAGTGATGATCTGTTCAATGCTGTTGGATATTTTACAAAATTATAGACTCAGAGTCAAATGTTTTCAGCACAGAAGGAGAACATTTGGTGAATCATATCCACGTTGATCCAACAGAGATCTGACTACACTAATCCCATTTTTAAGATTTTGGCCCAGAGACCCGGAGGCTATAGTCATACAAATGAAATCTAAATACTGTTTAAGCAATATGAGAGTTTCTAATTCCATCGCTCTTTCAGACAGTAAGTTCCAGGTTCCCACCACCTTCTTACCTCTTAACCTACTACTTTGCATGTTAAATCTATGCCTCATTGTAATTGAGTCCTTTACTATTGGAAATTGTGCCTTCCTTATTCAACCTATTTATGCTCCTCATATTATACCATATTAAGTCTATCGAATCTGCCTTCACACTGAGAACTTCCAGTCCAGGCAGTGTTCTGCTGATCTTTACTGTAACCTCTCTAACGCAATCACATCTTTGCTAGAATGTGGTGATCAAAAGTGCATGCAGTCTTTTGGTTATGGTCTAACCAGACTATTATTCAGGTCCGGGAGAAAGTGAGGACTGCAGATGCTGGACATCAGAACTTGAAAATGTATTGCTGGAAAAGCGCTGCAGGTCAGGCAGCATCAAAGGAGCAGGAGAATCGACGTTTCGCGCATAAGCCCTTCTTCAGGAATGAGAAGGGTGTGCCAAGCAGGCTAAGATAAAAGGTAGGGAGGAGGGACTTGGGGGAGGGGCGTTGGGAATATGATAGGTGGAAGGAGATTAAGGTGAGGGTGATAGGCCGGAGAGGGAGTGGGGGCGGAGAGGTCGGGAAGAAGATTACAGGTCTAGAAGGTGGTGCTGAGTCTGAGGGTTGGGACTGAGAAAAGGTGGGGGGGGAGGGGAAATGAGAAAGCTGAAGAAATCTGCATTCATCCCGTGTGGTTGGAGGGTTCCTAGGCGGAAGATGAGGCGCTCTTCCTCCAGGCATCGTGTTGCTATAGTCTGGCGATGGAGGAGGCCAAGGACCTGCATGTCCTTGGCGGAGTAGGAGGGGGAGTTAAAGTGTTCAGCTATGGGGCGGTTGGGTTGGTTGGTACGGGCATCCCAGATGTGTTCTCTGAAACGTTCCGCAAGTAGGCGGCCTGTCTCCCCAATATAGAGGAGGCCACATCGGGTGCAGCAGATGCAGTAAATGATGTGTGTGGAGGTGCACGTATTTGTGATGGATATGGAAGGATCCCTTGTGGCCTTGGAGGGAAGTAAGGGGGGGAGGTGTGGGCGCAAGTTTTGCATTTCTTGTGGTTGCAGGGGAAGGTGCCAGAGACATTGACCGCCTCAACCTGTCCACTCCTCTCACCCTCGCAACGTGCAGCCCTCCACTCCGTCCGCTCCAACCCCAACCTCACCATCAAACCGGCAGACAAGGGAGGCGCAGTGATGGTTTGGCACACCAATCTTTATATTGCTGAGGCTAAATGCCAGCTCATGGATACCTCCTCCTACTGCCCCCTTGACCATGACCCCACCTCCCACCACCAAACCATTATCTCCCAGACCATCCATAACCTCATCACCTCAGGGGATTTCCCATGCACCGCCTCCAACCTCATAGTCCCACAACCCCGCACCGCCTGTTTCTACATCCTGCCCAAAATCCACAAACCTGACTGCCCCAGCCAACCCATTGTCTCAGCCAGCTCCTGCCCCACCGAACTCATTTCTGCATACCTTGACATGGTCCTGTCTCCCTTAGTCCAAGAACTCCCCACCTATGTTCGGGACACCACCCATGCCCTCCACCTCCTCCATGATTTTTGCTTCCCTGGCCCCCAATGCCTTATCATCACCATGGACATCCAGTCCCTGTACACCTCCATCCCCCATCACGAAGGCCTCAAAGCCCTCGCTTATTCCTTTCCCGCCAACCTAACCAGTACCCTCCCACTGACACCCTCCTTCGACTGATTGAACTGGTCCTCACTTTAAACAACTTCTCCTTCCAATCCTCCCACTTTCTCCAAACCAAAGGAGTAGCCATGGGCACCCGCATGGGCCCCAGCTATGCCTGTCTCTTCATTGGATATGTGGAACAGTCCATCTTCCGTAGCTACACTGGCACCACCCCCCACCTTTTCCTCCGCTACATTGATGACTGTATCAGCACTACCTCGTGCTCCCACGAGGAGGTTGAACAGTTCATCCACTTTACTAACACCTTCCAGCCAGACCTCAAACTTACCTGGACTATCTCAGACTCCTTCTTACCCTTCCTAGACCTCTCCACTTCTATCTCAGACGACCGACTCAACACGGACGTTTACTATAAACCGACTGACTCCTACAGCTACCTAGATTATACCTCCTCCCACCCTACCCCCCTGTAAAAACGCCATCACCAGGTCCCGTACTTCCTGCGGGAGCCTGTGCCCCACAAACTGAGCCACCTCCGGAATTTTAATTTTGTCTCTTTCAAGGATGTAAAGAGGAGGGCCCTGTATAGACAGCTGCTGCACACCGTCCACCTCTTCTCCCTCATCCACCGTCCGGAAATGCCTTGGCGTGCCCATTTGCCACCAGGCGGTGGGGATCCCCAGTGGAGGGCTCTCTACGCGGGAGTCCTCCCCCTTTCTCTTGGGGATCTGGGGTGGAGGGTGCTGCACGCAGCAGTCCCCTGCAACCGCAGATTGCGGTGGTTCACGGATTCCCAGCCCAACTGCTTGTTCTGTGGTGCTGTGGAGTCCGTGGACCATGTATATATTGGGTGTGGGCGTTTGCACTCCCTTTTTGATTTTCTCAAAAACCTCTTCCTCTGCTTTTGGCTGCACTTCAGTCCCACGCTCCTGATCTTCGGGCACCCAGTACGGAGGAGGGAGGGCAGGTCCGAAGACCTCCTCGTGGGTCTGCTCCTGGGCCTGGCCATCAACAGGTCCAGGCAGCGGGCCGTGGAGGGGGTCATTAGGGCCGACTGCCTGCCCCTCTTCCGGGGTTACGTTAGAGCCCGGGTGTCTCTGGAGAAGGAGCACGCGGTGTCCACCAACACCCTGGAGTCGTTCAGGGAGAGGTGGGCGCCGCAGGGAGTGGAGTGCATCATTTCCCTCTCCAACTCTATTTTGATTTAGTCCCTACCCTCCCCTTCACTGTTTTGATCACACAGCATTGCCCTTTGATGTGAAGGGCAGTGCTTGTCACTGGCCACTCGGGTGTTTTCCGTTCTTCCTGGTGGTGGAAATTGAATAAAGATTCGTGCACTTTGTGTCTCTCACTGTGTCTCACACCTGCACACACACACCATGGGTGCTGGGGAAAAAATAAGCACTACCGCAGTTAGGCGATAGGGTGGGGGTTAAGGAAAAGAAGTAAAACAGGTGGCCAATACCCTTGAGTTGTTTAGAAAACAAAGAAAAATAAATAAATAAATCTAAAAACTGATCACACAGCATTGCCTTTTGTGAAGGGTACTGTTTGTCACTGGTCACTCGGGTGTTTTCCAAAAAAATAAAAACGCCATCCCATGTTCCCAATTCCTTCGCCTTCGCCGTATCTGCTCCCAGGAGGACCAATTCCAATACCGAACAACACAGATAGCCTCCTTCTTTAAAGACTGCAATTTCCCCTCAGACGTGGTTGACGATGCTCTCCACCGCATCTCCTCCACTTCCCGCTCCTCCACCCTTCAACCCCACCCCTCCAATTGCCACCAGGACAGAACCCCACTGGTCCCCACCTACAACCCCACCAACCTCCAGATACATCGTATCATCCTTCGTCATTTCCGCCACCTCCAATCGGACTCCACCCCTATCAGCGTACCGGAAAGACAACTCCCTCCGCGACTCCCTCGTCAGATCCACACCCCCCACCAACCCAACCTCCACTCCTGGCACCTTCCCCTGCAACCGCAAGAAATGCAAAACTTGCGCCCACACCTCCCCCCCTCACTTTCCTCCAAGGCCACAAAAGATCCTTCCATATCCACCATAAATTCACCTGCACCTCCACACACATCATTTACTGGATCTGCTGCACTCGATGTAGCCTCCTATACATTGGGGAGACAAGCCGCCTACTTGCGGAACGTTTCAGAGAACACCTCTGGGACACCCGCACCAACCAACCCAACCACCCCGTGGCTCAACACTTTAACTCCCCCTCCCACTCCGCCAAGGACATGCAGGTCCTTGGCCCCCTCCATCGCCAGACCCTGGCCACACGACGCCTGGAGGAAGAGCGCCTCATCTTCCACCTAGGAACCCTCCAACCACAAGGGATGAATGCAGATTTCTCCAGCTTCCTCATTTCCCCTCCCCCCACCTTTTCTCAGTCCCAACCCTCAGACTCGGCACCACCTTCTAGACCTGTAATCTTCTTCCCGACCTCTCCGCCGCCACCCCCTCTCCGGCCTATCACCCTCACCTTAATCTCCTTCCACCTATCGCATTCCCAACGCCCCTCCTCCAAGTCCCTCCTCCCTACCTTTTATCTTGGCCTGCTTGGCACACCCTCCTCATTCCTGAAGAAGGGCTTATGCCTGAAATGTTGCTTCTCCTTCTCCTTTGATGCTGCCTGACCTGCAGCGCTTTTCCAGCAACACCTTTTTAAGTATTATTCAGGTCCAGCAAGCTCCCTGTTATTTTATCGCATGTCTTGGCTAATAAAGGTAGGCATCCCATCTGCCTTAACTACTTTTTCTACCTGGCCTGTTCCTTTCAGGGACCTATGATATCCACACTAAGGTCCTTCTTCTGCTCAACATTTTCCAGGGTCCTAATATCCACAGTGTAATCCCTTGCCTTCTTGACTGTCCCAACTGACCTTACACTTTCCAAGTTTAATTCCACTAGCCAGTTCTCTGCCCACCAGTCCACTGATATTCTCCTGTAGATTTTTTGGTTATCCTATTCACTATCTTAACAATTTTCATGTCATCTGCAAACTTATTGGTCATACTCCGTATAATTAAGTGCAAATCATGTATGTACACCATAAACCTCAAGGGTCACAGCACTGAGCAATGCAGACCTAGTCATAGAAGCATCTGTCAAACATCCTCCTCTGCTTCCTGCCTCTTGGACAATTGTGTATTCAATGTGCCACTTTGCCCAAGAACTCATTGGCTCTTACTTTCTTAACCAGTCTTTCATGAGGGAGTTTACCGAAAGCCTTGTTAAAGCCCATCAAATGAATTATCCTCACTGACATTCCTGATTACCATTTCAAAAGATTTGATCAAACTTGTCATACATGACATACCCTTTAACAAATCTATACTGACATAATCTATCTGCGCAACCATATTCTTTTCTTCAAATCTAATAACTTCCACACCACTGAGGTTAGACCAATAGACTTCTAATCTCCTGGTCTAACCCTTTCTTGCTTTTTTAAAGATAATGCAACCTTAGTCATAGAGTCATACATCACAACAGGCCCTTCGCCCCAACTCATCCATGCTGACAAGGTTTCCTAAACTGAATTAGTCCTATTTGCCTGCATTTGGCTCATTTCCCTCTAAATGTTTCCTATCCATGTATCTGTCGAAATGTCTTTTAAATGTTGTAATTGTACCTCTGATAGCTCAGTCCATATATGCTTTTTGTGAAAAAGTTCTCCTTTGGCTCCCTTTTAAAACTTTCTCCTGTCATCTTAAACCTATGCTGCCTATTATTGAACTTCTGAAAAGTGATTCTCTTAGCCCCTGGAACCAGTGGCCAGAGAAGGCCTAAAAGCCATTTCCAGAGTTCATGATATCTCCTTCTTTGATCTCTCAACTGCCTGGAATACTGAGCTTGCTAATATACTTCTTTTTAAGGCTGTTAAACTCTCCAATAGTTCCTCTTCCCCATGTTAATTTCTCCTAATATTTCACAGTTCCCCACCCAAATACCTATATCCACTTCATCCTTTTCTATCATGAACAAATACTTTGTATAGGTCTGCAGGACCTTGCTTATGTCTTCTACTTCCACACAGATTACTTCAATAGTTTATGATGTGAACTATTCTTCCTGTAGTTATTCTCTTGTTCTTTTTCCAAAAAGAAACCTTTTGGATTTTCCTTTATTCTACCTGCCAGTTATAATGCACTCCCTTAGCTTTAAAAGTTTCCTTTTTAAGTTTTTTGCCTACACTTTCCACACCTTTAAAGACTCTGCAGTATTCTTCAGTATGTGTCATCTCTTTTTTTCTGTAATCTTAACCTTTAATTAATCCTTATTAATTGTCTCCCATTGCTCTCATACTGTTCTATTCAGATGTTGCCACTTGAAGTCCATTTGCAGCCTTAAAAATATCCAAATCTGCATGCCCAATATCCCAGGCTACAGACAGATCAAGGAAGGAAATATCACTAACTTTGGAAGTCATTACAATTGCTATGTTGGTAACCCATTGCAATCCTTACCATTGCCACATGGTCTTTAGTGGCTGGTCTGTTGATCGATTCCTGTAATGGGAGTGAGGGAAGGAGTTCAATGTCTGCTAAATCACATATCTGCATCCCCATCAACCTCTTGCTCTTCTATTTACTGGATCTGCAAATATATTTGCAAATTTGTGCTCCTGAAGTGAGCAGACATTACTTGTTATTTTAACAAAGCATTTACAAACTTTTAGTGTACACAAATATGTCCCAGGCAATAGGAGTAACCAAAGTATAAATGTATTGGCACGTGTGTCAAACATTCATGCTGCTCCATTCTGTAATGAGCGAGGCTGAGTCCAGCCCCAGAGATGGAGCCAACACTTTTGTAGTTATTCAACATGTACCAACATGTCTAGTTCACTAAGTGCTTCCCTCCTATCAAGATAGACAACGGAGAATGAAGTGGCAGAGGTTTTGTTATTCATTGGTGCTGTTACATTCTTTGCGCTAATGCTAGTTGAGAGTGTGATGCTGGAAAAACATAGCAGGTTAGGCAGCACCCGAGGCGCAGGAGAATCGATGTTTTGGGCAAAAGTCTTTCATTGGATGCTGCCTGACTTGTTGTGCTTTTCCAGCACTACACTCTCGACTCTAATGTCAAGCATCTGCAGTCCTCTCTTGCGCTAAAGTTTGCCTCATCATGTGGCATGTGCAATTATTGTACGGTTGTTTGAAGGTAATTCCTCTCGTTAGTTCAGAAATGTCACATAAACAAACAGGTCCTTGGAAGTAAAGGGAAGACAGAGAAATAGACAAAAATACCAATGAGAGAGGAAAAGAACAGTGGAATGTAAAAGAAAAATAAGATAAAGGATTAAAAATAAAAGACACACTTCAATTGACACAAGTTCTTTTACTAACATAATATAAGAAATTGTGAACTTACATTTAATTAGTTGACCTTTATTTTCTAACTCACTGTTTAACCTGGAACTAAAAAATTCAACTGTTGTGTAAGGGAACAGTCATCAGCTGACACCATTACAGGAAGTCACATCACATCACATGACATTGACTTACTCCAGGATGGTCCAGCAGAGATCTTGCCTTGGTTTGTTTTTAATGTACTAGTTCAATAAACAGTCTGGATACTAAATTTTTCTCCATTCAAGCAGCACCAACCCGTAAAAATAATGTTACAAGTGAAATTCTGAGAATGTTCTAAATCTGAAATAAATCAAAGTGCTGGACAAACTCAGCAGGTCTGGCAACATCTGTGAAGAGAGAAACAGAGTTAATGTTTTGAGTCCTTTACGGCTCAGTATAGGCAGAAGACGTGGAATCGAGATGGGTAGAGTTAAGAAATCACAAAGGAAAAGGCATCTTGAGAGGAGTTATATAAAGGCTTCCTCGCAATAGTCAGGATGTGAGAAAGAAAATAAATCAGGGAATAGGAAAGGGGAGATGACAATAATCAAAAAAAATTAAAGGGCCTTCAATATACAGGGGTGGATGGGAAAAATCAGGAATCTATGCAATGTCTGCAAGATAGTATTTTGGAGTAGCTTGTTAAAGAACCCATGAAGAAACAGGCTATTCAGGATTTGGTGATGTGAAATGAGCCAGAATTGATTAGGAAGCTTAAGGTGAAGGAACCTCTATTGGGCAGTGACCATAACATGAGAGAATTCACACTGCAGTTTGAGGGGGAGAAGTTGAATCAGATGTAACTGTTTTACAATTGAGGGAAGCCAACTGCAAGGACATGAGGGAGGATCTGGCGAGAGCTGATTGGAAGAAGAGTCTAGCATGGAAGATCTTGGAGCAGAAAATGACAGGTGTGTCTTGGGATAATTCAGAAGATACAGCAGAAATTCCCCTCCAAGCAAGAAGAAACAAACTGAGGGGAGGACAAGGCAACCAAGCCTGACAAGTGAAGTCAAGGACAGCATAAAAGCAAAAGACAAAGTATAAGATGTGATGAAGATTAGTGGGAAGCAAGAGGAAAATTCTTTAAAAACCAGCAGAGGATAACTAAAGAAGGAATAAGGGGGGAGAAGGTGAAATATAAGGGTAAGCTGGCGATTAGTATAAAAGAAAATTGCAATTCTATTTTAGATATATGAAAGGTAAGAGAGAGGCAGAGTGGGCATTGGATCATTAGAAACTGAGGCTGGAGAAATACTAATGGAGAACCCATTAAGGCCATTAATCCAGAGCACAGGTCCTGGGGACCCAGATGATGGAATTTGATTTCAATTTAAAATAAATTCTAGAATTAGGAGTCGAATGATGACGATGAAGCCGTTGCCAATTGTCAAGAAAGATCCGTCAGGTTCACCAATGTCCTTTAATGAAGGAAACTGCTGTCCTTATTTGGTCCTTACTGTCACTAGAGAAAAAGTCCTGGAGAAGCTGACGGGTCTGAAGTATATACCAGGAGAGGATGGACTACACCCAAGGGTTCTGAAGGAAACAGCTGAGGAGATTGTGAGAGATATTGACGGTGATCTTTCAGAATCACTGGAGTCAAGGAGGGTCCAAGAAAATGGCTATTGTAGCACACATCTCAGAAGGGTGGGAGACGGAAGACAGGAAACTATAGGCTGGTTAGCCTGACCTCAGTCATTGGTAAGATTTAAGAGTCCATCATTAAGGATGAGATTATGGAGTGCATGGAAATGCATAGTAAAAAGGATGGAGTCAGCAGAGCTTTGTCAAGGGGAGGTCATGCCCAATAAATCTGTTAGAATGTTTTGAGAAAGTAATAAGCAAGTTAGACAAAGGGCAGTCCATGGAAATGATCTATTTGGATTTCCAGAAGATCTTTGACAAGATGTTGCACAGGACATAACTAAACAAGATAAGAGCCCATGGTGATAACAGCAAGGCAGTAGCATGGATAAAGGATTGGCTGTCTGGCAGAAGGCACAGAGTAAGGATGAAGGGGTCTTTTTAGGATAGCAACCAGTGACTATGGAAGTTCCTCAGGGATCAGCATTGTAACCAAAGTATTCACATTAAACATTAATGATTGGGACAAAGGAACTGGGGGCATTGTTGCTTAGTTTGCAGGTGGACGTGGAGAAGATGTTTGCACTAGTATCAGAGACTAGGACCCAAGAGCACAGCCTCAGGTTGAAGGGACAACCCTTTTGAACTGAGAGGAATAAGAATTGCTTCAGCGAGAAGGTGATGAATCTGTGGAACTCAGTGCCACTGAAAGTTGTGGAGACTAAGGCACTGAGTGTTTTTAAGACAGAAGTAAATAGGTTCTTGATTAGTAAAGGGATCAAGGGGTTTGGAGAGAAGCAGGAGAATGAGAATGAGAAACATATCAGCCAAGATCGAATGATGGAGAAGGCTGAATGGGCTAAATAAGACTTGGTGAAGAATTCTGCCCTCTATGATCTAGAAGGTTATTATCAAAGGAATCACCGTAAACTGTTGAAAAGACAAAACTAAGTTTGACTGGAGCAAGGTATTAAGGTCTTCTCTAGGTATCTCCTAATTAGCAATCTCTGAAGAAGAAACAGATGTAACTAGTTATGGATCATAAGACTGACTTGGAATAGTTGGAACTCTTGGAATGTTTGAGAACATTCTTTATGAAGTGTCATCCAGTTCAGTTGGCTGAGAAAGCTGAAGGAAACCTTCTCAAAATGTCAACCAACCTTTGTTAAATGAAAGCTTATGCCCTTGGAAAAGCTGTGGTTAGTCATCCCAAAGTGAATATATTTGCTGTACAAACATAATTAGGTAGAAGTAGCCCCCTCAGTTCTTCAGGCCTGCTTTACCATTCAATAAGATGGCTCAGTGGTTAGCACTGCTGCCTCCCAGCATCAGGGTCCCATGTTCAATCCCACCCTTGGGGGATTGTCTGTGTAGAGTTTGCACAGCATCTGTGTGGGTTTCCTCCGGTGCTCTGGTTTCCTTCCACAGTCCAAAAATGTGCAGGTTTAAGTGAATTGACCATGTTAAATTGCCCATAGTGTTAGGTGCATTAGTCAGAGGGAAATGTGTCTGGGTGGGTTACTCTTCGTTGGGCTGAAGGGCATGTTTCCACACTGTAGGGAATCTAATCTAATCATGACTGATATGATTTTACCCTCAACTCCTCATTCTTGCTGATCCTGAAAAAGCTTCAATACTTTGCTCATTAAGAGTCTCTCTATGTCTGCCTTAAAGTTATTTATAAATACCGCCTCCAGTGTTTCACCAATAAATATCCTCAACATGAACTGGAATATCTGGTGGTCATGATAAGATGCCTTGTTGAACACAATATGCCTCACTCAGGTAGCAAACTGGAAACGAAGCCCAGCTAATCTTGGAATCATCAAGAAAGTTAAAAATCATCAAAGAACTCAAAAATTCACCAATATACCTGTATATTTAGACACAGATGAATAGAAAGCATGGACCAGGTTTCTCAGCTGAAAAAGAATGACTAATTATTACAAATAAATAGATTCTAATTATAGCTGAACCTTTATGAACAGCCAAATATAACTGTACTAGTTGAAACTCTAACCACCTTATAAAACATCCCTAACACACATACAGAAAAAAAAATTGGAGCTGTGGATAGAGGGAAAAAAAGACTGGGAAGGCAATCCAATGGACCTTGATGATGTCACTTCTGCCCCACTGTCCCAAGAACTGCAGCCACTGCAGACCACAGCCACTGCTGACCATACTGCCTTTGCGATCCCCACCAGAACCACCGACTCCACACTGCCGTAACCTCCGCCACCGAAACCTGCAGGAACACTGCTTGTTATGTCACTTCCGACCCACTAGCTGCCATCGCCTAAGCCACTTGACCCCAAACCGATGTCACTTACCGGAACACTGCCAACAACCATGCCACCCACCGCAGCGCCACCGCCGAAGACACCTCTTCAGTGAACGTCGCAGGGAACATCAGCCCGTGAGTGCCACCAAATGCATTGTTTCTGTGACCTTGACCACCACTGCTTGTGTAAATCTCTCCAGCGATGTCAACCATGACACCACCAATGATCAGATGACCACCCCCACTCCAAAGACAGTCTCCACCTCCACTACCAACTCCAGACCCCAGCCCCGAGACCCCAGCCTCCAACCCTGCCAAGCTTTTAACCATCCCCCTAGATCTTCTCCTCACTGACAATGCATGATCAGTCCTCAGTAAAAGTCTCACCTTCATCCCCTGGGTCAATGAATTTCATACACGTTGTAAGATCAAACATTTTTTCCACTGCCTCCGTGCTTCCATTTACAGTCATGACACCCACCACCCTCCAAGGACCCTTCTCCCACCTCCAACATACTCCATCCACTCGGACATGTTGTCATGGCCTCTTACCCTCCCTTGACCTCTATATCTCCAACTGCTACCATGACAGTGACCACCACAGACTGTCCACCCCTCTCACTCACTCCAACCTCTCACCTTCACAACATGCATCCCTCAATTCCTTCCGCTCCAACCCAACCTTACCATTAAGCCAGCGGACAAGGTTCGGTGGGGCGGGGGGGGGGGGGGGGGGGGGGGTGTGGGGAGGGGGGTATGCATTGGTAGTTTGGTGCACCAACCACTACACAGCTGAAGCCAGGCGTCAACTCATGGCCACCTCCTCCTACTACCTCCACCACGACCTCACATCCTATAATCAAACCATCATCTCCCAAACCATCCACAACCTAATCACCTCAGGAGATCTCGCATCCACAGCCTCCAACCTCATAGTCCAGGAACCCCACACCACCCAGATCTACCTCTTACCCAAAATCCACAAACCTGACTGCCCCGGTCGACCCATCGTTTCAGCCAGCTCCTGCTCCACTGAATGTATCTCTGCATACCTTGCCACCATCCTGTCCCTCATGGTCCAGGAACTCCCCACATACATTCAGGACATCACACACACCCTCCACCTTTTCCATGACTTTAAGTTCCCCTGTCGCCAATGCCTCATCTTCACCATGGACATTCAGTCCCTGTACACATCCATCCGCCATAGCAAAGGACTCTGAACCTCCGTTTCTTCCTCTCCCACCGACTCAACTAACACCCCTTCACCGACACACTCATTCGATTGGCTGAACTGATCCTCACTCTCAAACTTCTCCTTCAAATCCTCCAACTTCCTGCAGACCAAAGGGGTAAGCATGGGTACGTGCTTGGGCCCCAGCTATGCCTGCCTCTTCGTCAGGTACGTGGAACAGTCCATCTTCTGCAGTTACACTGGCATCATCCCACTTTTTCCTCCGCTACATTAATGACTGTATGGGCACCACCTTGTGCTCTCACAAGAGATTGAACAGTTCATCAACTTCACCAACACCTTCCACCATGACCTTAAGTTCACCTGGACCATCTCGAACACTTCCCTCCCCTTCCTGGACCCCTCCATCTCCAGCGACCAACTCAACATGGACGTCTATTTCAAACCCACTGACTTCCATAGTTACCTGGACTACACCTCCACCCACCTCCCCTGCCTGTTAAAAACATGATCCCTTATTCCCAATTCCTCCGCCTCTGCCATATCTGTTCTCAGGAGGAGCAATTCCACTCCAGGACATCCCAGATGACCTCCTATTTCAAAGACTGCAACTCTCCCTTCCCGTGTGGTCAGCAATGCCCTCCAGCATCTCCTTCACTTCCTGCACCACTGCCCTTGAGCACCACCCCTCCAACCACAACAACGATATAACCATCCTGGTCATCACCTTCCCCACCATTAATCTCTGGCTACAGCACATTGTCTTCCACCATTTCCACCACCGGCAATCAGACTCCACCACCAGAGGTATATTTCCCTCCCCACCCCCTCTGCGACTTGCTCTTTAGGTCCACGCCCCCCAGCAACCAACCCTCCACACCTGACACCTTCCCTTGCTGCTGCAAGAGGTGTAAAACCTGTGCCCACACCACCCTCCTCACCTCCATCCAAGGTCCCAAAGGATCCTTTCACATCCAGCAGAGATTTTCCTGCACATCTACACGTCTCATCTACTGTGACCGTTGTTCTCAATGTGGTCTCCTCTACATTGGGGAGACAGGACGCCAACTCACGGAATGTTTCACAGAACATCTCCAGGACACACGCACCAAATATGACCACTACTCTGTGACTGACCACTTCAACTTGCCCTCCCACTCTGCCAAGGAGATGCAAGTTGCGGGCCTCCTTCACCGCCAAATCTAAACCACCCAACAACTGAGGGAAGAATGCCACATCTTCTGCCTTGAGACCCTTCAACCACACGGCAGCAATAGCGACTTCACTAATTTCCTAATCTCCCCTCCTCCCAGATCCAAACCTCCAACTCAGCACCACTCTCTTGAACTGTCCTACCAATCCATCTCCTATCCTTTCCACCCTCCCCTCCAACCTATCACTACCTGCATCTACCTTTCACCTTCCCAGCTACCTTTCCCCCAACCCCACCCCACTCTTCTATTTATCTCTCAGCTCCACCCCCCTACATTTCTGATGAAGGGCTTATGCCCAAAACATCGACTCTTCTGCTCCTCGGATGCTGCCTAACCCGCTGTCCTTTTCCAGCACCATGTTTTTCGACTCTGATCGCCAGCATCTATAGTCCTCACTTCCTCCTTGTTCAGAAATCTGGCTTGTAAGGAATTGTTGTTATTCGATCTCTCTTCTCTAGGGACTGATCAAGGCAAGTCTTAAGTCATCTTGGTCCAGATTATCAGTCTTCTGCAGATACAACAATATTTGCTTGACTAAGAACGTATGTAATATCTGTGCTGTCTGCTTTCCCTTTTCAAGTGTCTGAGCTTTTTTTCTGGAAGTGATCCATGTGATTTAATGCCGAGACAATCTGACATTATAAAACCACCGAAGAACTTGAATGCCCTCAGTTATACAATCTTGTCATTTAGGATGCTGATGTCAGCATTTCAAATTCTTGCCTTTATTTTATTTTGGCAAGTTTCTTGATTGTGAAAGCAGTCATCTTTGAGAATTGTTCACTGACAAATGAATTGGAGTCTTTCTTGAGATCACTGCCATTATTACGTTTTACTCTCAGCCTGTTGTATGCCAGTTTACCTCTTCAAGGGTCAGTGCTTGCTCCAACTGTAATGAATCAGGAACTATACCATCAAGAGTTTAAAAGACCATTAATCTTTGCATGAATTAGCCACACCGTATAAACATTCAATGGAATCTATCAATACGACTGGCTTCTGGAATCCTTTGCTTGACTGAATTCATTCAAGAAAGGAATTGTTAGGGTTAAAATAAAACTGAAGGCTGCTAACACTGGCTCGAAACCTGTGAAGATTTCATTCAGGATCTCTTTGGCAATGGGCTCCACTGTATATTAAGTAAGTACTGGCATGGAATTACAGCTGTTTCACCAGTGTTTCTGTACTTACGGAGTAGCACCTTCCTGACCTCCCATTTTATTGCATGTGTTGGCCCTTCAAACACATCAAAGGGCCTCAGAGGACAATAACTGCTAAGAGATAGTGCAGACATGCTGCCACAGAACGCTCCCTCGCTTCAGCTCTTCAACTACATCACCTCACACTTGGAAGATATGTGATGTGAGAGGAAAAGTGCAAGATTTTCACAGAATTTTGAGGATCTTTTTGCCTTATAATTCAATCTTGTCTCATGATTGCTTAACAGTACCTAGTAGGTTTCAGATTCATCAATGCAAAAAAGGATCACTGTTTAACCTTCGACTGAAATCTTCTTTGCTGCCATCATGATGGTGTGTGTTCTTCACATTTTAACACAAGCTCAAGCTATATTTAGTAATTACAGAACTCTAGTTAAACTGTCCATGATACCAACGTTGCAAAGTACAATGCTGCATGCTATTCGGGATCTCATTTTTAGCAGAACACTAATACAGAACAACTTCAATTATCCAAACGAGACGGATGGGGAGTGTTTTGTTCCGTTACTGATTGTTCAGATAACTGATCGGATTATAACCAAAGGAAGCTGTACTGAACATAGTTACGCAAAAAAGCATGTTTACAAAGCTTTTGTTTCATTCAATCGATAAAATGTGTACCAACACCAGATATTCCTTAAAAATTCATGATATTTTACAAATAAAATCACTGTTTGTGTAAATAAAATTCATTGAGATGGAGGTCGGCTATTATTTTTCGAGGAAAATATCCAGTCACTGTTGCTTGAGGTGATTATGTTTCTTTGCTCCACTGCTCCAATCACAGCTCTGTGTACACTTCAAATGAGGCATCAATTAAATGTATATTGTTGGCATCAATTTTATCAATCTTGGACGAATATATCTTCAGACGCAACATTCTGCCTCACAACTGGTATAAGAGTCAAAATAATTCTATCTAACATGAAGTAATTTTTAATCTTAAATACTTATTATTTTAAAAGTAGTTACAAATTAGTAAATATGGATATTTTTGGCAATTTTGCTTGGTCATAATTTCCTGCAATTAAAACACTGGAAATAACAAAACCAGCCTTTTCAGCACCCAGTACAAACTCCTCACTCATTTTTATTTCATTTCATTCGCCGGCTTTCAAATTGAAATGGATCATTGAAAATTCTCATCGAAATTCTGACAACACTCTCACCATTTCAGACCAGGTGAAATCCTATCCATTCACATGCAATCTTAGTTGATTACTGAAAAGCTGTTCTGACCATCCTTCCAACTACATTCCCCATCCCATTCCATAAACATTAAACCATTTAAAGTCCCAGATGCTGTTGCAGTCAACTCATCACCCTCCTTGCTGATGCGCTCAGATTTCCCAATCACGATCATCACACCAGCGTCGGTAACACCTCTTTGATGTAATGTTTTTACCGGACCTTGAGACCTTGTTCTGATAATCTGAAATTCAGATAATTGATGATCAGATAACCAAGGGCACAGTGACATCACAGTTTACCTCAGAGGCTCATCAACATACTAATTCAACTTGATCTCTACAGAAGGAATAAACAATCTCAAACATAACTCAAGCAGACAATCTGATAATCATAAAACAACAAGTTGAATGTTTGCGGGCATCTCTTAGAAGGTTATTATAGTGATAGAATCTGCAAACCTCAAAAACCTTTAAAATCAACCTACCACATCATACCGAAGACCAGCTCATTCATATTACATAAGTTCTTGTATTTTTTCAAAATTGTAAGTTCCCTTGTAAAGCTCACTGTCACTTTTATATTCACATTCTTGACAGCATCAATGATAAAACTTTATGCTATTTTTATCTGTGGCTTGTGTCATGCTACTGCCAATTATTTATTACTTCAATTAGTCAAACTAACAACCACAGTCTTTCTGGCAGCCTATAATTTTCAGCTCTAAGATCTGAAAGCACTTTTACATCAGTAGTGCAATGAACAAAAGATGTGCAATTCTCTCACTCTTGGTTAGAATGATAACTCATATTTTGACAGCTCTTGACTAAATGTCTGGTCTTTAAAAGTGATCGTTGGCTATCAATTGTCCTTTCTAACCTAGTCTGCTCTGCCTCTCAATTTAGATTTCTTGTGCCTACTAGGAGATACTTTTCAACTCAATCATGTTACCTGTGTTGTCCATCATCTAACACTACTTGTTCCGTCACCATGGGCTGGGTATAAGGTGCGCCCACTGGTTGTGTTTTCAGCATAGAGACACATAAAGTAGTCAAATGGCTAGCCCACCAAATTTTCAGCTTCCCACAAGCTCACCCTCAAAATATGGAAGGTGGGCAGGTTCCAAAAACTGGCCCACCTGCCAGTTGTAAATTAATAATTAGGAGTAAATTGAGCCCCAATGTTTCCCTGCCCATACTTTAAAATGGTTGATGGTCATCCATCTGGTATGTCCCTACTTCTGGGCCAGAAGGTCCAGGTTCAAATCTCACCTGTCCTGAAGTTGTATCATAACATGTCTGAGCAGGTTGATTAAAATAACTAAAATGGTTGATGGCAGGAATGAGGGCAAAAGCTGAGAAGATGGCATTTCCCCTTCCTTTTTGCCTGCTTACATAGAAACCTATTTCCCAAGTCCCTTACCTCAACTTCATTCAGGAGAGCAATACCTATGAATCCATCAGGCCTCCTGAACAGCACCCACAACTGAAGTAGGACAATAGGAACTGCTGAAATGGCTTGCAGCTGCAGAAGGTGGGGCTTGCTTCCCTGCGAGGGGTGGAAATCCGGCTCTCCAAAACTTTAGCCCAACAACACCACATTAGGACCGCAAGACAGTCTTCTTTATTCCTCATAATGTATTGTTGCTGGACTCATCAACCATCAAGCCTGTTCTGCTCTGTAAGACTACACTGTTTGCCTTGGAGGCAGTAGCACCAGTTTCCAGTTTGTGTCTATTCCAGGTTGCTGTGCCCATCCCACACCTGCATCTGTTAACTGTTGTACAGCTTTCTACCATTTCTAAAAGACAAACAGGAAGTGCAAGGGAAGACTCAGCAAGTCTGGCAGCATCTGTAAGGAGAGAAATGGAATTAACATTTCGAATCCAGTGACCCTTCATCAGTGACCCTTTCTTTTTATGTTTCAAATTTCAAGCATCCCCAGTTCTTTGCTGTTATTCCATTATTGTTGGATCCTCACCTTGCCTATACCTGACCTCCTGCTGACATCATCCATTTTAAAGTGTGGGCAGGTTAATATTGGGGTCAACCAAGCAAGCAACAAACTCAATTGACTCTTAATTATTATAATATGTTCCTGCTCAGTGGTTAGGGGTGGCATTTTGACTCAGTGGTTATCACTGCTGCCTCACAGCGCCAGGGACCTGAGTTCAATCCCGACCTCGGGTGACTTTCTTAATAGAATTTGCATGTCTGTGTGGGTTTCCTGTGGGTGCTCTGGTTTCCTCCCATAGTCCAAATATATGCAAACTAGAAAGATTAGCCATGGGAAATGCAGGATTACAGGAATAGGATAGGGTCTGGGTGGGATGCTCTTCAAAGTGTTGGTATGGGCTGAATAGACTGCTTCCACACTGTAGGGATTTTATGACATCCCAATTATAGCTGAGCTCAGCTTGACTGAGTTTCAAAAGCTCCAAAATCACTTCTGCCCACAAAAGGACTGACAGAAATTAAATATGTAGAATATAAATATTGTATTGAACTTGGTGAGTTAATTTCTTATGATTTTAAAATAGAAATTTTCTGAACACAAACAAAATAAGGGATTAATGCAAACTTCATGTTTCATTTTACATAATGCCTAATTGTTCTGTGAGCAATATCAAATATTCATCAAAATTACCGCATTCCTAAGTTGAATTTTGTCTACTAAATGAAGCAATTGTTTTCAGCATCTGAGCCCTCTTGAAGTAACTGTGATTCACAACATTGGTGTTCTGAAGATGCTGGAAATAAGAAAGAAGATTATCATTATGTGTCATTCTCAGAGTTCAGCATCCTTCCCTTCTAAAATTGATCACATTATCTGGTTGGCTCAAAGGAAAATTGGCATTCGGGAAGGAAGAGATCAAGGCAAGGTTTCATTTGTAAAGTATTTCAATTTTTCATAAGGTGTAGAACAGAAAAAGAAACTATAATTTGTAATGTCTCTAATGTTTCTGGAACATCTGCTCACATGTCATTTGTATAAGACCCTGGTGAGAGACTGATTCATCTGCAAAACAATGACATCTGTGAGGTCCCACCAGATCATTGTTTTACTCATGAACTCATGCTTTTACAGCTTGCCTCTCCAGATGATATGAATTGCTGAGTTTATCTATCCTCTGTTCAGTAAGGAATTAGAATTAGCTTTATTGTCACATGTATTCAAACAAGTTGCCACTTATGGCACCACCTTAGGTACAAAGGTACCTAGGTACAGATTGTTAAGTACAAGTTATTCAGGGAAAAAAAAGGAAAATAAAGAAATAAAATGTCCAGCATTACAGAGCATAGGAAAAATTAGAAAAGTAAAGAAATTAAAGAGAAGAATAACAGTCCTAGCCTCCAATCCCCACAAGGCTTCATGTCAAGGCTCTCAAGGCTAGGAAACTACTCTGAAAAAACCTCAAGGCCAATGTCCGCTCTGACTTGTACAATGTTTTACATCCAATAAAAAGCTCGGGCTAAGTGTTTTGATTGCTTTAGTAATAATCACACAAGAATTAGATTCCTACTGGGGCAGGAGTGCAGCAAGTGAGCAATTGTTGTTTTAAGATCCATTCAAACCACATGCCTAGCATCAATCCAAAGCAAAATTGTAAGACTGCATTCAGAATTGAACACGGTTTCAACTGACCTGACCATTACTTACATATTTAGCAGTTGAGATTCTTACATTGGCTCATCTGCTAAACATTATATTTCAGAATTTCCACAAAATAAAGTCACATTAAATTTGCCTCAATGGAAAACATTTTCATCAGCAAGATATTTGCCTATGATTCCTGCTTATTTGTATTGTATTAAAGAAGCTGCATGGTAATAGAATGCAGCCTTCAATATAATAGCTGTGGCCGAATGCTGGGTGGCTGATTGGTCAAGCAAGGTAAATGAAATTCAGTGGCTCACTTACTTACTGTACTTGAATGCCAACTAGTTTGAGTGTAAATTTCATGACTCTTTTCTGCCACTTTTCCAGAACATCTACAATGGGAGCAGCTGACAGATCAGCCAAACGTGGTTGCAGGAGATGGACAGAGACAGAGAAGGATGTGTCACAATTTCAAGTTGATTGATCTACAAACTGTCCTTGTGGAATCTGATACCAGGAAGTATACTCTACTGGAAGTCTTTGGCAGCAGATATTAGCATGTGGATGGGCTCTCTCACCACCACCATTAGCATGGAATCATTAGCACGGGAGAGGATGACAAGGAGGTTACTTAATGTTAGAAATGTCTTCTGTCCCATTTGTCAGCTGCAAAAATTCAATTGCTCTGTATATACACTGGAAAGAGGCCAAGAGTGGTAAGAAAATTTGTTACCTACATTTTTTACTGTTGGTGAAAGCAAGCACACATGTATCCAGCTAGAGCTCTCCTGAGCAGTAAATTTAGAGTTATGTCCAAAATAAAGTCAAGCAAAACAAGCCATAAAAGACTTTTACTTGGCTGAAATTCAAAATGCAGCTACCAGTCTCAGACTGCTGACTGTAGTGGAAATGCATATTTGTTGAGGATCACACAACAGGAAGTGAACTGAAAGAAATAATTCACTTATGCTGCCTCTTCTAAAACCCAAACCTGGTTTCATTGTATCATGAAATCTATTTGCTAAATTTTGCAATGCCTGGGAGACTGTAAAATTTAATAGCAATTAGAAAAATACATTATTGCCAAGAGAGACACCTAACATAGGAAAGGATTTTATTTCATTCACATTTATTTCCCCTTTGTTGGATGCCACCAAGCATAGTCTCACTCTGTTCTAGCCTCTGGAAGTCACATAGAATATGGTGTAAGTTTACAGATTTCTCATTTACGTTTTGAGTGTAAAATGAAATGTTCTATCTCAGGTTGTGTAGATCAATTTGATGCGATAATTCCTCTATTTAGAAATTATCTTTAGAATTGCAGCAAAGTGGAATATATTGCATATTTAAAGACCATGGGCTGAATCCTACGGTTTTTGGCTTAGCTTTGTTCACTTTCATGGAGGGTTTCTCATTGTGAGGCTGTAGTGAGTTTTCTCACCACATCTTACCCAACTCAGCCCATTAACTATCTACCTTGTCCTTTCCATCAGATTCTAGCCTTCTTCTACCACTCACTGTACCCAGGACAACTCACCACTGCTGGGATATCCCAGAATGCACTGACATCCATGACTTTTGAAGTCTGTTCTGCATCGAGGTAAGCACTATCAATCCAGAGCTATCCTGCACAGTTCCTGACTTTTGCCCTGAACTTGACAAACAAGGGAAAATTATTACCCATTCTTGTCAGCAGGAACCTAGAGATCTTGGTGAACAAAGTGGCATAAGTGTGGGCCATTCTCCTCCCCTGGGATAGCAGAGGAGGCCACAACACCAGAACATGCCACGCTGCTCGTTGGATGCTGCCTGAACTGCTGTGCTCTTCCAGCACCACTAATCCAGTATTTGGTTTTCAGCATCTGCAGTCATTGTTTTTACCTACCAGAACATGCCAGCCTAGTCAGAGGATACTACCAGGACTAGTAGAGTCTTAACCAGTTCGAATGAAGTTCACAGAACTATATGAAGAAGGGCAATGGCTTTCTCCACCCCACCAGCATCTTCTCTCTGATAGCTCTTACTCAGTATCTTTGTCACTATATCCACCTCACTTCAAATCTCCTGCTGTACTACTACTCTGTCTATTGTCTTCAATATCCTCCCTCACTCACTGTTACCTATCCCAAACTCAGCACCACAAACCCTATTATCTAGTCACTCATTCCAGACTTTTCCCCACCTGCACCAACAGGAGCAGCTGTGTCACCCACTTTTACCTCTCCCTCATTCCTGGAGGAAAACATGAGCACAACAGGACAGAAAGAGTCGAGACAGGTAGTGTGCTACCTGACCTTCATCCCTCAATCCTTCCAAGGAGAGGATCCTCATTCTGACCACCTTGAGCAGCTGATTGATTGTGTACGAGCCGCTCATCTGGAATCGGAGGCTGCCCTTGACATACTGTGCTAGGACCCGCCAATTGAAGGACGTCTCCTTCATCTTGGCTGGACCTATTGATAACCATGACTACCTTCCTGGCTTTGTGACTGTGCTAAATGCAAAAAAGGCAAAGGAAACCAAGGCAGGGATGTTGCAAGCATCCACATGTCCCTGAACATTATTATTCAATATGTGCCAGCCTCTAAGAATCCTCATGGCACATCTCTGATCCACTTAGATCCAATTCAGTGCTCCATCTCAGGAAGCACCAGCAACTGTCATTGCAATACTGCAACAAGAGCATTTTGCATTTTGGGATATGCCCCTGGCTCATGGATTGAATGTGACTGTTTCTCCGGTCTGCTTGCTTGCTCTCTTTCTGATTTTGAGCCTATGTGGATGCTTGCAACATCCCTGCCTTGGTTTCCTTCATTAAAGGTGTATTTTGTTCCTTTTTTTTGGAAAGCCATAATATCGTCATGCTCTCTGGACCTCTTGCATGATTGTGTCACATTTCTTACCATGGCCCACGTCATTCAAACCCCCACAACTTTCCACCCAAAAAAAAATGTGTCTAATGAATGAAAGATGATAAGCATGGAGCTCTTAATTATTGTACAGCAATTTTGCTTTTCCTAGCTAGGCAATTGCTACGCATTGTAAAACGTTTTGAATGTCATATTTGGAGGGTCACCCAGGAGTCCTTTTACAGACCCCATGAGCAAAACATCTTCTTTACTCAATTAGATCAGAAATGAACAGCCGATTAAGTGAGATGGAAGAAATTTCAATTGTCCCTTCCAAAATGGAATTGAATAACTATTTGAATGGAAAAATAAACACAGTCCTATGGGGAAAGTACATTGGGATTAATTGTGTAATTTCACTCAAGAGCTAGTAAAGGCAGGATTCATCAGAACATTTAAAAATTATTTAGATGATTATTGATGTGCTGCAGCATACAAGGTTAAAGACCAAGTACTGAGAAAAGGACTGGAGTAGATAGCTGTTTGATGGCTAGCTTGGATATGATGGGCCAAAGGACTTCTTTCTGCACGGGTAAAAATCCATGGGTGAACTGTACTTCTTTTTGGCTAAATTGAGTTGTCTGGAAGGATTACACCATGAGACTGAATGAGTTCTCTCACCATATTTTACTGAATGTGCCTTATTTAGTACCTACCACACACTTGTAGCATTACTGATGTCCACCTTTTGCTCCATCTTACCATGTACCATTCCTGGATCAACTGGCCTCTCAATGGATATCCAGAATTCATTGTTATCCTCTCTGACCATGCCACCTTTGAAAGCCCCTTACACACTCAGACAAATACTGTCAGTTTGAGACAGCCCTGCATGGTTCCCGACATTTGCCCTGGACATGGCAGACAGAGGAAAATCAGTGCTCCACATTGTGGGAAGGAACATGGAGGTGCTGCCATACAGGCTGGTTCTCAATCAGGACTTTCTCCTCCCCCAGAAACACCTATGGATGCCACAGGGCCGGACTGTGCCAGCCTGGGTTAAAGCAGTTTTAGTCTGCCGGGGGAAGGCCCAGCACTGTGTGGAAGGTCAATGTCCTTTTCTGCTCCAACCATCTTCTCTCTGATAGCTCACTCACAGACACATTCTCACAGCTAGTGCACCCACTTCCCACCAAGGTTCATGTGCCACTATTTTCATATGCAACATCTTCCTTATTTGTTGTTACTCACCCCAACCTCCCACACCACTAACCCTGCATGTTTTCTTCACTGCCTATCACTCACTCAGGACACCATCCCACCTAATTAGACATTAATAGCTGTTCCACCACGTGTAGCTACCATAATACCTGCCTTCTCTCATTCTACGAGGAAAACAAATCACAAGGGGTCAGATAGAGACAAGATAGGTGGTGGGCTCTCTAATGTTCAGCTCCTCACCCCTTTTAAGGAGACAACACTGAGGCTGAGTGCCTGAGCAGGGCCCGGACTGTTATTGGAAGTAGCCCTTCACTGATTGCTGAAACCCTGAGCAAAGGCTTTCCTCCTTAACTTGACTAAGGTCTGTTGACAATGGTGGTATATCTCCTGATTTGTGTCTGGGCTAAACAGCAAGACAAGACAGCAGTAATATGAGCCTGATATCTCTGGTTGAAGATGTAATACAGTAAAAGCCAAGGCAATGCAGGGTAAAGATGCTGTAAACATTAAGATAGGCTCTGAGTGAGTGAGCACTAAGACAGTAAGCAGAGAGCTGGATGATGCAGCATGGTCCAGTCCATGAGCCGGGTGTTTGCCTTTGATCTCACAGTGCCCTTGCTGCAACCATTACAATGATAGGTCCCAGTGCAACCTGAGGGGCAGCATTGAAGCGCAGAAGCATCCTGCAGTTGGATCAGAGATGTGTCATGAGGGTTGTTAGCAGCTGGCGCTTATTGAATATCAACATCTATGTGGCGTGTATCATGGAGTGTGGTCTGAGATGTTAGTGCCTGGTTTCCAATGTGGAAATCATTCACATTAATTGTCAAGCTGAATCCATTAGGTGCTCGCTTGGGTTTCCTTGTTGAGTTTTCCCGAAGTCATGCTTATTTGGTGAGTATAATAAGATGGGAGGCTGAATATTAATGAGGTGAATTGGAATGTTAACAAGCTTAGCAAGCATTGAACCTCCTCAAAAAGCAATTCACTACTGTCTCGTGAGAATCCTACCATGCTACTTGTGAAAAACATCTGAGATGGAGTGAGATAATCTCAATGTTGAGATTATTTATTGTTAAGAGATTATTTATTATTAAATGCCTCACATACTCATCGCCTGCTTTTGCAACACATCTCGTCACAGCTGACATTACACAGACCCTGATAAGATTCTGCCCTCAACTCAATCTTTAAGTCACAATGGGTTGAAAGGCCTCCTTCCCTATTTATCATTCTATGCTTCTATACTTCCATCATCCTGTACACTAAAGATACAAGTTTAATTTCTACAGAAAATCAAACATGAGTAGTACATGAATAGTTGTCTCACCTAATATTTTATTAAATAAAAGTCAAATAGCAAGTACAGTCTACCACCTCCCTTTATTTATCACTGCCAAAAGTTAAAATCAGCCCTCGAGAATCCATTGTCATTATAGGCATTTATTTGTATTATTATTTATTTTGTCTTTCAGCCTCATTCTCCAAATACCTCAAGAATAACTCAGTTCTGGAAAAATGGCATTTAATTGTTAAAGATTGAATACAGATTCTCAGACACATTATGACTCAATAATAAAATCCATTTAGATATGAGGAGTAGAAACTAAGAGTAAAATAGCCAACTATTTGTAAGGGAAAAAAAATTGCCTTTATATTGGGAGCTCAATAATTATAAAGTAGAAAGAAAAATGCTGAAGAAAGCATTTCCGCTGATCACAGAGACCAATTTTCCAGTTTCTATAGCATGGAATGTGTGGACAGGGGGTGGGAAATTGGGCAGGGAATCCTCTGTTTCCCATTCCAATTTGCACTGTGCAGTCTTCCATTGGGAATCTGAAATGACGCTTTCACAGGATATGTGTGAATGATTCATTAAGTGGCTGAAAAGTTATCAAATTGCTGGAAGCCAGGTTTTAGTTTCTTGTCAGGACTGTTTATGCCATGTTTTAGTCAACTGGGGGCATACTCCCTCCTTTGAGAGATTGAGCCAGTTGCAACTTAAATATGCATTGAAAATTTTCTTGCTGAAATTTTGTTTCTTGGTTTTGTATTTTCTGTAAATAAAAATCTTATTTACTCATGTCCTGGAGACAATATAAACATTGGAGGAATATTTTCTCTGTTTGCTACTTCTGGGAATAGCATAAATAAATCAGAAAAGAGTATTCATTTTCAACAATTTCCCTGTTACGTGATAATCATACAGTTGTTAAAGTGTTATCTGTCCAGAGTGCTCCTTTATTTTTTCCAGCCTCTGGTAACATTTCTTTATCATTCCACTTCCTGCTTTATTCCTTTCTTGCTTCAAACTTTAGCCATTATTCTCTGTGGCCTCATTGCTTGGGCCCCAGAGATAAATCAACAGTTCTCAATCTCTCCTCAAACTAGTCGAGGGTGAGACAATTGTTCCTCCCAACATTCTTTGACTCCCCTGTTTCTCACTCACTTGTTACAATTAGTTAGGGACAGATGACAATTACGACAAAAATCCAAAGATCTCTTTTTACCCAATAGCATTATGCCACAAGATTTAGTTTTTCTTTGCAAACCTATTTTATTGTTTATGAAAGAATCAAATAAACCACACTACTAATTGCATCGTTTATAACTAAACCAAAAACAGCAAGTTCTGTCGAAGCTACCAAGTCTGCTAGTACTATAGAGATAGAAACAAAGGCAACACCTCAAGTTCAGTGATCCTTTGCCAGAATCACAGTGAAGCAGGTTTTTTTTTTGTTTACTGGTGAGGAAACTGAATTTACTTTAGATACAAGAGTTGCAGTATCTGTTCTTTCAGGTTCCACACTTTAGGTGATGATTGAGTTTCTCCATCCATCAATATATCCCCTCAGGATTTAGGATAGATTGCAATATGGGTATGAGGGCAGCTTTTGTTCACCATAAAGGGAAAGACATCACCAACACTGTCATGATTTGGAGATGCCGGTGTTGGACTAGGGTGTACATAGTTAAAAATCACACAACACCAGGTTATAGTCCAACAGGTTTAATTGGAAGCACACTAGCTTTCGGAGCGATGCTCCTTCATCAGGTGGACCACTACCACCTGATGAAGGAGCGTCACTCCGAAAGCTAGTGTACTTCCAATTAAACCCGTTGGACTATAACTTGGTGTTGTGTGATTTTTAACTTTGTACACCACCAACACTGTATGTTATTCCTAAACATTTCTGTTCCTTGATAGTTGAAAACAATCATTTGGCTTTGAATATTATTTATTCAACAGCAGCATTTATCCATTATTCTGTGGATATGCCTTCATTGAAAAACTCCAACCCCAAGACCAAGATGGATTTTGTAGATCCTTTTTTTTTAAGGAGAGTATAGATGCAGTCGAACAGGGCTCCACCAGACTTAAAAATATCCAAGTAGCATGCTAGACCTGCCAATTTTTTTTTTGGAGAAAAGGATATGTGAATATAAGGATGTCTCTAATGCCAATGACTCAGTGAAGGAGTAGACCCAGGATCATGTGAAAGCTCTGTGAAAGCCGTGTAGGTACAGATGCATCAAAAATAGAATCCTATTTACCAATGGTCTCAGAATTGACAAAATTATTTCACAATAAAATAATAAGATACACAGCTTGAGCAATGAACAGTTTTGAATAAATACATAATTCAGAGTACAGACAGCAAGAACAAGGGCAGGGAAAGAAAGCTTCAATGACTGTAAAGGAATAGTTTCTCTTGAAACTCAAAGGTTTGCAACAGCTACTTGATAAGGAAATGAAAGAAAGCAAGGACTTCAAAGTCTCACACTCCAAAATAAGTGAGCAATTATCAAATACTCAAATGGATACTGAGGTAACAGAATATGAAAGAATGCAACAGCTTCAGAACAGGCACAATTATTATCACTCTCCAAGAAACTGATTAGTGAAAAACAAGGACTTACAACAGAAATAGGAAACATTCCAGAAATGTTTCACAGGTTCTAATCAGCGGCACCCATTCACTTGAGAAAATAACAAATGAAAGGGATACTGTGAAGGAGGAAAAAAGACTATTTTGATGAAATTTTAAAGCTAAAAATGAGCGTGAATTGTTAGCTGAGGAAAACTTTCTGCTCTAATTGAAAAGTGATCAAATTACAGCTGCAAAAAATCTCTTGAGAGAGAGAGAATTGATACCTTATATTTAGGCTTTAAACGTGGTAATGCAAGTCATCATTAATGAAAGAGGTCAGCATAACTTTGATCTTTTGAAAAAAGTTAGAAAACTATGAAGGAAAATTAAGAACATAAACACTCATCGTTGAATCTATCTAACCTTCGGATGAATTGTCGTGAAGTTGAAATAACTACACAGAGGCTGGCATCCTGTCACCAAGTCATACTTTACTTACACAAGCATAGTTCTTGACACTGGTCTGGCTTCCTCAGAGCCAGCTGTCGGCATCAGCTGAACCTTTGACACTCCTGTTTATATCCATCAGCCAGAGGTCCCTGATTGGGGCCGTTAACCTGGTACAATCAGGGAACTCATATTCTATGAGGTCCACCTGGCTGACCTCATTACAATCACGACAGAAATGATAGTCTCAAACATCCTGATATTGTACAGTCTTCAATTTAGTTTACAGAAGAGCTTCCTAGGGATCCTACTTTGTTGAAGAAATTCTGGAAGGACTACTTTCATCAGATAATAATCAAGTACTTTCTGAGGAACTAATTCAAACTCACTGTTTCCTGACATCCCAAGAAGTTTGTCATAGAAAATGGTGCAGCCTCCAGTTAAAGGATTTCCGTGAGTTCCACTCAAATAAGGAATAAACAATTTATATCATGGATCCAGAGACCAACCTCAAGCTCATGAGAGCAGGGATGAAATATGTTTGCCTTAAAATTCAGACTATCATCAGAGGCTGGAACACAATCTGACAAGTATTTTCTTTCTCAAAGAGAATCATATAGAGTTCATCCATCTCACTAATTCTTAAAAGAGGGCTGAGAGTATTGTTGGAAACTGTAAACTTGGTCAAAAGAGACTTTGAGAGGAGAAGTCAGTGTAAAGTGGAAAATGTCAGTAGTTAATGATTAAAAGGATACTGTGAAAGTCCTTGGGATAGTGGATAATTAGGCTCCATGTGATCAAGGGTCTCATTATGATGGCAAAAAAAAATGGCATCTGGACCTGTGTGTGTCAGATCTCAATGTCATCGAATCATAGAATTGTAGAGCTCTTATAGAGCAGAAAGAGGCTATTCGGCCCATTGATTCTGCATTAACTATACAATGAGCATCCCAGGCAGACCAATCCTACAACCCTATCCCCACAACACTGGGTTTACTATGGCTAATCCACTTAGCTTGCACATCTCTGGACTTTACAGGGCAATTTAGTATGGCCAATCTACCTAATCTGCATGTTTTTGGACTGTCGAGAAACTTGAACTCCCAGTAGAAACCCATGCAGACACAGGGAGAACATGCAAACTCCACACAGTCATTCAAAGTTGGAATTGAACCCAGGACCTTAGCGATTTGAGGCAGCACTTTGCTATCTTCTCTATTGTATAACATAATGTTTAATAAATGATTTTACTTACATTTTTGCAGGTCCAATCTTACCATAATGACCTGATGATAACATTGGTATAGCGGCTCAAAATAACTATAAGGGGATATTCCAAGCTGTGACCTGCCTGACAAAATCTAAAGCAGAAGGTGAGTGCTAAAGCCCTTCTTATTATATCACCACTGAAGGTCTGCAGGAACAGGAACGTTTTTCATATGCGTAGCATTGTCTTAATACCTGCTTTGCCTCCTCATCCCAACATCCCCATCCCAGTCGACTCATTCTCTACAACCAGGAAGCTCTTCTCCCTACTCCACAACCTGATGGTGGCCTAGGGATTCCACATTACAATCACTGCCAAGGACCATTCTGTCACTTGTTTACCCTCCATCCCCATGGCCTGACTGACAAGTTGATCAGATGTTCGACAGGTGTCTGTATCAAGTTATTTAAATTCAACCCTGCTGTTAAGATAACTATACTATCATTTGGTGTGTGTTTGGTAGTAAATACAAATATTTTCTGCAGTTGATGTCAAACATTCATTCCACTTGCATTAACAATTTCCTAAGCACTGAGCAGAATAGAATCAGAAACAGCAAGAACCTGAATCAGTCAAATTTGCCAGCAATCTCATATTTGATGCACAGCGATTTATTCAACTATTTGCATTGAATGTCAGTTCGGGATCAAATGTATTTAACATAAAATGTTACTCACTTATCTGGACTAAGTTTTCATGACACCTTATTGCAACAAGGATGATTTCAGCTTTGTGCATTTTTCTGGCATAGCTTTTATCATTTACAAAAGCGAAGTAATTTGATATGGGCTGTTCAGCAGTTGACACTGAGAAGGAATAGATGACAACACTAATTACATGATATGTTTAATCAATTTGATACTTTGGTCTGTCCCTCACTAATCTGATGAGAAAAATACTTTTCAAATAACCTGACAACATCATGACAAGCCTGTTTTCTTTCTGACGGTGACAGTGATAGACTACTCTGTGATTCACATGAACGCATTGTATTTTCCCATGCAATATTTCACTCAAAGCTTGTTTTTACATTCAGCTTACTCCACTTGTACTGCTGGCATCTCACTGTCTAAAGATTGTGACTCAAAACCTACAATTGATTTAAATACATAACTAAAGCTGGCACTCTAAAGATTGTGACTCAAAACCTACAATTGATTTAAATACATAACTAAAGCTGGCACTGCAGTGCAGTACTGAGGGATGGCTGTAGTGTCAGAGGCACTGCCGTTCAAACACCATGTTAAACCAAGGTCCTTCTGGCTGCTCAGGAAAATGCAAATGACTTTGTGGTACTGCATACAATGAATAGAAATATTTTCCTCATGCATGCCTTCCCGAGCCAACATCAGCAACACAGAGATTATGATAGTTTTTTCTTCCTTATGGGCAATTAGGAATAGGCAATGAAAGCTGGCCTAGCCAGCAATGTCTCATTATGTGAATGAGTAAACAAAGAAGACACATTATCAAGACTGCCAAATATTAATTTCCAGTTTGCTGACTGGTCACTTGGCTAAAGCATTGCCTATGTAACAACACTGAATGCATTCCAATGCAAATTCCTGAATGTGTGAAAACATTTCGTAAAAATGCGAATGTTTTGTTTCCCCTTCCTTAAAAATCTAGACCTCTTTTTATACAGTAACGTTTCATTTTCATACCTCTTAGTCTAGTGCCTGTTCAATCCAAAATATGATTTTTTGTTCTGTTGCTTAGATATGATTAAGCAAGATGCAGCTGTACAGCAACATATTTTAAAATAAACTCTTTAGACACACAAAGAAAAAAATTTGCTAACATTTACTTGTTATCACGTCACATCTTCAGAAAAATCTATGCTTCAGGACACGTTTGTCTGTCCACTTTCATGTACCGGTGAATCATTCGATGTGTATTACACCATTTTCAGCAGATGACTTAGACTTTAGATGAAGGTAGTGACAAATAAATTGCATAGTAGCTGCTCAATATTTGTGGCATATCATTTGAAGCATTTGAAACTGCTGGATGGATGCCTGAAGCTATCAACCATAACAATGGCTGTAATGACCATTGAACAGTAACACTGCTAAGCTGCAATGTATAGTGTTTAAGAACAATACTTCTGTATTTTTCAAGCAATTATGAGAGTTATTGTTGTATAGGAGGTTAATCTTTACTTACCAAAGTACTGTAGTTTGATATTAAAATTGAACTCTTCACAGCTGCTGGAAAAAATGCCATTTCAGCCAACTACAAACATACCCACCACCAGAGATATATTTCTCTCCCCACCCCTATCCACTTTCCATAAAGACCATTCCCTCCGCGACTCTTTTGTCAGTTCCACACTCCCAACAACCCACCCTCCCCTCCTGGCACCTTCCCCTACCACCACAGGAATTGCAAAACCTGCATCTACACCTCCCCCCTCATCTCTGTCCAAGGCCCCAAAGGAGCCTTCTGCATCCATCACAGTTTTACCTGCACTTCCACACACATGTTATTTACTGTATCCATTGCTCCTGATGTGGTCTCCTCTACTTTGGGGAGACAGGACACCTACTTGCAGAGCGCTTCAGAAAATACCTCCTGGACACCCGCACCAACCAACCCCACCGTCCAGTGGCCGAACACTTCAACTCCCCCTCCCACTCTGCTAAGGACATGCAAGACCTGGGCCTTCTCCATTACCACACCCTAACCACCCGACGCCCGGAGGAAAAATGCCTCATCTTCTGCCTTGGGACCCTCCAACCACACAGCACCAACGTAGACTGTGATCTACAGCCACACTCTCGACTCAGATCTCTAGCATCTGCAGTCCCCACTTTCTCCTAGAAAAAACCTTAACTAGGAGAACTGGTCACTCCACTTCTGTTATTAAATTAGATTGTTTGGCACCTCTGCCTTTATGAGTACTTTTGACAAAAAGGACAAACTAACCTTTTTAAAATGACAGCATCGTTACACCTCCCCCCTTAAAAATATCCCATCAATATGCAAAGATGGCTTCATTTTAAACCCCTTAGTCTTACTCTGTTAATACACTACATCACATATATATTATATTGATTCTAAGCATGCAAGCATTCACTACTACATTCTATTTCAGTCCATTTACTCCCACCAATGAAAGCCTCCTTTTTTTTCACCAAGTCTCAACAATGCATCAGCAATTACGTTTTCTCATCCTGCAACATATATAATTTTCAAATTGAACAGCAACAGTAGTAATCAACATCTTAACAATGTGGAATTCTTGTCCTTAAATTTCTCCAAAACTTTTAATGGGTTATGGTCAGTATATACGATTTGGATATAGTAAGAACTGCAGATGCTGGAGGTCAGAGTGGATAAAGAGCGGAACTGAAAAAAGCACAGCAGGTCACACAGCATCAGAGGAGAAGGGGAATTGACGTTTCAGGTCAGAATCCTTCATCAGAACTGGGCCTGTGATGGAGATGGAGAGGTCCAGGAAGGGAAGGGAGGTGTCAGAGATGGTCCAGGTGGATCTGAGGTCAGGGTGGAAGGTGTTTCTGAAGTGGATGAACTGTTCGAGCTCCTTGTGAGAGCATGATGCAGGGCCAATACAGTCATTGATATAGCGGAGGAAAAGGTGGGGACAGATGCCGGTGTAACTGCCGAAGAGGGACTGTTCCACATATCCTACGACGAGGCAAGATGTCAGAATTGCCAGAGAGGAGGGAGATGTCAGACTTGCCAGTCCTGATTAAAGATTCTGACCTGAAGCATCGACTCCTCTTCTCCTCTGATGCTGCTTGACTTGCTGTGCTTTTTCCAACTCCACTTGGTATATGCGGTTGTCTCAGGCACATTACTGGCAAGATTAATGTTCAAGTATTATAACACCAACAGCAAGCTCAAGGTCTCCTTCTCAGTTGTGGAATATTTCTGTTATGAATATTCAATAGGTCTTCCTATCTTCTCGTCGTCTTCTTGTAAGAGTACAGCTCCAACACCCACATCGCTCGCATTGATAGCCACCTTGAATGGCCTTGTTGTGGATAATACTGGGGTAGTGGTTAACACAGCTTTCAGGCTGTCAAATTCCTTCTGACATTCCATCATCCACTGAAAATTCTGCACGTTTTTAATATATCAGTGAGTGGAGCAGGTGACTGCTAAAATTTGGCACAAATTTCCAATAAAACGCACTCAATCCCAGGAATAATTGAATTAATCTCTTCCTAATTGGTATGGGAAGTGTCCCAAAAAAGTTTGTTTTCCCATTCCATGGGGCCATCTGTACATACCCAATAATGTAGCCCAGGAATGTGACTTGAGCTTTGGAGAGTTCACTCTTAGCCAGGTTTATCACCAAGCCTGCCTTCTGACATTGATCGAATAATCCAATAAATGCTGCAAATGTTCCTTCCCAGTGTTTTTTCTAAACAACCAACACCGTGACTTCAGGTGGCCTACTTTATTGCAGTGAAAACACTGGACCTTTTTAACTTTGCTTTCCCCTTCATAGGTTTCCTTTTTACCCTGTGGTAAGCTATCCTTATTATCTGCAAAGATAGAAATCACACAACACCAGGTTATGGTCCAACAGGTTTATTTGGAAGCACTAGCTTTCGGAGAGCTGCTCCTTCATCAGGTGCTTGACAACCAGCTGTTAGACTATAACCTGATGTTGTGTGATTTTTAACTTTGTATACCACAGATGAACACCGGCACCTTCAAATCATATTTTCAAAGAGATCTACTTTTTCCTCACCACCTGAGGAATTTTCTTTTCCCCAATTTCTATCCCTCACAAATTGAAATTAATCTCAAAAGTCAAACATTGATTTGTGAATCAATTCATAATCATCAGCCATGTCAACTGCTTAGCTTAACTCTCTGCTCTTCCACATGAAGTTCTGACTCCTTCAGGCAATGAATTTTTGAACTCCTCCAGAATAATGGTTTCTCTAAGAGTGTCATAGGTTTGATTTGTTTTTAATGCCCTTATCCACCTATCAAAATTATTGTGTTTGATCCTTTCAGACTCAATGTATGTTTGACCAGGTCAATTCCAGCTTGTCTGCCAATTCCAACAGCTTTGCCTTGCCCATCTTTTGTAAAACCCCCAAAGTCATTTTTCCACCCCCAGAAAACTCTTCGTGACTGAAAGAGCCAACACTGCACAAGGCACTGTTTAAACCAATCAAATTCAACACTTGGAACAAATGACACTGACACAGACCACTCATGCCTTTGAGTCCAACAATCCTAACCCAAATTGGAATTATCAGATCAATCTCAGACAAGCCCCCTGTCAATTATGGACCAGGCCAGTCACCCTCAAAATATTTTAAGGAGGTAGCCTCAACACTAACTTTTTCTTAAAGGTATTTTAAAGGCAGTGGGTGGTCCATGTGCGATGCAGCTGGTCAAACCACTTGGCTTTAAGAAAAACAGAACTTATTTAAACATGAACAAAAGGAAACAGAATTTAGTGAACTTAAGACTTGGAAAATCTAACTGGCCTGATGCAGTAACTATGACTAATGAACTGCTCCAATGCAGTAACATCCTTTAAACACAGCCCTTGGCAAAAAGGTATATTCAAACACAGATTTTCACAGGCAGGAGGGAACAACATCGAAAGAGATTTCTGAAGAAGGTCAGATGAGTTCTTTACTGAAGCTTGCAACTCTCCTGGAAAGTCACATCGTGTGACTGCTACAGCTAAAACAAACTAGAAAAAACTGAACTGGGAGAACTGGCTACTCCCCTTTCAATGTTCAACTAGACGTCTCTTGAAAAAAAAGGACAAAGTAACATTTTTAAAGTGGCAGCATCATCACATTACAGCCTTATTGGCACCACATCAGCCACCCTCCAGTCTTTTGGAACCTCATCAATGGATGTTGATGATACAAATCCACCAGCAACCTCTTTCCTCGCTTCCCAAAAAGTTCTGGGAAATACCTGATCAGGTCTGAGCAATTTAGCTTCCTTTATGCATTTTAAGATCTCCTCTGCTGAAAAATGAACTTGTTTCAAGAAATCATTATTTATTTCCCCAAGTTCCCTTGCATCTATGTCCTTCTTCACAGTAAATACCGACGCACAATATTCATTTAGTGTCTCATCTGACTCCTGTGGTTCTACACATAGACTGCCATATTGATCTTTAAGAAGTCCTATTTCTCCCGAGTTACTTGTTTGCCCTTAACGTACTAACAGAATATCTTTGGATTCTCATTAACCCTATTTGCCAACACTATCTCACCTCCTCTTTTTGTCCTCCTGATTTGTCTCTTAACTGTACTCCTACTATCCTTACAATTTTCCAGGGATTCACCCAATCCCATCTGCCTATACCTGACATGTGCCTCCTTCTCTATCTTGACCATAGCCTCAATTTCTCTAGTCATCCATCATTTCCTATACCTACCAGCCTTGTCTGTCACACTAACAGGAACATACTGTCTCTGAACTCTCATTATCTAATTTTTAAAGGCCTCCCACTTGCCAACTGTCTCCATACCTGCTAATAGCCTCCCGCAATCAACTTTTGAAAGTCCCTATCTAAAATATTACAAATTGGTCCTACTTTTACTTTTTGATCAGTTCTATCCTTTCTCATAACTATTTTAAAACTAACTGAATTATGATAACTTTCCCCAAAGCACTCCCCACTGATACCTCAGTCACTTCCCTGCCTTATTCCCCAACAGAAGGTCAAGCATTCCTCTTTCTCTTGTAGGTACATCCACAAATAAGAAAGTTTTCATGTCCACACTTAACCAATTCTTCTCATCCAAGCCTTAACATTATAGCAGTCCCAGTCCATTTTTGGCAAGTTAACCATTTTGTGGACAATGCAACACTGTCCCTTAATCTGCCTGGTGAATTGTATTTATCACAAAGTGTGAACTGCTTGCTTCACTTGGTTAGAGACTAGATTTTAATGATTCTTCCAATGAGCAGAAAATTATAACTGCTGTGAATTTGGTAAGCGAACCCTCAAACCTTATTTACCACACTGTGCCGCTCTGAACAAAGTTCCACACTGGAAGTAGAATCTTTCAAAATGTTATTTTTCTTATTACAAGATCAAACATTCTGCTGTCTTGATTTTATGAAATTTATTCCATAGCAATATAGTTTATTGCAACCAGTGCTGCCACATAAAGCATTAACCTTCCTCAAGGCATCCAGCTTTCTACCTAGGATTTCTATTTCTCCTCATATCACTACATAAAATGAATTCATAACAATGTCAGCTTTGATATTCAAGGTTTGGGTAGTTTTGATAGAAAAGATTTGCAACAGGAGTATCTCTAAATATCCACAATTGATCAAAAAGTGTATATGGCATATTACTAAATACAGTAATTTAGTACTATGGCATAGTACTAAAACAGAAGCTGATATTGTAGCAAAACTTAAGCAGACTAAATTGAGTGCCAGAATTCTATTTGCTGGAAACTCTCTTGAAATCAATTTGTAATAACCTGATGAGAGGTGATTGACCAGTTACAGTGTTTCTAGCCAAAAAGTTCAAAACTCACATTTTCAACAATATGGAAGCCATTTCGCATCTAAAATGGTACCACATAGTTTGGGTAAACTGGAAGTACATTTATTTCATATTACTTGCTTTACATTACATCTGAGCTACATGATGGTCTCTTGTGAGAGATCAGGCTCAACTTAGGAGGAAGTTCACACTGTTACTAAAACATTCTCACACACGTTTGATACCAAACACTAAACCAGAACCAAAGTTGGTTAGCTCTTCCTTGAAAGAGAACTTCATATCTGGGATGATAGCTTAGTGGTATTTTGCTAGACTGTTAATCCAGAAACCCAAGGAATATGGCAGATGTTGGGATTTGTGCTCAGTAAAAATCTGGAAATAATAATCTAATGATGACTATGAAACAATTGTCAGTTGCTGAGGACGAACCCATCTGGTTCACTATCGTTCTTTTGGGAAGGAAACTGATGGCCCCATGTGACTTCAGACCCACAATAATGTGGTTGACTCTTAATTAGGGCTATAATCAGGATAGTCAGTAACTGCTGGTTTAGCCAGTGATGCCCACATCCTGTAAGTGAGTTAAGAAAAGTATCCTAGTTGGTGGAGCCTCTCCCTTTATGTCTATTAACCCTTTTTTGTAACAATTGATTTGCAGAACATCTTCTCCCAAGCCTTTTCCTGCTGCTAAATTGTTGTATACATTCTTTTCAAATAAATAAGGTAGCTTTTTTAATAACCTATTTCCCTGCAATTCTCTGACTTTATAAATGACTGTTGATTTGGCTGTATGGAACAGAATATGCGAGTACAATTTATTGTCAAACTGAAACCATGTGGATCATTAAATTCTTGGATGGTCTTTGCTGAGGATATCCGCTAACATTTCCTCAGAGGACCTTAGGGATAGCATGGCAGCATGGTGGTTATAGCACTGTTCCCTCACAGTGCCAGGGATCCGAGTTTGATCGCAGCCTTGGTTTACTGTCTGTGTGCAGTTTGCATGTTCTCCCCATATCTGCATGAGTTTCCACCAGGAGCTCCACTTTCCTCTTACAGTCCAAAGATGTGCAAGCTAGGTGGATTGGCCATGCCAAATGCAGGGTTATGGGGATAAGGGTGGGTCTGGGTGGAATGCTCTTCAGAAAGTCAGGGCAAACTCGATCGGCCAGAAGTCCTCTTTCTCCATTGTAGGGATCCTATAATCTTAACTCCCTTCAGGTGTCCAATATTTATTTCTGTATCCTTGGTTTTTGGATATTTTTCTCATAAGACTTGCTGTTCTCTTCTCGAATGTTTTTACTACTTGTATTTCAAGCTATTTTAAGCTTTTACACATCGATGGCTGGTGCATTCAAAGGTGCTGACAGTTTCCATGTGCTTTAGAGCTGCTGAATATCTAATGGTAAACATAATTTTCTGATTGGAATTTTTTCTTCTTTCCTCTCCTCAGCTGCTGTGACCTTTGTATGACTGTAGAGTTCTTCAGGCTGTACACACTGCCACGATTATACTATGAGAAACAGTGGGGCCCACCACTGCCAATACTTTATAATAGACAACTAAGTTAATCTATGGATGACCAACACTGTCTCTGTATCATAGCTGTGGAGCTGAAATGCTTTGGGTAGTTTCTCTGCCACTAATTCTTCGTATTAGGAAAAGTTTATGTTCCTGGCATCTGCTGTGGAGAATGCCCACATCATATGAGACAAAAGACCATAAAATGTAGGAGCAGAAATAGGCTATTCAGCCCATTGAATCTGCTCCACCGTTCGATGAGATCATCTTGATCTGATAATCCTCAATTCCACTTTACATTTTTTTCTCTTTCATCCTTGATTCCCCACCTTATTAAAAATCTGTTTATCCAAGCCACAAACATAGTTGAGTGACCTAGCCTCAACCGCACTCTGTGGTTAAAAAAAAAACACAGATTTACAGCACCTGAGAGAATAAATTCCTCCTCATCTCAGTTTTAAATGTGTGATCCCTTATTCTGAAAACACACCCTGTGATCCTAAACTCTCCCACAAGGGGAAACAACTTTTCTGCATCTACCCTTTCCCAATATTTGAGTGGTTCCAGAAAGTCACTTCTCATTCTTATATATTACACTGAGTATAGGCTTAACCTACTCAAGTTCTATTCATAAGACAGTTTCTGCAAATGTGTTATCAGCCTAGTGAATCTGCTCTGGATGACCTCGAATGTCAGTGTATTTTTCCTTAAATAATGAGTCCAAACCTATTCACAGTATTTTAGGAGTGTTCTGATTAATGTCTTGTACAATTTGAGTAAAACCTGCCTACTTTAATGCTCCGTCCCCTTTGATATATTGATGAAATTTTCATATGCCTTCCCTACTAACTCCTGATTTGTATGTTAACTTTTTTTGTGATTTATGCATGAGGACTCTTAATCCCCCTGTTCTATAGCTTTGAGCAATCTTTCTCCATTTAAATAATATTCAGTTTCTTTATTCCTCCTGCTAAAGTACAGGAGCTTGCATTTCCCCACAGTACATTGCATCTGCCAAGTTTTGCCCACTTGTTTAACCAGTCGATATCCTTCTGTACACACCGCATCATCCTCACCACCTGCTATCTGATCTAGTTCTTGAGTCATCTGAAAACTTGGCTACAATACATTCATTTCCCACATTCGTCATTCATATATATTGTAAATTATTGTGGCCCTAGCACTGATCCCTCTGACACACCATGAATTAAAGATGGCATCCTGAAAATTACCACCTTATCCCAACTTTCTGTTTTCTATTGGTTAGCCAATCCTTTATTCTTGCTAAGAGGCACTTTATCTAGCAACCTCAACAATCTCCAGTCATAGTTCTGGAAAATATTGATTGCATTTTCATTAATCCATATTGACCATGCCAATCACATCATTATTGTGCAAGTGTCTATTCATCACATTCATTAATAGTTGACACATTCTTCTTAACACCGATGTCAAACTAACAGATCTGTAGCGCAATATTTCTTTTCTCCCTCCATTATTAATAAGGATCAATTTGTTATTTTGCAGTGTCCAGGAATGTTTCCAGAACCTATGGAAGTTTGAAAGATGATCATCATTGTACCCATTATCTCTATATCCGCCTCCATCAGCAATCTGGATTGAAGATTCTCTCATTCAGGGGGTTTGTCGATCTTAATCAAGTAAATTCTTTGAGCATTAATTGTGTTAATGTTAATTTATTTCAGTTCCTCTGAAACCTCCTGTACTGTTGCCCCAGCCAGTGACATCCACATCCAATCAGTGTATAACAATTGTTGAAAAATACTTGGTGCCCTTTTCCTGATGATTGTAATTTATTACATTCCTCTGTCCTTTTTTGTCTCTTGATTTACAATTATTCTGAAAAGTTTTTTGTATCCTTTACAGTGAAGACAAATGCAAGATATCTGTTCAGTTTATCATTGCCTTTTTTTATCCACTATTAATTCTCCAGATTCACTCCCAAGAGGATTAACACTCACTTTACTTATTAACTTCCTTTTTAAAATAACTGTCAAAATATTTACTATCTATTTTTGTACTTCTAGCTAGCTTTCTAACTTTCATGATCTTCTCACTCCTTGTTTTCTTTTAAAGTCATCTTTTCGTATTCCAATTTGTTCTGTCCAACCTTTTGATCTGCCATTTATTTTCATGAAATTGCATAATTCTTTTTGTCAAATTAATAGTATCTTAACTTCTTTATTTAGCCACAAATTAACCAGAATTCAATCATGCTATGATCATGTCTTTACTTTGAGATCTAATTAATCCTGTTTCATTGTGCAAGAATAGTGATTGGCACTAGAATGTTCTGCTCGGAGATACAATGCCAAGAAAAAACTTTAAACCCGTGTTTGCCAAACTGATTTAACTAGATTCCCTATAGTGCGGAAACAGGCCCTTTGGCCCAAACCGAACTTCCGAACGGTAACACACCCAAATCCCTTTTCCCTCTGACTAATGTACGTAATTGACAACTTAAGCATGGCCAATTCACCTAACCTGCACATCTTTGGTCTGTGGGAGGAAACCGGAGCACTCACGCAGACACGGGGAGAAGGTGCAAACTCCACACAGTCACCCAAGGTTGGAATCAAACCCGGGACCCTGGTGTTGTTAGGCAGCAGTGCTAACCATTGAGCCACTGTGCCACCCCTGATCTACAAAGATTAAACTCATTGAATATAAAGAACAGTGAATAGGTTGCATGTGTTATAATTCAGAAAGGTTTGCAGATGACACCAAAATTGGAGGTGTAGTGGACAGTGAAGAGGGTTACCTCAGATTACAACAGGATCTGGACCAGATTGGCCAATGGGCTGAAAAGTGGCAGATGGAGTTTAATTCAGATAAATGCGAGGTGCTGCATTTTGGGAAAGCAAATTTTAGCAGGACTTCTACACTAAATGGTAAGGTCCTAGAGAGTGTTGCTGAACAAAGAGACCTTGGAGTGCAGGTTCATAGCTCCTTGAAAGTGGAATCGCAGGTAGATAGGATAGTGAAGAAGGCGTGAAGTATGCTTTCCTTTATTGGTCAGAATATTGAGTACAGGAGTTGGGAGTCATGCTGTGGCTGTACAGGACAGTGGTTAGGCCACTGTTGGAATATTGCATGCAATTCTGGTCTCCTTCCTGTCAGAAAGATGTTGGGAAACTTGAAAGGGTTCAGAAAAGATTTACAAGAATGTTGCCAGAGTTGGAGGATTTGAGTGAGAGGGAGAGGCTGAACAGGCTGGGGCTGTTTTCCCTGGAGCGTCGGAGGCTGAGGGGTGACCTTATAGAGGTTTACAAAATTATGAGGGGCCTGGATAACATAAATAAACAAAGTCTTTTCCCTGGGGTCAGGGAGTCCAGACTAGAGGGCACAGGTTTAAGGTGAGAGAGGAATACATAAAAGACACCTACAGGGCAACTTTTTCACACAGAGAGTGGTATGTGTATGGAATGAGCTGCCAGGGGAAGTGGTGGAGGCTGGTACAATTGCAACATTTAAGCGGCATTTGGATGGGTATACGAATAGGAAGGGTTTGGAGGGATATGGACCGGGTGCTGGCAAGTGGGACTAGATTGGGTTGGGATATCTGGTCAGCATGGATTAGTTGGACCAAAGGGTCTATTTCCATGCTGTACATCTCTATGACTATGACTCTATGACAGACTTTGAGGAAGCAGGAGGTAAGTCACTCGCTCTAGGATTCCTAGTCTTTGGCCGGGTCTTATAGCCATTCTATTTGTATAGTTAATCCAGTTCATTTCCTGATTAATGGTAACCCTCAGAATGATGATAGTGATAATCCCCTTTACTTTCAGTGAATAAACTGCTGAACTGGTTGCGGCCTCCTCTGACTGACTTGGAAAGGTAACCCAAGTGGATGTGACCAGTTTCCACCTGTCTCTGAGCAGTTTATTGACTGACTCACCATTAATCCCCAGACTGCTTGAACTGAATCTTCGGGAGTGACCACAGCACCCTCCTGGTCAGTCACAAATTGGACACCATGACTCTGGACACCCCAAACGGCTGACTGATTGTGTTCAAGAACCTCAACTGAGGTCAAGTGATGTCCTTCATTAATGTGCTGGTACAGCCAGATTGAAGGTTGTCTCTATAACTTTACTGAGGAATACGCCACCTCGACTTTGAGATGTGACTATTTGGAAGAAGCACTTATAGTGTGTTTGCTGTTTAGGCTCCTGGCTAACAGTGTAGATATGACGCTGATGTGGCATGGTGGAATACAGCAATATGACTACCCCTTGACTAATCACTTCTGACCACCGAGTTAAACTGACTGTCTTTGTGTCCATGGTAAAAGGCAAGGCAGAACAGGCAGATTTTGAGTATGGAAATTCTGGATGAGGCAGCAAAGTACAAAAAGGCAAATTAAGGGATTGCAAAGGCACTATGATCATCTAAGAATGTGTAAAATGAGCGAGCACTTTGGGAGCAAACTAACAGCCCTGAGATACACCAAGCTCCAATCTATGAGATCAGTTCATGTCCCTGCATTCAATGTAGCCAACAGCAGCATTGCAATGCAAGGTGGTGGTGCACTCCTAAGTAGAGTATTGAAGTGCAGTCTAAGTGAATCTGAGATGAACTCTTATGATGTGATGAGACTAATACATACCTGATATCAGCTTCTGTTGATGGCTGACACAGGCTGTCAATGCCCATGGAGTTAACCTTGAGATATTGGCTTTGGCAGGCCATGTTAGCTGCCTGGAGGAACAATTGGCAAGTTGGAGCTGCCAGGTACCCACTCAGACTTCCACGGCGAGAATTGTCACCATCTAGTTTCACTCCACCATATGGCAGAATAGGAAATTGCATAGCAATGAAATAAGTGAAATAACTCTGCAGAGGCCAGAATCCTGTCACCATGTCATTTTTTTGTTTACACATGAAGTCACTTATTCTAGTGCTGCCTCTTCAGATGCAGCTCTCAAGAGTGTCAGAATCTCTGACACGTCTCTTTTTTAAATCTATCAGCCAGGACTCCCTGATTGGACCAAATTAACAGCCTCAATCAGGGAACTCATACTCTATGAGGTCCACCTGGCTGACCTCATTACAATCATTACATCCTTTCCCCTCTGACTCCAAGGACAAAGGCTGGTTCTTCCTCTTGTAGCTCCTCCTTGGGTGTTTTTGCACTGGGTCAGGCTCCTCCATCTCTGCCTTGGACGCAGACAGTGTGTAACACAGTGGCTCACCTCTTGTGCCCAGAGCATCCCAGAAGAAATTCATTCTTTGCTTCAGGCAATAAAGATGTCGAGGCAGTGACATCTGCCGCGTTCATCTCAGATTAGGATGGATCTTCAATACTTGTTGGAGACAGAGAACCCACAGGTTCTGGAACAGCTCCCACACAATTTGTGAGTTTGCAGCTTTCGTATGATCCATGTGCTTGTTCAGGACTATCGAATCAACTTGAAATTTATACATTATTGGACCTGACCTTGCATTGACCTTACCTCTTACTCATGCAAGGTCATTCCCATAGTTCCAACACCAAACTTCTTCCCCTGAAGTAAACTGTCTCTCTTGCATGGTGAAGTCTTGTAACTGGCATTGGCATTCCTAATGCTGTTTCACCCTCCCACCCCCGGTCCAGGAAGATTGGTTTGAACCTGGTGCGTAGTCTTCTCCCAGTTAGCAACTCTGCTAAAACTAGTTGTATAGAGATGGTCCTATAATCAAATAAGATCCATGACAACTCAGCATCTAATGAGGCTCTATGCTGCTTCTTCAAACCAGTCTTGAAAGTTTGGACTGTTCAGTGGAGCTTGAGTGTTATAAAGTTGTCTTTATGTGTCGAATCTGATTCAACTTTAGGAAGTACTCAAATTCTCCACTGCTGAACAATGGCCTGTTATTTATGACCAACACTTCTGGGCATCCATGCAAAACATGTGCACTGTTTTTCTATCATTGTCTTGGTTGACGAACAACTCTATGCCATCTTTACTGGGCATCCACAATGACTAAGGGCATTGAGCCCATGAAAGCACCCATACAATTGACATGCAACTGAGTCCAAGGTTTCCCGAATCATTCCACCGGTGTGGGGGAGCTGCTGGTGGTAATATTTATCCTTGTTGGAACTCTGGGCACTGCCCCTCCTTGGCCATTGGACATAACGTCTTGCCAACATCTTCATTTTGGAGACTCCTGGATGGCCCTGGTGGAGTTCAAACAGTATTTGACAGTGACATTTACTCAAGATCATCTTTCTTCCTCCCCATAACAATTTGATATCCTCTCCTGTGAGCTCTCTGAGTCTGAAAAGATTTCAGTTCTGGTTGTGACAGTCCTTTGGTTTCCAGTTTTGGTCACCAGCTGTTTCAGTTTTGACAGGACCAGATCTTTCTGATTGCAAAGCCTGATATTGTTAGCTGTGACTAGGAGTGTGTCCTGAAAATTTAATACCACCAATGTTGTGTCTGTTACTGTGAGGCTGCTTAATGTATCTGCATTCACTACACTGCCTCCCACCCACTGTTCTAACTCATAGTTATAAGCACAAAATATGAGAGCCAACTGCTGATTGTGGCCCGAAGCTATGGATGGCACTGCCTGCTTGTTTTTAAGTAGACCAAATAGGGGCTTGGGGTCCATTATTATCACAAATTTTCACCTGTAAAGGAACTTCCTGAGTCCAAAAATGAACAGTAATCCTTCCTTCACTATCCAGCTCTGCATTAGTCAAAGTCCTGGATGCATATACTATTCGGTATATCTCTCCACAGGGCTATGAGGAAATACGGGAAAAGTGGTGCTGGAAGAGCACAGCAGTTCAGGCAGCATCCAACGAGCAGCGAAATCGACGTTTCGGGCAAAAGCCCTTAATCAGGAACAAAGCTGCCTGAACTGCTGTGCTCTTCCAGCACCACTAATCCAGTATTTGGTTTTCAGCATCTGCAGTCATTGTTTTTACCTATGAGGAAATACCACCTGGTGCTGTACAGGAGGTGTCACACATCAGTACCAGATCTTTCTTGGGATCATAATGTACCAGCACCTTAAAGGATGATAGCTGTTTCTTTAATTCACTGAAAGCTAGGGTTTATCTACGTGGCCATTTCCAAGCTGACCCTTTTTTAGCATTGATATAAGTAGACAGAGGCCAGGTAATGTATAAACTTTCCATCATACATTACCAGTCGAAAAAATGATCTAAGTTCCTGGACAGAGGTGAGAGGTGGAGCACTTTTGATCACCCTCACTTTATCTTCTAAAGGGTGTCATCCGGTCTTGTTGAATCTGTAGCTTAAGTAGGTCATTAAGGCAGTCTGGAACACCAATTTTCCCTTCTTAGGCATATGCCTATCTTCGAAAAAAGATTCAGAACTATGATCAAGTTCTCTAAGTATTCCTTATTAGTTTTCACTGTTATTCGAACATCATCTAGATAAATGGCAACCTGAAGTAGATGTTGCAAAATGTTCTCCATCATCCACTGAAAAATCCATGTGGCATCTCAGTGACTATCACCAAGTTGACCTGATCTCCATAATTATGAAATGCTTTGAGAGGTTAGTCATGACTCAGATCAACTCCAGCCTACCAAATTGTCTTGATCCTTTGTAATTCACCTTCCAGTGTAACAGGTCAATAGCAGATGCCATTTTCTTGGCCCTACACTCTTCCCTGGAACATCTGGTTAACAAGGATACCTATGTTAAGCTCCTACATATTGATCACAGCTCTACCTCCAACACCATAATTCCACACAAACCCATCTCTAAACTCTGAGACCTAGGTCCCAGCTCCCCCGTCTGTAAGTGGATCCAGGACTTCCTGATCCATAGACGGCAATCAGTAAGAATAGGTGACAGCACCTCCTCTGTCATAATCCTCATCACCCATCCCCTCCAAAACTGCGTACTCAACCTCCTATTAAATGCTTTTTGCACTCATGACTGTGGGACCAAGTTCTGCCCCAACTTCATTTGCAAAGTTGCTGACAACATCACCGTTGTAGGTTGGATCTCAAACAGTAATGAGATAGAGTGCAGGAAAGAGATTAAGTACTTAGTGGCATGGTCCAAAGACAGCAATCTTTCCATCAACATCAGCAAAATGAAGGAGCTGGTTTTTGATTTCAGTAAGCCAAATGGGGGGCATGCTCCTCTCTGCATCAATGGTGCAGAGGTGGAGATGCTCAACAGTGTCAGATTCATGGAAGTGATGATCACCAACAATCTGTCCTGGTCCACCCATGCAAAGCAATGGTCAAGAAAGCACAACATCTATAGTTCCTCAGGAGGCTAAAGAATTTTGGCAAGTCTGCAAGGACTCTTACCAAGTTTTTTCGATGCACAATAGAAAGCATCCTATCTGGACACATCACAAGGTGGCATGACAACTGCCCTTCCCAGGACTGCAAGAAATTACAAAGAGTTTTGAACACAGTCTAGCCCATCACACAAACCAGCATTCCATTCCTTGATGCCATCTATATTTCTCGCTGTCTTGGGAAAGCAACCGACATAATCAAAGACCTTTCTCACACCAGCTATACTGTCTTCAATTCTCTTCTATTGGACAGAAAATATAAAAGTTTGAATACACATACAAATATATTCAAGAAGAGCTTATTTCTTGCTGTTACCAGACTTTTGAACAGTCCTCTCAAATGTTAATTCTGATCTCTCTCTCTCTGCACCTTCTCCGTGGCTATAACATTGTATTCTGCACTCAGTTCTGCTATACTGATGCACTTCAAATGTAAAATCTGCCTGGATATCCTGCAAAACAACACTTTTCACTCTATCTCGGTACATGTGATAACAATAAAATCAACCAATGGCAGTCTCATATATTGGCCTTAGTATTAATTGTAGCATATTTCTAGGGATTGTTGTCTAAATTGCATGGCTCATGTCTAGCTTTGTGAAGGATAGCTTCCGTGCCAGCCTTGCGTATAAGTCCTCTATACAAGGAAATGCATATTTATCCAGCTGCAAAAATGTTATCCAGATATTCCAGAGATGAGTGTAGGGCCAGGAAGATGGCATCTGCTGTGGACCTATTGCAAAAGTGGCATTAGACAGATCTTGCAAAATCATGCAATTGCTTCCTGGTCCACATGCAAGGTGGCCTTGGCTTCTTTGATCGTCCCTAGACCTTCCTGAACATCTTCAGTGTATTTAATTAGGACTTCATTCAGGCAGCCATTTTTTAAAATGAAAAATATTGAGGGAATCCAGGAGAATCTCTCACAACCAATTTCACTACCTCAAACTTGGGCCTGAGCCTTTTACTATAATCAGTGCGAACTGAACCAGCTGCTTTTTATAAGAGACCAAAACCAAAGTTGTACCTTTAATCTTAAAGGTTCCCTATATAGGTTCCCAGCCTAGTTGAGATCTTGTGTGCACTTAAGTGTTGAAGTCCAGAGTATATTTTGTTAAAGACTGGTTGTACAACTACTGAAACAGCCATGCTGGTATCAACCTCTGTTAGAATTGGTGACGATTTACCGAGACATTCATTTTTGATTGGTTCTGATTTAGATGTTAGAAGTAACTTAACTGTTCCAGACTAAATGCAGATGGACTTTCCAGGATGTGTACTCTCCTGGATACCCTCCTAGATACTGGCCTATGAATTATCTTAATTTAGTTCCAGTACAACTCTTTAGCTGTCTCAATTCTGCATGCTGGCAGCAACTACAATGGCTTGCTGGCCTGGATCCTGAAGACAATTTTAACAATTTGGCCTTGTTTTGGCTTTATTTTAGGGCTTTGCTATGGGCTGAGTCCCTCTATTCATGGTATATCCTCAATGAGGCTATACACTCAAGTGATGTTCTCCAACCTCAGTCAGATTGATGAGGGTGTCCACTTCCATTGAAATACCCTGCAACTCATATGCTCCACTATTTCATTTTTTAATGATAAAGCTGGATGTAGTGCCTGTTTCAAGTCCAGTTGAGCTTCAGCTAGTAGGCGGTTTTGCATATTTACATAATTAATCCCATATACTAAATGGTCTCCATGCATCTCATTAAGGGTTAAACCAAAGTTAAGACATGCTTCTGCAAGTCATCTTAATCTAGTCAAAAATCCAAATAAAGATTCCCCTGGTTCTCAAATTCTGAGTAAAAATGATTGCTTCTCAGAATTAGAGAAATCTTAGGGTTAGGGAAATATCTCAGTTTTTGAAAACTTAATATCTGGTCCCTCAGGGAAAGGTCAGCTCGTAATGACAGAAAAGACTGTGGTTCCATAGGCTGTCAGGTGAATGACTCATTGTTTTGCATCGGCCAAACTCTTAGTTGCCCAGAAAACAATAATGCATTTTTTTCTCCATGCAGAGCCCAGTCATCAACAGCAGGTTTGAACAAATTAAGCTTCCCAAGCAAAGGCATGATGTAAGAAATAGTTAACCCAATCTAAAGATGACTGTTGTGAATGAGTTTCTTCAAGAGTGCGGCTTTATTTTCATAGCCACTGAAATAACTCCCCAGAGGCAGGTAACCCTTTATTTTTACCTGAAGAGTCCCTCTCTCTAGTACTGCCTGTTCAGAGTTAGTTCTCAGAGTGCCAGAATCTCTAGCAGTCCTTTTTTTGGAAAAACAACAAGTGTGTAAATCTTTATATTCCACCACCAGGAAGAAAGGAAACACCCAAATGGCCAGTGACAAGCAGTGCCCTTCTCATCAAAGGGCAATGCTGCGTTATCAAACAGTGAAGGGGAGGGCAGGGATTAAATCAAAATAGAATTGGAGGGGGAAATAATGCACTCCACTCCCTGCGGTGCCTACCTCTCCCTGAACATCTCAAGGGAGTTGGTAAACACCACATGCTCCTTCTCCAGGGAGACCTGGGCTCTTTTATTTTTTTTCTTCTTTTTTTATTTTACACCCACACTAGTGCCTAACTGCAATAGTGCTTATAATTCCCCAGCGCCCATGTTGTGTGTGTGCGGGTGTGAGACACAGTAAAAGACACAAGGTGTACAAATCTTTATTCAAGTTCCACCACCAGGAAGAAAAGAAACACCCAAATGGCCAGTGACAAATATACCCTTTACATCAAAGGGCAATGCTGCGTGATCAAACAGTGAAGGGGAAGGCAGGGAATAAATCAAAACAGAGTTGGAGGGGGAAAAAATGCACTCAACTCTCTGTGGTGCCCACCTGTCCCTAAACAGATCAAGGTGTTGGTGGACACCGCGTGGTCCTTCTCCAGAGACACCTGGGCTCTGGATTTCCTCTTTTTTTTAATTTTCCTTTACATTGTAGCGCCAGCCAGCTCAGAGTCAGTCCCCTCCCTGACACAAAATGGAGAGTCCTGTACACTGATCCAGCTCTCCCAGAGCCAGCTCTCAGAGTGAGCAGAACCTACAATATTCTTAGACTCATAGAGATGTACAACATGGAAATAGACCCTTTGGTCCAACCCATCCATGCTGACCAGATATCCCGACCCAATCTAGTCCCAACTGCCAGGACCCGGCCCATATTCCTACAAACCCTTCCTATTCATATACCCATCCAAATGCCTCTTAATCGTTGCAATTGTATTAGCCTCCACCATTTCCCATGGCAGCTCATTACATACACGTACCACCCTCTGTGTGAAAATGTTGCCCCTTAGGTCTCTTTTATATCTTTCCCCTCTCATCCTAAACCTATGCCCTCTAGTTCTGGACTCCCCAACCCCAGGGAAAAGACTTTGTCTATTTACCCTATCCATGCCCCTCATAATAATAAACCTCTATAAGGTTACCTCTCAGCCTCCAACGCTCCAAGGAAAACAGCCCCAGCCTGTTCAGCCTCTCCCTATAGCTCAAATCCTCCAACCCTGGCAACATCCTTGTAAATCTTTTCTGAACCCTTTCAAGTTTCACAACATCTTTCCGATAGGAAGGAAACCAGAATGGCACGCAATATTCCAACAGTGGCCTAACCAGCCGCAATATGACCACCCAACTCCTGTACTCAATACTCTGACCAATAAAGGAAAGCATACCAAACGCCTTCTTCACTATCCTATCTACCTGCGACTCCACTTTCAAGGAGCTATGAACCTGCACTCCAAGGTCTCTGTTCAGCAAGACTCCCTCGGACCTTACCATTAAGTGTAAAAGTCCTGCTAAGATTTGCTTTCCCAATATGCAGCACCTCACATTTATCTGAATTAAACTCCATCTGCCACTTCTCAGCCCATCGACCCATCTGGTTAAGATCCTGTTGTAATCTGAGGTAACCCTCCTTGCTGTCCACTACACCTCCAATTTTGGTGTCATCTGCAAACTTACTAACTGTACCTCTTATGCTCGCATCCAAATCATTTATATAAATGACAAAAAGTAGAGGACCCAGCACCGATCCTTGTGGCACTCCACTGATTACAGGCCTCCAGTCTGAAAAACAACTCTCCACCACCACCACCCTCTGTCTTCTACCTTTGAGCCAGTTCTGTATCCAAATGGCTAGTTCTCCCTGTATTCTGTGAGATCTAACCTTGCTAATCAGTCTCCCATGGGGAACCATTTCAAACACCTTACTGAAGTCCATATAGATCATTTCTACCACTCTATTCTCATCAATCCTCTTTGTTACTTCCTCAAAAACCTTAATCAAGTTGTGAGACATGATTTCCCATGCACAAAGCCATGTTGACTATCCCAAATCAGTCCTTGCCTTTCCAAATACAAGTACATCCTGTCCCTCAGCATTCCTTCCAACAACTTGCCCACCACCGAGGTCAGGCTCACCGCTCTATAGTTCCCTGGTTTGTCCTGCCCACCCTTCTTGAACAGTGGAACCACGTTAGCCAACCTCCAGTCTTCCGGCACCTCACCTGTGATTATCGATGATACTAAATATCTCAGCAAGAGGCCCAGCAATCACTTCTCTAGCTTCCTATGGAGTTCTAGGGTACACTTGATCAGGTCCTGGGGATTTATCCACTTTTATGTGTTTCAAGACATCTAGCATTTCCTCCTCTGTAATCTGGACATTTTGCAAGATGTCACCATCTATTTCCCTACAGTCTATATCTTCCATTTCCTTTTCCACAGTAAATACTGATGCAAAATACTCATTTAGTATCTCCCCCATTTTCTATCCTGTCTATACCTTACATATGCTTCCTTCTTTTTCTTAACCAAACCCTCAATTTCTTTAGTCATCCAGCATTCCCTATACCTACCAGCCTTTTCTTTCACCCTGACAGGAATATGCTTTCTCTGGATTCTTGTTATCTCATTTCTGAAGGCTTCCCATTTTCCAGCTGTCCCTTTACCTGTGAACATCTGCCTCCAATCAGCTTTTGAAAGTTCTTGTCTAATACTGTCAAAATTGACCTTTCTCCAATTTAGAACTTCAACTTTTAGATCTGGTCTATCCTTTTCCATTATTATTTTAAATCTAATAGAATTATGGTTGCTGGTCCCAAAGTGCTCCCCCACTGACACCTCAGTCACCTGCCTTATTTCCCAAGAGTAGCTCACGTTTTGCACCTTCTCTAGTAGGTACATCCACATACTGAATCAGAAAATTGTACACACTTAACAAATTCCTTGTTTTTATTTTCTGTTTAACCCCCACACTACTGCCTAACTGCAGTAGTGCTTATTTTTCCCCAACACCCATGGTGTGTGTGTGCAGGTGTGAGACACAGTGAAAAACACAAGGTGTACAAATCTTTATTCAATTTCCACCACCAGGAAGAAAAGAAACACCCAAATGGCCAGAGGCAAGCAATGTCCTTCACATCAAAGGGCAATGCTGTGTGATCAAAACAGTGAAGGGGAGGGTAGGGACTAAATCAAAATAGAGTTGGAGAGGGAAATAATGCACTCCACTCCCTGCGGCGCCCACCTCTCCCTGAACAGCTCCAGGGTGTTGGTGGACACCGCGTGCTCCTTCTCCAGAGACACCCGGGCTCTAACGTAACCCCGGAAGAGGGGCAGGCAGTCGGCCCTAACGACCCCCTCCATGGCCCACTGCCTGGACCTGTTGATGGCCAGTTTGGCCAGGCCCAGGAGCAGACCCACGAGGAGGTCTTCGGACCTGCCCTCCCTCCTCCGTACCGGGTGCCCGAAGATCAGGAGCGTGGGACTGAAGTGCAGCCAGAAACAGAGGAGAAGGTTTCTGAGAAAATCAAAAAGGGAGTGCAAACGCCCACACCCAATATATACATGGTCCACGGACTCCACAGCGCCACAGAACAAGCAGTTGGGCTGGGAGTCCATGAACCACCGCAATCTGCGGTTGCAGGGGACTGCTGCGTGCAGCACCCTCCACCCCAGATCCCCAAGAGAAAGGGGGAGGACTCCCGCGTAGAGAGCCCTCCACTGGGGATCCCCACCGCCCGGTGGCAAATGGGCACGCCAAGGCGTGTCCGGACGGTGGATGAGGGAGAAGAGGTGGACGGTGTGCAGCAGCAGTCGATACAGGGCCCTCCTTTTTACCCCCTGGAAAGGAAGAAAACTAAAATTCCGGAGGCGGCTCAGGTTGTGGTGCATAGGCTCCCCCGGGAAGTACGGGACCTTGGGGCCAATGTGAAATTCCGTCCAGGCTGGGGTAAGCACGGACGGGATCCCACCGCACACCTGAACGTCCTCCAACTGGTGCACTACGTCGGGTCCGAGCACCGCCGGTTTAAGGCGTCGGATGGCGGTGGCCATGTACCGGACATCTACCGCTGCCCTGCTCGCTATATCCTGCAGCAGCGTCCAGCCCAGGCCCCCCGGCACCCAGCACGCCCCCGACCCTGGTCACATGCGCAGTCACGGCCCGCCCCTCCGACAGCCACTCAAGCCCACAAGTACGGAGGTACAGATTCCTGAGCAACGGCTCCCTGACGACAGCCGCTACTCCAGCCGGAGGGTAGGCGCGAGGCGATTCAACCATGTTCCAAACAGTGATCAGGTCCTGGTAAAAGACAGGCAGCGTCTTGAGGGCAACCTCCAAACCATCACGGTCGACGAACAGGAGCTGCGTGTCGTAGTTGAGGCTACACACCTGGTGGAAAAAATACGTCGCCAGGGCGCACCACCTAGGAGGAGGCTCGACGTAAAGGTATTGCCGCAAGGTCTGAAGGCGGAACGTCGCGACCTAGGTGCGGATGCACACCAGCGACTGACCGCCCTCCTCAATAGGGAGACTCAGAACCTGCGCAGCGACCCAGTGCATCTTTTTGTCCCAGAAGAAGTCGACCAATGTTCTCTGGATGTCAGCGACAAAGCCAGGAGGAGGGACCAAAGTGACCAGCCGGTACCACAGCATGGCGGCCACCAGCTGGTTTATGACCAGCACTCGACTCCTGTAAGATAGCACTCTGAGCAGTCCTGTCCAGCGGCCTAGGCGAGCAGAGACTTTGGCCTCCAGCTCCTGCCAGTTGGCCGGCCAGGATTCCTCAGCCTAGCTAAGGTAGACCCCCAGGTAGAGGAGATGGGTGGTACTCCAGCTGAACCCCCGTAACTCCTCCGGCAGAGAGTCCACCCGCCACGGACCGACCAGTAGTCCGGAACATTTGGCCCAGTTGATCCTGGCGGAAGATGCTGCCAAGTACACGGCCTGGCACTCGCGCATCCTCCCCAGGTCAGCCGGACCAGTGAAAGTGAGGAGCACGTCGTCGGCGTAGGCAGAGAGGACCACCCCCGTGCCCGCGCCGCGCAGAACCAGCCCCGACAACCTCCTCCGCAAGAGGCGCAGGAAAGGCTCCACGCACAGGGAATACAGCTCGCCGGACAGGGGGCAGCCTTGACGCACTCCTCTCCCGAAGCGAAGGGGCACTGTCCGGGAACCGTTAACTTTAACCAGACACTCTGCGGCGGCGTACAAAGGTCGGATCCGGGCAACGAACTGGGTCCCGAACCCGAACGCCCGCAGAGTCCCGAGCAGGTACTCGTGATCGACCCTGTCGAACGCCTTCTCCAGGTCGAGAGACAGGAAGGCACTCGGCAGACCAGCCCGTCGACAGAAATAGATCAGGTCCCGGACCAGGTGGACGTTGTCGTGTATCCTCCGGCCCGGGACCGTGTAGGACTGGTCCGGGTGAATCATGTGGGCCAGCACGGAGGCCAGGCGAGAAGACAACACCCTGGCGAAGATTTTGTAGTCCGTGCTGAGGAGGGAAACCAGACGCCAGTTCTTCAAAGAACGAAGGTCCCCCCTTCTTTGGCAGCAGGACGATGACCTGCGCCAAGAAAGGGGCAGCTGTCCGGCATTTAGACACTCCCCCAGGACCTGTGCGTAGTCACTCCCCAGGACCTCTCAGAATGCCCTGAAGAACTCCACAGTCAGCCTGTCCAGTCCCGGGGTTTTGCCCCTCGAGAGCCGGTCAAGGGCACCGGTCAGCTCCTCTAAAGTGACGGAGACCGTCGAGCCTTCCGGGGTCCTCCGGGCCGAGCTGCGGCAGAACTCTGCGAGCATCCTCGCTGGACAGATCTGGAGAGAACAGAGCCGTGTAATAGTTTTGAACGTGGGCCCTGATGCCCTCCGGATCCGAGACGAGGGACCCGTCGTCGGCCAGCAGCACAAGGAGCTGCTGACGGGTGCCACGCCTTTTTTCCAGCGAGTAGAAGAAGGGGGAGCCATGGTCCAGGCCCTGGAGGAGCTGGATCCACGACCTCACGTACGCGCCCCAAGCCCCGACAAGCTGCAGGTCCCAGAGCGCGGCCTTCTTCTCTTCGTACGCCCCGCGCAGGGCCGGGTCCGCGTCGGACTGACCGAAGGCGTGACTCCAGGTCGAGCATCTCCCTCTCCAACTCCACGATCCTGGATTTCCGCCTCTTGGTCAACCCCCTCGCGTACTCCTGACAGCAGACGCGGACGTGAGCCTTGCCCACGTCCCACCATAGCCTCAGGGAGGGGAAGCTTCCCGGCTTCCTTCTCCAGCCAGCCCAGAAATGACGAAACGAATGCCGGAATCGCTCGTCCTCCAGCAGCAGGTTGTTAAAGTGCCAGTACGCGGAGCCGAGCCTGGCGCCGAACAGGAGGAGTTCCGCCCACACCAGGTGATGATCGGTGAACAACACCTGCCGTGTGGAGGCCTTCGGAAAACAGGAGGCGTACGCCGCGAAACGTACAGGCGGTCGATTCTGGACGCTCCGACCCCAGGCCTCACGAAGGAGAAGGCGATGGAGTCGGGATGGAGATTCCACCAGACGTCCACCAGGTCAAAGGACTTGACCAAGTTCCCCAACCTCTTCCCCGATGCCCAGCCAGTGCGGGCACCGCCGTGGTCCCTGCCCTCGAGGACGCAGTTAAAATCTCCCCCGAGGACGACGCACTGGTTCTCGTCGATGGAAGCGAAATGAGCGGACACTGCTTCAAAGAAGCTCGCTTGCCTCGGCCCGGCCAGGGGAGCGTATACGTTCACGAAGTGAAGCACCGCGCCCCCCAGCTGAACCGTCAGGTGAAGCAAATGGCCTGGCACAGGCTACCTGACCCCCAAGATCTCTGGCTGAAAATGCGGGGCCAACAGGATAGCCACCCCGCCAGATCTGCGGGTGAGGTGACTCATGTAGACCCCCCCACCTCGCCACTCCAGGATCCAGGTGGCTTCGCCTCCCGGGGTAGTGTGGGTTTCTTGCAGGAAGCACACCGCATGCCTCCAGTCCCGAAGGACCGAGAGGGTCTGGAATCTGCGCTGTGAATCCCTGCTGCCGTTGATGTTGAGACTGGCTATAGTTGTCTCCACGTCAGAAGCATTGTGCAACCACTACCAGTACAGTTAAAAACCTATATACAAATTTACAGGGAGGACGAGGGAGGGGCACAGAAGTCCCTCGCCCTCACCAGGAGTGCCCCCAGGAAGTTCCTGACTCGCTTTCGCTTATTGACATCGAGCCCAGGCGCCTGGCGAGCAGCGTGGGCCGACCAGTAAACTCTTTCGAAGGAGCTCCAGCGGTCGAGCGCCAGTTGGGCTCTATTCCAGCGACTCCGAGTTTCCTCGACAAATTCCCGGAGTTCCTCGAGGGGGATGAGGGGGAGATCAGTGGGGGGCACCTGGAACTCGAAAATGTCACTGCAGACAGAGTCCGCATCGTCCCCGGTGTGGGGGTGGGGGAGGAGGGCGGGGGGGAGAGGGGGGGAGGGAGGGGAGTAGGGGGAGAGGGGAGATGGGGGAGAGGGGGAGGGGGAGGGGGAGGGGCAGGGGGAGAGGGGGAGTGGGGGAGTGGGGGAGTGGGTGCAGCGGCACCACCATCAGCTGTTGGCGTGGGCTGGGCAGCCTTCTGGGTGGGGCAGTTTTTACTAATGTGCCCCACCTCGCGGCACAGGTGGCACCGCATGCCATCCGCCATCTAGAAGGTGCGGTAGGCCACGCCCTCGTGGAGGAGGGTGAAGGAGCCCTCGGTGACCTCCTCCCAGGCCAGGCAAATGAACATCTGGTGTCAGAAGGAGTATATGTGTCGGACGGCGGTGTCCTTAAGACCAAGCAGGAGCGATTGGACACCCGGCCGGATATCTCCCAAGGTGTTGAGGTGGGGAAGAAGGAGCTCACTAGAAATGAAGGGTGGGACGTTAGAGATCACGACCCTTTGGGCCGTAACCTCCAGAGGGTCGACAGGCAAATGTGTCCCGCCCACAGTGAGCCCCCTCTCCACGGCTAGGCGGACCGCCTGCTCGGTTTTGAGGAAAAAGACGGCTTTCCCGTATATCTGGGCGCAGCGACGATGGCCAGTGGGCCGACCACACTAGCCATGGCCTTGCTGCAGGCCTCGATGGACATGTTGGGGTGGGGATAGGCCTTTACCCCCAGGCGTTTAGTCAGGTGCCTGAAGGGGGTTTGGGTTGCGGCCGGGGTTGGGACAGCCGCGCCTAAGGCACGTAGGTGCAGCTGGGCCCCGCAACCTTTGGGCTCGCCATACTCTGCTGCTGGATGTTGAGGTGGGCCTCTGGCAGCAGCAGTGGTGGAGGATGTGGGGAGGGGCCTGAGGCGAGTCACCCAAGGAGAGTCCCAGGCAGTGACGGTGGAGACCTCAGGCAAAAACAGCAGTGGAGGCAGGCTTCGGGCGAGTCCCAGCAGACTTGTTGGGGAGGGTCCCCAAGGCAAGTCCCAGTCAGCCCCAAAATTGAGTCCAAGGCAGCAGCAGTGGAGGTGGGCCTCTAATAACAGCAGCAATGGTCGAGGTCCTAGTAGGGGCCCCAAGGAAAGTCCCAGGCAGCAGCAGTGAGGCAGGCCCCAAGCAGCAACAGCTGAGGCAGGTCCAGGCGGGGTCTCAGAGACCAGCAGTGGGAGTGGGCCCCAGGTCAGCAAAAACACTGCCTTGACCTGGGTGAGGCCCAGGCTACAGCTCCAAAGGTAGGCCCCAGACTCAAAAGCTCTCACCTCCTTCTGCTTCTTCCTCCTCTTCTTCTTCTTCCTTCTTTCCTTCTTCCTCTCTGGATGTAGGGCAGGTAGTCCAGGGACACTCCCCTTCAAGGAGGAGAGTCCTTGCACGTACATGCACACACTCACACTGATCCAATTCTCAAAAGGGGGAAAATACCCAGATGGCCAGTGACAAACAGTGCCCTTACCATCTTTTTATTTTTTCTCTTTTTTTTTCTTTTTTTCTTTGACAAGCAACACCCTGTTTTTTTTATATAACCCCCACACTACCACCTAACTGAGGTAGTGCTTATTTGATGTCCTCTTTTACTCTGTCAGTCAAGGCTCTCTGGGCTGTTAATTTGGTCCAATCAAGGAACTAGCATTCTACAATGTCCAGATGACTGACCTTATTACAATTTTACATTAAGATTAGGTGCTAATAAGCATACTAACGAGCCGCCTTGCCTCTCACCTTGCTGATCTACCCTTGGGATAAAAATTAGACTTTGTATTTCTCAATATCAAGAATCTCATTTTTCCAATCTTGTCAAATTTTCCCAGTAGTCTCACTATTGGCATTTCATTCAGAAGCTGGGTAGATTCAATCAAAGTAAGGATAGGTTTTAATTCTACAATATTATGTGAATTGCCTAGCAACTTGTAGGATTCTGATAAAATTTAAATTTATAATTGATAAATATTCTCTTACTTCTACAGACTGTCAAATGAAAATAGAAGTAATTTCAATGAAGAATTGCATTCCAAACTTCTTGAAGTGATTTGTAATTTGCACAATCAAACAGAATGTATTTGTTTCATAGGTGTCACAATTCACTTGTATTTGGAATGAGTCCTAAATATTTTTTGTCCTTCGAGCATTGGCAACCACAAATGCACAAATAAATTTATGAATATTATGATATTACAATAAAGTCTACTATAGAATTAGATTGATATTTACGTGAATAGAAAACAAATCACTTTGTGACATTTTATGAAAGCTAAAATGGAATGGTTATTTTTGTTGATTTTGGTTCACAAAATGGATTATTGTTGCCATAGTAACTAGGACAACTATATATTCCATTCTACGGGTAAACACTACCTTCACCAGACATAGATGGATCGACAGTACAGCAGTCTGTTGATTCCATGTATTCAGAGTGACAGATTGACTAATCACAGAAAATTGCATTTCCAAGGCACACAAAACAGAGAGTTGTCCAGAAATATACAGGAAAAATCTCTATCTACAAATTGAAAGAAAAGGTTATAGTAAAAAAAATGAAGTTGAGTAGCTACCATTCATCATTGAATATTCATACTAAATAAATGACCAAGGCAGAAATGTTCCCTGTTCCTAATACAAACTGTTGTTTTTGTCTAGGTTTGAGAGTATGTACATAGAGATTTTAATGATTGCAGTTATATAAACAAAATTGCTTCTGATTCTGACAGGCAAGTTTGTAATTGCCATTAGAAACAAATCCTATCAATCAATTGGAGGCATTCTGTTTTCCTTATCGACACATATAATTTTAATATTGAATTTAAAATTGTGCTATCTGTGTGCAAAATGTCTACAGCAAATGATTTAGCTGTTTAACCCTGTCTGTAATGTCCAACAGTCTGTGTTTGTGAATTTTAGTCTTTGTCATCCTAATTTATACCAGTAATTGTACTTCTATAGACTCTCAGAGCAACTTTGAAGCTGAATATATTTTCTGGTAATATCGCATGCATTTATAAGGGAAGTCCAAAGTTTAATCATTAGGCTTAGGAGAGTTAAAATATATATAAGAGAAAGTGAGGGCTGCAGATGCTGGAGACCAGAGTCAAGAGTATGTTGCTGGAAAAGCACAGCAGGTCAGGCAATATCCACGGAGCAGGAGAATCAACATTTTGGGCTAAAGCTCTTCATTAGGAATGAGGCTTGTGGGCCGGGGCTGAGAGATAAATGGGAGGGGTATGGGGTTGGGAGGAGATAGCTGAGAAAGCGATAGGTGGAAGAAGGTGAGGGAGAAGGTGATAGGTCAGAGGGGGTGATGGACAGATCTGGAGGGCTGTGCCGAGCAGTGGTTTGGGACTAAGATAGTGTGAGGGGAGGCGAAATGAGGAAGCTGTTGAAATCCACATTTATCCTGTGTGGTTGCAAGGTTCCAAGGCAGAATATAAGGTGTTCTTCCTCCAGGCATTGGGTGGTAATGGCTTGGCAGTGGAGGAGGCCCAGGACCTGCATGTCCTTGGTGGAATGAAAGGGGGAGTTGAAGTGTTCAGCCAGAGGGCGGTGCGGTTGGTTGGTGTGGGTGTCCCAGAGATGTTCTCTGAAACAATCCTCAAGAAGGCGAACTATCTCCCCGATGTAGAAGAGACCACACCGGGTGCAACGGATGCAGTATTTTTATAAAATATTTAGCTCAGAACACCATAGGGGCTGTGGTGGAGAATTTGCAATTAGTTTTATATTTAAACTGTGGAAAACATGAAAACAAATTAACCAAGATTTTTCACTCCTGGTAACTCTCCAGGAACCTCCGATCAAAAGGGTGCAACTGCAGAAGTCTGCAGCCAGATTAGCCCTGATATCCTATGTAACCCTATGTAATTGAAATGGTCATTTTGTGAAGGAAGATACCAGGTTCTAAAATTATAACATAGCCAGCTGTTTAAGAGGCAGATACCGACGGAAGCTGGTAGTACTGCTTGAAATGATCAAATGATATCAAACATTTGAAATTATTGTGTTTTTATTCAATTGTTATTGAATAATGGTTGAAATTATCAAATTACTTAGTGGAGAGCCACTGCTTGAGAGAAAAATCTAAAGGAATGTTACTGAATAACTTTCCTAATAAATTAATTTAATCAGGCCAAGCTACAAAGTTCTCTGATACATCAAACATCACAAGAACTTGACATTTTAATTATTTTATACGCAGAGGAAAATATGTGTTTTGTGTTCATTCTTAGTATCAGTCCCAACATGAGAAAATATCTTCATTTCAATAAAATTATTGAAATAGCTTGGCAGTTGCCTGACAACTCACCTTCTAACTAACCTCATGTTTAATCATTTATTCTAAGACAAACGTGATTTAGTCAGTGGATCTCCAAATAGGTTTCAGCTAGATATTGATCTATTTTCCAAAATGTATAAATGATCAGAATCAAAAAGTGTGGTGCTGGAAAAGCACAGCTGGTCAGGCAACATCCGAGGAGCAGGAGAGTCGACGTTTTGAGCATAAGCTCTTAATCAGGAGTCAATCAGAACTTATGCTCAAAATGTCAACTCTCCTGCTCTTCAGATGCTGCCTGACTAGCTGTGCTTTTCCAGCACCAAACTTTTTGACTCTGATCTCCGGCATCTGCAGTCCTCACTTTCTCCTGCAAAATTCATTAAAGTACTCTTCTTTTACCTCTGGGACCTTAAGATTAATTCAAGTCCATGTTGATGGAATGAAAGTCTCCTTTCTGTTGCCTGTTCGGATTGTTTTAATAATGCCCCCACTGCTTCACTAACCTACAACCCCAAAGTGGTCTTGGCAAGTGAATAAAAAAATTAACAATTACTGTAACCTGAGAACAAGTATAATTCATGAACGGGCACAATTCAATCGAAGTGTTCACCTTCCAGGGGAATCCATAAATAATTGCATTAATGATCAATGCTTATTAGGAAATTTGACTGTGGAGTTTAGAAGAAATATTTTCAGATTGTCCTTGTGAGAAACAAAGCTCACACACTTCAATAATTGCAGTCCGAGACAAAATCTGAATCAGCAGTGTCCTTTATTTTACACTTGCAAGTGGGTGAGATGTCCAGTGCCTATAAGGTAGAGGACGTGCACACCAAATTCAATTCATACATAATATTTATATGATTTGGTGTCTTTTGTTTTACATTGCTCCTCCCCTGCTTACATCGTCCACTTCCCTAAGACCGGCCCCCATTACCCCTGTTTACCTCTTGCCTTATCCGGCCTTGTCTGTGACAAAATGCTTATTCCTGGCCTCACAAGGCCATTTGACCTCATCCTGCTGTAGGTCATTGTTAGGCATATTCTTTCTTCATCATTATCTACCCCCTTCATCTGTGCCTTTCCCGAGGCCGTTCTGATCCCTATGACCCTTTTAATTGGGGTTTGTTCCTCTGTCTCTGTAAAAGTGGGAAACAGCGTATCTAGCTTAACTTCATCCCCTCACAACATCTTATCTACTTGCCCGTAATGTCTACCATTGTTTTGCAGTCACATTTCATTCTGACATACAGTTTTAGCTAATACAAAAACAATTATATATTTCCTCCACATCGTTTCCATTCTTGTTGACTCAGCTCGTGACTAAAACAATTACACACTGGTGTGAGTTCATTTTACTTTGTAAAATGGAATTGCAGAATTGCAGAAGTAACATTAATTTACCTATATCCCACATCCTGGAAGCAAAAAGTAGTAGGTATCACAAACAAACACTGAGATCAGAATCTTCCCAGACCCTGATTGATGTGAGGTATGAAGAGAAATTTGGAGCAATAAAGTTCAAACCAAGAAATAAATGTATTTAATTTTAACTGTCCATCTATAAAACTGTACAACACATTCAGTTAAAGCCTTGCAAAGCATCACACTGAGATGGTTCCAAGATAGTGAGAACTAAATGGCCTTGCTGCTGTTTAAGATTTCCAGTCTTAACCGACAAAATTGTCACATTTGCAATTCCTTTCCTGACTTTTACACTTCGCAAATTTTATAGGGATTTATATTTATATAGCACCTTTCATAGCCACTGGATGTTGCAATGTGTTTTCCAGTCAATGAAATACAGACATTATTATAATGTAGTAAAACACAAATGCTAATTTGTGCATGCCAAACTCCAACAATCAACAGTGCAATAATAATCAAATAATCTGATTTTTGTGACATCTATTGAGGGATAGATATTGGGGCACTAGATATAAATCCATCGCTAATTTAAGAACTACTGTCATAGGATCTTTTAGACTCAACTGAGAGAACAGAGGGAGCCTTAGTTTGAAGTCTCATCCAAAATGCAGCATCTCCAGCAGTGCAACAGTCGCTCAGCATTACAGCGTCAGTCTTGATATTTTTTGTCCCGGAGTGGGACTTTAACCCAGAATTTTATGGCTCAGAGGTGAGACTGCTCCCAACTGAGCAACAGCTGACACACAAATGTTAATTAGTTTCACTTTCTCAAGCCGAGCACCCATCTGCTGAATCTTACACATTCCATAACGAGGTTAAAAACAGGCAACTAACAGTTTGCCAGGCAATGATTCCATAAACATGAGATTGCAGTATAGAGACAATGGTGTCTCTTCATCTGGTCACATTGAAGACACAGTTTCATAGCAAGATTTAAGCAATCTTTAGCAGAAGGTTGACAATATTCAAAAGAGGTTTTATAGCAGCCTGAATAATTGTTTTTCTTGCATACTTGTCAAAGACTGTGTGGCCCTAGAAATTTACTTCACAAACAGTAACATTGTACTGGCAATAAATTCTACAAATATTTTTATTTCACAGGATTCCATCATTGTCTTTTTGTAATAGGGATGGTAACTTCATTCATTTGTAATTAAGCCTGTTGGCTTCTGAGTATGAATTGCAGAATTTTCATTCAGGTTTGAGAAGTATATTCTTCAAAACTGCCATTTCCTTTTTCTCTGAAATCCATAAATTAGTAGCTTTGGCAATTCAACTTCGGTGAAAAGTAGAGCATGTGATAGTGGATCAGAGGCACATTACATACACCCTGTCAATTTGCCTCTCCCTATGTCATTCTCCTGCTCTCCTTCCAAGTTGAACTTCAGTTATTAGCTTTGTTTGATAGAAAAATAAAATGCAACATTTCTGTCTAAGCCAATGGTTTTGAAATAAATATATGCCCAATCTCAGTTACTAACCCACAAATCATCGTGGGGAAGTATATGTCAACTATTGTGCATAACATTTCAATGCAAAATAAAGTGGAAAACAATATACAACCAGAAAATTACAAAAATGATTGTTTTATTCCACTGTAATAATAACAGAACATCATTTTCAATAATGCATGGATTGGCTATTTTACCTTTTGGGTAGTGCTAGTAATACAGTTATGACAATAGAAGACATCCACATTGTGTAACGCAGTTGTTCGAAAAGGGTTAACTCAGAAGCTTTGGAAATATCTCCATCTACTGAAATATAAATTACTGCTTCTGGGAGGCACTAGTAAGTTGTTCTGTTTTAGTTGCAATCAATTCAACAGTCTACATGCAGCATAGATCTATTCACTATCTTTTAGGAAATAACAATGTCTCTTACCAAGAGTGAATGTAGTTACTAGCTCTTATAACCTGTTATCTTATAACTATTTGATAAATCATCTCCTTGTATTTCGCGCCTCTTCTGCCAAAGACATATTAGTGGGTCATCCATTACCACCTACCACTAGTTAGATTAATATGGACAAGAAATATTGACTGCCTCAAATCTGTGCAAATAAGATCCTTGCTGAATCGGGTGCCATGTGTTGACATCTCTGACAACAACCCAGAGCCATGCTAGAAAGCAAAAGTCATTGATCTATCTAATATTGTTCTTGATATTTCAGAAATACCATTGCAACTGAGTTTGATAGAACCTGAGAACAGTTTCAGGGATGCAAATATACAATTAATCCATACACTTTGACTGAAATGCAAGAAACAAAATTGTTGAAAGTTGGTTGTTTCTTCTTAGTGGTGGCTTCCATGGAGTTATATATATCATATCTTCAATTTGTGGCAGCAGATTTTTATTTGCGATCTGCTTGTGGGTCAGAGCTGAACTATTTTGATGCTAGACTTTAACTTGTTGATTCCTTTAGACATTTTCATTTTCTCTCAGTGATTGCATTATTGGTAAAAGCAACATGTTTCCTTTCTCAGTTCTGCTAACTAAGAATTGCTTCTTCCTAGACATAAATTCTGTCGCCTTCACTGAGTGTTCTTCCTGCTGAGATAAGGAATTGAACTATTCCATTTGAACTTGCCTCTTCCGAGTCACTTCAGGATCTAACATCAGAAATGAATTTGCTGTAACTATTTGTTCACCAAGCTGTGTTGCTTTTTGAGTTAGATCGGTTATACATTTGTCAGTTAGCTTTAATGGGGCATGTTGTTCCCTAACTATTCTATTAACCTCTTTGTGTGGATAGTTATTTAATTTCTTGCTTATCTAAGACCATGCCCTATTTCATTCCATTTTTGAAAATGATCTATAATATGACAGATAAATCTTTCACTTTTAATAGCCAGGCACTGTCAACACCTGTGCTGCTTTCGTTCTTGGTGCCTGTTCTACTCCTGGTATTTGTTTCTGATATATGTTTCTTGTATTTTTGTGCCTCTTATGCAAGAGTGGATCATTTCCTGTTGGGATTGTTTCGTGTTACCTTTGGATTTTTGCATCACTCACCATCTGCATCACTCATCACCAGTCAGAACTTCTTTGGATTGCAATAAATCTGGAAAAGGATCGTCAGCAATTTTCACAACTCTCTCTCATGAATTCTGACTTGAAGTCATCATGATCTCCATAGACTAGTTGAATTATCATAAATGAAGTTATCTATGGATTCCTCTCAATGCCGAAATTTTCTATTAAACTTCCTTTGTTTAAGAATTTTGATAAGTTCTGAGGTCGAAGGGGAAGGTGATGACCTTTGTGGCGTCATTGCTAGATTATTAATCCAGACACAAAGTGGGGATCTGGCTTTGAATCTCACCAGGACAAAGGATGGCCATGAAACCATTGTCAATTATTGGGAAAATCGCATTTGATTTTTGAATGCCATTTAGGGATGAAAACTGCTGTCCTTACCCAGTCTCTTTAAGTGTGACTCTTGACACTGAGCAATGCAATTGACTTTTAAATGCCCACGGTTGCAATTAGAAATGGGCAATAAGTGCTCAACCAATGACACTCATATACAATATATGGGTAAAAAAAATAGTATCTGTTGATTTTTCCATACCTTCGTGAGCTGTAATGTTATTAACTATGCATCCAATAATATATAAAACTTCATAACTTGCTCAGCGTTTGATTTAGTATCTAGTTTGGAATCTATTCAGTGTCTCAGAAAATGTTTTGTTTAAACTGTCCAATTCTAATTTTTATTTAGCTATATTTTCAAATGCAACTTTTCTGTGAATATTATTTTTGATATTTTGTCTTCCCAATGTGATTATTGATTTTCCTTGTTTGAAAGACCTTTTTTTGATGTTGCAGAAATAATGATGCTATTGCTCTGTGCTGCTGTAATAGAGGTTTTCCTAGATTTTGAGGAGAAAATGGGGGATTTCAACCCTTTGAGGATAAAATGGAGGAATTCATATCATTTTCACTGTTCCTCTGTGATCTTAAAAAGTGAGTACCTTTTCCAGCACAGCTTTACTGAATAAACTCCCACTGCCTTTAATTTTGATAAGTTTAATTTTAATTGTGGTTTTACAAATGACTCCCACTATTTACGGCTTTCAGAGATGGCATTCACTTCTTTAACATTTTTGTTACTGATGATTCCTGCTGTCTGCAATTTAATCAAATATTTTCTGCATTTCATATTGTTTTGATGAAGCACATCCTTTCTTTTCCACAGCCTTGGTAAAGTTTTCTAACTTTTCTTTTCATTAAACCAGGGTTTCTGAGTCTTCCCATGATTTCACTTCCTGTTGACATGCTGAGTGGCTTGGAGGTAAATTGCAGATGAACTGCAGCCCATATCCTTCTAAGTAAAAGTGGTTCTGAGTTTGGAAAGTGCGACCTGAGGAGCCTTAATGCATTTATGCAGTGCATCTTGTAGTTGGTATACATTGTTTCTATCAAGAGTCATTGGTGAAAGGAGTTAATATTATGAATGTGATGCCAGTCAAATGGGCTACTTTGTTGTGGATGATATCAAGCTTTTTCATTATTGTTAGAACAGGCAATTAGGGAGGATTCCAATACATCCCTACTTTCCTTTTGAAGAATAGTAAACAGACACTGAGGAGTCAGGAGGTGAATTAGTCTCTACTAGACTCTGATCTGTTCTTGTAGCACAATATTTATATGGCTAGTCCACTTCACTTTCTGGTTAATGGTAATCCCAGGATGTTGATGCTGGGGATTCAAGGATGGTCTCACCATTAAATGTGCAGAGGTGATAGATAGTTTCTCTATTTTTGGAGATGGTCATTGCCTGGCACTTGTATGTCATAATCTTACTTGCCATCTATCAGTCACACTGATATTATACAGATCAAGCTTCATTTAGATATGGATGTCCTTAATAGCTGAGGATTCAGAAATAATGCTGTATATTCTATAGTTATTCCTGAACAACCCCACTTCTGACCTAATGATGGAGGGAAGGTCATTAATGAAGCAGCTGAAGTTGATTGGTCTAAGGACACTATCCTGGGAACCTCGACAGAGATGTCCTGAAGCTGAGATTATTGACTTCCTACAATCACATCCATCATCTTTTGAACCAGGTATGATTCCAGCTACCTGGGACTGGATGACTGCTTCATACACTCTGTCAACAAAAATGATGCTGAGCTGACAGTTGCCTGCCACACCAGCTTTCCATCATCTCTGTCTCAGACTTGCCTAAAGTGCTCGAGCAAAGTTCAGTACAATCTAGAAGAACAGCATCTTTTTTTTTGGGAAGGCATTTGGCTGCACTGGGGCAGCACAATGGATCAGTGGTTAACACTGCTTCCTCACAGCACCAGGGACCAGGGATTGATTCGATCTTCGGGCAACTGTCTGGGTGAAGTTTACACGTTCTTCTCACGTCTGCAAGGGTTTTCTCACTTGCTCTGGTTTCCTCCCACAGTCTAAGGATATGCAGGGCAGGTGGATTGGCCATGGGAATTGTAACATTATGGGGTTGGGTAGGGGGTAGGTCTGGGTGTGATGCTCTTTGGAGGGACAGTGCAGACTCAATGAGTTGAATAGCGTCTTTCCACATTGTTGGGATTGTACGAAACGCGACAGCCTTCTGGACTCAATATAGAGATCAAAATTGTAGGGATTGAGGCATCTCCTCCCAGGTCCTTCCCTAACCCTGTGCACCAGGCATTGTCTGCTATTACATACTACTCGATGTTAGCTATTAACAGTCACCATTAGCAGTTATTCATTCTCCTAGACTGACGGCTATCCACTCCTTTGTCTGTCCAACTGTTTTTCTCTCTCTTTGTGCTCTATCTCCACTTATCAAGTACTCCACACTCACTTACAACCACAACCACAACCCCCACACGACACACTATCTTCTGCATAAAAAGCAATGTTTTCCTCACAACCATCGGTTCTGAAGAACAATCATTGTACCCAAAATGTTAACTCTGATTTTTCTCCGCAGATGCTGCCAGACCTGGTGAGGTTTTCCAACAATTTCTCTTTGTGTTTCTAATTTCCAGCATCTACAGTTCTTTGAGTTTTTTAAAGCTTCTTTGTTCTTTATTCTCCTTTTCTGTTACAATAAATGTTGATAATAACTGTTGATGCTTCATAACAGCAGCTACTCCCACATTCGAGAATAACTATTTTGTATGTTCTAATAGGTATTAGGTACGATTGGCACCCAAACAAACAGGATTTGAGCATTATATGGCACGAAGGAAAGTTAACTTCTGATGCTTCATTCATGATTATATATCTGAGAACTATGTATTAAGTTCTGCCATGGCCATGATCAATTTGAATGTTTTTCTTGACTTGGCTTTCCATGGCAGCTGTCAACCTATCCATGGAGACAACTAGGCACATTCAAGCTGGAGCTAGTAAGTTCCTGATAATGTTGGTGGATTTCTCTAACCCTCGATCCAATTTAACAAGTGTCTCTGATAAACCTGTCTGAAGTTGATGCAACCATCTGTGCTAAAGTCACTCTTGGTTGACCTCAGGGGTCACCTTTTGCCTTGGGTTGAGCAGGTAACTGGTCTCCAACAGTCTTTTAAATGCCAACAACCTATGGCACTTTTCCCTCAACCATCTGCAGAGACATGCCTGTGTTGTACTTAACAGATTGTTGTCCCGAGTCTAATCTAGAAAAAGTACAAGCTAAGGTGAATGTCTGTAAATGGAAGAAAGCCCCAGCAGTTCATCCTCTGAACGTTGAATGGCTTCTTCCTCAAAGTTAAGGGAAGAACTGATGGGCTGTGGGATTGGCCTCTCAAACCATAGGCTTTGCAGGTATCACTTCGTGCTTATATAAAACAAGAGAGAGAGTTGGTTGCACAATAGGGTAAAAGGTTTCAGCATGTTAAGAATACAATCACAGTGGTGATAGTAGGAAAGCAACACAGCACAATGAAGTTGACCGGGTTGCCTCAGCATGGATATCTTGGCAATCCCACATTAGCAGTAATGATCCTCTCCAGTTAGGTGAAGGGTTTTCTCATCAGAGAGATGTGGAAATGAATGTTGGCAACCCTGCCACCTGTCTTTGATCTCTTAATCGTATGATATGAAGTTTTGGCCTTCAATAAGACAGATAGAGGGATTGAGAAAGATGAAAATAGGTGGAAGAGCTGTTCATGGTGGAGCAGGAACAGAAACATGATGAGTGTCCTAAATGAGTGAGTAGTATCCACCAAGATCAGGAAGTTTAGAAGTTTGGGAGGATAAGGTGAATGAGAAGCACTGACAGAAGATGTTGCATGCAGTAGTGAGAGTGGTAACACATTAACCTTGGTGGGAAGTGAGTGCAATGACAGTGTTAGAGTAGACTTGAGCTAACAGAGTAAAGATGGTGACACTTACCCATGCGGACAGTAAAAGATCATTAACCTGTTTAGGACATTGGGTGTTTAATTTGACATGGAATTTAGTTAATCTGAGTGGCCATGTGACTCCACACTGACAGTGTCTGGTGGTGTGATGGTCTTCTGATGGTCCTGAGGAAGAAGGAGAGCATGCTTTCTACCACCTTGTCCACCAGAACGTTTAGGTCCCTGTCCATGAACCTTTGTGTCATGTTCCCTTACCCAGCTAACCCTTTCAAACTGCAGTCAAGCAGCAGTTTTGTCATGCTTGCTTTTTAAATTGGGGTGCAGCTGAAGTTTGAAGATTGCCTGCTGCATCAAAGCCTGCAATTCCCAGAACCTGCAAACACTTTGACCTTTGCAACCACAAGATTCACTGAGAAGGGGTCTGAGGAGGTCGGATGTATATTTAATGAGGTTAGCAGCAGAAGATCACATTGCCATATTGCATGAGGAAAGTCCTGCATGAAAATTCTCCGCATTTACACTTAGTCAAAATTGGCACTATGATAGTGTCATGAGGTATCTGCTGTATTTATTTCCTGGTTTGTGTCACTACCAGGCTGGTGACTTGGGTTTCCATTCTAGGGATTGTTGAGAATATTATCTCTATCTCTTGTTAGAATGTGACCTATCATGTTTTCCCCTTACCCAAGACTGACTGTTTTCTGATTCTGATAGGTTTCTGCAAATTATTTTATTTACACTACCATACCAGCGCCAGAGACCCGGGTTCAATTCCCGCCTCAGGCGACTCTCTGTGTGGAGTTTGCACATTCTCCCTGTGTCTGCGTGGGTTTCCTCCGGGTGCTCCGGTTTCCTCCCACACTCCAAGATGTGCAGGTTAGGTGAATTGGCTATGCTAAATTGCCCGTAGTGTTAGGTAAGGGGTAGATGTAGGGGTATGGGTGGGTTGCGCTTCGGCGGGGCGGTGTGGTCTTGTTGGGCCGAAGGGCCTGTTTCCACACTGTAAGTAATCTAATCTATACATAACGTTGTTCTCTGTAAGTGCATCTTTCTCTAGTACAATCCTTTCTTCACAGTCTCTTGTACATGATTGTTGATGTCAAACTTACATTATGCTATTCATCACCATCTCATTGGCCTTTCCTTTCTCATTTTACTAGACTTCCAGTAGGCGATACCTGTGAATGTGCGAGTGTCTTCACCAAGATGGTACCAGATACAATCCACTGTAAAAATGTCCACTTGCAGTAGATCGTGTTTTGTTCCTTGAACACAGTACACTGCTGAATCCATTTCACACACTTTTAGTCAAATCATCCTGAAATCATTGATCTAAACAAGCAAAGTCTTGTCATGATGCATTGAAGAACTCTGTTATCGAGAAATCATAATTTAAATTCTATCCTTTGTTTATTGCCATACACCAACTGAAGAACTTTAAAGACAAATTTGGCACACTATTTGATATTGTCTTTAAATCAAATTCTGAAGTACTTTACCCTGTAAATTACAGTTGATTGTGTGAGCATTATTTCCGTGATGGTCTCCAGCATAGATCTAAATTCTACCTCTTTTTCATTAATGTTATGAATTTGAATGCATGGAAATAATTAGGAAAAGCTCAAAAAGAAAGTGAACCCCTCACGTCCATTTTTTACAAAGCTTACACACAAAATCTTTCTGTTATAAATGGCCTTTGACAGCTTGTATGATTGTCTTCTTTCTGTGCACGGTGGCACAGTGGTTAGCACTGCTGCCTCACAGCGCCAGAGACCCGGGTTCAATTTCCGCCTCAGGTGCCTCGCTGTGTGGAGTTTGCACATTCTCCCCGTGACTGCGTGGGTTTCCTCCAGGTGCTCCGGTTTCCTCCCACAATCCAAAACAAAATGTGCAAGTTAGGTGGATTGGCCACGCTAAATTGCCCATAGTGTTAGGTGAAGGGGGTAAATGTAGAGGCATGGGTATGGGTGGGTTGCGCTTCGGTGGGTCGGTGTGGACTTGTTGGGCCAAAGAGCCTGTTTCCATAATGTAAGTAATCTAATCTAAAAAACATTGACAGTACACCAATGTCCCTCTGTTAAACAAAGTTAAATACAGGCTTCTACAAGATCCCATTTGCCAAATCCAGTCACAGTGGAGAATTGGCAAAGTACAGAAAGCTGTGAACAAGTGGGATTAACATGGGGACAGATGCTGAGGAAGTGAATTTTGGAGTTTGGAGGCAGCATACTGGGATGTACAGGAGACAATAATTGTGAAGAGGTGCCAATTCAATAGATAAGATAGGGAGCCAATACAGCATGTGGGTATACAGTGCTGCAGAATTTTGGGAGAGGGTGAGAACATAGAAGAGAACAGCACAGTACAGTTATTCCGGCCTTTTATCCTACTCTATGATCAGACTAACCTACATACCCTTCATTGTACAAACTTCCATGTACCTATCCAAGAATTGCTTAAATGTCCCTAATGCATCTGACTCTACCACCACTGCTGGCAGTACATTCCATGTACTCACCACTCTGAGTAAAGGACCTACCTCTGACATCTCCCCTAAACCTTCCTTCAATTATTTTAATATTATGCCCCCTCATGATGGACATTTCTGCCATGGGAAAAAGTCTCTGTCTATCCACTCTATCTATGCCTCTCAACATCTTGTACACCTCAATCAAGTCACCTCTCATTCTTCTTTGGTCTGATGAGAAAAGCTATTGCTCCCTCAATCTTTCTTCATAAGACATGCCCTCTAGTCCAGGTAGCAACTTGGTAAATCTCCTCTGCACCTTCTCTAAAGCTTCCACATTCTTCTGGTAATGAAGCAACAAGAACTGAACACAATATTTCAAGTGTGGTCTAACCTTGTTTCTACAGAGCTGCAGCATAACCTTGCAGCTCTTAAACTCAATCCCCCTGCCAATGAAAGCCAACAAAGCATATGCATTCTTAACAGCCCTATTAACTTGGCTGTTAACTTTGAGGGATCTAAGGGCATGGACTCTAAGATCACTCTGTTCCTCCACACTGCCAAGAATCCTGCCTTTAACCCTGCATTCTGCATTCAAATTTGACCTTCCAAAGTGAATGATTTCATGCTTTTCTAGGTTGAATTCCATCTGTCACTTATCAGCCCAGTTCTGCATCCTGTCATTGTCTCATTGAAAGTACAACAGCCCTTCACACTATCCACAACTCCACCAATCTTCATGTCATTAGCAAATGTACTAACCCACCCTTCCACTTCCTCATTCCAGTCATTTGTTAAAATCGCAAAAGCAGAGGTCCCAGAACCGATCCCTGCAGAACACCACCGGTCACCAAGCTCCAGGTTGAATACTTTCCATCTACCACCATCCTCTGTCTTCTATTGCCAGCCCATTCTGTATCCAGACAGATAGGTTTCCCTGTATTCCACGACTCCTTACTTTCTAAATGAGCCTATCATGGTGAACCTTATCAAATACCTAGCTAAAATTCACGTACACCACATCAACTGCTCGACCTTCAACGTGTTTTGTTACATCCACAAAGAATTCAATCAGGTTTGTGAGGCATGACCTGCCCCTCACAAAGCCATACTGACTGCCTTTGATCAAACTATGGATTTCCAAGTAATCATAAATCCTGCCTCTCAGAAGCCTCTCCAATACTTTGCTCACCACTGAGGTCTGACTGGTCTGACCAGATGATGTCTTGAAGGGCTGTTCTCTTCAGGGTAAGGACTATGTGATATCCATTGCTGCCAACAAGATACACAAGAGAGAATTAATTGCAAAAAAGAGGCAGCAGTTCAGATGTGTTAAGATTATTAACTCACAGTAGAGTAATAGAAGAGCCACACAGCACTTAACAATGAACCTTAATTGGTTGCTGGTACATGGCATCAGCATATGGGATGTCATGGGGCTGTCATGCTAGTGAAAGAATTCTCACCTCAGAGGGAATGAGGAGATGAATGTTGGACACCCCACTACCTGCCTTGGATCTATCCACCCTATTGTGGACTCTTTTCTCCTGGATTAAGACTAGAGGGGAGGGGGGGTGAGATTGTGTGAGATGCAAATGGCTGGAACAGCTGGTGCAGTTGCGGAAAAGATGTTGTGGTGGTCCCGAGTGAGCAAGTAGAAATCACAAAGAGCAGGGAGTAATCCTGGAGTTTGGAATGGATGAGAGAAATTGGGGAGAAATATTGCATGCAATAATAGGAGTCATGATGTGGTGGTGCTGATGTTGGATAAGGGTGGACAAAGTTCTAAATCACACAAAACCAGGTTATAGTCCAACAGGTTTATTTGGAAGCACTAGCTTTTGGAGCACTACTCCTTCATCAGGTAGTTAGTGGAGCAGGATCAAAGGATGCAGAATTTACAGTAAAATATCAAAGTGTCATACAACTGATGCAATGAATACAATAGAACAAATGTAGATTGCTGTTAAGTCTTTAATCACTGAGAATGGATATTCAAATTTGGATTGTTTAATATGTAAATCCCAGAACTTGTGATTTATGATCCTGCCCCATTAGCTGTCTGATGGTGGAGGAGCACTCCGAAAGTTTGTACTTCCAAATAAACCCATTGGACTATAGTATGGTGTTGTGTAAGTTTTAATAATGGGAGTAGTGGTAGACCATGAGCACTGGTTGAGAAGAGTCCAGTGACAGAATTGGAATGAATGTAAGGTGGCAAAGAAAACATGTTTACACCGACCTTCATGAAGGTCAGGAAGCTTGCTCCTGCACTGATGGGTGTTTCTCTATATCATGTTCATTGTACTGATCCTGATTAAAAAAAATCAGACTTAGGCTGACAGGGTCCAGTGCCAGGCTTCCTCTGATAGTCTGAGGAAAGAGAATGGTTTTGCCCTGCCCTTCATTATCCAAAGCTCCAGGTCTCTGTCAGCAATCTTCAGGATTAGATTAAATTCCCTACAGTGTGGAAACAGGCGCTTTGTCCCAACCAGTCCACACCGAACCTCTGAAGAGTAACCTACCCAGACCTGTTTCCCTCTGACTAATGCACCTAACAATATGGGCAATTTAGCATGGCCAATTCACATGACCTGTACATCTTTGGACAGTGGGAGGAAACTGGAGCACCCGGAGGAAACCCACGCAGACACGGGGAAAATGTGCAAACTCCACACAGATAGTTGCTCAAGGCCGGAATTGAAGCTGGGTGCTGTGAGGCAGTGGTGCTAACCACTGAGCCATCATGCTAATTCTTTCCACACTCCAACTGTGAACTGCAGCAATTGACCTGGTGCAAGCATCGATTTAAATGAGGTGCCAGTGACAGATGTCCTAAATGGTCCTGGCAGTAGTTATATTTCCACCACTGCTGGGGTGCACCATAGTGTGAGCAAAGAGTGACAAAGATGTGGTGTATATATAAAGAGGCGAGCAGCTGAGAATTGTATGAGAAAACTTGCAACAAATCATTGAGAGAAACTCTCCATGAAACTAACTGAAATTGATACTTAGATGGTTTTTAGCGAATTCAGCCCATATTTTCTCCCAAATCTAAACCTATTACTTATGATGTTGCCTTTTACATTCATCATTTTTATTAGCTTTAACATCTCCTCTGGCCTCGACAAACAATTGATTTTTCTGTTTGGTTCAAGTCTGGTCCATTTCTATTGAATTAAAATACAATACTGAGGACTGTTCTGCTTTTAACACATTTATTTTTGAAAAATATGGATAATCACTAAATATCATGAACAACAAATCAAGCAAGATAAAGAAAGTGGCCAACTCTTAGCAAGAAAATGTACATACAGACATCAAAAGGCTTGGATTGACATTTCACGTGTATTATGAATTTAGGAATTTTCTCCATATAGAAGATGAATGCTAGTCTCGTCCAATCTTATGTGCGAGCATAAAAGGAAAGCAGAACTGAACAAATGACCAAGTAAAGGAAGAGATGCTGTCAACTGATTTCCTAAAGGTCAAATACAGTTCAGCTACAGTGCCAAAGATGCAGACACGGTCCTCTGATTCTGGATTTCATCTGTGGCATTGATTGCTCCATTGAACATGGTTATCACACACACAACTAATATTGGTCAAATCATTGAATTTATTTGACAGCTGGGGAAAGAAACTGCCAATGAAGAAATCTTTCATAACAAATAAAGTGTATGAGTAAGAGGACAACTAAATCCATTGCACTGAGGAGCATGTGTTCAAAAAAACTAAGGGATTGTGTTTTCCCTGGTCCCCTCTGCACCAATCTATAACATCACCATGGTGATGGAATTTAGAAAATCCACCATGAAAATAATTTGGAGCTTGAGCCAGCTGTCCTAATTAAGTTTGAATTGGGTAAATCCAGTATCTGTAAATTGGAAGTGAGTGCACTCTCCGATCTGTTCCCATCACTGAAATATTTGAATGGAATCGTTTGAATCATGAAACAAAGATTTGGATCATTTGTTTGTTGTAATTGTCTGGCGATTCAACAATGTGTAACACTGTAATAGAGATCTCGATGTACCCGAGATGTTAATTTACAGTTAAACTTATTATCAATGCTCAGCATGATGTACTGAATACATGTAAAACATATCTGATGGCATGCATACTGTGAGCAAGTCTTCTTGCTTTGAATTACAATTGGCTGCATTAGATTTTTTAAATATGATTTTTAATAACAGGAAAGACCATGGCCTGCCCTGAAATAAAGTTAGACCTGACACTATTACAAATTATCTTAATTATTGCAGTTACAAGCCAAGCACACATTTCCTCTGAAAGTAGGTCTCATTCGGTAGAATTTAATTTCATGATGGGAGAGAGTCTTCTGGAAAACAAGTGTAAACCTCACCACAGTCATTTTTAGGAGGTCGAAATAGATTAAATTCTAATTGGGCACTTATATTTTTGCCAACAGATTTCCCTCTGAGGTGAGCTTGCCCCAAGAAAGCCTTGGCACAGGTGTATATCCTACGTTTGAGAGCTGCCTGGTAATCAGAGGCCAACATCTCTCCCAAATCCAGCAATGCCAACAAGAACAATGGCCACTGCAGATAATGCTTTGCATCCTGGGAGGTGGATCGGCAATGGAAGACTGGGAATAAAGTAAGTGAGTCTGTTTGCCAGAGCCAGAGAGAAAGGGAGGAGGGTCCATTTTAACACCAGGAGAATCTTACTTCGGGTGCTTCTGTTCCTGCTTTTGAATGTTTCTATTATGTGCAGAATGCCAGCAAAATAGAGCCTCCCCCCCTCCCCGCCCCACTCCTCACCCCCCCCCCCCCCCCCCCCCCCCCTATCAAAATACCCATCCTAACCAAAAGGCCCTAGGTCTACGCCTAAGTATATCAGGCAGCAGACTGACTTGGCACCATCCCTTCAGTGGATGAATGTTTACTCCACTGATATCTGGAATGGATTCTTTGCATTGAGGAAAGATTGGACAAGCTGAGGTTGCATCCATTGGAGTTTAGAAACATGAAAAATAACCTGATTGGAACATAAAATATCCTGAGGAAAGTTGGCAGTGGATACTGAAAAGATTTTCCCTCTTTTGGGAGACGAGAATTGTAGAACATAGATCTAAGGGATCTCCCATTAAAGATGGAAATCAGATTTCTTTTTATCTGTCAGACAATTGTGACTCTTTGGAACTCTCTTCCCCAGAGAACAGATCTCTGATCCTATCATCTGGCAGAGCACACAGGAGAGGCCCAGTGGTCCACGCCTACTCCTAATTCATCTGCTTGTATGGGAGGTTAGGGATGGACAAGAAATGTTGGCTTCATCAATGATGCTCACATTGATTGAACAACTAGCAAAAGGTTAGAATTATAAAACCCTTATTTACAATGCCATAAATTTTATTTTAGGAATCCCTATTTTATTGGTTTATGCTTGATTAGGAAGCATAGAATCCCTACAGTGTGGAAACAGGCCATTTGGCCCTACAACATCTACACCAACCCTCCAAAGAGTAACCCACCCAGACCCATTCCCCTAAACTACACATCCCTGAACACTATGGGACAATTTAACACGGCCAATTCTCCTAGTCTGCACATCTTTGGGTTGTGGGGGGAAATTCATACAGACACAGGGAGGATGTGCAAACTCCACAATGTCACCCAACACCAGAAACGAACACAAGTCCCTGGCGCTGTGAGGCAGCAGTGCTAACCACTGAGCCACCATGCCATCGTAGTAATGATTTTACTATTACTGAATGTAGTGTCTGTATTTGTAATGTTTTCTGACTAGTTGATTTTTAGTGAGTTCAAGTAACTAGAAAACAGCATGATTTACACATCCAGCATACAGATCAGTTACTTTGTCCTTTGGTCACTTGTTGGTATTTTAATTATAGCTTGTCAGGTGCACAACTTTTAATAATTTAGATAATTATATCAAAGGTTAGGTTTGAAAGAGCAAGACTATTAATGCTTTTCGCAAAGGCTTTTCACAGATCATTTTCTGACCCTTCCACTCACGACCAACACACAAATGCAAGATTACAAAATTAACATGCAGCTGAAAAATAATAGTGAATTCTGTTTACTCAATTTTACTGAAAACATTTTTAAAAACTTTATTAGGTTACTTTTGCTGCCCTTCATTTACAAACAACTCAAACAATAAATTGTAGAAAATCATGAACATATTAGAAAAAGCTGCATATTTAAAATGATGCACAATACATACTCCAGTGCTTCAATAAGAATTGAATTATCTTGATATATTTGAAAGTGAGTGCATTTACACACTTTTACTTAAGGATAAAAATGAAATTGTGGACTGGCTCTGGAGAATTCATTAATGGAGCAGTAAAACCAAAATTTCCTCTGCAATATAACCTACACATGATTTCTTGAACATTTACTATCTTGAATGTTCTTCCACCTTGACTTCTTATCGCGACATTTCTCCTAAAATATTGTGAACGTGTTTCAGTTGATCATTTCTTTCTCCCACTGAGATAAGGGGTGAAGGTGAATGACCCTCCTGTCCTAAGGGGAACCTTTCCACCAGGAGGTCCTTAAGTTTTCTGAACTGCTTCCAATACATCTAAATTCTTTCTTAAATAAAGAGAGCAAAAGTGTGCCTAGTACTTCAGATAATGCCTCACTAATGCTCCACGTAATTGTAGAAAAGCTTTGCAACATTCCATTCACTTTCCCAATCATTGTTGTATCTACATAATAACATTTTTTGTGATTCATGTATTGTATCCCTTTGTACCTCAGAGATTACAAGCATTCTCAACGTTGTTTTTCTCTTTTTCCTGCCAAGATATATGCATCCATATTTTCCATTCTGTATTCCATCAGCCAAATTTTTACCTATTTGTGTATCCTTTAGTGAACTCTTTCTGTCCTCTTCACAGCATACTTTCCAACCTAGCTTTACATCAGCAAATTTAGCAGACAAATATTCCGTCCCTTCATCCAAATGATTGATACAAATTAAAAATCATTGAAGCCCAACACTGATCCATAGCACACTACTTGTCATATCCTGTCAACTTGAAAATGACTCATTTATACTCACTTGCTGCTTCCTATTAGCTAACAAATTGTCTATTTTACTGTTACTCTTGACACTATGAACTCTTAGCTTGCAAAGTAATCTTTGATGTGACACTTTTCAAATGCTTTCTGACAATCTTAATGCTGTATATCCACTGGTTTCCCTCTATCTCTATTATTCATGACATTCCCAAGAAGTGTTAAAAAAAATTAAATGTGCTTTCCACTTCGTAAAACCAAGTTGACTCTGCTGAATTGCATGGATGCTCATTGTTTTTCACATAGCTTTTTTCCATCCTCCAATGTATGGAGCAATCGATCCAGGGATTAAGCAATGTATCATTGTACTGCACTGCAATGACTCCCCAAACCAGGCAAGCATGTGATGCTGAGGAGAAGATTTATGGCCTTCATTGGCTGTAGGAAGGAAATGCTGCATTGCAGATAAGCTGATGACAATGATGTTCATAATGATATGCTGACCGCAGCTTCTAGACAGAGTATAGAACCACTGCCCACCTCTCAACTGTGTGGCATTCTCCTACATCTTCAACATGCCATGAGGGTACCCATGGCTGGAAACTCTTCAGCAGGAGGCTACACGACTTACACTGGAGGTTGATCCTCATTCGGTTCTTCCATACATTTCTGTAGAAACACAAAATACAGTGGAAACAAAGATAAAAGCAGCTTTTATGCCTGGATTCTTTGGAGACGGTTTCAATAAGCTTATTGAGTAATATGAGAAACAAAGAAGCATCACAATAATGTGATTATTCAGTGGTCAGAGCAAATTAAAATAACATTAAAACAGATTCAACAATATTGGAACAGGATGATGCAAGTCTGGTTGCTTGGCACCACATCCATAAGCCTTTAATTATTCCACCACTGACACCCAGAAGCAAGCTAATAACAGGAGAAGACAGAGTAGATAAAGGTAAACTATTTCCACTTGTTGGGGAGTTGAGAAAAAGGGGGCATAGTCTGAGAATTAAGGCCTGAGCAATGTTAAAAAGCCCCTGTACACAGAGTGTAATAAAGTTTGGAACTCTCTTCAATGAATGACAATAGAGTTTGGAGCAGGTTTTAATTTTAAATCTGAGATTTATAACATTTTCTTAAGCAATAGTTTTGAGGGAAATGAGCCAAAGGCAGGTATGAAGAGTTAGACCTTAGATCCTATCCCAACCATAATCTCATGGAATGGTGAAATAAGCTCAAGGGACTGAATGGTCTACTCCTGTTCCTATTCGCCATGACCAGGGCCTCCAAGCCCTCCGTTTCTTCCTCTCCAGACGTCCCCAACAGTACCCTTCCACTGACACTCTCATTCGTTTGGCCGAACTGGTCCTCACCCTTAACAATTTCTCCTTTGAATCCTCCCACTTCCTCCAGACCAAAGGCGTAGCCATGGGCACACGTATGGGCCCCAGCTATGCCTGTCTCTTTGTTGGCTACGTAGAACAGTTGATCTTCCGTAATTACACCAGCACCACTCCCCACCTCTTCCTCCGCTACATTGATGACTGCATTGGCGCCACCTCGTGCTCCTGCCAGGAGGTTGAGCAATTCATCAACTTCACCAACACATTCCACCCTGACCTTAAATTTACCTGGACTATCTCTGACACCTCGCTCCCCTTCCTGGACCTCTCCATCTCCATTAGTGACGACCGACTTGACACTGACATTTTTTTACAAACCCACCGACTCCCATAGCAACCTGGATTACACCTCTTCCCACCCTATCTCTTGCAAAAATGCCATCCCGTATTCCCAATTTCTCCACCTCTACCGTATCTGCTCCCAGGAGGACCAGTTCCACCATAGGACACACCAGATGGCCTCCTTCTTTAGAGACCGCAATTTCCCTTCCCACGTGGTTAAAAATGCCCTCTAACGCATCTCGTCCACATCCCGCACCTCCGCCCTCAGACCCCACCCCTCCAACCGTAACAAGGACAGAACGCCCCTGGTGCTCACCTTCCACCCTACAAACCTTTGCATCAACCAAATCATCCACCGACATTTCCGCCACCTCCAAAAAGACCCACCACCAGGGATATAATACCCTCCCCACCCCTTTCCGCCTTCCGCAAAGACCGTTCCCTCCGTGACTACCTGGTCAGGTCCACACCCCCCTACGACCCACCCTCCCATTCTGGCACTTTCCCCTGCCACCGCAGGAACTGTAAAACCTGCACCAACACCTCCTCCCTCACCTCTATCCAAGGCCCTAAAGGAGCCTTCCACATCCATCAAAGTTTCACCTGCACATCCACCAATATCATTTATTGTATCCGTTGCTCCCGATGTGGTCTCCTCTACATTGGGGAGACTGGGCGCCTCCTAGCAGAGCGCTTCAGGGAACATCTCCGAGACACCCGCACCAATCAACCAAACCGCCCCGTGGCCCAACATTTCAACTCCCCCTCCCACTCTGCCGAGGACATGGAGGTCCTGGGCCTCCTTCACCGCCGCTCCCTCACCACCAGACGCCTGGAGGAAGAACGCCTCATCTTCCGCCTCGGAACACTTCAACCCCAGGGCATCAATGTGGACTTCAACAGCTTCCTCATTTCCCCTTCCCCCACCTCATCCTAGTTTCAAACTTCCAGCTCAGTAACTGTCTCCTTGACTTGTCCGGACTTGTCCGACCTGCCTATCTTCTTTTCCACCTATCCACTCCACCCTCTCCTCCTTGACCTATCACCTTCATCTCCTCCCCCACTCACCCATTGTACTCTATGCTACTCTCTCCCCACCCCCACCCTCCTCTAGCTTATCTCTCCACGCTTCAGGCTCACTGCCTTTATTCCTGATGAAGGGCTTTTGCCCGAAACGTCGATTTCGCTGCTCGTTGGATGCTGCCTGAACTGCTGTGCTCTTCCAGCACCACTAATCTAGTATCCTGTACCTATGTTGCAGTGTGTACAAGATTCACAGCTAAAATTCACCAAAGTTCTTTCAACAGCATTTTCAAAACAATGACCACTACCACTTGAAAGGACAAGGGCAGCAGGTACTGGGAAAACCACCTGCGAGTTCCCCTCTAAGCCACTTGTCATGGAAATATATCGTCATTCCTTCACCGTCTCTGAATCAATATCCTGGAATTCCCTCCTTAAGGGCATTGTGGATCTACCTGGACATGGACTGCTGCAGTTCAAGAAAGCAACTCACCACTACCTTCCCAAGGAAAACTCAGAACAGGCAATAAATGCTGACCAGCCAGTAATATCCACGTTCCTTGGGTCTTTTTTTAAAAAAATAGCAAAGACAACACTGGCAATAGTAATAATGATGTGCTTCAAAACCTTTTGAGACATCATCAAAATCTTCCAGTATAATTGCAACATTGGCATCTTCCCAACAATGTGGAAAATTGCATAGGTATGCCCTGTACTCAAAAAGCAGGACAAATCCAACTAATGACCTGTCAGTCTATCTTCAGTCATCAATAAAGTGATGTGAGGTGTCATCAACAGTGTCATCAAGTAGCGCTTACTTAGCAAGGAACCACTCACTGACACCCAGTTCTTGGCTTTCACCAGTGCCTATCAACTCCTGTCCTTATTACAGACGTGGTTCAAACATGTTCAAAAGGGTTGAATTCCAATGATGAGGTCAGACTGACTGTCCTTGACATCAAAACATATTTGATCAAGTATGGCATCAAGGAGCCCAAGCAAAACTGGAGTCAGTTGGGGAATCTCTGTACCTGGCACAAAAGAAGGTGAAAATCAGTCATGTCAGTTCCAGCACAGCCTCTGCAGAGTAGTTCCCCAAACTCAATCATCTTCAACTCTTTCATCATAAAGTCAGAAGTAGAGATGTTCACTGATGATTGCACAACATTCAGCACCACCCACATTTCCTCAAATGTTGAGCTGTTCAGGTCCAAATGCAACAATACATGGAAAATATCCAGGCTGTGACCAACAACCACAATGTAGCATTCATGCCACACAATTCTCAAGCAAAAACAATCTCTAAAAAGAGAGTCTACTCAACACACCATGACATTCAATGGCATTACCATCAATGAATCTCCACTTCAAAATCTTATGGATTATTATTGACCAGAAACTAAACAGGACTATTCAGATAAATACATAGGCTATGAGAGCAGATCAGAGGTTAAGAATCCTGCAGCAAGTAACTCACCCGGCAGGTGATTGAGGTGTCAGTTGGGGAACACTTTGGGGCCAGTGACCATAATTCTATTAGATTTAAAATAGTGATGGAAAAGTTGAAGTTCTAAATTGGAGAAAGGCCAATTTTGACGGTATTAGGCAAGAACTTTTGAAAGCTGTTTGGGGACAGATGTTCGCAGATAAAGGGACAGCTGGAAAATGGGAAGCCTTCAGAAATGAGATAACAAGAATCCAGAGAAAGTATATTTCTGTCAGGGTGAAAGGGAAGGCTGGTAGGTAGAGGGAATGCTGGAAGACGAAAGAAATTGAGGGTTTGGTTAAGAAAAAGAAGGAAGCATATGTAAGGTATAGACAGGATAGACTGAGTGAATTCTTAGATGAGTATAAAGGAAGTAGAAGTATACTTAATAGGGAAATCAGGATGGCAAAAAGGGGACATGAGATAGCTTTGGCAAATAGAATTAAGGAGAACCCAAAGGATTTTTACAAATACATTAAGGACAAAGGGTAACTAGGGAGAGAATAGGGCTCCTCAAAGATCAGCAAGGCGGCCTTTGTGTGAAGCCGCAGAAAGTGGGGGAGATACTAAATGAGTATTTTGCATCAGTATTTACTGTGGGAAAGGACATGGAAGATATAGACTGTAGGGAAATAGATGGTGACATCTTGCAAAATGTCCATATTACAGAGGAGCAAGTGCTGGATGTCATAAACGCATGAAGGTGGATAAATCCCCAGGACCTGATCAGGTGTACCCTAAAACTCTGTGGGAAGCTAGTGAAGTCATTGCTGGACCTCTTGCTGAGATATTTGTATCATCGATAGTCACAGGTGAGGTACCGGAAGACTGGAGGTTGGCTAATGTGGTGCCACTGTTTAAGAAGGGTGGTAAGGACAAGCCAGGGAGCTATAGACCAGTGAGCCTGAACTCGGTGGGCAGGTTGTTGGAGGGAATCCTGAGGGACAGGATGTACATGTATTTGGAAAGGCAGGGACTGATTAGGGATAGTCAACATGGTTTTGTACATGGGAAATCATGTCTCACAAACTTGATTGAGATTTTTGAGTAGGTAACAAAGAGGATTAATGAGGGCAGAGCAGTAGATGTGATCTATGTGGACTTCAGTATGGACATGGTGCAGTGTGAGGGGAAACCCGAGCCATGGTGCAGTGTGAGGGGAGACCCCGAGTCATGTTGCAGCGTGAGGGGAAAGCCCGAGTCATGTTGCAGTGTGAGGGGAAACCCAGAGTCCCAGAGCAGTGTGAGGGGAAACCCTGAGTCATGGTGCAGTATGAGGGGAAACCCCGATTCATGGTGCGGTGTGAGGGGAAACCCATGTCGTGGTGCAGTGTGAGAGGAAACCCGAGTCATGGTGCAGTGTGAAGGTAAACCCTGAGTCATGGTGAGGTGTGAGGGGAGACCCCGAGTCATGTTGCAACGTGAGGGGAAACCCCGAGTCATGTTGCAGTGTGAGGGGAAACCCAGAGTCCCAGAGCAGTGTGAGGGGAAACCCCGAGACATGGTGCAGTATGAGGGGAAACCCATGTCGTGGTGCAGTGTGAGGGGAAACCCGAGTCATGGTGCAGTGTGAGGGGAAACCCGAGTCATGGTGCAGTGTGAAGGTAAACCCCGAGTCATGGTGCAGTGTGAGGGGAAACCCCGAGTCATGGTGCAGTGTGAGGGGAAACCCCAAGTCATGGTGCAGTGTGAGGGGAAACCCATGTCGTGGTGCAGTGTGAGGGGAAACCCATGTCATGGTGCGGTGTGAGCAGAAACCTCAAGTCATGGTGCAGTGACAGGGGAAACCCGAGTCTCGGAGCAGTGTGATGGGAAACGGAGTCATGTTGCATTGTGAGGGGAAACCCCGGGTCATGGTGCAGTGTGAGGGGAAACCCGAGTCCCGGAGCAGTGTGAGACAAAGCACCGAGTCATGGTGCAGTGTGAGGGGAAGCCCCGAGTCATGGTGCAGTGTGAGGGGAAACCCTGAGTCATGGTGCAGTGTGAGGGGAAACCCCGAGTCATGGTGCAGTTTGAGGGGATTCCTTGTGTAATGTGCAGTGTGAGGTTAAACCAGAGTCATGGTGCAGTGTGAGGGGAATCCCAGTGTAATGGTGCAGTGTGAGGGGAAACCATCAGTCATGGTGCAGTGTGAGGGGAAACATCGAGTCCCGGAGCAGTGTGAGGGGCGACCCCGAGTCATGGTGCGGTGTGAGGGGAAACCCCGAGTCATGGTGCAGTGTGAGGGGAAACCCCGAGTCATGGTGCAGTGTGAGAGGAAACCGCGAGTCATGGTGCAGTGTGAGAGGAAACCGCGAGTCATGGCACAGTGTGAGGAGAAACCACGAGTCATAGTGCAGTGTGAGGGAAAAGACGAGTCCCGGAGCAGTGTGAGGGGATACCCCGAGTCATGGTGCAGTTTGAGGGGAAACCTGAGTCATGGTGCAGTGTGAGGCGAAATCCCGAGTCATGGAGCAATGTGAGTGGAAACCCCGAGTCATGGTACAGTGTGAGAGGAAACACCGAGTCATGGTGCAGTGTGAGGGGAAACCCCGAGTCATGGTGCGGTGTGACGGTAAACCCGAGTCATGGTGCAGTGGGAGGGGAATCCAGAATCTCAGAGTAGTGTTAGGGGAAACCCCACGTCATGGTGCAGAGTGAGGGGAACCATCGAGTCATGGTGCAGTGTGAGGGGAAACCCCGAGTCATGGTGCTGTGTGAGGGGAAACCCCGAATCATCGTGCAGTGTCAGGGGAAACATTGAGTCATGGTGCAGTGTGAAGGAAACATCGAGTCATGGTGCAGTGTGCGGGGAAACCCCAAGTCATGTTGCAGTGTGAGGGTAAACCCCAAATCATGGTGCAGTGTGAGGGGAAACCCATGTCATGGTGCAGTGTGAAGGGAAACGGAGTCATGGTGCAGTGTGAGGGGAAACCCCGAGTCATGGTGTAGTGTGAGGGGAACCCCATGTCATGGTGCAGTGTGAAGGGAAACGGAGTCATGGTGCAGTGTGAGGGGATACCCCAAGTCCCTGAGCAGTGTGAGGCGAAACCCGAGTCATGGTGCAGTGTGGAGGGGAAACCCGAGTCATGGTGCAGTGTGAGGGGATTCCTAGTGAAATGTGCAGTGTGAGGGGAATCCCAATGTAATGGTGCAGTGTGAGGCGGAACCCCGAGTCATGGTGCGATGTGACGGAAAACCCGAGTCATGATGCAGTGTGAGGGGAATCCAGAGTTTCAGAGTAGTGTTAGGGGAAACCCCATGTCATTGTGCAGAGTGAGGGGAACCATCGAGTCATGGTGCAGTGTGAGGGGAAACCCTGAGTCACGGTGCAGTGTGAGGGGAAACCCCGAGTCATGGTGCAGTGTGAGGGGAAACCCAGAGTCATGGTGCAGTGGGAGGGGAAACCCTGCGTCATGGTGAAGTGTGAGGGTAACCATCGAGTCACGGTGCAGTGTGAGGGGAAACCCTGAGTCATGTTGCAGTGTGAGGGGAAACCCCGAGTCATGGTGCAGTGTGAGGGGAGACCCCAAGTCATGGTGCGGTGTGAGCAGAAACTCCGAGTCATGGTACAGTGAGAGTGGAAACCCGAGTCTCGGAGCAGTGTGAGGGGCAACACGAGTCATGGTGCAGTGTGAAGGGCAATGGAGTTGTGTTGCAGTGTGAGGGGAAACCCCGAGTCATGGAGCAGTGTGAGGGGAAACCCGAGTCATGGTGCAGTGTGAGGGGAACCCTGAGTCATGGTGCAGTGTGAGGGGAAACCTGAGCCATGGTGCAGTGTGAGGGGATTCCTCGTGTAATGATGCAGTGTGAGGGGAATCCCAGTGTAATGGTGCAGTGTGAGGGGAAACCCAGAGTCATGGTGCAGTTTAAGGGGAGACTCCGAGTCATGGTGCAGTGTGAGGGGAAACCTCGAAACGCAGAGCAGTGTGAAGGGAAATCCGAGTCATGGTGCAATGTGAGGGGAAACACCGAGTCATGTTGCAGTGTGAGGGGAAATCCAAGGCATGGTGCAGTGTGAGGGGAAACCCAGAGTCCCAGAGCAGTGTGAGGGGAAACCCAGAGTCCCAGAGCAGTGTGAGGGGAAACCCTGAGTCATGTTGCAGTGTGAGGGGAAATACCGAGTCATGGTGCAGTGTTAGGGGAAACCCCACATCATGGTACAGTGTGAGAGGAACCATCGAGTCATGGTGCAGTGTGGAGGGAAAACAGAATCACGGTGCAGTGTGAGGGGAAACCAAAGTCATCATGCAGTGTGAGGGGAAACCCCGAGTCCCGGAGCAGTGTGAGGCAAAGCACCGAGTCATGGTGCAGGGTGAGGGGAATCCCAGTGTAATGGTGCAGTGTGAGGGGAAACCCCGAGTCATGATGCAGTGTAAGGGGAAACCCCGAGTCATATTGCAGTGTCAGGGGAAACCCAAGGCATGTTGCAGTGTGAGGGGAAACCCGAGTCATGGTGCAGTGTGAGGGGAAACCTCGAGTCCCAGAGCAGTGTGAAGGGAAACCCGAGTCATGGTGCAATGTGAGGGGAAACACCGAGTCATGGTGCAGTGTGAAGGGAAACCCGAATCATGGTGCAGTGTAAGGGGAAACCCAGAGTCCCAGAGCAGTGTGAGGGGACACCCGAGTCATGGTGCAGTGTGAGGGGAAACCCGAGTCATGGTGCAGTGTGAGGGGAAACCTCGAGTCCCAGAGCAGTGTGAAGGGAAACCCGAGTCATGGTGCAATGTGAGGGGAAACACCGAGTCATGGTGCAGTGTGAGGGGAAACCCAGAGTCCCAGAGCAGTGTGAGGGGAAACCCCGAGTCATGTTGCAGTGTGAGGGGAAACCCCGAGTCAAGTTGCAGTGTGAGGGGAAACCCCGAGTCATGGTGCAGTGTGAGAGGAAACCGCGAGTCATGGCACAGTGTGAGGGGAAACCCCAAGTCATGGTGCGGTGTGAGCAGAAACCCCGAGTCATGGTGAAGTGTGAGGGTAAACCCCAAGTCATGGAGCAGTGTGAGGGGAAACCAGAGTCATGGTGCAGTGTGAGGGGAAAGCACCGAGTCATGGTGCAGTGTGAGGGGAAAGCCCGAGTCATGTTGCAGTGTGAATGGAAACTTCGAGTCATGGTGCAGAGTGAGGGGAAACCAGAGTACCAGGTTAGTGTGAGGGGAAACCCCGTGTCATGGTACAGTGTGAGGGGAACCATCGAGTCATGGTGCAGAGTGAGGGGAAACCAGAGTACCAGGTTAGTGTGAGGGGAAACCCCGTGTCATGGTACAGTGTGAGGGGAACCATCGAGTCATGGTGCAGTGTGAGCGGAAACCCAAGTCATGGAGCAGTGTGAGGGGAAACCCTGAGTCATGGTGCAGTGTGAGGGGAAACCCGAGTCATGGTGCAGTGTGAGGGGAAACCCGAGTCATGGTGCAGTGTGAGCGGAAACCCAAGTCATGGAGCAGTGTGAGGGGAAACCCGAGTCATGGTGCAGTGTGAGGGGATTCCTAGTGTAATGTGCAGTGTGAGGGGAAACCCCGAGTCATGGTGCAATGTGAGGGGAAACCAGAGTACCAGGTTAGTGTGAGAGGAAACCCCACGTCATGGTACAGTGTGAGGGGATCCATCAAGTCATGGTGCAGTGTGAGCGGAAACCCCGAGTCATGGTGCAGTGTGACAGAAATCCAGAGTCTCAGAGCAGTGTTAGGGGAAACCCCACATCGTGGTGCAGTGTGAGAGGAACCATCGAGTCATGGTGCAGTGTGGAGGGAAAACAGAATCACGGTGCAGTGTGAGGGGAAACCCCGACTCCCGGAGCAGTGTGAGGCAAAGCACCGAGTCATGGTGCAGTGTGAGGGGAAACCCCGAGTCATGGTGCAGTGTGAATGGAAACTTCAAGTCATGGTGCAGAGTGAGGGGAAACCAGAGTACCAGGTTAGTGTGAGGGGAAACCCCGTGTCATGGTACAGTGTGAGGGGAACCATCGAGTCATGGTGCAGAGTGAGGGGAAACCAGAGTACCAGGGCAGTGTGAGGGGAAACCCCGTGTCATGGTACAGTGTGAGGGGAACCATCGAGTCATGGTGCAGAGTGAGGGGAAACCAGAGTACCAGGGCAGTGAGGGGAAACCCGGGTCATGGTGCAGTGTGAGGGGAAACCCCGAGTCATGATGCAGTGTGAGGGGAAACCCCGAGTCCCGGAGGAGTGTGAGGGGAATCCCGAGTCATGGTGCAGTGTGAGGGGAAACCCCGACTCCCGGAGCAGTGTGAGGCAAAGCACCGAGTCATGGTGCAGTGTGAGGGGAAACCCCGAGTCATGGTGCAGTGTGAATGGAAACTTCAAGTCATGGTGCAGAGTGAGGGGAAACCAGAGTACCAGGTTAGTGTGAGGGGAAACCCCGTGTCATGGTACAGTGTGAGGGGAACCATCGAGTCATGGTGCAGAGTGAGGGGAAACCAGAGTACCAGGGCAGTGTGAGGGGAAACCCCGTGTCATGGTACAGTGTGAGGGGAACCATCGAGTCATGGTGCAGAGTGAGGGGAAACCAGAGTACCAGGGCAGTGAGGGGAAACCCGGGTCATGGTGCAGTGTGAGGGGAAACCCCGAGTTATGATGCAGTGTGAGGGGAAACCCCGAGTCCCGGAGGAGTGTGAGGGGAAACCCGAGTCATGGTGCAGTGTGAGGAGAAACCCCGAGTCATGGTGCAGTGTGAGGGGAATCCCTTGTTCCAGAGCAGTGTGAAAGGAAACCCGAGTCATGGTGCAGTGAGAGGGGAAACCCATGTCATGGTGCAGTGTGAGGGGAAACCCCAAGTCCCGGAGGAGTGTGAGGCAAAGCACCGAGTCATGGCGCAGTGTGAGGGGAAACCCCACGTCATGGCACAGTGTGAATGGAAACCCCGAGTCATGGTGCAGTGTGAGGGGAAACCCCGAGTCATGGTGCAGAGTGAGGGGAAAGCCCGAGTCATGGTGCAGAGTGAGGGGAAACCCCGAGTCACGGTGCAGTGTGAGGGAAAACCCCGAGTCATGGTGCAGTGTGAGGGGAAACCCTTGTTCCAGAGCAGTGTGAGAGGAAACCCGAGTCCTGGAGCAGTTGAGAGGGGAAACCCATGTCATGGTGCAGAGTGAGGGGAAAGCCCGAGTCCCGGAGGAGTGTGAGGGGAAACCCCGAGTCATGGTGCAGTGGGAGGGGAAACCCTGAGTCCCGGAGGAGTGTGAGGGGAAACCCGAGTCATGGTGCAGCTTGAGGGGAAACCCCGAGTCATGGTGCAGTGAGAGGGGAAACCCGAGTCATGGTGCTGTGTGAGGGGACACCCAAGACATGGAGCAGTGTGAGGGGACTCCCCGAGTCATGGTGCAGTGTGAGGGGAAACCCCGAGTCATGGTACAGTGTGAGGGGAATCATCGAGTCATGCTGCAGTGAGAGGGGAATCCCGAGGCATAGTGCAGTGTGATAGGAAAGTGGAGTCATGGTGCAGTGTGTGGGGAAACCCCGAGTCATGTTGCAGTGTGAGGGGAAACCCGAGTCATGGTGCAGTGTGAGGGGAAAGACGAGTCCCGGAGCAGTGTGAGGGGTACCCCGAGTCATGGTGCAATGAGAGGGATACCCCAAGTCATGGTGCAGTGTGTGGGGAAACCCGAGTCATGGTGCGGTGTGTGGGGAAACCCGAGACATGGTGCAGTATGAGGCAAAGCAGCGAGTCATGGTGCAGTGTGTGGGGAAACCCCGAGTCTGGTGCAGTGTGAGGGGAAACCGAGTCCTGGAGCAGCGTGAAGGGAAAGCCCAGTCACGGTGCAGCGTGAGGGGTGACCCTGAGTCATGGTGCAGTGTCAGGGGCAACCCCGCGTCATGGTGCAGTGTGAGGGGAAACCCGAGTCATGGTGCAGTATGAGGCAAAGCAGCGAGTCATGGTGCAGTGTGAGAGGAAACCCGGGTCATGGTGCAGTGTGAGGGGAAACCCCGAGTCATGATGCAGTGTGAGGGGAAACCCGAGTCATGGTGCAGTGTGAGGGGAAAGACGAGTCCCGGAGCAGTATGAGGGGATACCCCGAGTCATGGTGCAGTGTGTGGGGAAACCCGAGTCATGGTGCAGTGTGAGGCAAAGCACCGAGTCATGGTGCAGTGTGTGGGGAAACCCCGAGTCATGTTGCAGTGTGAGGGGAAACCCGAGTCATGGTGCAGTGTGAGGGGAAAGACGAGTCCCGGAGCAGTGTGAGGGGATACCCCGAGTCATGGTGCAATGAGAGGGAGACCCCAAGTCATGGTGCAGTGTGTGGGGAAACCCGAGTCATGGTGCAGTGTGAGGCAAAGCACCGAGTCATGGCGCAGTGTGAGGGGAAACCCCGAGTCATGGTGCAGTGTGAGGGGAAACCCGGGTTATGGTGCAGTTTGAGGGGAGACCCCGAGTCATGGTGCAGTGTGTGGGGAAACCCCGAGTCATGGTGCAGTGTGTGGGGAAACCCGAGTCATGGTGCAGTATGAGGCAAAGCAGCGAGTCATGGTGCAGTGTGTGGGGAAACCCCGAGTCTGGTGCAGTGTGAGGGGAAACCTCGTCCTGGAGCAGCGTGAAGGGAAAGCCCAGTCACGGTGCAGCGTGAGGGGTGACCCTGAGTCATGGTGCAGTGTCAGGGGCAACCCCGCGTCATGGTGCAATGTGAGGGGAAACCCGAGTAATGGTGCAGTGTGAGTGGAAACCCCGCGTCATGGTGCAGTGTGAGGGGAAACCCGAGTCCCGGAGGAGTGTGAAGGGAAACCTGAATCATGAAGCAGTGTGAGGAGAAACCCCGAGTCATGGTGCAGTGTGAGGGGAAACCCGAGTCATGGTGCAGTGTGAGGGGAAACCCGAGTCATGGTGCAGTGTGAGGGGAAACCCCGAGTCATGGTGCAGTGTGAGGCAAAGCACCGGGTCATGGTGCAGTGTGTGGGGAAACCCCGAGTCATGGTCCAGTGTGAGGGGAAAGTGGAGTCATGTTGCAGTGTGAGAGGAAACCCGAGTCCAGGAGCAGTGTGGGGGTAAACCCATGTCATGGTGCAGCATGAGCGGAAACCCTGAGTCATTGTGCAGCGTGAGGGGAAACCCCGCGTCATGGCACAGTGTGAGGGGAAACCCGAGTCATGGTGCAGAGTGAGGGGAAACATCGAGTCATGGTGCAGTGTGAGGGGTAACCCCGAGTCATGGCACAGTGTGAGGGGAAACCCGAGTCATGGTGCAGCGTGAGAGGAAACATCGAGTCATGGTGCAGTGAGAGGGGAATCCCGAGTCATGGTGCAGTGTGATGGGAAAGTGGAGTCATGTTGCAGTGTGAGGTGAAACCCCGAGTCATGGTGCAGTGTGTGAGGAAACCCCGAGTCCCAGAGCAGTGTGAGGCAAAGCACCGAGTCATGGCGCAGTGTGAGGGGAAACCCCGAGTCATGGTGCAATGAGAGGGATACCCCAAGTCATGGTGCAGTGGGAGGGGAAACCCGAGTCATGGTGCAGTGTGAGGCAAAGCACCGGGTCATGGCGCAGTGTGCGGGGAAACCTCGAGTCTGGTGCAGTGTGAGGGGAATCCCGAGTCATGGTGCAGTGTGAGGGGAAACCCCGAGTCATGGTGCAGTGTGTGGGGAAACCCGAGTAATGGTGCAGTGTGAGGGGAAACCCCGCGTCATGCTGCAGTGTGAGGGGAAACCCGAGTCCCGGAGGAGTGTGAAGGGAAACCAAGTCACGGTGTAGCATGAGGGGTGACCCTGAGTCATGGTGCAGTGTCCGGGGCAACCACGTGTCATGGTGCAGTGTGAGGGGAAACCCAAGTCCCGGAGGAGTGTGAAGGGAAACCTGAGTCATGGAGCAGTGTGAGGTGAAACCCCGAGTCATGGTGCAGTGTGAGGGAAAACCCGAGTCATGGTGCAGTGTGAAGGGAAACCTGAGTCATGGAGCAGTGTGAGGTAAAACCCCGAGTCATGGTGCAGTGTGAGGGGAAACCCCGAGTCATGGTGCAGTGTGAAGGGAAACCTGAATCATGGAGCAGTGTGAGGTGAAACCCTGAGTCATGGTGCAGTGTGAGGGGAAACCCCGCATCATGGTGCAGTGTGAGGGGAAACCCTGAGTCATGGTGCAGTGTGAGGGGAAACCCCGCATCATGGTGCAGTGTGAGGGAAAACCCTGAGTCATGGTGCAGTGTGAGGTGAAACCCAAGTCATGGTGCAGTGTGAGGGGAATCCCACAGTCATGGTGCTGTTAGGGGGGAAACCCAGAGTCATGGTGCAGTGTGAGGGTCAACCCAAGTCATGGTGCAGTGTGAGGGGAATCCCAGAGTCATGGTGCAGTGTGAGGGGAAACCCCGAGTCATGGTGCAGCGTGAGGGGAAACCCCAAGTCATGGTGCAGTGTGAGGGGAATCCCAGAGTCATGGTGCAGTGTGAGGGGAAACCCCGCGTCATGCTGCAGTGTGAGGGGAAACCCGAGTCCCGGAGGAGTGTGAAGGGAAACCAAGTCACGGTGTAGCGTGAGGGGTGACCCTGAGTCATGGTGCAGTGTCCGGGGCAACCCCGTGTCATGGTGCAGTGTGAGGGGAAACCCAAGTCCCGGAGGAGTGTGAAGGGAAACCTGAGTCATGGAGCAGTGTGAGGTGAAACCCCGAGTCATGGTGCAGTGTGAGGGGAAACCCTGAGTCATGGTGCAGTGTGAAGGGAAACCTGAGTCATGGAGCAGTGTGAGGTGAAACCCTGAGTCATGGTGCAGTGTGAGGGGAAACCCCGCATCATGGTGCAGTGTGAGGGGAAACCCTGAGTCATGGTGCAGTGTGAGGGGAAACCCCGCATCATGGTGCAGTGTGAGGGAAAACCCTGAGTCATGGTGCAGTGTGAGGTGAAACCCAAGTCATGGTGCAGTGTGAGGGGAATCCCAGAGTCATGGTGCTGTTAGGGGGGAAACCCAGAGTCATGGTGCAGTGTGAGGGTCAACCCAAGTCATGGTGCAGTGTGAGGGGAAACCCGAGTCATGGTGCAGTGTGAGGCAAAGCACCGGGTCATGGCGCAGTGTGCGGGGAAACCTCGAGTCTGGTGCAGTGTGAGGGGAATCCCGAGTCATGGTGCAGTGTGAGGGGAAACCCCGAGTCATGGTGCAGTGTGTGGGGAAACCCGAGTAATGGTGCAGTGTGAGGCGAAACCCCGCGTCATGCTGCAGTGTGAGGGGAAACCCGAGTCCCGGAGGAGTGTGAAGGGAAACCAAGTCACGGTGTAGCGTGAGGGGTGACCCTGAGTCATGGTGCAGTGTCCGGGGCAACCCCGTGTCATGGTGCAGTGTGAGGGGAAACCCAAGTCCCGGAGGAGTGTGAAGGGAAACCTGAGTCATGGAGCAGTGTGAGGTGAAACCCCGAGTCATGGTGCAGTGTGAGGGGAAACCCGAGTCATGGTGCAGTGTGAAGGGAAACCTGAGTCATGGAGCAGTGTGAGGTGAAACCCCGAGTCATGGTGCAGTGTGAGTGGAAACCCCGAGTCATGGTGCAGTGTGAAGGGAAACCTGAGTCATGGAGCAGTGTGAGGTGAAACCCTGAGTCATGGTGCAGTGTGAGGGGAAACCCCGCATCATGGTGCAGTGTGAGGGGAAACCCTGAGTCATGGTGCAGTGTGAGGGGAAACCCCGCATCATGGTGCAGTGTGAGGGAAAACCCTGAGTCATGGTGCAGTGTGAGGGGAATCCCAGAGTCATGGTGCTGTTAGGGGGGAAACCCAGAGTCATGGTGCAGTGTCAGGGGAAACCCCAAGTCATGGTGCAGTGTGAGGGGAATCCCAGAGTCATGGTGCAGTGTGAGGGGAAACCCGAGTCATGGTGCAGTGTGAAGGGAAACCACGCATCATGGTGCAGTGTGAGGGGAAACCCCAAGTCATGGTGCAGTGTGAGGGGAATCCCAGAGTCATGGTGCAGTGTGAGGGGAAAACCGAGTATTGGTGCAGTGTGAAGGGAAACACCGCATCATGGTGCAGTGTGAGGGGAAACCCGAGTCATGGTGCAGTGTGAAGGGAAACCCCGCATCATGGTGCAGTGTCCGGGGCAACCCCGTGTCATGGTGCAGTGTGAGGGGAAACCCAAGTCCCGGAGGAGTGTGAAGGGAAACCTGAGTCATGGAGCAGTGTGAGGTGAAACCCCGAGTCATGGTGCAGTGTGAGGGGAAACCCGAGTCATGGTGCAGTGTGAAGGGAAACCTGAGTCATGGAGCAGTGTGAGGTGAAACCCCGAGTCATGGTGCAGTGTGAGGGGAAACCCCGAGTCATGGTGCAGTGTGAAGGGAAACCTGAGTCATGGAGCAGTGTGAGGTGAAACCCTGAGTCATGGTGCAGTGTGAGGGGAAACCCCGCATCATGGTGCAGTGTGAGGGGAAACCCTGAGTCATGGTGCAGTGTGAGGGGAAACCCCGCATCATGGTGCAGTGTGAGGGAAAACCCTGAGTCATGGTGCAGTGTGAGGTGAAACCCAAGTCATGGTGCAGTGTGAGGGGAATCCCAGAGTCATGGTGCTGTTAGGGGGGAAACCCAGAGTCATGGTGCAGTGTGAGGGTCAACCCAAGTCATGGTGCAGTGTGAGGGGAATCCCAGAGTCATGGTGCAGTGTGAGGGGAAACCCCGAGTCATGGTGCAGCGTGAGGGGAAACCCCAAGTCATGGTGCAGTGTGAGGGGAATCCCAGAGTCATGGTGCAGTGTGAGGGGAAACCCGAGTATTGGTGCAGTGTCAGGGGCAACCCCGCGTCATGGTGCAGTGAGGGGGGAAACCCGAGTAATGGTGCAGTGTGAGGGGAAACCCGAGTCATGGTGCAGTGTGAAGGGAAACCACGCATCATGGTGCAGTGTGAGGGGAAACCCCAAGTCATGGTGCAGTGTGAGGGGAATCCCAGAGTCATGGTGCAGTGTGAGGGGAAACCCGAGTATTGGTGCAGTGTGAAGGGAAACACCGCATCATGGTGCAGTGTGAGGGGAAACCGCGAGTCATGGTGCAGTGTGAGGGGAAACCCCGAGTCATGGTGCGGTGTAAGCAGAAACCCCGAGTCATGGTGAAGTGTGAGGGTAAACCCCGAGTCATGGAGCAGTGTGAGGGGAAACCAGAGTCATGGTGCAGTGTGAGGGGAAAGCCCGAGTCATGTTGCAGTGTGAATGGAAACTTCGAGTCATGGTGCAGAGTGAGGGGAAACCAGAGTACCAGGTTAGTGTGAGGGGAAACCCCGTGTCATGGTACAGTGTGAGGGGAACCATCGAGTCATGGTGCAGTGTGAGCGGAAACCCAAGTCATGGAGCAGTGTGAGGGGAAACCCTGAGTCATGGTGCAGTGTGAGGGGAAACCCGAGTCATGGTGCAGTGTGAGGGGATTCCTAGTGTAATGTGCAGTGTGAGGGGAAACCCCGAGTCATGGTGCAATGTGAGGGGAAACCAGAGTACCAGGTTAGTGTGAGGGGAAACCCCACGTCATGGTACAGTGTGAGGGGATCCATCAAGTCATGGTGCAGTGTGAGCGGAAACCCCGAGTCATGGTGCAGTGTGACAGAAATCCAGAGTCTCAGAGCAGTGTTAGGGGAAACCCCACATCATGGCGCAGTGTGAGAGGAACCATCGAGTCATGGTGCAGAGTGAGGGGAAACCAGAGTACCAGTGCAGTGTGAGGGGAAACCCGGGTCATGGTGCAGTGTGAGGGGAAACCCCGAGTCATGATGCAGTGTGAGGGGAAACCAGAGTACCAGGGCAGTGTGAGGGGAAACCCCGTGTCATGGTACAGTGTGAGGGGAACCATCGAGTCATGGTGCAGTGTGAGGGGAAACCCGAGTCCTGGAGCAGCGTGAAGGGAAATCCCAGTCACGGTGCAGCGTGAGGGGTGACCCTGAGTCATGGTGCAGTGTCAGGGGCAACCCGAGTCATGGTTCAGTGTGAGGGGAAACCCGAGTAATGGTGCAGTGTGAGGGGAAACCCCGCGTCATGGTGCAGTGTGAGGGGAAACCCATGTCCCGGAGGAGTGTGAAGGGAAACCTGAGTTATGGAGCAGTGTGAGGTGAAACCCCGAGTCATGGTGCAGTGTAAGGGGAAATGCGAGTCATGGTGCAGTGTGAAGGGAAACCTGAGTCATGGAGCAGTGTGAGGTGAAACCCCGAGTCATGGTGCAGTGTGAGGGGAAACCCGAGTCATGGTGCAGTGTGAGGGGAAACCTGAGTCATGGAGCAGTGTGAGGTGAAACTCCGAGTCATGGTGCAGTGTGAGGGGAAACCCCGCATCATGGTGCAGTGTGAGGGGAAACCCCGAGTCATGGTGCAGTGTGAGGGGAAAACCCGAGTCATGGTGCAGTGTGAGAGGAAACCGCGAGTCATGGCACAGTGTGAGGGGAAACCCCAAGTCATGGTGCGGTGTGAGCAGAAACCCCGAGTCATGGTGAAGTGTGAGGGTAAACCCCGAGTCATGGAGCAGTGTGAGGGGAAACCAGAGTCATGGTGCAGTGTGAGGGGAAAGCCCGAGTCATGTTGCAGTGTGAATGGAAACTTCGAGTCATGGTGCAGAGTGTGGGGAAACCAGAGTACCAGGTTAGTGTGAGAGGAAACCCCACGTCATGGTACAGTGTGAGGGGATCCATCAAGTCATGGTGCAGTGTGAGCGGAAACCCCGAGTCATGGTGCAGAGTGACAGAAATCCAGAGTCTCTTAGCAGTGTTAGGGGAAACCCCACATCATGGTGCGGTGTGAGAGGAACCATCGAGTCATGGTGCAGTGTGGAGGGAAACCAGAATCACGGTGCAGTGTGAGGGGAAACCCCGAGTCCCGGAGCAGTGTGAGGCAAAGCACCGAGTCATGGTGCAGTGTGAGGGGAAACCCCGAGTCATGGTGCAGTGTGAAGGGAAACCTGAGTCATGGAGCAGTGTGAGGTGAAACCCCGAGTCATGGTGTAGTGTGAGGGGAAACCCCGCATCATGGTGCAGTGTGAGGGGAAACCCTGAGTCATGGTGCAGTGTGAGGAGAAACCCCGCATCATGGTGCAGTGTGAGGGGAAACCCTGAGTCATGGTGCAGTGTGAGGGGAAACCCAAGTGATGGTGCAGTGTGAGGGGAATCCCAGAGTCATGGTGCTGTTAGGGGGGAAACCCAGAGTCATGGTGCAGTGTGAGGGTCAACCCAAGTCATGGTGCAGTGTGAGGGGAATCCCAGAGTCATGGTGCAGTGTGAGGGGAAACCCCGAGTCATGGTGCAGCGTGAGGGGAAACCCCGAGTCATGGTGCAGTGTGAGGGTCAACCCAAGTCATGGTGCAGTGTGAGGGGAATCCCAGAGTCATGGTGCAGTGTGAGGGGAAACCCCGAGTCATGGTGCAGTGAGGGGGAAACCCTTGTCATGGTGCAGTGTCAGGGGCAACCCCGCGTCATGATGCAGTGTGAGGGGAAACCCGAGTAATGGTGCAGTGTCAGGGGCAACCCCGCGTCATGGTGCAGTGAGGGGGGAAACCCGAGTAATGGTGCAGTGTGAGGGGAAACCCCGCGTCATAGTGCATTGTGAGGGGAAACCCGAGTCCTGGAGGAGTGTGAAGGGAAACCTGAGTCATGGAGCAGTGTGAGGTAAAACCCCGAGTCATGGTGCAGTGTGAGGGGAAACCGCGAGTCATGGTGCAGTGTGAGGGGAAACCCCGAGTCATGGTGCGGTGTGAGCAGAAACCCCGAGTCATGGTGAAGTGTGAGGGTAAACCCCGAGTCATGGAGCAGTGTGAGGGGAAACCCGAGTCATGGTGCAGTGTGAGGGGAAACTTCGAGTCATGGAGCAGTGTGAGGTGAAACCCCGAATCATGGTGCAGTGTGAGGGGAAACCCCGCATCATGGTGCAGTGTGAGGGGAAACCCCGAGTCATGGGTTTTCCCCTCACACTGTACCATGACTTGGGGTTTCCCCTCACACTGCACCAAGTCATGGTGCAGTGTGAGGGGAATCCCCGAGGGGAAACATCGAGTCATGGTGCAGAGGGAGGGGAAACCCTATTCCCGGGGCCGTGCAAGGGTAAACCCGAAGTCATGGTGCGGTGTGAGGGGAATCCCTGAGTCATGGTGCAGTGTGAGGGGAAACCCAAGTGATGATGCAGTGTGAGGGGAATCCCAGAGTCATGGTGCTGTTAGGGGGGAAACCCAGAGTCATGGTGCAGTGTGAGGGTCAACCCAAGTCATGGTGCAGTGTGAGGGGAATCCCAGAGTCATGGTGCAGTGTGAGGGGAAACCCCGAGTCATGGTGCAGCGTGAGGGGAAACCCCGAGTCATGGTGCAGTGTGAGGGTCAACCCAAGTCATGGTGCAGTGTGAGGGGAATCCCAGAGTCATGGTGCAGTGTGAGGGGAAACCCCGAGTCATGGTGCAGTGAGGGGGAAACCCATGTCATGGTGCAGTGTCAGGGGCAACCCCGCGTCATGATGCAGTGTGAGGGGAAACCCGAGTAATGGTGCAGTGTCAGGGGCAACCCCGCGTCATGGTGCAGTGAGGGGGAAACCCGAGTAATGGTGCAGTGTGAGGGGAAACCCCGCGTCATAGTGCATTGTGAGGGGAAACCCGAGTCCTGGAGGAGTGTGAAGGGAAACCTGAGTCATGGAGCAGTGTGAGGTAAAACCCCGAGTCATGGTGCAGTGTGAGGGGAAACCGCGAGTCATGGTGCAGTGTGAGGGGAAACCCCGAGTCATGGTGCGGTGTGAGCAGAAACCCCGAGTCATGGTGAAGTGTGAGGGTAAACCCCGAGTCATGGAGCAGTGTGAGGGGAAACCCGAGTCATGGTGCAGTGTGAGGGGAAACTTCGAGTCATGCAGCAGTGTGAGGTGAAACCCCGAATCATGGTGCAGTGTGAGGGGAAACCCCGCATCATGGTGCAGTGTGAGGGGAAACCCCGAGTCATGGGTTTTCCCCTCACACTGTACCATGACTTGGGGTTTCCCCTCACACTGCACCAAGTCATGGTGCAGTGTGAGGGGAATCCCCGAGGGGAAACATCGAGTCATGGTGCAGAGGGAGGGGAAACCCAATTCCCGGGGCCGTGCAAGGGTAAACCCGAAGTCATGGTGCGGTGTGAGGGGAAACCCGAGTCCCGGATCAGCGTGAGGGGAAACCCGAGTCATGGTGCAGGTTGAGGGTAGACCCAAAATCATAGTGCAGTGTGAGGGGAAACCCGAGTCATGGTGCAGTGTTAGGGGAAACCCTTGTTCCAGAGCAGTGTGAGGGGAAACCTGAATCATGGTGCAGTGTGAGGGGAAACCGTGAGTCATGGTGCAGTGTGAGGGGAAACCCCGAGTCATGGTGCGGTGTGAGCAGAAACCCCGAGTCATGGTGAAGTGTGAGGGTAAACCCCGAGTCATGGAGCAGTGTGAGGGGAAACCAGAGTCATGTTGCAGTGTGAATGGAAACTTCGAGTCATGGTGCAGAGTGAGGGGAAATCAGAGTACCAGGTTAGTGTGAGGGGAAACCCCACGTCATGGTACAGTGTGAGGGGATCCATCAAGTCATGGTGCAGTGTGGAGGGAAACCAGAATCACGGTGCAGTGTGAGGGGAAACCCCGAGTCCCGGAGCAGTGTGAGGCAAAGCACCGAGTCATGGTGCAGTGTGAGGGGAAAGCCCGAGTCATGGTGCAGTGTGAATGGAAACTTCGAGTCATGGTGCAGAGTGAGGGGAATCCCAGAGTCATGGTGCTGTTAGGGGGGAAACCCAGAGTCATTGTGCAGCGTGAGGGGAAACCCCGCGTCATGGCACAGTGTGAGGGGAAACCCGAGTCATGGTGCAGAGTGAGGGGAAACATCGAGTCATGGTGCAGTGTGAGGGGAAACCCCGAGTCATGACACAGTGTGAGGGGAAACCCGAGTCATGGTGCAGAGTGAGGGGAAACATCGAGTCACGGTGCAGTGTGAGGGGAAACCCCGAGTCATGACACAGTGTGAGGGGAAACCCGAGTCATGGTGCAGCGTGAGGGGAAACATCGAGTCATGCTGCAGTGAGAGGGGAATCCCGAGTCATGGTGCAGTGTGATGGGAAAGTGGAGTCATGTTGCAGTGTGAGGGGAAACCCCGAGTCATGGTGCAGTGTGTGGGGAAACCCCGAGTCCCAGAGCAGTGTGAGGCAAAGCACCGAGTCATGGCGCAGTGTGAGGGGAAACCCCGAGTCATGGTCCAGAGTGAGGGGAAACCCGAGTCCGGGAGCAGTGTGAGGGGATACCCCGAGTCATGGTGCAATGAGAGGGATACCCCAAGTCATGGTGCAGTGTGTGTGGAAACCCCGAGTCATGGTGCAGTGTGAGGGGAAACCCGAGTCCTGGAGCAGCGTGAAGGGAAATCCCAGTCACGGTGCAGCGTGAGGTGTGACCCTGAGTCATGGTGCAGTGTCAGGGGCAACCCGAGTAATGGTGCAGTGTGAGGGGAAACCCCGCGTCATGGTGCAGTGTGAGGGGAAACCCGAGTCCCGGAGGAGTGTGAAGGGAAACCTGAGTCATGGAGCAGTGTGAGGTGAAACCCCGAGTCATAGTGCAGTGTGAGGGGAAACCCGAGTCATGGTGCAGTGTGAAGGGAAACCTGAGTCATGGAGCAGTGTGAGGTGAAACCCCGAGTCATGGTGCAGTGTGAGGGGAAACCCGAGTCATGATGCAGTGTGAAGGGAAACCTGAGTCATGGAGCAGTGTGAGGTGAAACCCCGAGTCATGGTGCAGTGTGAGGGGAGACCCGAGTCATGGTGCAGTGTGAGGGGAAACCTGAGTCATGGAGCAGTGTGAGGTGAAACCCTCGAGTCATGGTGCAGTGTGAGGGGAAACATCGCGTCATGGTGCAGTGTGAGGGGAAACCCCGCATCATGGTGCAGTGTGAGGGGAAACCCTGAGTCATGGTGCAGTGTGAGGGGAAACCCCGCATCATGGTGCAGTGTGAGGGGAAACCCTGAGTCATGGTGCAGTGTGAGGGGAAACCCAAGTCATGGTGCAGTGTGAGGGTCAACCCAAGTCATGGTGCAGTGAGGGGGGGATCCCAGAGTCATGGTGCAGTGTGAGGGGAAACCCCGAGTCATGGTGCAGTGAGGGGGAAACCCATGTCATGGTGCAGTGTCAGGGGCAACCCCGCGTCATGGTGCAGTGTGAGGGGAAACCCGAGTAATGGTGCAGTGTCAGGGGCAACCCCGCGTCATGGTGCAGTGAGGGGGGAAACCCGAGTAATGGTGCAGTGTGAGGGGAAACCCCGCGTCATAGTGCATTGTGAGGGGATACCCGAGTACTGGAGGAGTGTGAAGGGAAACCTGAGTCATGGAGCAGTGTGAGGTAAAACCCCGAGTCATGGTGCAGTGTGAGGGGAAACCCAAGTCATGGTGCAGTGTGAGGGGAAACCCGAGTATTGGTGCAGTGTGAGGTGAAACCCCGAATCATGGTGCAGTGTGAGGTAAAACCCCGAGTCATGGTGCAGTGTGAGGGGAAACCCCGAGTCATGGTGAAGTGTGAGGGGAAACATCGAGTCATGGTTCAGAGGGAGGGGAAACCCAATTCCCGGGACCGTGCGAGGGTAAACCCCAAGTCATGGTGCGGTGTGAGAGGAAACCCGAGTCATGGTGCAGTGTGAGGGGATTCCTAGTGTAATGTGCAGAGTGAGGGGAAACCCCGAGTCATGGTGCAATGTGAGGGGAAACCAGAGTACCAGGTTAGTGTGAGGGGAAACCCCACGTCATAGTACAGTGTGAGGGGATCCATCAAGTCATGGTGCAGTGTGAGCGGAAACCCTGAGTCATGGTGCAGTGTGACAGAAATCCAGAGTCTCAGAGCAGTGTTAGGGGAAACCCCACATCATGGTGCAGTGTGAGAGGAACCATCGAGTCATGGTGCAGAGTGAGGGGAAACCAGAGTACCAGTGCAGTGTGAGGGGAAACCCGGGTCATGGTGCAGTGTGAGGGGAAACCCCGAGTCATGATGCAGTGTGAGGGGAAACCCCGAGTCCCAGAGGAGTGTGAGGGGAAACCCGAGTCATGGTGCAGTGTGAGGAGAAACCCCGAGTCATGGTGCAGTGTGAGGGGAATCTCTTGTTCCAGAGCAGTGTGAAAGGAAACCCGAGTCATGGTGCAGTGAGAGGGGAAACCCATGTCATGGTGCAGTGTGAGGGGAAACCCCAAGTCCCGGAGGAGTGTGAGGCAAAGCACCGAGTCATGGCGCAGTGTGAGGGGAAACCCCACGTCATGGCACAGTGTGAGTGGAAACCCCGAGTCATGGTGCAGTGTGAGGGGAAACCCCGAGTCACGGTGCAGTGTGAGGGAAAACCCCGAGTCCTGGAGCAGTGAGAGGGGAAACCCATGTCATGGTGCAGTGGGAGGGGAAACCCTGAGTCCCAGAGGAGTGTGAGGGGATACCCGAGTCATGGTGCAGCTTGAGGGGAAACCCCGAGTCATGGTGCAGTGAGAGGGGAAACCCGAGTCATGGTGCTGTGTGAGGGGACACCCAAGACATGGAGCAGTGTGAGGGGACTCCCCGAGTCATGGTGCAGTGTGAGGGGAAACCCCGAGTCATGGTACAGTGTGAGGGGAATCATCGAGTCATGCTGCAGTGAGAGGGGAACCCCGAGTCATAGTGCAGTGTGATAGGAAAGTGGAGTCATGGTGCAGTGTGAGGGGATAGCCCGAGTCATGGTGCAATGAGAGGGACACCCCAAGTCATGGTGCAGTGTGTGGGGAAACCCCGAGTCTGGTGCAGTGTGAGGGGAAACCGAGTCCTGGAGCAGCGTGAAGGGAAAGCCCAGTCACGGTGCAGCGTGAGGGGTGACCCTGAGTCATGGTGCAGTGTCAGGGGCAACCCCGCGTCATGGTGCAAAGTGAGGGGAAACCCGAGTAATGGTGCAGTGTGAGTGGAACCCCCGCGTCATGGTGCAGTGTGAGGGGAAACCCGAGTCCCGGAGGAGTGTGAAGGGAAACCTGAGTCATGGAGCAGTGTGAGGTGAAACCCCGAGTCATGGTGCAGTGTGAGGTGAAATCCCGAGTCATGGTGCAGTGTGAAGGGAAACCTGAGTCATGGAGCAGTGTGAGGTGAAACCCCGAGTCATGGTGCAGTGTGAGGGGAAACCCCGAGTCACGGTGCAGTGTGAGGGAAAACCCCGAGTCCTGGAGCAGTGAGAGGGGAAACCCATGTCATGGTGCAGTGGGAGGGGAAACGCTGAGTCCCGGAGGAGTGTGAGGGGATACCCGAGTCATGATGCAGCTTGATGGGAAACCCCGAGTCATGGTGCAGTGAGAGGGGAAACCCGAGTCATGGTGCTGTGTGAGGGGACACCCAAGACATGGAGCAGTGTGAGGGGACTCCCCGAGTCATGGTGCAGTGTGAGGGGAAACCCCAAGTCATGGTGCAGTGTGAGGGGAATCCCAGAGTCATGGTGCAGTGTGAGGGGAAACCCCGAGTCATGGTGCAGCGTGAGGGGAAACCCCAAGTAATGGTGCAGTGTGAGGGTCAACCCAAGTCATGGTGCATTGTGAGGGGAATCCCAGAGTCATGGTGCAGGGTGAGGGGAAAACCCGAGTCATGGTGCAGTGAGGGGGATATCCATGTCATGGTGCAGTGTCAGGGGCAATCCCGCGTCATGGTGCAGTGTGAGGGGAAACCCGAGTAATGGTGCAGTGTCAGGGGCAACCCCGCGTCATGGTGCAGTGAGGGGGGAAACCCGAGTAATGGTGCAGTGTGAGGGGAAACCCCGCGTCATAGTGCATTGTGAGGGGAAACCCGAGTCCTGGAGGAGTGTGAAGGGAAACCTGAGTCATGGAGCAGTGTGAGGGGAAACCCGAGTCATGGTGCAGTGTGAGGGGAAACCTGAGTCATGGAGCAGTGTGAGGTGAAACCCCGAATCATGGTGCAGTGTGAGGGGAATCCCAGAGTCATGGTGCAGTGTGAGGGGAAACCCCGAGTCATGGTGCAGTGAGGGGGAAATCCATGTCATGGTGCAGTGTCAGGGGCAATCCCGCGTCATGGTGCAGTGTGAGGGGAAACCCGAGTAATGGTGCAGTGTCAGGGGCAACCCCGCGTCATGGTGCAGTGAGGGGGGAAACCCGAGTAATGGTGCAGTGTGAGGGGAAACCCCGCGTCATAGTGCATTGTGAGGGGAAACCCGAGTCCTGGAGGAGTGTGAAGGGAAACCTGAGTCATGGAGCAGTGTGAGGGGAAACCCGAGTCATGGTGCAGTGTGAGGGGAAACCTGAGTCATGGAGCAGTGTGAGGTGAAACCCCGAATCATGGTGCAGTGTGAGGGGAAACCCCGCATCATGGTGCAGTGTGAGGGGAAACCCCGAGTCATGGGGTTTCCCCTCACACTGCTCCATGATGCGGGGTTTCCCCTCACACTGCACCAAGTCATGGTGCAGTGTGAGGGGAAACCCCGAGTCATGGTGAAGTGTGAGGGGAAACATCGAGTCATGGTGCAGAGGGAGGGGTAACCCAATTCCCGGGGCCGTGCGAGGGTAAACCCCGAGTCATGGTGCGGTGTGAGGGGAAACCCGAGTCCCGGATCAGTGTGAGGGGAAACCCGAGTCATGGTGCAGGTTGCGGGTAGACCCAAAATCATAGTGCAGTGTGAGGGGAAACCCGAGTTATGGTGCAGTGTTAGGGGAAACCCTTGTTCCAGAGCAGTGTGAGGGGAAACCTGAATCATGGTGCAGTGTGAGGGGAAACCCCGAGTCATGGTGCAGTGTGAGGGGAAACCCCGAGTCATGGTGCAGTGTGAGGGGAAACCCTTGTTCCAGAGCAGTGTGAGAGGAAACCCCAGGTCATTGTGCAATGTGAGGTGAAACCCCGAGTCATGTTGCAGTGTGAGGGGAATCCCGGGTCATGGTGCAGTGTGAAGGGAAACCCGAGTCATGGTGCGGTGTGAGCAGAAGCCCCGAGTCTTGGAGCAGTGTGAGGGGAAACCCTGCATCATGGGACACTGTGAGGGGAAAGCCGAGTCATGGTGCAGTGTGAGGGGAAACCCCGAGTCATGGTGCAGTGAGAGGGGAAACCCCGAGTCCCGGAGCAGTGTGAGGGAAAACCCCGAGTCATGGTGCACTGTGAACGGAAACCCCAAGTCATGGTGCAGTGTGAGGGGAAACCCGAGTCATGGTGCAGTGTGAGGGGAAACATCGAGTCATGCTGCAGTGAGGGGGGAATCCCGAGTCATGGTGCAGTGTGAGGGTCAACCCAAGTCATGGTGCAGTGTGAGGGGAAACCCCGAGTCATGGTGCAGTGACAGGGGAAACCCCGAGTCCTGGAGCAGTGTGACGGAAAACCCCGAGTCATGGTGCACTGTGAACGGAAACCCCGAGTCATGGTGCAGTGTGAGGGGCAACCCGAGTCATGGTGCAGTGTGAGGGGAAACATCGAATCATGCTGCAGTGAGGGGGGAATCCCGAGTCATGGTGCAGTGTGATGGGAAAGTGGAGTCATGTTGCAGTGTGTGGGGAAACCCCGAGTCATGGTGCAGTGTGTGGGGAAACCCCGAGTCCCGGAGAAGTGTGAGGCAAAGCACCGAGTCATGGCGCAGTGTGAGGGGAAACCCCGAGTCATGTTGCAGTGTGAGGGGAAATCCCGAGTCATGGTGCAGTGTGAGGGGAAACCCCGAGTCATGGTGCAGTGTGAGGGGAAACCCCAAGTCATGGTGCAGTGTGAGGGGAATCCCAGAGTCATGGTGCAGTGTGAGGGGAAACCCGAGTAATGGTGCAGTGTCAGGGGCAACCCCGCGTCATGGTGCAGTGAGGGGGGAAACCCGAGTAATGGTGCAGTGTGAGGGGAAACCCCGCGTCATAGTGCATTGTGAGGGGAAACCCGAGTCCTGGAGGAGTGTGAAGGGAAACCTGAGTCATGGAGCAGTGTGAGGGGAAACCCGAGTCATGGTGCAGTGTGAAGGGAAACCTGAGTCATGGAGCAGTGTGAGGTGAAACCCCGAATCATGGTGCAGTGTGAGGGGAAACCCCGCATCATGGTGCAGTGTGAGGGGAAACCCCGAGTCATGGGGTTTCCCCTCACACTGCTCCATGATGCGGGGTTTCCCCTCACACTGCACCAAGTCATGGTGCAGTGTGAGGGGAAACCCCGAGTCATGGTGAAGTGTGAGGGGAAACATCGAGTCATGGTGCAGAGGGAGGGGTAACCCAATTCCCGGGGCCGTGCGAGGGTAAACCCCGAGTCATGGTGCGGTGTGAGGGGAAACCCGAGTCCCGGATCAGTGTGAGGGGAAACCCGAGTCATGGTGCAGGTTGCGGGTAGACCCAAAATCATAGTGCAGTGTGAGGGGAAACCCGAGTTATGGTGCAGTGTTAGGGGAAACCCTTGTTCCAGAGCAGTGTGAGGGGAAACCTGAATCATGGTGCAGTGTGAGGGGAAACCCGAGTCATGGTGCAGTGTGAGGGGAAACCCCGAGTCATGGTGCAGTGTGAAGGGAAACCCTTGTTCCAGAGCAGTGTGAGAGGAAACCCCAGGTCATTGTGCAACGTGAGGTGAAACCCCGAGTCATGTTGCAGTGTGAGGGGAATCCCGGGTCATGGTGCAGTGTGAAGGGAAACCCGAGTCATGGTGCGGTGTGAGCAGAAGCCCCGAGTCTTGGAGCAGTGTGAGGGGAAACCCTGCATCATGGGACACTGTGAGGGGAAAGCCGAGTCATGGTGCAGTGTGAGGGGAAACCCCGAGTCATGGTGCAGTGAGAGGGGAAACCCCGAGTCCCGGAGCAGTGTGAGGGAAAACCCCGAGTCATGGTGCACTGTGAACGGAAACCCCGAGTCATGGTGCAGTGTGAGGGGAAACCCGAGTCATGGTGCAGTGTGAGGGGAAACATCGAGTCATGCTGCAGTGAGGGGGGAATCCCGAGTCATGGTGCAGTGTGTGGGGAAACCCCGAGTCCCGGAGAAGTGTGAGGCAAAGCACCGAGTCATGGCGCAGTGTGAGGGGAAACCCCGAGTCATGTTGCAGTGTGAGGGGAAACCCCGAGTCATGGTGCAGTGTGAGGGGAAACCCCGCGTCATGGTGCAGTGTGAGGGGAAACCTGAGTCCCGGAGGAGTGTGATGGGAAACCTGAGTCATGGCGCAGTGTGAGGTGAAACCCCGAGTCATGGTGCAGTGTGAGGGGACAGGCCGAGTCATGGTGCAGTGGGAGTGGAAATCCCGAGTCATGGTGCAGTGGGAGGGGAAACCCAGAGTTATGGTGCAGTGTGAGGGGAAACCCGAGTCCCGGAGGAGTGTGAAAGGAAACCGAGTCACGGTGTAGCGTGAGGGGTGACCCTGAGTCATGGTGCAGTTTCCGGGGCAACCCCGTGTCATGGTGCAGTGTGAGGGGAAACCCATGTCCCGGAGGAGTGTGAAGGGAAACCTGAGTCATGGTGCAGTGTGAGGGGAAACCCGAGTCATGGTGCAGTGTTAGGGGAATCCCAGAGTCATGGTGCAGTGTGAGGGGGAACCCTGAGTCATGGTGCAGTGAGGGGGGAAACCCATGTCATGGTGCAGTGTGAGGGGAAACGCCGAGTCATGGTGCAGTGTGAGGGTCAACCCAAGTCCCGGAGGAGTGTGAAGGGAAACCTGAGTCATGGCCCAGTGTGAGGGGAAACCCCGAGTCTTGTTGCAGTGTGAGGTGAAACCCCGAGTCATGGTGCAGTGTGAGGGGAAACCCGAGTCATGGTGCAGTGTGAAGGGAAACCTGAGTCATGGAGCAGTGTGAGGTGAAACCCCGAGTCATGGTGCAGTGTGAGGGGAAACCCCGCATCATGGTGCAGTGTGAGGGGAAACCCCAAGTCATTGTGCAACGTGAGGGGAAACCCCGCGTCATGGTACAGTGTGAGTGGAAACTCGAGTCATGGTGCAGCGTGAGGGGAAAATGGAGTCATGTTGCAGTGTGAGGGGAAACCCGAGTCCCGGAGCAGTGTGAGGCAAAGCACCAAATCATGGTGCAGTGTGAGGGGAAACCCCAAGTTATGTTGCGGTGTGAGGGGAAACCCCGAGTCATGGTGCGGTGTGAGGGGAAACCCCGAGTCATGGTGCGGTGTGAGCAGAAACCCCGAGTCTCGGAGCAGTGTGAGAGGAAATCGAGTCCCGGAGCATTGTGAGGGGAAACCCTGCATCATGGGACACTGTGAGGGGAAAGCCGAGTCATGGTGCAGTGTGAGGGCAAACCAGAGTCCCGTACAGTGTGAGGGGAAACCCCGGGTTATGGTGCAGTGTGAGGGGAAACCCCGAGTCATGGTGCAGTGTGAACGGAAACCCCGAGTCATGGTGCACTGTGAACGGAAACCCCGAGTCATGGTGCAGTGTGAGGGGAAACCCGAGTCATGGTGCAGTGTGAGGGGAAACATCGAGTCATGCTGCAGTGAGGGGGGAATCCCGAGTCATGGTGCAGTGTGAGGGTCAACCCAAGTCATGGTGCAGTGTGAGGGGAAACCCCGAGTCATGGTGCAGTGACAGGGGAAACCCCGAGTCCTGGAGCAGTGTGACGGAAAACCCCGAGTCATGGTGCACTGTGAACGGAAACCCCGAGTCATGGTGCAGTGTGAGGGGCAACCCGAGTCATGGTGCAGTGTGAGGGGAAACATCGAATCATGCTGCAGTGAGGGGGGAATCCCGAGTCATGGTGCAGTGTGATGGGAAAGTGGAGTCATGTTGCAGTGTGTGGGGAAACCCCGAGTCATGGTGCAGTGTGTGGGGAAACCCCGAGTCCCGGAGAAGTGTGAGGCAAAGCACCGAGTCATGGCGCAGTGTGAGGGGAAACCCCGAGTCATGTTGCAGTGTGAGGGGAAACCCCGAGTCATGGTGCAGTGTGAGGGGAAACCCCGCGTCATGGTGCAGTGTGAGGGGAAACCTGAGTCCCGGAGGAGTGTGATGGGAAACCTGAGTCATGGCGCAGTGTGAGGTGAAACCCCGAGTCATGGTGCAGTGTGAGGGGACAGGCCGAGTCATGGTGCAGTGGGAGTGGAAATCCCGAGTCATGGTGCAGTGGGAGGGGAAACCCAGAGTTATGGTGCAGTGTGAGGGGAAACCCGAGTCCCGGAGGAGTGTGAAAGGAAACCGAGTCACGGTGTAGCGTGAGGGGTGACCCTGAGTCATGGTGCAGTTTCCGGGGCAACCCCGTGTCATGGTGCAGTGTGAGGGGAAACCCATGTCCCGGAGGAGTGTGAAGGGAAACCTGAGTCATGGTGCAGTGTGAGGGGAAACCCGAGTCATGGTGCAGTGTTAGGGGAATCCCAGAGTCATGGTGCAGTGTGAGGGGGAACCCTGAGTCATGGTGCAGTGAGGGGGGAAACCCATGTCATGGTGCAGTGTGAGGGGAAACGCCGAGTCATGGTGCAGTGTGAGGGTCAACCCAAGTCCCGGAGGAGTGTGAAGGGAAACCTGAGTCATGGCCCAGTGTGAGGGGAAACCCCGAGTCTTGTTGCAGTGTGAGGTGAAACCCCGAGTCATGGTGCAGTGTGAGGGGAAACCCGAGTCATGGTGCAGTGTGAAGGGAAACCTGAGTCATGGAGCAGTGTGAGGTGAAACCCCGAGTCATGGTGCAGTGTGAGGGGAAACCCCGCATCATGGTGCAGTGTGAGGGGAAACCCCAAGTCATTGTGCAACGTGAGGGGAAACCCCGCGTCATGGTACAGTGTGAGTGGAAACTCGAGTCATGGTGCAGCGTGAGGGGAAAATGGAGTCATGTTGCAGTGTGAGGGGAAACCCGAGTCCCGGAGCAGTGTGAGGCAAAGCACCAAATCATGGTGCAGTGTGAGGGGAAACCCCAAGTTATGTTGCGGTGTGAGGGGAAACCCCGAGTCATGGTGCGGTGTGAGGGGAAACCCCGAGTCATGGTGCGGTGTGAGCAGAAACCCCGAGTCTCGGAGCAGTGTGAGAGGAAATCGAGTCCCGGAGCATTGTGAGGGGAAACCCTGCATCATGGGACACTGTGAGGGGAAAGCCGAGTCATGGTGCAGTGTGAGGGCAAACCAGAGTCCCGTACAGTGTGAGGGGAAACCCCGGGTTATGGTGCAGTGTGAGGGGAAACCCCGAGTCATGGTGCAGTGTGAGGGGAAACCCCGAGTCATGGTGAAGTGAGAGGGGAAACCCCGAGTCCCGGAGCAGTGTGAGGGGAAACATCGAGTCATGGTGCAATGTGAGGGGAAACGCGAGTCATGGTACAGTGTGAGGGGAAACCCCGAGTCATGGTGCAGTGTGTGGGGAAACCCCGAGACCCGGAGCAATGTGAGGCAAAGCACCGAGTCATGGCACAGTGTGAGGGGAAACCCGAGTCCCAGAGCAGTGTGAGGCAAAGCACCGAGTCATGTTGCAGTGTGAGGGGAAACCCCGAGTCATGTTGCAGTGCGAGGGGAAAGACGAGTCCCGGAGCAGTGTGAGGGGATACCCTGCGTCCCGGAGCAGTGTGAGGCAAAGCACCAAGTCATGGCGCAGTGTGAGGGGAAACCCCGAGTCATGGTGCAATGAGAGGGATACCCCAAGTCATGGTGCAGTGTGTGGGGAAACCCGAGTCATGGTGCAGTGTGAGGCAAAGCACCGGGTCATGGTGCAGTGTCTGGGGAAACCCCGAGTCTGGTGCAGTGTGAGGGGAAATCCCGAGTCATGGTGCAGTGGGAGTGGAAACCCTGAGTCACGGTGCCGCGTGAGGGGAACCCCGAGTCATGGTGCAGAGTGAGGGTCAACCCAAGTCATGGTGCATTGTGAGGGGAATCCCAGAGTCATGGTGCAGTGTGCGGGGAAACTCGAGTCATGGTGCAGTATGAGGTGAAACCCTGAGTCATGGTGCAGTGTGAGGGGAAACCCAAGGCATGGTGCAGTGTGAGGGGAAACACCAAGTCATTGTGCAACGTGAGGGAAAACCCCGCGTCATGGTACAGTGTGAGGGGAAACTCGAGTCATGGTGCAGCGTGAGGGGAAAATGGAGTCATGTTGCAGGTTGAGGGGGAACCCCGAGTCATGGTGCAGTGTGTGGGGAAACCCGAGTCCCGGAGCAGTGTGAGTCAAAGCACCGAATCATGGTGCAGTGTGAGGGGAAACCCCAAGTCATGATGCGGTGTGAGGGGAAACCCCGAGTCATGGTGCGGTGTGAGGGGAAACCCCGAGTCATGGTGCAGTGTGAGGTGAAACCCCGAGTCATGGTGCAGTGTGAGGGGAAACCCGAGTCATGGTGCAGTGTGAAGGGAAACCTGAGTCATGGAGCAGTGTGAGGGGAAACTCGAGTCATGGTGCAGCGTGAGGGGAAAATGGAGTCATGTTGCATGTTGAGGGGGAACCCCGAGTCATGGTGCAGTGTGTGGGGAAACCCGAGTCCCGGAGCAGTGTGAGGCAAAGCACCGAATCATGGTGCAGTGTGAGGGGAAACCCCAAGTCATGATGCGGTGTGAGGGGAAACCCCGAGTCATGGTGCGGTGTGAGGGGAAACCCCGAGTCATGGTGCGGTGTGAGCACAAACCCCGAGTCTCGGAGCAGTGTGAGGGGAAATCGAGTCCCGGAGCATTGTGAGGGGAAACCCTGCATCATGGGACACTGTGAGGGGAAAGCCGAGTCATGGTGCAGTGTGAGGGGAAACCCAAGTCATGGTGCACTGTGTGGGGAAACCCTGAGTCCCGGAGCAGTGTGAGGCAAAGCACCAAGTCATGGCGCAGTGTGAGGGGAAACCCCGAGTCATGGTGCAGTGTGAGGGGAAACCCGAGTCCCAGAGCCATGTGAGGCAAAGCACCGAGTCATGTTGCAGTGTGAGGGGAAACCCGAGTCATGGTGCAGTGTGAGGGGAAAGACGAGTCCCGGAGCAGTGTGAGGGGATACCCCGAGTCATGGTGCAATGAGAGGGATACCCCAAGTCATGGTGCAGTGTGTGGGGAAACCCGAGTCATGCTGCAGTGTGAGGCAAAGCACCGGGTCATGGTGCAGTGTGTGGGGAAACCTGAGTCATGGTGCAGTGTGAAGGGAAACCCCGAGTCATGGTGCAGAGTGAGGGTCAACCCAAGTCATGGTGCATTGTGAGGGGAATCCCAGATTCATGGTGCAGTGTGAGGGGAAACCCCGAGTCATGGTGCAGTAAGGGGGGAAACCCAAGTCATGGTGCAGTGTCAGGGGCAACCCCGCGTCATGGTGCAGAGTGAGGGGAAACCCCGAGTCATGGTGCAGTGTGAGGGGAAACCCTGAGTCATGGTGCAGTGTGAGGGGAAACTCGAGTCATGGTGCAGCGTGAGGGGAAAATGGAGTCATGTTGCAGTGTGAGGGGAAACCCCGAGTCATGGTGCAGTGTGTGGGGAAACCCGAGTCCCGGAGCAGTGTGAGGCAAAGCACCGAATCATGGTGCAGTGTGAGGGGAAACCCCAAGTCATGTTGCGGTGTGAGTGGAAAGACGAGTCCCGGAGCAGTGTGAGGGGATACCCCGAGTCATGGTGCAATGAGAGGGATACCCCAAGTCATGGTGCAGTGTGTGGGGAAACCCGAGTCATGCTGCAGTGTGAGGCAAAGCACCGGGTCATGGTGCAGTGTGTGGGGAAACCCCGACTCTGGTGCAGTGTGAGGGGAATCCCGAGTCATGGTGCAGTGGGAGGGGAATCCCAGAGTCAAGGTGCAGTGTGAGGGGAAACCCCGAGTCATGGTGCAGTGAGGGGGGAAACCTAAGTCATGGTGCAGCGTGAGGGGAAACCCTGAGTCATGGTGCAGAGTGAGGGTCAACCCAAGTCATGGTGCATTGTGAGGGGAATCCCAGAGTCATGGTGCAGTGTGAGGGGAAACCCCGAGTCATGGTGCAGTAAGGGGGGAAACCCAAGTCATGGTGCAGTGTCAGGGGCAACCCCGCGTCATGGTGCAGTGTGAGGGGAAACCCGAGTAATGGTGCAGTGTGAGGGGAAACCCCGCGTCATGGTGCAGTGTGAGGGGAAACCCGAGTCCTGGAGGAGTGTGAAGGGAAACCTGAGTCATGGTGCAGTGTGAGGTGAAACCCCGAGTCATGGTGCAGTGTGAGGGGAAACCCGAGTCATGGTGCAGTGTGAAGGGAAACCTGAGTCATGGAGCAGTGTGAGGTGAAACCCCGAGTCATGGTGCAGTGTGACGGGAAACCTGAGTCATGGTGCAGTGTGAAGGGAAACCTGAGTCATGGAGCAGTGTGAGGTGAAACCCCGAGTCATGGTGCAGTGTGAAGGGAAACCTGAGTCATGGAGCAGTGTGAGGTGAAACCCCGAGTCATGGTCCAGTGTGAGGGGACAGCCTGAGTCATGGTGCAGTGGGAGTGGAAATCCCGAGTCATGGTGCAGTGGGAGGGGAAACCCAGAGTCATGGTGCAGTGTGAGGGGAAACCCGAGTCCCGGAGGAGTGTGAAGGGAAACCGAGTCACGGTGTAGCGTGAGGGGTGACCCTGAGTCATGGTGCAGTTTCCGGGGCAACCCCGTGTCATGGTGCAGTGTGAGGGGAAACCCATGTCCCGGAGGAGTGTGAAGGGAAACCTGAGTTATGGAGCAGTGTGAGGTGAAACCCCAAGTCATGGTGCAGTGTGAGGGGAATCCCAGAGTCATGGTGCAGTGTGAGGGGGAACCCTGAGTCATGGTGCAGTGAGGGGAATCCCCGCATCATGGTGCAGTGTGAGGGGAAACCCCGAGTCATGGTGCAGTGTGAGGGGAAACCCTGAGTCATGGTGCAGTGTGAGGGGAAACTTGAGTCATGGTGCAGCGTGAGGGGAAAATGGAGTCATGTTGCAGTGTGAGGGGAAACCCCGAGTCATGGTGCAGTGTGTGGGGAAACCCGAGTCCCGGAGCAGTGTGAGGCAAAGCACCGAATCATGGTGCAGTGTGAGGGGAAACCCCAAGTCATGTTGCGGTGTGAGGGGAAAGACGAGTCCCGGAGCAGTTTGAGGGGATACCCCGAGTCATGGTGCAATGAGAGGGATACCCCAAGTCATGGTGCAGTGTGTGGGGAAACCCGAGTCATGCTGCAGTGTGAGGCAAAGCACCGGGTCATGGTGCAGTGTGTGGGGAAACCCCGACTCTGGTGCAGTGTGAGGGGAATCCCGAGTCATGGTGCAGTGGGAGGGGAATCCCAGAGTCAAGGTGCAGTGTGAGGGGAAACCCCGAGTCATGGTGCAGTGAGGGGGGAAACCTAAGTCATGGTGCAGCGTGAGGGGAAACCCCGAGTCATGGTGCAGAGTGAGGGTCAACCCAAGTCATGGTGCATTGTGAGGGGAATCCCAGAGTCATGGTGCAGTGTGAGGGGAAACCCCGAGTCATGGTGCAGTAAGGGGGGAAACCCAAGTCATGGTGCAGTGTCAGGGGCAACCCCGCGTCATGGTGCAGTGTGAGGGGAAACCCGAGTAAGGGTGCAGTGTGAGGGGTAACCCCGCGTCATGGTGCAGTGTGAGGGGAAACCCGAGTCCTGGAGGAGTGTGAAGGGAAACCTGAGTCAGGGTGCAGTGTGAAGGGAAACCTAAGTCATGGAGCAGTGTGAGGTGAAACCCCGAGTCATGGTGCAGTGTGACGGGAAACCTGAGTCATGGTGCAGTGTGAAGGGAAACCTGAGTCATGGAGCAGTGTGAGGTGAAACCCCGAGTCATGGTCCAGTGTGAGGGGACAGCCCGAGTCATGGTGCAGTGGGAGTGGAAATCCCGAGTCATGGTGCAGTGGGAGGGGAAACCCAGAGTCATGGTGCAGTGTGAGTGGAAACCCGAGTCCCGGAGGAGTGTGAAGGGAAACCGAGTCACGGTGTAGCGTGAGGGGTGACCCTGAGTCATGGTGCAGTTTCCGGGGCAACCCCGTGTCATGGTGCAGTGTGAGGGGAAACCCATGTCCCGGAGGAGTGTGAAGGGAAACCTGAGTTATGGAGCAGTGTGAGGTGAAACCCCAAGTCATGGTGCAGTGTGAGGGGAATCCCAGAGTCATGGTGCAGTGTGAGGGGGAACCCTGAGTCATGGTGCAGTGAGGGGAATCCCCGCATCATGGTGCAGTGTGAGGGGAAACCCTGAGTCATGGTGCAGTGTGAGGGGAAACCCCGAGTCATGGTGCAGTGTGAGGGGAAACCCTGAGTCATGGTGCAGTGTGAGGGGAAACTCGAGTCATGGTGCAGCGTGAGGGGAAAATGGAGTCATGTTGCAGTGTGAGGGGAAACCCCGAGTCATGGTGCAGTGTGTGGGGAAACCCGAGTCCCGGAGCAGTGTGAGGCAAAGCACCGAATCATGGTGCAGTGTGAGGGGAAACCCCAAGTCATGGTGCAGTGTGTGGGGAAACCCGAGTCATGCTGCAGTGTGAGGGGAAACCCGAGTCCTGGAGGAGTGTGAAGGGAAACCTGAGTCATGGTGCAGTGTGAGGTGAAACCCCGAGTCATGGTGCAGTGTGAGGGGAAACCCGAGTCATGGTGCAGTGTGAAGGGAAACCTGAGTCATGGAGCAGTGTGAGGTGAAACCCCGAGTCATGGTGCAGTGTGACGGGAAACCTGAGTCATGGTGCAGTGTGAAGGGAAACCTGAGTCATGGAGCAGTGTGAGGTGAAACCCCGAGTCATGGTGCAGTGTGAAGGGAAACCTGAGTCATGGAGCAGTGTGAGGTGAAACCCCGAGTCATGGTCCAGTGTGAGGGGACAGCCCGAGTCATGGTGCAGTGGGAGTGGAAATCCCGAGTCATGGTGCAGTGGGAGGGGAAACCCAGAGTCATGGTGCAGTGTGAGGGGAAACCCGAGTCCCGGAGGAGTGTGAAGGGAAACCGAGTCACGGTGTAGCGTGAGGGGTGACCCTGAGTCATGGTGCAGTTTCCGGGGCAACCCCGTGTCATGGTGCAGTGTGAGGGGAAACCCATGTCCCGGAGGAGTGTGAAGGGAAACCTGAGTTATGGAGCAGTGTGAGGTGAAACCCCAAGTCATGGTGCAGTGTGAGGGGAATCCCAGAGTCATGGTGCAGTGTGAGGGGGAACCCTGAGTCATGGTGCAGTGAGGGGAATCCCCGCATCATGGTGCAGTGTGAGGGGAAACCCTGAGTCATGGTGCAGTGTGAGGGGAAACCCCGAGTCATGGTGCAGTGTGAGGGGAAACCCTGAGTCATGGTGCAGTGTGAGGGGAAACTCGAGTCATGGTGCAGCGTGAGGGGAAAATGGAGTCATGTTGCAGTGTGAGGGGAAACCCCGAGTCATGGTGCAGTGTGTGGGGAAACCCGAGTCCCGGAGCAGTGTGAGGCAAAGCACCAAATCATGGTGCAGTGTGAGGGGAAACCCCAAGTCATGTTGCGGTGTGAGGGGAAACCCCGAGTCATGGTGCGGTGTGAGGGGAAACCCCGAGTCATGGTGTGGTGTGAGCAGAAACCCCGAGACTCGGAGCAGTGTGAGAGGAAATCGAGTCCCGGAGCATTGTGAGGGGAAACCCTGCATCATGGGACACTGTGAGGGGATAGCCGAGTCATGGTGCAGTGTGAGGGCAAACCAGAGTCCCGTACAGTGTGAGGGGAAACCCCGGGTTATGGTGCAGTGTGACGGAAAACCCCGAGTTATGGTGAAGTGAGAGGGGAAACCCCGATTCCCGGAGCAGTGTGAGGGGAAACATCGAGTCATGGTGCAGAGGGAGGGGAAACCCGAATCCCGGGGCCGTGCGAGGGGAAACCCCGAGTCATGGTGCAATGTGAGGGGAAACGCGAGTCATGGTACAGTGTGAGGGGAAATCCCGAGTCATGGTGCAGTGTGTGGGGAAACCCCAAGACCCGGAGCAATGTGAGGCAAAGCACCGAGTCATGTTGCAGTGTGAGGGGAAACCCCGAGTCATGTTGCAGTGTGAGGGGAAACCCGAGTCATGGTGCAGTGTGAGGGGAAAGACGAGTCCCGGAGCAGTGTGAGGGGATACCCCGAGTCATGGTGCAATGAGAGGGATACCCCAAGTCACGGTGCAGTGTGTGGGGAAACCCCGAGTCTGGTGCAGTGTGAGGGGAATCCCGAGTCATGGTGCAGTGTGAGGGGAAAGCCCGAGTCATGGTGCAGTGGGAGTGGAAACCCTGAGTCACGGTGCCGCGTGAGGGGAACCCCGAGTCATGGTGCAGAGTGAGGGTCAACCCAAGTCAGGGTGCATTGTGAGGGGAATCCCAGAGTCATGGTGCAGTGTGAGGGGAAACCCGAGTCATGGTGCAGTATGAGGGGAAACACCAAGTCATTGTGCAACGTGAGGGAAAACCCCGCGTCATGGTACAGTGTGAGGGGAAACTCGAGTCATGGTGCAGCGTGAGGGGAAAATGGAGTCATGTTGCAGGTTGAGGGGGAACCCCAAGTCATGGTGCAGTGTGTGGGGAAACCCGAGTCCCGGAGCAGTGTGAGTCAAAGCACCGAATCATGGTGCAGTGTGAGGGGAAACCCCAAGTCATGATGCGGTGTGAGGGGAAACCCCGAGTCATGGTGCGGTGTGAGGGGAAACCCCGAGTCATGGTGCGGTGTGAGCAGATACCCCGAGTCTCGGAGCAGTGTGAGGGGAAATCGAGTCCCGGAGCATTGTGAGGGGAAACCCTGCATCATGGGACACTGTGAGGGGAAAGCCGAGTCATGGTGCAGTGTGAGGGGAAACCCGAGTCATATTGCACTGTGTGGGGAAACCCTGAGTCCCGGAGCAGTGTGAGGCAAAGCACCGAGTCATGTTGCAGTGTGAGGGGAAACCCCGAGTCATGGTGCAGTGTGAGGGGAAACCCGACTCCCAGAGCCGTGTGAGGCAAAGCACCGAGTCATGTTGCAGTGTGAGGGGAAACCCGAGTCATGGTGCAGTGTGAGGGGAAAGACGAGTCCCGGAGAAGTGTGAGGGGATACCCCGAGTCATGGTGCAATGAGGGGGATACCCCAAGTCATGGTGCAGTGTGTGGGGAAACCCGAGTCATGGTGCAGTGGGAGGGGCATCCCAGAGTCAAGGTGCAGTGTGAGGGGAAACCCCGAGTCATGGTGCAGTGAGGGGGGAAACCCATGTCATGGTGCAGCGTGAGGGGAAACTCCGAGTCATGGTGCAGAGTGAGGGTCAACCCAAGTCATGGTGCATTGTGAGGGGAATCCCAGAGTCATGGTGCAGTGTGAGGGGAAACCCCGAGTCATGGTGCAGTGAGGGGGGAAACCCAAGTCATGGTGCAGTGTCAGGGGCAACCCCGCGTCATGGTGCAGTGTGAGGGGAAACCCGAGTAATGGTGCAGTGTGAGGGGAAACCCCACGTCATGGTGCAGTGTGAGGGGAAACCCGAGTCCCGGAGGAGTGTGAAGGGAAACCTGAGTCATGGTGCAGTGTGAGGTGAAACCCCGAGTCATGGTGCAGTGTGAGGGGAAACCCGAGTCATGGTGCAGTGTGAAGGGAAACCTGAGTCATGGAGCAGTGTGAGGTGAAACCCCGAGTCATGGTGCAGTGTGAGGGGAAACCCCGCATCATGGTGCAGTGTGAGGGGAAACCCTGAGTCATGGTATAGTGTGAGGGGAAACCCCGCATCATGGTGCAGTGTGAGGGGAAACCCTGAGTCATGGTGCAGTGTGAGGGAAAACCCAAGGCATGTTGCGGTGTGAGCAGAAATCAAATCCTGGAGCAGGGTGAGGGAAACGCGAGTCATGGTGCAGTGTGAAGGGAAAACGGAGTCATGGTGCAATGTGAGGGGAAACCCCGAGTCATGTTGCAGTGAGAGGGGAAACTCCGAGTCATGGTGCGGTGTGAGGGGAAACCCGAGTCCCGGAGCTGTGTGAGGGGAAACCTGGGTCATGGTGCAGGTTGAGGGTCGACCCCGAATCATAGTGCAGTGTGAGGGGAAACTCGAGTCATGGTGCAGCGTGAGGGGAAAATGGAGTCATGTTGCAGGTTGAGGGGGAACCCCAAGTCATGGTGCAGTGTGTGGGGAAACCCGAGTCCCGGAGCAGTGTGAGTCAAAGCACCGAATCATGGTGCAGTGTGAGGGGAAACCCCAAGTCATGATGCGGTGTGAGGGGAAACCCCGAGTCATGGTGCGGTGTGAGGGGAAACCCCGAGTCATGGTGCGGTGTGAGCAGATACCCCGAGTCTCGGAGCAGTGTGAGGGGAAACCTGAATCCCGGAGCATTGTGAGGGGAAACCCTGCATCATGGGACACTGTGAGGGGAAAGCCGAGTCATGGTGCAGTGTGAGGGGAAACCCGAGTCATATTGCACTGTGTGGGGAAACCCTGAGTCCCGGAGCAGTGTGAGGCAAAGCACCGAGTCATGTTGCAGTGTGAGGGGAAACCCCGAGTCATGGTGCAGTGTGAGGGGAAACCCGACTCCCAGAGCCGTGTGAGGCAAAGCACCGAGTCATGTTGCAGTGTGAGGGGAAACCCGAGTCATGGTGCAGTGTGAGGGGAAAGACGAGTCCCGGAGCAGTGTGAGGGGATACCCCGAGTCATGGTGCAATGAGGGGGATACCCCAAGTCATGGTGCAGTGTGTGGGGAAACCCGAGTCATGGTGCAGTGGGAGGGGCATCCCAGAGTCAAGGTGCAGTGTGAGGGGAAACCCCGAGTCATGGTGCAGTGAGGGGGGAAACCCATGTCATGGTGCAGCGTGAGGGGAAACTCCGAGTCATGGTGCAGAGTGAGGGTCAACCCAAGTCATGGTGCATTGTGAGGGGAATCCCAGAGTCATGGTGCAGTGTGAGGGGAAACCCCGAGTCATGGTGCAGTGAGGGGGGAAACCCAAGTCATGGTGCAGTGTCAGGGGCAACCCCGCGTCATGGTGCAGTGTGAGGGGAAACCCGAGTAATGGTGCAGTGTGAGGGGAAACCCCACGTCATGGTGCAGTGTGAGGGGAAACCCGAGTCCCGGAGGAGTGTGAAGGGAAACCTGAGTCATGGTGCAGTGTGAGGTGAAACCCCGAGTCATGGTGCAGTGTGAGGGGAAACCCGAGTCATGGTGCAGTGTGAAGGGAAACCTGAGTCATGGAGCAGTGTGAGGTGAAACCCCGAGTCATGGTGCAGTGTGAGGGGAAACCCCGCATCATGGTGCAGTGTGAGGGGAAACCCTGAGTCATGGTATAGTGTGAGGGGAAACCCCGCATCATGGTGCAGTGTGAGGGGAAACCCTGAGTCATGGTGCAGTGTGAGGGAAAACCCAAGGCATGTTGCGGTGTGAGCAGAAATCAAATCCTGGAGCAGGGTGAGGGAAACGCGAGTCATGGTGCAGTGTGAAGGGAAAACGGAGTCATGGTGCAATGTGAGGGGAAACCCCGAGTCATGTTGCAGTGAGAGGGGAAACTCCGAGTCATGGTGCGGTGTGAGGGGAAACCCGAGTCCCGGAGCTGTGTGAGGGGAAACCTGGGTCATGGTGCAGGTTGAGGGTCGACCCCGAATCATAGTGCAGTGTGAGGGGAAACCCGAGTCATGGTGCAGTGTTAGGGGAAAACCTAGTTCCAGAGCAGTGTGAGGGGAAACCTGAATCATGGTGCAGTGTGAGGGGAAACCCCGAGTCATGGTGCAGTGTGAAAGGAAACCCTGAGTCATGGTGCAGTGTGAGAGGAAACCCCGAGTCATGGTGCAGTGTTAGGGGAAACCCTTGTTCCAGAGCAGTGTGAGGGGAGACCCCGAGTCATGGTGCAGTGTGAGGGGAAACCCGATTCATGGTGCAGTGTTAGGGGAAAACCTAGTTCCAGAGCAGTGTGAGGGGAAACCTGAATCATGGTGCAGTGTGAGGGGAAACCCCGAGTCATGGTGCAGTGTGAAAGGAAACCCTGAGTCATGGTGCAGTGTGAGAGGAAACCCCGAGTCATGGTGCAGTGTTAGGGGAAACCCTTGTTCCAGAGCAGTGTGAGGGGAAACCCCGAGTCATGGTGCAGTGTGAGGGGAAACCCGAGTCATGGTGCAGTGTTAGGGGAAAACCTAGTTCCAGAGCAGTGTGAAGGGAAACCTGAATCATGGTGCAGTGTGAGGGGAAACCCCGAGTCATGGTGCAGTGTGAAAGGAAACCCTGAGTCATGGTGCAGTGTGAGAGGAAACCCCGAGTCATGGTGCAGTGTTCGGGGAAACCCTTGTTCCAGAGCAGTGTGAGGGGAAACCCCGAGTCATGGTGCAGTGTGAGGGGAAACCCCGAGTCATGGTGCAGTGTGAGGGGAAACCCCGAGTCATGGTGCAGTGTGACGGGAAACCCTGAGTCATGGTGCAGTGTGAGGGGAAACCCCGAGTCATGTTGCAGTGTGAGGGGAAACCCGAGTCATGGTGCAGTGTGAGGGGAAAGACGAGTCCCGTAGCAGCGTGAGGGGATACCCCGAGTCATGATGCAATGAGAGGGATACGCCGAGTCATGGTGCAGTGTGAGGGGAATCCCGAGTCATGGTGCAGTGTGAGGGGAAAGCCGTAGTCATGGTGCAGTGGGAGTGGAAACCCATGTCATGGTGCAGTGGGAGGGGAAACCCAGAGTCATGGTGCAGTGTGAGGGGAAACCCCGAGTCATGGTGCAGTGTGAGGGGAATCCTGAGTCATGGTGCAGTGTGAGGGGAAAGCCCGAGTCATGGTGCAGTGGGAGTGGAAACCCATGTCATGGTGCAGTGGGAGGGCAAACCCAGAGTCATGGTGCAGTGTGAGGGGAAAACCCGAGTCATGGTGCAGTGAGGGGGGAAGCCCATGTCATGGTGGAGCGTGAGGGGAAACCCAGAGTCATGGTGCAGAGTGAGGGTCTACCCAAGTCATGGTGCATTGTGAGGGGAATCCCAGAGGCATGGTGCAGTGTGAGGGGAAACCCCGAGTCATGGTGCAGTGAGGGGGGAAACCCATGTCATGGTGCAGTGTCACGGGCAACCCCGCGTCATGGTGCAGTGTGAGGGGAAATCCGAGTAATGGTGCAGTGTGAGGGGAAACCCCGCGTCATGGTGCAGTGAGGGGGGAAACCCATATCATGGTGCAGTGTCACGGGCAACCCCGCGTCATGGTGCAGTGTGAGGGGAAATCCGAGCAATGGTGCAGTGTGTGGGGAAACCCCGAGTCATGGTGCAGTGTGAGGGGAAACCCGAGTCATGGTGCAGTGTGAAGGGAAACCTGAGTCATGGAGCAGTGTGAGGTGAAACCCCGAGTCATGGTGCAGTGTGACAGGAAACCTGAGTCATGGTGCAATGTGAGGGGAAACCAGAGTCCCGTACAGTGTGAGGGGAAACCCCGAGTTATGGTGCTGTGTGAGGGGAAACCCCGAGTCATGGTGCAGTGAGAGGGGAAACCCTGAGTCCCGGAGCAGTGTGAGGGGAATCCCGAGTCATGGTGCACTGTGAACGGAAACCCCGAGTCATGGTGCAGTGTGTGTGGGGAAACCCGAGTCATGGTGCAGTGTGTGAGGGGAAACCCGAGTCATGGTGCAGTGTGTGTGGGGAAACCCGAGTCATGGTGCAGTGTGTGAGGGGAAACCCGAGTCATGGTGCAGTGTGTGTGGGGAAACATCGAGTCATGCTGCAGTGAGGGGGGAATCCCAAGTCATGGTGCAGTGTGATGGGAAAGTGGAGTCATGGTGCACTGTGTGCGGAAACCCCGAGTCATGGTGCAGTGTGTGGGGAAACCCCGAGTCCCGGAGCAGTGTGAGGCAAAGCACCCAGTCATGGCGCAGTGTGAGGGGAAAGACGAGAGTCAGAGCAGCGTGAGGGGATACCCCGAGTCATGGTGCAATGAGAGGGATACCCCAAGTCATGGTGCTGTGTGTGGGGAAACCCCGAGTCATGGTGCAGTGTGAGAGGAAACCCGAGTCCTGGAGCAGTGTGAGGGGAAACACCGAGTCATTGTACAGTGTGCGGGGAAACCCGAGTCATGGTGCCGCGTAAGGGGAAACATCGAGTCATGGTGCAGTGTGAGAGGAATCCCGGGTCATGGTGCAGTGTGTGGGGAAACCTGAGTCATGGAGCAGTGTGAGGTGACACCCCGAGTCATGGTGCAGTGTGAGGGGAAACCCCGAGTCATGGTGCAGGTTGAGGGGAAACCCGAGTCATGGTGCAGTGTTAGGGGAAAACCTTGTTCCAGAGCAGTGTGAGGGGAAACCCCGAGTCATGGTGCAGTGTCAAGGGAAACCCCGAGTCATGGTGCAGTATGAGGGGAAACCCCGAGTCATGGTACAGTGTGTGGGGAAACCCCGAGTCCCGGAGCAGTGTGAGGCAAAGCACCGAGTCATGTTGCAGTGTGAGGGGAAACCCCGAGTCATGTTGCAGTGTGAGGGGAAACCCGAGTCATGGTGCAGTGTGAGGGGAAAGACAAGTCCCGGAGCAGTGTGAGGGGATACCCCGAGTCATGGTGCAATGAGAGGGATACCCCAAGTCATGGTGCAGTGTGTGGGGAAACCCCGAGTCTGGTTCAGTGTGAGGGGAATCCCGAGTCATGGTGCAGTGTGAGGGGAAAGCCCGAGTCATGGTGCAGTGGGAGGGGAAACCCAGAGTCATGGTGCAGTGGGAGGGGAAACCCAGTGTCTTGGTGCAGTGAGGGGGGAAACCCATGTCATGGTGGAGCGTGAGGGGAAACCCCGAGTCATGGTGCAGAGTGAGGGTCAACCAAAGTCATGGTGCATTGTCAGGGGAATCCCAGAGTCATGGTGCAGTGTGAGGGAAAACCCAAGGCATGGTGCGGTGAGGGGGGAAACCCTGAGTCATGGTATAGTGTGAGGGGAAACCCCGCATCATGGTGCAGTGTGAGGGGAAACCCTGAGTCATGGTGCAGTGTGAGGGAAAACCCAAGGCATGGTGCGGTGTGAGCAGAAATCAAATCCTGGAGCAGGGTGAGGGAAACGCGAGTCATGGTGCAGTGTGAAGGGAAAACGGAGTCATGGTGCAATGTGAGGGGAAACCCCGAGTCATGTTGCAGTGAGAGGGGAAACTCCGAGTCATGGTGCGGTGTGAGGGGAAACCCGAGTCCCGGATCTGTGTGAGGGGAAACCTGAGTCATGGTGCAGGTTGAGGGTCGACCCCGAATCATAGTGCAGTGTGAGGGGAAACCCGAGTCATGGTGCAGTGTTAGGGGAAACCTGAATCATGGTGCAGTGTGAGGGGAAACCCCGAGTCATGGTGCAGTGTGAAAGGAAACCCTGAGTCATGGTGCAGTGTGAAAGGAAACCCCGAGTCATGGTGCAGTGTTAGGCGAAACCCTTGTTCCAGAGCAGTGTGAGGGGAGACCCCGAGTCATGGTGCAGTGTGAGGGGAAACCCGAGTCATGGTGCAGTGTTAGGGGAAAACCTAGTTCCAGAGCAGTGTGAGGGGAAACCTGAATCATGGTGCAGTGTGAGGGGAAACCCCGAGTCATGGTGCAGTGTGAAAGGAAACCCTGAGTCATGGTGCAGTGTGAGAGGAAACCCCGAGTCATGGTGCAGTGTTCGGGGAAACCCTTGTTCCAGAGCAGTGTGAGGGGAAACCCCGAGTCATGGTGCAGTGTGAGGGGAAACCCGAGTCATGGTGCAGTGTTAGGGGAAAACCTAGTTCCAGAGCAGTGTGAAGGGAAACCTGAATCATGGTGCAGTGTGAGGGGAAACCCCGAGTCATGGTGCAGTGTGAAAGGAAACCCTGAGTCATGGTGCAGTGTGAAAGGAAACCCTGAGTCATGGTGCAGTGTGAGAGGAAACGCCGAGTCATGGTGCAGTGTTAGGGGGAACCCTTGTTCCAGAGCAGTGTGAGGGGAAACCCCGAGTCATGGTGCAGTGTGAGGGGAAACCCTGAGTCATGGTGCAGTGTGAGGGGAAACCCCGAGTCATGTTGCAGTGTGAGGGGAAACCCGAGTCATGGTGCAGTGTGACGGGAAAGACGAGTCCCGTAGCAGCGTGAGGGGATACCCCGAGTCATGGTGCAATGTGAGGGGAAACCCCGAGTCATGGTGCAGTGTTAGGGGAAACCCTTGTTCCAGAGCAGTGTGAGGGGAAACCCCGAGTCATGGTGCAGTGTGAGGGGAAACCCGAGTCATGGTGCAGTGTTAGGGGAAAACCTAGTTCCAGAGCAGTGTGAAGGGAAACCTGAATCATGGTGCAGTGTGAGGGGAAACCCCGAGTCATGGTGCAGTGTGAAAAGAAACCCTGAGTCATGGTGCAGTGTGAAAGGAAACCCTGAGTCATGGTGCAGTGTGAGAGGAAACGCCGAGTCATGGTGCAGTGTTAGGGGGAACCCTTGTTCCAGAGCAGTGTGTGGGGAAACCCCAAGTCATGGTGCAGTGTGAGGGGAAACCCCGAGTCATGGTGCAGTGTGAGGGGAAACCCCGAGTCATGGTGCAGTGTGAGGGTAAACCCCGAGTCATGGTGCAGTGTGAGGGGAAACCCCGAGTCATGTTGCAGTGTGAGGGGAAACCTGAATCATGGTGCAGTGTGAGGGGAAACCCCGAGTCATGGTGCAGTGTGAAAGGAAACCCTGAGTCATGGTGCAGTGTGAAAGGAAACCCTGAGTCATGGTGCAGTGTGAGAGGAAACGCCGAGTCATGGTGCAGTGTTAGGGGGAACCCTTGTTCCAGAGCAGTGTGAGGGGAAACCCCGAGTCATGGTGCAGTGTGAGGGGAAACCCCGAGTCATGGTGCAGTGTGAGGGGAAACCCCGAGTCATGTTGCAGTGTGAGGGGAAACCCGAGTCATGGTGCAGTGTGAGGGGAAAGACGAGTCCCGTAGCAGCGTGAGGGGATACCCCGAGTCATGGTGCAATGTGAGGGGAAACCCCGAGTCATGGTGCAGTGTTAGGGGAAACCCTTGTTCCAGAGCAGTGTGAGGGGAAACCCCGAGTCATGGTGCAGTGTGAGGGGAAACCCGAGTCATGGTGCAGTGTTAGGGGAAAACCTAGTTCCAGAGCAGTGTGAAGGGAAACCTGAATCATGGTGCAGTGTGAGGGGAAACCCCGAGTCATGGTGCAGTGTGAAAAGAAACCCTGAGTCATGGTGCAGTGTGAAAGGAAACCCTGAGTCATGGTGCAGTGTGAGAGGAAACGCCGAGTCATGGTGCAGTGTTAGGGGGAACCCTTGTTCCAGAGCAGTGTGTGGGGAAACCCCAAGTCATGGTGCAGTGTGAGGGGAAACCCCGAGTCATGGTGCAGTGTGAGGTGAAACCCCGAGTCATGGTGCAGTGTGAGGGGAAACCCCGAGTCATGTTGCAGTGTGAGGGGAAACCCGAGTCATGGTGCAGTGTGAGGGGAAAGACGAGTCCCGTAGCAGCGTGAGGGGATACCCCGAGTCATGGTGCAATGAGAGGGATATGCCGAGTCATGGTGCAGTGTGAGGGGAATCCCGAGTCATGGTGCAGTGTGAGGGGAAAGCCGTAGTCATGGTGCAGTGGGAGTGGAAACCCATGTCATAGTGCAGTGGGAGGGGAAACCCAGAGTCATGGTGCAGTGTGAGGGGAATCCTGAGTCATGGTGCAGTGTGAGGGGAAAGCCCGAGTCATGGTGCAGTGGGAGTGGAAACCCATGTCATGGTGCAGTGGGAGGGGAAAACCAGAGTCATGGTGCAGTGTGAGGGGAAAACCTGAGTCATGGTGCAGTGAGGGGGGAAGCCCATGTCATGGTGGAGCGTGAGGGGAAACCCCGAGTCATGGTGCAGAGTGAGGGTCAACCCAAGTCATGGTGCATTGTGAGGGGAATCCCAGAGGCATGGTGCAGTGTGAGGGGAAACCCCGAGTCATGGTGCAGTGAGGGGGGAAACCCATGTCATGGTGCAGTGTCACGGGCAACCCCGCGTCATGGTGCAGTGTGAGGGGAAATCCGAGTAATGGTGCAGTGTGAGGGGAAACCCCGCGTCATGGTGCAGTGAGGGGGGAAACCCATATCATGGTGCAGTGTCACGGGCAACCCCGCGTCATGGTGCAGTGTGAGGGGAAATCCGAGTAATGGTGCAGTGTGTGGGGAAACCCCGAGTCATGATGCAGTGTGAGGGGAAACCCGAGTCCCGGAGGAGTGTGAAGGGAAACCTGAGTCATGGAGCAGTGTGAAAGGAAACCCTGAGTCATGGTGCAGTGTGAAAGGAAACCCTGAGTCATGGTGCAGTGTGAGAGGAAACCCCGAGTCATGGTGCAGTGTTAGGGGGAACCCTTGTTCCAGAGCAGTGTGAGGGGAAACCCCGAGTCATGGTGTAGTGTGAGGGGAAACCCCGAGTCATGGTGCAGTGTGAGGGGAAACCCCGAGTCATGGTGCAGTGTGACGGGAAACCCTGAGTCATGGTGCAGTGTGAGGGGAAACCCCGAGTCATGTTGCAGTGTGAGGGGAAACCCGAGTCATGGTGCAGTGTGAGGGGAAAGACGAGTCCCGTAGCAGCGTGAGGGGATACCCCGAGTCATGGTGCAATGAGAGGGATACCCCGAGTCATGGTGCAGTGTGAGGGGAATCCCGAGTCATGGTGCAGTGTGAGGGGAAAGCCGTAGTCATGGTGCAGTGGGAGTGGAAACCCATGTCATGGTGCAGTGGGAGGGGAAACCCAGAGTCATGGTGCAGTGTGAGGGGAAACCCTGAGTCATGGTGCAGTGTGAGGGGAATCCTGAGTCATGGTGCAGTGTGAGGGGAAAGCCCGAGTCATGGTGCAGTGGGAGTGGAAACCCATGTCATGGTGCAGTGGGAGGGGAAACCCAGAGTCATGGTGCAGTGTGAGGGGAAAACCCGAGTCATGGTGCAGTGAGGGGGGAAGCCCATGTCATGGTGGAGCGTGAGGGGAAACCCCGAGTCATGGTGCAGAGTGAGGGTCAACCCAAGTCATGGTGCATTGTGAGGGGAATCCCAGAGGCATGGTGCAGTGTGAGGGGAAACCCCGAGTCATGGTGCAGTGAGGGGGGAAACCCATGTCATGGTGCAGTGTCACGGGCAACCCCGCGTCATGGTGCAGTGTGAGGGGAAATCCGAGTAATGGTGCAGTGTGAGGGGAAACCCCGCGTCATGGTGCAGTGAGGGGGGAAACCCATATCATGGTGCAGTGTCACGGGCAACCCCGCGTCATGGTGCAGTGTGAGGGGAAATCCGAGTAATGTTGCAGTGTCAGGGGCAACCCCGAGTCATGATGCAGTGTGAGGGGAAACCCGAGTCCCGGAGGAGTGTGAAGGGAAACCTGAGTCATGGAGCAGTGTGAGGTGAAACCCCGAGTCATGGTGCAGTGTGAGGGGAAACCCGAGTCATGGTGCAGTGTGAAGGGAAACCTGAGTCATGGAGCAGTGTGAGGTGAAACCCCGAGTCATGGTGCAGTGTGAGGGGAAACCCGAGTCATGGTGCAGTGTGAAGGGAAACCTGAGTCATGGAGCAGTGTGAGGTGAAACCCCGAGTCATGGTGCAGTGTGAGGGGAAACCCGAGTCATGGTGCAGTGTGAAGGGAAACCTGAGTCATGGAGCAGTGTGAGGTGAAACCCCGAGTCATGGTGCAGTGTGACAGGAAACCTGAGTCATGGTGCAGTGTGAGGGGAAACCAGAGTCCCGTACAGTGTGAGGGGAAACCCCGAGTTATGGTGCTGTGTGAGGGGAAACCCCGAGTCATGGTGCAGTGAGAGGGGAAACCCTGAGTCCCGGAGCAGTGTGTGGGGAAACCCGAGTCATGGTGCAGTGTGTGAGGGGAAACCCGAGTCATGGTGCAGTGTGTGTGGGGAAACCCGAGTCATGGTGCAGTGTGTGAGGGGAAACCCGAGTCATGGTGCAGTGTGTGTGGGGAAACATCGAGTCATGCTGCAGTGAGGGGGGAATCCCAAGTCATGGTGCAGTGTGATGGGTAAGTGGAGTCATGGTGCACTGTGTGCGGAAACCCCGAGTCATGGTGCAGTGAGAGGGGAAACCCCGAGTCATGGTGCAGTGTGTGGGGAAACCCCGAGTCCCGGAGCAGTGTGAGGCAAAGCACCCAGTCATGGCGCAGTGTGAGGGGAAAGACGAGAGCCAGAGCAGCGTGAGGGGATACCCCGAGTCATGGTGCAATGAGAGGGATACCCCAAGTCATGGTGCTGTGTGTGGGGAAACCCCGAGTCATGGTGCAGTGTGAGGGGAAACCCGAGTCCTGGAGCAGTGTGAGGGGAAACACCGAGTCATTGTACAGTGTGCGGGGAAACCCGAGTCATGGTGCCGCGTAAGGGGAAACATCGAGTCATGGTGCAGTGTGAGACGAATCCCGAGTCACGGTGCAGTGTGATGGGAAAATGGAGTCATGTTGCAGTGTGTGGGGAAACCCCAAGTCAGGGCACAGTGTGAGGGGAATCCCGGGTCATGGTGCAGTGTGTGGGGAAACCTGAGTCATGGTGCAGTGTAAGGCAAAGCACCGAGTCGTGGTGCAGTGTGAAGGGAAACCCCGAGTCATGGTGCAGTGTGAGGGGAATCCCGAATCATGGTGCAGTGTGAGGTTAAACCAGAGTCATGGTGCAGTGTGAGGGGAATCCCCGTGTAATGGTGCTGTGTTAGGGGAAACCCCAAGTCATGGTGCAGTGTGTGGGGAAACACTGAGTCCCGGAGCAGTGTGAGGGTAAACACCGCATCATGGTGAAGTGTGAGGGTAACCATCGAGTCATGCTGCAGTGAGACGGGAAACCTGCGTCATGATGCAGTGTGAGGGGAAACCCTGAGTCATGGTGCAGTGTGAGGGAAAACCCAAGGCATGGTGCAGTGTGAGGGGAATCCCAAGGCATGGTGCAGTGTCAGCGGAAATCGAATCCTGGAGCAGTGTGAGGGAAACGCGAGTCATGGTGAAGTGTGAGGGGAAACATCGAGTCATGGTGCAGAGGGAGGGGAAACCCGATTCCTGGGGCCGTGCGAGGGGAAACCCCGAGTCATGGTGCAGTGTGAAGGGAAACCTGAGTCATGGAGCAGTGTGAGGTGACACCCCGAGTCATGGTGCAGTGTGAGGGGAAACCCCGAGTCATGGTGCAGGTTGAGGGGAAACCCGAGTCATGCTGCAGTGTTAGGGGAAAACCTTGTTCCAGAGCAGTGTGAGGGGAAACCCCGAGTCATGGTGCAGTGTCAAGGGAAACCCCGAGTCATGGTGCAGTGTGTGGGGAAACCCCGAGTCCCGGAGCAGTGTGAGGCAAAGCACCGAGTCATGTTGCAGTGTGAGGGGAAACCCCGAGTCATGTTGCAGTGTGAGGGGAAACCCGAGTCATGGTGCAGTGTGAGGGGAAAGACGAGTCCCGGAGCAGTGTGAGGGGATACCCCGAGTCATGGTGCAATGAGAGGGATACCCCAAGTCATGGTGCAGTGTGTGGGGAAACCCCGAGTCTGGTGCAGTGTGAGGGGAATCCCGAGTCATGGTGCAGTGTGAGGGGAAAGCCCGAGTCATGGTGCAGTGGGAGGGAAACCCAGAGTCATGGTGCAGTGGGAGGGGAAACCCAGAGTCATGGTGCAGTGAGGGGGGAAACCCATGTCATGGTGGAGCGTGAGGGGAAACCCCGAGTCATGGTGCAGAGTGAGGGTCAACCAAAGTCATGGTGCATTGTGAGGGGAATCCCAGAGTCATGGTGCAGTGTGAGGGGAAACCCCGAGTCATGGTGCAGTGAGGGGGGAAACCCAAGTCATGGTGCAGTGTGAAGGGAAACCTGAGTCATGGAGCAGTGTGAGGGGAAACCCCGAGTCATGATGCAGTGTGACGGGAAACCCGAGTCATGGTGCAGTGTCAGGGGCAACCCCGCGTCATGGTGCAGTGTGAGGGGAAACCCGAGTCCCGGAGGAGGGTGAAGGGAAACCTGAGTCATGGAGCAGTGTGAGGTGAAACCCCGAGTCATAGTGCAGTGTGAGGCGAAACCCGAGTCATGGTGCAGTGTGACGGGAAACCTGAGTCATGGAGCAGTGTGAGGTGAAACCCCGAGTCATGATGCAGTGTGACGGGAAACCTGAGTCATGGTGCAGTGTGAGGGGAAACCCCGCATCATGGTGCAGTGTGAGGGGAAACCCAAGGCATGGTGCAGTGTGAGCGGAAAACAAATCCTGGAGCAGTGTAAGGGAAACGCGAGTCATGGAGCAGTGTGAAGGGAAAACGGAGTTAAGGTGCAGTGTGAGGGGAAACCCCGAGTCATGGTGAAGTGTGAGGGGAAACATCGAGTCATGGTGCAGAGGGAGGGGAAACCCAATTCCCGGGGCCGTGCGAGGGTAAACCCCGAGTCATGGTGCGGTGTGAGGGGAAACCCGAGTCCCGGATCAGTGTGAGGGGAAACCTGAGTCATGGAGCAGTGTGAGGTGAAACCCCGAGTCATGGTGCAGTGTGAGTGGAAACCCCGAGTCATGGTGCAGTGAGAGGGGAAACCCCGAGTCATGGTGCGGTGTGAGGGGAAACCTGAGTCCCGAAGCAGTGTGAGGGGAAACCCGAGTCATGGTGCAGCGTGAGGGGAAACCCCGCGTCATGGTACAGTGTGAGGGGAAACCCGAGTCATGGTGCAGCGTGAGGGGAAACATCGAGTCACGGTGCAGTGTGATGGGAAAATGGAGTCATGTTGCAGTGTGAGAGGAAACCCGAGTCCTGGAGCAGTGAGAGGGGAAAATCATGTCATGGTGCAGTGTGAGGGGAAACTCCGAGTTATGGTGCAGTGTGAGGGGAAACCCCGCGTCATGGTACAGTGTGAGGGGAAACCCGAGTCATGGTGCAGCGTGAGGGGAAAATGGAGTCATGTTGCAGCGTGAGGGGTAACCCCGAGTCATGGTGCAGTGTGAGGGGAAACCCATGACATGGTGCGGTGTGAGGGGAAACCCCGAGTCATGGTGCGGTGTGAGGGGAAACCATGAGTCATGGTGCAGTGTGAGGGGAAACCCCGAGTCATGGTGCGGTGTGAGCAGAAACCCCGAGTCTCGGAGCAGTGTGAGGGGAAATCGAGTCCCGGAGCATTGTGAGGGGAAACCCTGCATCATGGGACACTGTGAGGGGAAAGCCGAGTCATGGTGCAGTGTGAGGGAAAACCAGAGTCCCGTACAGTGTGGGGGGAAACCCCGGGTTATGGTGCAGTGTGAGGGGAAACCCCGAGTCATGGTGCAGTGTGAGGGAAAACCAGAGTCCCGTACAGTGTGGGGGGAAACCCCGAGTTATGGTGCAGTGTAAGGGGAAACATCGAGTCATGCTGCAGTGAGAGGGGAATCCCCGAGTCATGGTGCAGTGTGATGGGAAAGTGGAGTCATGTTGCAGTGTGAGGGGAAACCCCGAGTCATGGTGCAGTGTGTGGGGAAACCCCGAGTCATGGTGCAGTGTGAGGGAAAACCAGAGTTCCGTACAGTGTGAGGGGAAACCCCGAGTTATGGTGCAGTGTGAGGGGAAACATCGAGTCATGCTGCAGTGAGAGGGGAATCCCCGAGTCATGGTGCAGTGTGATGGGAAAGTGGAGTCATGTTGCAGTGTGAGGGGAAACCCCAAGTCATGGTGCAGTGTGTGGGGAAACCCCGAGTCCCGGAGCAGTGTGAGGCAAAGCACCGAGTCATGGCGCAGTGTGAGGGGAAAGACGAGTCCCGGAACAGCGTGAGGGGAAACCCCGAGTCATGGTGCAATGAGAGTGGAAACCCCACGTCATGGTGCAGTGTGAGGGGAAACCTGAGTCATAGTGCAGTGGGAGGGGAAACCCAGAGTCATGGTGCAGTGGGAGGGGAATCCCAGTGTAATGGTGCAGTGTGAGGGGAAACATTGAGTCCCGGAGCAGTGTGAGGGGAAACACCGCATCATGGTGAAGTGTGAGGGTAACCATCGAGTCATGCTGCAGTGAGAGGGGAAACCTGCGTCATGGTGCAGTGTGAAGGGAAACCCTGAGTCATGGTGCAGTGTGAGGGGAAAACCCAAGGCATGGTGCAGTGTGAGCGGAAATCGAATCCTGGAGCAGTGTGAGAGAAACGCGAGTCATGGTGCAGTGTGAGGGGGAACCCCGAGTCATGGTGAACTGTGAGGGGAAACATCGAGTCATGGTGCAGAGGGAGGGGAAACCCGATTCCCGGGGCCGTGCGAGGGGAAACCCCAAGTCATGGTGTGGTGTGAGGGGAAACCCCAAGTCATTGTGCAGCGTGAGGGGAAACATCGAGTCATGGTGCAATGAGAGTGGAAACCCCGAGTCATGGTGCAGTGGGAGGGGAAACCCGAGTCCTGGTGCAGTGTGAGGGGAAACATCGAGTCATGCTGCAGTGAGAGGGGAAACCCGAGTCATGTTGCAGTGTGAGGGGAAAGCCTGAGTCATGGTGCAGTGGGAGTGGAAACGCCGAGTCATGGTGCAGTGGGAGGGGAACCCCGAGTCATGGTGCAGTGTGTGGGGAAACCCCGAGTCATGGTGCAGTGTGTGGGGAAACCCGAGTCATGGTGCAGTGTGAGGGGAAACCCCGAGTCTGGTGCAGTGTGAGGGGAATCCCAAGTCATGTTGCAGTGTGAGGGGAAACCCCGAGTCATGGTGCAGTGTGTGGGGAAACCCGAGTCATGGTGCAGTGTGAGGGGAAACCCCGAGTCTGGTGCAGTGTGAGGGGAATCCCAAGTCATGTTGCAGTGTGAGGGGAAAGCCTGAGTCATGGTGCAGTGTGTGGGGAAACCCGAGTCATGGTGCAGTGTGAGGGGAAACCCCGAGTCTGGTGCAGTGTGAGGGGAATCCCAATTCATGTTGCAGTGTGAGGGGAAAGCCTGAGTCATGGTGCAGTGGGAGTGGAAACGCCGAGTCATGGTGCAGTGGGAGGGGAAACCCAGAGTCATGGTGCAGTGGGAGGGGAAACCCGAGTCCTGGAGCAGCGTGAAGGGAAACCCCACGTCCTGGTGCAGTGTGAGGGGAAACCTGAGTCATAGTGCAGTGGGAGGGGAAACCCAGAGTCATGGTGCAGTGGGAGGGGAATCCCAGTGTAATGGTGCAGTGTGAGGGGAAACCGCAAGTCATGGTGCAGTGTTAGGGAAAACATTGAGTCCCGGAGCAGTGTGAGGGGAAGCACCGCATCATGGTGAAGTGTGAGGGTAACCATCGAGTCATGCTGCAGTGAGAGGGGAAACCTGCGTTATGGTGCAGTGTGAAGGGAAACCCTGAGTCATGGTGCAGTGTGAGGGAAAACCCAAGTCATGGTGCAGTGTGAGGGGAAACCCGAGTCATGGTGCAGTGTGAGGCAAAGCACCGAGTCATGGTGCAGTGTGTGTGGAAACCCCGAGTCTGGTGCAGTGTGAGGGGAATCCCGAGTCATGGTGCGGTGTGAGGGGAAACCCCAGGTCATGGTGCAGTGTGAGGTTAAACCAGAGTCATGGTGCAGTGTGAGGGGAATCCCCGTGTAATGGTGCTGTGTTAGGGGAAACCCCAAGTCATGGTGCAGTGTGTGGGGAAACACTGAGTCCCGGAGCAGTGTGAGGGGAAACCCCGCATCATGGTGAAGTGTGAGGGTAACCATCGAGTCATGCTGCAGTGAGACGGGAGACCTGCGTCATGATGCAGTGTGAGGGGAAACCCTGAGTCATGGTGCAGTGTGAGGGAAAACCCAAGGCATGGTGCAGTGTGAGGGGAAACCCCGAGTCATGGTGAAGTGTGAGGGGAAACATCGAGTCATGGTGCAGAGGGAGGGGAAACCCGATTCCTGGGGCCGTGCGAGGGGAAACCCCGAGTCATGGTGCGGTGTGAGTGGAAACCCGAGTCCTGGAGCAGTGTGAGGGGAAAGTCGAATCATGGTGCAGTTTGAGGGGAGACGCCGAATCATACTACAGTGTGAGGGAAAACATCGAGTCATGGTGCACAGGGAGGGGAAACCCGATTCCCGGGGCCGTGCGAGGGGAAACCCCGAGTCATGGTGCAGTGTGAGGGGAAACCCCGAGTCATGGTAAAGTGTGAGGGGAAACATCGAGTCATGGTGCAGAGGGAGGGGAAACCCGATTCCCGGGGCCGTGCGAGGGGAAACCTCGAGTCTTGGAGCAGTGAGAGGGGAAGCCCATGTCGTGGTGCAGTGTGAGGGGAAACCCCAAGTCATTGTGCAGCGTGAGGGGAAACCCCGCGTCATGGTACAGTGTGCGGGGAAACCCGAGTCATGGTGCAGCGTGAGGGGAAACATCGAGTCATGGTGCAGTGTGAGAGGAATCCCGTGTCACGGTGCAGTGTGATGGGAAAATGGAGTCATGTTGCAGTATGAGGGGAAACCCCAAGTCATGGTGCAGTGTGTGGGGAAACCCGAGTCCCAGAGCAGTGTGAGGCAAAGCACCGAGTCATGGCGCAGTGTGAGGGGAAACCCCGAGTCATGGTACAGTGTGAGGGGAATTCCGGGTCATGGTGCAGTGTGAGGGGAAACATCGAGTCATGCTGCAGTGAGAGGGGAATCCCCGAGTCATGGTGCAGTGTGATGGGAAAGTGGAGTCATGGTGCAATGAGAGGGAAACCCCAAGTCATCATGCAGTGTGAGGGGAAACCCCGATTCCCGGAGCAGTGTGAGGCAAAGCACCGAGTCATGGCGCAGTGTGAGGGGAAACCCCGAGTCATGGTACAGTGTGAGGGGAATCCCGGGTCATGGTGCAGTGTGTGGGGAAACCCCGAGTCTGGTGCAGTGTGAGGGGAATCCCAAGTCATGTTGCAGTGTGAGGGGAAAGCCCGAGTCATGGTGCAGTGGGAGTGGAAACGCCGAGTCATGGTGCAGTGGGAAGGGAAACCCCACGTCATGGTGCAGTGTGAGGGGAATCCCAAGTCATGTTGCAGTGTGAGGGGAAAGCCCGAGTCATGGTGCAGTGGGAGTGGAAACGCCGAGTCATGGTGCAGTGGGAGGGGAATCCCAGTGTAATGGTGCAGTGTGAGGGGAAACCCCGAGTCATGGTGCAGTGTGAGGGGAAACCACAAGTCATGGTGCAGTGTTAGGGGAAACATTGAGTCCCGGAGCAGTGTGAGGGGAAACACCGCATCATGGTGAAGTGTGAGGGTAACCATCGAGTCATGCTGCAGTGAGAGGGGAAACCTGCATCATGATGCAGTGTGAGGGGAAACCCTGAGTCATGGTGCAGTGTGAGGGGAAACCCCGAGTCATGGTGAACTGTGAGGGGAAACATCGAGTCATGGTGCAGAGGGAGGAGAAACCCGATTCCCAGGGCCGTGCGAGGGGAGATCCCAAGTCATTGTGCAGCGTGAGGGGAAACATCGAGTCATGGTGCAGTGTGAAGGGAAACCCCGAGTCATGGTGGAGTCTGAGGGGCAACCCCGAGTCATGGTGCAGTGTGAGGGGAAACCCTTGTTCCAGAGCAGTGTGAGGGGAAACCTGAATCATGGTGCAGTGTGAGGGGAAACCCCGAGTCATGGTGCAGTGTGAAGGGAAACCCCGAGTCATGGTGCAGTGTGAAGGGAAACCCTAAGTTATGGTGCAACGTGAGGGGAAACCCCGCGTCATGGTACAGTGTGAGGGGAAACCCGAGTCATGGTGCCGCGTGAGGGGAAACATCGAGTCATGGTGCAGTGAGAGGGGAATCCCGAGTCACCGTGCAGTGTGAAGGGAAACCCGAGTCATGATGCAGTGTGAGGGGAAACTCTGAGTCATGGTGCAGTGTGAGGGGAAACCCCGAGTCATGGTGCAGTGTGAAGGGAAACCCCGAGTCATGATGCAGTGTGAGGGGAAACCCGAGTCATGATGCAGAGTGAGGGGAAACCCCGAGTCATGGTGCACTGTGAGGGGAAACCCCGAGTCATGGTGCAGTGTGAGGGGAAACATCGAGTCATGGTGCACAGGGAGGGGAAACCCGATTCCCGGGGCCATGCGAGGGGAAACCCCGAGTCTTGGAGCAGTGAGAGGGGAAACATCGAGTCATGGTGCAGTGTGAGGGGAAACCCGAGTCCCAGAGCAGTGTGAGGGGAAACCCGAGTCATGGTGCAGCGTGAGGGGAAACCCCGAGTCATGGTACAGTGTGAGGGGAAACCCGAGTCATGGTGCAGTGTTAGGGGAAACCCCGAGTCATGGTGCAGAGTGATGGGAAACCAAAGTCCCGGGGCCGTTTGTGGGGAAACCCCGAGTCATGGTGCAGTGTGAGGAGTCATGGTGCAGCGTGAGGGGAAACCCCAAGTCATGGTGCAGTGAGAGGGGAAACCCAAGTCATGGTGCAGAGTGATGGGAAACACCGAGTCATGGTGCAGTGTGAGGGTAAACCCATGTCATGGTGCAGTGTGAGGGGAATCCCCGTGTCATGGTACAGTATGAGGGGAAACCCCAAGTCATGGTGCAGTGTGAGAGGAAACCCGAGTCCTGGAGCAGTGAGAGGGGAAACACCGAGTCATGGTGCAGTGTGAGGGGAAACACCGAGTCATGGTGCAGTGTGAGGGGAAACACCGAGTCCCGGAGGAGTGTGAGGGGGAACCTGAGTCATGGTGCAGTGTGAAGGGAAATCCGAGTTATGGTGCAGTTTGAGGGGAGACCCCGAGTCATGGTGCAGTGTGAGGGGAAACCAGAGTCTTGAATCAGTGTTAGGGGAAACCCCGTGTCATGGTACAGTGTGAGGGGAAACCCCGAGTCATGGTACAGTGGGAGGGGAAACATCAAGTCATGGTGCAGTATGAGGGGAACCATCGAGTCATGGTGCAGTGTGAAGCGAAACCCGAGTCATGGTGCAGTGTGAGCGGAAATCGAGTCCTGGAGCAGTGTGAGGGGAAACGCGAGTCATGGTGCAGTGTGAGGGGAAACCCCGAGTCATGGTGCAGAGTGAGGGGAATTATTAAGTCCTGGAGCAGTGTGAGGGGAAACGCGAGTCATGGTGCAGTGTGAAGGGAAAATGGAGACATGGTGCAGTGTGTGGGTGAAACCCCGATTCATGGTGCAGTGTGAGGGGAAACCCCGAGTCACGGTGCAGTATGAGGGGAAACCCCGAGTCACGGTGCAGTGTGAGGGGAAACCCCGAGTCACGGTGCAGTGTGAGGGGAAACCCGAGTCTTGGTGCAGTGAGGGGCACAAGTCCCAGAGCAGGTGAGGGGAAGGACAAGGGGAACAAGGCCTGGAGCAGTGCAAGGGGAAGTGAATCCCAGGGCCTCGCACATCACCTTGGTGCAGCTGATGGACGGGGGCCTGGTGAAGGCAGTCAGACCATGTGCTAAGCTGCTGCTATTTGATATTCCTTACTGGACTGTAATGGCAATCCGTTAATTATGTTCTAACTATCTTATTTCTAACTTATTTTTAGTCACTGTATGTAGTGCTTTTTCTTTTATCCCCCTTTTATGTTCAAGATTTGGACATAGGTACTTGTACCTAAGATGGTGTCATTGAAGACTGCCATTGTAAAAAGTTTTTGCTGTACTCCTGTACTGGAGTATACATGATAATAAAGGATATTCAATTCATTTGGGTTTCTCTGCCTTCATATGAAAGATGCCTCACGCCAGCCAACAGTTTATGCAACCTAATCAGAGAGGAAGGAAAATAAAAACAAATCCAGCAGATCAAGAGGGAATTGCCTGTGAAACTTGTCTCTGATGCATAAAAGCAATCAAAGTTCTAGATACAACAGTAATGAGAAAGCCCATCAGAAGTCCATCGCCTTCTTTTTCAGCACGGTGATATCTGTCACCATTAGGAATTTATCTTGCCTCCTTTTGAATAAGTTCAATGAATCTGTACTCACTAAGTGACAAATTGACCCCATGATAAATGACTCAATAGAATTCATGCATGTCTCCAACAAATTGCCCATCCATTATTTTAAAGTTTTTAATCATTGCATGAAAGGGCAGTCATTCGTCTCCATGATATAATATCCACTAAATACTGAACTGAGATCTTCTCTGCTAAATGAAATGATCATGGTTTCCTACTGTTTTTTGCTTGGAGGATAGTAATAGAAAAATTGTTTTGAATATGATGCATTTGATTTGTTTCAACGGCATTTAATAACATAAAAATCAAGATCAATACCACAATAAAACTTCTCAAGAATCTTGCTCATCTATCACTCTACTGCTTTCTATTTAGACTTTCTTATATATTATACCTATTCATGTTATCAAAACATTAAGATTCTTGCATATTTAATGACACCATATGAATTAATAAAATACTGTATCACACAGTAGAATCAAAGGACTCAGGGAGATGATAGCTTGCTGAGAGTGAAGTATCCTTCTTTGGATAAATTAAGACCCAGAATCACAACTCTTTCAGTTAAATATTTTGCTATCAGTTCATACACATTTGATTCTTTCTATTACTTGTACATGTTATGTAGGTATCACTGACGAGAGAAGCATTTATTGTCTCTAATTATCCAGGCAAAGTTAATGCTGAGCTACTTCCTTGGATGGCGACAATATTACAATGTCGAAGCACCCATGTTGCTTGTAGGAAGGAAATTCCCGGACTTTGACCCAGTAACAGTAAACAAAAGGCAACACATTTCTAAGACTGGAAGATGTGTGACTTGGAGGAAAACTTGTAGATAGTGATGCATTTTGTGCCCTTGTTCTACCAGGTGATAGATGTTGCAGGTTTAGAAGATACTGTCAGAGGATCCTAGTTTAGTTACGGTTGTATATCTTGTTGCACTGTTGCCACTGTGTTGGTGATGGCAAAGGTAAAGCCATCACAGTCTACCGGACCATAGAGCTGCCCTTCATTAGACAGAGAGGACAGACCGTGGTTTAACTTGAGTTTCACCAAGTCTCTGGCAAGGGGCGAAGTTGAGGAGAGTCCTTCATGGCAAGCTCAGTCAGTGTGAGAATTGAACCCATACAACTGGCATTACTCAGAATGCAACCCGGCTAATTCACTCTCTCCATCACTGTGGAGTCAATGTTGAAGGTGGTTGGCATGGTGCCAGTCAGTTGGATTGCTTTGTCCTGATGTCAAGCTTCTTGAATACTGTTGGATCTGCACTTGTCGGAAAATAGGGAGTTTTCCATCACACTTCTCACTTGTGCTTTATAGAAAATGGACAGGGTTTGGGGAGTCACCAGGTAAGTTATTCACCACAGAGTTCATCACCTGTGACCTTCTTTCATCACTACACCATTTATATGGTTTGTTCAGTTCAGTTCAGCTTCTGGCCAATGGCAACCCCTGGATGTTGATAGAGGAGGATTAAATGATTCTACTGCCATTGAATGTATGGGGCAATGGTCAGATTGGCACCTGGAGATGTTGTTGCCTGATGCTTCTCTGCCATGAATGTCATGTGTCACTTATTAGCCCAAACCTGGATGTAGTGGAATCTTGCTGCATTTGGAAACAAACTGCTTCGATATCTGAGGAGTCATGAATGGTGCTGAATTTTGTGTAATCATTGGTGAATATCTCCACTTTAACCATATGATGCAGCTGAATCAGGATTGAATATGATGCGTTTTGATCCAGAGCATGACCCTGAGGAACTCCTGTAGTGAGATTCTCGGATAGATATGATTATCTTCTTTTATGCTAGGTTTGCCTCTAACTGGTGGAGAGCTTACCCCAGATTTCCACTGAATCCAATTTTGTTGAAGCTAATGGATTCACAGTCAATCAAACGCTATCTTGATGTCAGGATTGTCACTCTCATTTTACCTCTTCCGTTCTTTTGTCCATGTTTGGACAAGACTAATCCAAGAGGGCCTACTGGAAGCTAAACTGAGGTTCAGATTATTCTTTTGCATGTACTGCTTGTTAACACTGTTGATGACCCCTTCCATCACATTGTTGATTATCAAGAAGACACTGATAGTATAGTACTTTTCCTGAATTATTTGTGCACAACACATTCCTAAGCAATTTTCCACATTATTGGGGAGAGTCCAATGTTTAATTGTACTGGAAGAGCTTGGCTAGGGGCACAGAAAATTTTGGGACACAAGTCTTCAGAATTATTGCTCAACTATTGTCAGAGCTATTCGCCTTTGCAGTATCCAATGCCTTTAGCTGTTCTTTTTAATATCACACCACTGAATCCAGTTTTGTTGAAGCTAATCAATTCACAATCAGTGAAACGCTGTCTTGATGTCAGGATTGTCACTCTCATCTTGAACTGAATTGAATTAATTGAAAGCTGTGATTCTGGGGACCTCAGGAAGAGGCTGAGATCACTTGTGCACTCAGAAATTTTAGCTGAAGGTAGATGCAAATTCTTCAGTCGTATCTTGGCGGCACGGTAGCACAGTGGTTAGCACTGCTGCCTCACAGCGCCAGAGACCTGGGTTCAGTTCCCACCTCAGGCGACTCTCTGTGTGGAGTTTGCACGTTCTCCCCGTATCTGCGTGAGTTTCCTCCCACAGTCCAAAAATGTGCAGGTTAGGTGAGTTGGCCATGCTAAATTGCTTGTAGTGTTAAATGTAGGGGAATGGGTTTCAGGGGGTTGGTGTGGACTGAAAGTAATATATATCTTGTGCACTGATATTCTGGATTTTCCCCATCACTGAGGATGAAGATATTTCTTGAGACTCCAGCTGCCGTTTTTTTATTAAATTGTCCACCATCATTCATAACTAAACATGACAGGACTGCAGACTGTGGATTGCATTCATTGATTGTGAGGTTATAGATGTGGATAAATACAGTTCTGCTGCTGTTGATGGCCCACCGCGCTACATTGATACTCAGTTTAGAATTACTAAGATGACTTGACATTCGCACCCATTTAGCACAGTGATAGTACCACACAACAATGTGAAGGGGGAAATATTTCTTCACAATGACTGTGCAGTGATCGCTCCTGTTGAAATTGTCATAGATAGATGCAACTGCTAAGGTCAAGTAGATTCTTCCTTCTTCTTACTTCCCTCACCAAAATCCCAGAACCAGTCTAGCAATTATGTCCTTTAGTTCAGGTGGTAGTGGCTCTACACTTGGTCATAGACTTTGAAATCTCCCACCAAAATACACCTGATACCCTTATCACTCCCAATGCTTCCTCAGCCGAGCATTTGACATAGAATAATACTGATTGATCAGATATGAGGACTGGTAAGTGGTAATCTTTGTCCATGTTTGACCTGATGCCATGGAATTTCATGAGGCTAGATTCTCAATGGTTAAAGCAATCAATTAAAACATATAATTTGTGTACGTTATATATATTTATCTATCAGTAGTTTGTACTTTACAAATTCTCTTTTGCTTGAAAGGTGTACGAATGGATGTTTTCTCAGTCCGCAGCCCTAAGTTTTCATTACTGTAATGAGGTCTCAGAAAGGAGTGAGGCTATAGACAACTTTTGACAAATGCTTTTTGATGGCTATTTACAAAATGACACAGGAAGATGATCAGAGTTTGGCAAATCCACAGAAAAAGTTAAATACTTAGATTAATAACAAATATTACTCTCTCTATCCTTTAAACTTATAGAGATTGACAGAAATACCTGCAACATTGTGAACAACTGCTGCCAAACCCTCCAGCAAATGTTTCTCTTGCTGGGTCCTCTTGGGTACAGATCATCTTTCAATGGTGGAAGTTTGATCACAAAGACTAGCTGTGACAGATTGTAATGTGCTTTTTGCCAAAGTGTTTTCTGATATTTACACATGAGGATGATACCGAACTTCAAAACTGCAAAGGAGCAAAACAATCAATTGTTTCTCCCAATTGTTCTTTTCTTCAATCCTCATCAATGTATCAGACACTACTGCCAAATTATTTCAATACAGCATAATTAAATGCAAGGTCCTAGATGATATGTCAGCAATCAAAAAAGAAATCATAATATAACTCAAACCTAAGTGCATAGAATCTCAACCTATGTGTGGAAGTAACACACTGGTGCACACTTGTATACATTCTTGACAAAAATAGTTTATTATGAAGTAACATCTTCCCATAAACATTGTCTAATTGTCAAGTCATAAACAACATAGGGAAGCCGTGTCTCATCTTTCTTAAAGCCAATACTTTAATTTTTTTTTAGATTAGATTATTTACAATGTGGAAACAGGCCCTTCGGCCCAACAAGTTCACACCTACCCAGCGAAGAGCAAACCACCCATACCCCTTACCTAACACTACAGACAATTTAGCATGGCCAATTCACCTGACCTGCACATCTTTGGACTGTGGGAGGAAACCAGAGCACAGCCCACGCAGACACGGGGAGAATGTGCACACTCCACACAGTCAGTGGCCTGAGGCGGGAATTGAACCCAGGTCTCTGGTGCCACCGTACCACCCTAATTTCTGCATATATAGTTTGATACTGTTGTGCTGCTTGTTCACAGAGGGACATATTAGTATGTGGAAGTATTTGGGAGTGACAGTGGCATTTCTATTGAATCTGGCATGATTTAGAGGATGAAATTGATTTTCGACACTTACACAACAGGTAGAATTTAATTAGTGACAAGAAGGTCCTGAGGTCAGAAATGCAAGTATTTGTCACATCTATTTTTATAAGTAACCGAGTCAAGTGATTCCACTGCAGTTGTAGGTGGGGTGTAAAAGAACACCCATGAGCCCATTCACCTCCCCATCTGCTTTTGGAGAGGCAAGAGAAGAAATACCAATGGCCCTGGCAGTAATTCTCAAATTCTCTCTGGTCACATGTGAAATGCCAGTGGATTGGAGGACTGGTAAGGCTGTCATAGAGTCATAGAGATGTACAGCATGGAAATAGACCCTTCGGTCTAACCTGTCCATGCCGATCAGATATCCCAACCCAATCTAGTCCCACCTGCCAGCACCCAGGCCCATATCCCTCCAAACCCTTCCTATTCATATACCCATCCAAATGCCTTTTAAATGTTGCAATTGTACCAGTTTCCACACTCCCTCTGGCAGCTCATTTCATACACGTACCAACTTCTGTGTGAAAAAGTTGCCCCTTAGCTCTCCTTTATATCTTTCCCCTCTCACCCTAAACCTATGCTCTCTAGTTCTGGATTCCCTGACCCCACGGAAAAGACTTTGTCTATTTATCTTATCAATGCCCCTCATAATTTTGTAAACTTCTATAAGGTCAGGCAGCCTGGTGGCATAGTGGATAGCACTGCTGCCTCACAGCACTAGAGACTGCCTCAGCAACTGTCTGTGTGGAATTTGCACATTCTCCCTGTGTCTGTGTGGGTTTCCTCCCACAGTTGCAAAGATGTGTGGGTTAGATGAATTGGCCGTGCTAAATTGCCTGTAGTATTAGGTGAAGGGGTAAATGTAGGGGAATGGGTCTGGGTGGGTTGCTCTTTGGAGGGTCGGTGTGGACTTGGGCCGAAAGGCCTGTTTCCACACTGTAAGTAATCTAATCTAAGGTCGCACCTCAGCTGCCGACATCCAGGAAAAACAGCCCCAGCCTGTTCAGCCTCTCCTTTTAGCTCAACTCCTCCCATTACTTAAAAAAAGAGAGGAAGAGTTAGACCAAGAAATTAAAGGCCAACCTTGGCTCTGAAGAAGTTGTTAAAAAGAATTCTGAGGGACAGACTATATCTACATTTAGCGTGACACTGATTAATCAGGAATGGCATGGATTTGTTAAGGAACGGATAAAATTGATATCTTTTGAGCAGGTAATCAGGAATTTTAATGAGAGAAATGCATTTGATGTAGTCTACATGGACTTTAGCAAAGCTTTTCATAAACTCCCACATGGCAGATAGGATAGAAAATAAGAGCCCATCGGATCTAAGGCAAAGTGGCACGTTGGATCCAAAATTAATCAAGAGGCAGGAAGCAGAATGTGATAGCAGATGAATGCTTCTATGACTGGAAGTTTGTTTCCATTGGGGTTCCACAGGGCTCAATTCTGGGACCCTTTGTAACATGCATTTATGGTTTGGAATTAATTGTAGACGTATGATTAGGAAGTCCACAGAAGACCAAAACATTGGTAGGATGATAAATATTGAGGAGAATAGCAGAAGGATATTAGCTGATCTGCTCAGGTGGGAAATAGAATTCTGCACAGAAAAATGTGAGGTAATGCACTCAGGGAGGACTTACAAAACAAGAGATTACATTATGAATAATAGGACCCTGGAAAGTATTAAAGATCAAAGTGATCATCATATACACAGATCTCTGAAGGTAGCAGGACAGTCAGATAAGATGGTTAAGAAAGCGTATGGATAGCTGTGTTTGCTAACCAAGGGAGGGAGATTATGCTGGAACGGTACAAAACCGTACAGACCACAACTGGGGTATTATGTGCAGTCTGGTCATCAAATTATAGAAGGGATGTGATTGCACTAGAGGGAGTGCAGAGAAGATTTACTAGGATGCTGCCTGGGCTGCAGAGTTCAGCTTTGAGGATAGGTTGCATCGACCAGAATTATTTTCCTTGGAGTAGCGAAGGTTTTGAGAAGACCTAATAGAAATAGTGGGCGGCACGGTGGCACAGTGGTTAGCACTGCTGCCTCACAGCACCAGAGACCCGGGTTCATTTCCCTTCTCAGGCGACTGCCTGTGTGGAGTTTGCACATTCTCCCAGTCTCTGCATGGGTTTCCTCCGGGTGCTCCAGTTTCCTCCCACAATCCAAAAACGTGCAGGTCAGGTGAATTGGCCATGCTAAATTGCCCGTAGTGTTAGGTAAGGGGTAAATGTAGGGGTATGGGTGGGTTGCGCTTCGGCGGGTCAGTGTGGACTTGTTGGGCCGAAGGGCCTGTTTCCACACTGTATCTAATCTAAATGTATGAGATTAAAAAGGGCAAAAAAAGAGTGAATAAGAATATATGTTTTCCATTAGTAGACAGCTCATTAACCAGATGGCATAAGTTTAAATAAGATGTAGAAATTGAGGAGAATATTTTTCACTCAGAATATGGTGGGAGTCTATAACTCACTCCCTGAAAGAGTAGCTGTATCAGAAACCTTTATATTTAAGTAGTGTTTAGATAATCAAATCCCTTGCTCCCAGCCCCATTTCCACAGTGATCCACAATAACAACCACTCACCTATGATCAAATGGACCACTTCACTTGATGCACACCACTGTTCATCTACTGTAAATCAGGTGGCACAAGCTGTTAACTTACCATTGAAGAATTGAACTAATTTGGAAAGTTATGATTTAATAAATATTCATAGCATGCAAATGGAGGAGTAAAACTGTATGCTGTGAATCCAGACCTGCCACTGAAACACTGCTGACTTAATGACTTAGGCTCAATTTTCAATCAGGAATCTGAGACTTCAACTTTTGCTGTCAGCATCCTCTAATAGTGTTGATTGCATGATCAATAATTTAGTCAATTGTACATAACTTAATTGAAAAGCATTAATCAATAATAAACTATTTTGCCAAGCATCAATGACAGGTAAGATTCTGAGAACTCTTGAAAGGGTGTCTGTGGAAAAGATGTTTCTTCTTCCCCTTTTACGAGGAGATCACGGTTTCAAAATAAAGAGTCATCCATTGAAGACGGAGATAAAAAGAATTTTTGTTGAATTTTTTGGAACTCTTCTTCAAAAGATTGTGGAAGCCGATAATTTGAATATTTTTAATGACAAGGTAAGTAGATTCTTAATAAGCACAGGATAAAAGGTTGCAATGGGTAAGCAGGAAAGTGGAGTAATCAACTCAGCATGATTGTACTGAATGGGGGCAGGCTCAAAGATCCAAGTGGACTATGCACTTTCTTTTGAACTCGTATACAACAATGTGATGCTCATGTACGTAGGGTTATGTAGAGTTTCTTTCCCTCGCCTAATGTAATTCCTGATCCTGTACTCAATTTCATTCCCAGTGGACCAATTTCATTCCCATCATCAACCACGAAATATATTTATTTATTTAATTGTAATTTACACAAAATACCTGTCGACATCTAAAATCTGAAAATAAAAGTTTGCTGCAAGCATGAGTCAAATTACACATCGGGACTGAATTGTCACGGTGACGTTTCAAATGGGGAATAATTATTTGTACATGCTCTGATGGAGAGCTCAGTCTTTGCTTGTTTTCTCATAGATGCTGCTTACTTTTTATAGCATTTTTCATTGGTTTAGCATTGTCTGTAGAAATACTCTATCCAAGGGGATGGATTTTATGGGGCACTTCCCACACTTCACCACTAAACACCCTCTCCCCCCCCTCCAAACTCCCATTGCCAGGGGAGCCAGCCTTGATCCAGTCAGCTGTCCAACAGGAATTTAAAGCTCGGAGCAGCTTTAAGGTGAAACTCCCTACCCTCAATCTAAGGAGGAAGTCCCATTTTACAGAGCTGCCTGCCAATTGGTCATTCAGTATTCTCTACAACTGCAAGTTCAAGAGTTCAGAAGGTTAGGTTATAGTGGAATGAAACTGGAAGGGATGCCTCCTAAGGGCTCAGGGGGCATGCTCAACACCAGTTAAGAAGACTTTGCTTCCGATATGGCTTGAATGTCCCACACTACAGGTACCATTACTCTCCCTCATTCACTCACTTTTCAATTATCTAACAAGGAAGCATAAAATTAGATCAAAAGACCATAAGACATGGGAGCAGTGGTCGGTCATTCAGCCCATCAAATCAGCACTACCATTCCATAAGACCATAAGACATAGGAGCAGAAATTAGGCCATTCAGCCCATCGAGTCTGCTCTGTCATTCAATCATGGTGGATAGTTTTTTCAGCCCATTTTTCTTCTGTCTCCCCATAACCTTTGATCCCTTTGGCAATCAAGAACTTATCTACCTCTGATTTAAATATACTCACTGACCTAGCCTCCACTGCTTGTGGCAATGAATTTCACAGATTCCGCACTCTCCGATAAAATAAGTTTTTCCTTATCTCCGTTCTAAAGGGTCTTCCCTTTACTCGTAGGCTGTGCCCTCAGGTCCTCATCTTTCCTGCCAATGGAAGTATCTTCCCAATGTCCACTCTATCCAGGCCATTCAGTACTCTCTAAGTTTCAATCAGATCCCCCCTAGTCTCAATGTCCTCAAAAGTTCCTCATATTGTGACAATGCTGCTCCTTTAACAAGATTATGTTGTTCTTTTTTTTCCATGAGGTCATAAAAGACACAGATTCCGAAAAGTCTGGGCTTGGATGGGTTTTGGGGCCAATTTGATTATAGCTAACAGATGCTCTCTCAGGAAAAAGGCTTTCAAGTTTTTAAAAAAAGTACAATGAAAGGGGCGTGGCCAATTCTTCCAGTTGAGCTTTTCTACAGTTTAGTCTGGCTATTCACTGAAAGAAGTCATGAAGTTGGGAAGCTGCTGGACCCAAGAGAAACTGACCCTCCCTCCCTCTCTCTCTATCTCTTGTAAGACCCTGTGTTTGATTTACCTTTTGCACCAAGGGGTCTTTATGTGAATTGTTGCAAGTATTTGGAACAGCATGATCAAGTTAGTATAATCTTTTGGGTTTTTGGATAGGTTACGTTATTCTGCATTCTGATCTCTTTTGCTTATGTTTCTTTCAGTAATCTTGTAAATAAATTCTGTTTTGTTTAAAATTAAGTGGTTTGACCAGCTGCATCACCCCTGGGATATCTGTGTTGCTCCTGCTTAAAACAACCAGCAAAGTTAGGGTCTGGGCTACTCTCTTGAAATGTTTTGAGGGGGTTTGGCCTGATCCATAACAATATGTTAAGCCTTTCATTCCTGGGATCATTCTCATGAACCTCCTCTGAAGTTGCTCCAGAGCCAATACATCTTTGCGGAGGTATGGGGCCCAAAACTTCTCACAATACTCTAAATGTAGTCTGACCAAAGCCTTATAAAGCCTCAAAGTACACCTCTGCTTTTATATTCTAGTCCTCTTGAGATGAATGACAACATTGTATTTGCCTTCCTAACTATCAACTCAACCTGCAAGTTTACTTTGCGAGAATCCTGGACTAGAACTCCCAAGTGTCTTTGCACTTCAGATTTCTGAATTTTCTCCCCGTTTAGAAAATAGTCCATGCCTCTAATCTTCTTACCAAAGTGCATGCCCTCATACTTTCCCACATTGTATTTTATCTGCCACTTCTTTGCCCACTCTCCTAACCCATCTAAATCTTTCTGCAGCCTCCCTACCTCCTCACTTCTACCTGCCCCTCCACCTATTTTTGTATCATCTGCAAACTTAGTCAGAATGCCCTCAGTTCCTTCATCCAGATCATTAATTATAAAGTGGAAAGTTGAGGTTCTAACACCAACCCTTGTGGAACACCACTAGTCACAAGCTTCCATCCTGAGAAGGACCCTTTTATCCCCACTCCTTGCCTTCTGCCAGAGAGCCAATCTTCTATCCATGCTAGTTACTTGCATCTAACATTCATTGAGATTATCAGGACAACCATAATGTTTACATGAATTAACTCTTGCCATCAACATTTTGACATTTGTCTGGGCATGGATCTTTGTATCATAGGAACAAAGTGCATTTTTTTCTATATTTTGAAGAACAAGTCAAATATAGGTCGGAGTGTGGTTTCTACCACAAGGAATTTGCCACAATTTGCTGAGTTTAATAAATGGAAAAACAAATCCTTTTAAACAGATATAATTCAACACTGTCAGTATTACTATGATGGTCCTATCAATTATAAAACTAACAGAAGGGAATCAAAAGTAATTAGAAAAGGTGTGAATTGCTAACTATTCATTAACACATTCGGTCTACTGTGAAACTAAGGGTATATATTAATTATAATTTAACAAAGTTGAATTGAGATTTGTTCACTCATACAAATAAATTATTTGTCACTCATACAATGTTTGAAAAATTCAAACCTTAACAGAAAAGAGAGAAACATTTCACTATGTTCCTTGCAAATTGGCCCAGTTAAGTAACATTTACTTAAAAACAGAAACCATATATATTCATTAGAGTACTCCATCTATGCACCATTGATTATGTAATTTATAAAATCATGCCACTTAAGAAGTGAATACTCTCTTACTTTGGGGACTTGGTTGGAGCTGTCATCAGAAGTCAGATAGGCAGTTTTGTGCCTGGCTTTAGGATTTGTTGATAACCAGCTAGAAAAGTAACCTACTGTACTATTTAGAAGAACTTGGAATGAGACAGTAAAGCTTGGCTCATCTTAACTAATTCAGGAAATGTTTGTGGTTTTCCAGGTTTTCAAATTGCAGTATGCTTAAAAAGAAGTTTTTAACACAGGAATAAAATACTGGCAGCATAAGTACTTTTATCCTAGAAAAATATTAATTCTTTATTGAAAGCAGAAAATTAACAGGAGCCATGACTGAATACATAAAATGTTCTATGTGATTTTTACCCATTATTTTTGATGATGGGTAAGCCACCAAGCTTTTGGTGTTTCCCTAATGTGACAAACACTTTAATAGGAGACTGAACAGGGGTGGAATTCAGTGGATCTTGACAGGGTTGCAAACAGCAGGATGGACTGAGCTACTCACTGAGTAAGTCAAAATAATTCCTTTGTGGGGCAATGAGGAATAAGAGTGCTCTTCAGGAACACACAAGGGGTGTCACAGTGTGCCCTATCCTGGATAGCTGTTATTTCATCCTTCTTTCATCATCTCCTTACCACCACTGAACATGGAAGTAACCAGGTTGTCAACCTAATGCTCCCTTGCAAAAAAATCATTGTGTTCTCTTCCTTCCCTTTATGCTTGAGGTGAATCAACTGAACTGAATGGAGGTCCAAGAATTACAATATTTCCAGGCTGAAATGTAGAGCACTGAACATGACATCCATTAAAGACCCCATCTGAAGCAGACTTATGACAGCAGTGAAGTCGTGTTTGGGTTGGTGCAGTACCCTGTGGCATCGATAAGATCCAGCGAAGATTAATAGTGGTAACGGCACCAATGGACGCAAAATGGCACTGAAAAGTGGCAATGGCAGGCTGAAGGAGACTCATTCTGGATTAGTGGTGCTGGAAGAGCACAGCAGTTCAGGCAGCATCCAAGTAGCTTCGAAATCAACGTTTCGGGCAAAAGCCCTTCATCAGGAATAAAGGCAGTGAGCCTGAAGCGTGGAGAAATAAGCTAGAGGAAGGTGGGGTGGGGAGAAAGTAGCATAGAATACAATGGGTGAGTGGGGGAGGGGATGAAGGTGATAGGTCAAGGAGGAGAGGGTGGAGTGGATAGGTGGAAAAGAAGATAGGCAGGTAGGACAAGTCCGGACAAGTTATGGGGACAGTTACTGAGCTGGAAGTTTAGAACTAGGGTGAGGTGGGGGAAGGGGAAATGAGGAAACTGTTGAAGTCCACATTGATGCCCTGGGGTTGAAGTGTTCCGAGGCGGAAGATGAGGCATTCTTCCTCCAGGCTTCTGGTGGTGAGGGAGCGGCGGTGAAGGAGGCCCAGGACCTCCATGTCCTCGGCAGAGTGGGAGGGGGAGTTGAAATGTTGGGCCATGGGGCGGTGTGGTTGATTGGTGCGGGTGTCCTGGAGATGTTCCCTAAAGCGCTCTGCTAGCAGGCACCCAGTCTCCCCAATGTAGAAGAGACCGCATCGGGAGCAACGGATACAATAAATGATATTAGTGGATGTGCAAGTAAAACTTTGATAGATGTGGAAGGCTCCTTTAGGGCCTTGGATAGAGGTGAGGGGGGAGGTGTGAGCGCAGGTTTTACAGTTCCTGCGGTGGCAGGGGAAAGTGCCAGGATGGGAGGGTGGGTTGTTCTCATGCCTGGCAACCAAACTCAAGGCCTATGGCTGAGTACTTAACAAGGAGGATAATAAAGCTGAACATTTTCTTTATTCTTCTGCCTTCATATTACATGTTTTGGTTTATTTTTCTGTGTTTTAAGATGCTACAGAAGAGTGGCAACACTATACAACACCTTTCTCTGTAGTTTGTAACAAATACATGTGACAATAAATAGATAAATCAAATTTAAGATGTAATTTCTAATTTAACAAGTTAAAACCAATGCCATAACTGGTCATGTGGTCATGTGGACTGGGAACAAAAAAAACTTAGGCTCTGAGAATTATCCCAGCGATAAATAATGCCAGTGGTTAAATGGAGTTTTAGAACATGTTGAAATCATCCAGCTGAAATATTATTTTGTGCAGTTAGTTAAAGCAAAGCTTGATGGATGGCCAGTGGAGCACAGTAAAACAATCAAAAGATGTTAATACTTAACATGGTTTTAAATGTGTGGCAATGCACATTAATTTGGCTGAATCCAATATCTGTTATGAGCCATTGATTGTACTTCATTTTCAAACTTATCCTTATTAAATGCTCTTTGCAAGTGTTCATTTTAATACCATTGTGTAATATGATTTTAACAGTAAGACAATAGAGTATATTAGCAGTCGCCACCATGCACCTGTTCTATTCATTCCCATTTTATATTTCATGGAGTCACAGAGATGTACAGCATGGAAACAGACCCTTCGGTCCAATCCATGCCAACCAGATATTCCAACCCAATCTAGTCCACCTGCCAATTCATATAAACATCCAAATACCTCTTGAATGTTGCAATTGTACCAGCCTCCACCACTTCCTCTGGCAGCTTATTCCATACACGTACCACCCTCTGTGTGAAAAAGTTGCCCCTTAAGTCTCTTTTATATCTTTCCCCTCTCACCCTAAACCTATGCCCTCTAGTTCTGGACTCCCCGGCCCCAGGGAAAAGACTTTGTCTATTTACCCTATCCATGCCCTTCAATTTCGTAAACCTCTATAAAGGTCACCCCTCAGCCTCCAACACTCCAGGGAAAACAGCCCCAGCCTGTTCAGACTCTCCCGAAAGCTCAAATCCTCCAACCCTGGCAACATCCTTGTAAATCTTTTCTGAACCCTTTCAAGTTTCACAACATCCCTCCGATAGGAAGGAGACCAGAATTGCATGCCATATTCCAACAGTGGCCTAACCAATGTCCTGTACAGCCAGAACATGACCTCCTGTACTCAATACTCTGACCAATAAAGGAAAGTATACCAAATGCCTTCTTCACTATCCGACCTACCTGCGACTCCACTTTCAAGGAGCTATGAACCTGCACTCCAAGGTCTCTTTGTTCAGCAACACTCCCTAGGACCTTACCATTAAATGTATAAGTCCTGCTAAGATTTGCTTTCCCAAAATGCAGCACCATGCATTTATCTGAATTAAACTCCATCTGCCACTTCTCAGCCCATTGGCCCATCTGGTCAAGATCCTGTTGTAATCTGAGGTAACGTTCTTCGCTGTCCACTACACCTCCAATTTTGGTGTCATTTGCAAATTTACTAACTGTACCTCTTATGCTCACATTCAAATCATTTATGTAAATGACAAAAAGTAGTGGACCCAGCACCGATCTTGTGGCACTCCACTGGTCACAGACCTCCAGTGTGAAAAACAATGCTCCACCACCACCCTCTGTCTTCTACCTTTGAGCCAGTTCTGTATCCAAACAGCAAGTTCTCCCTGTATTCCGTGATATCTAACCTTGCTAACCAATCTTCCATGAACCTTGTCAAACGCCTTACTGAAGTCCATATAGATCACATCTACCATTCTGCCCTCATCAATCCTCTTTGTTACTTCCTCAAAAAACTCAATCAAGTTTGTGAGACATGATTTCCCATGCACAAAGCCATGTTGACTATCCCTAATCAGTCCTTGCCTTTCCAAAAACATGTACATCCTGTCCCTCAGGATTCCCTCCAACAACTTGCCCACCACCAACATCAGGCTCAATAGTTCCCTGGCTTGTCCTTACCACCCTTCTTGAACAGTAGCAGCACATTAGCCAACATCCAGTCTTCTGGCACCTCACCTGTGACTATTGATGATACAAATATCTCAGCAAGGGGCCCAGCAATCACTTCTCTAGCTTCCCACAGAGTTCTTGGGTACACCTGGTCAGGTCCTGGGGATTTATCCACCTTCATGCATTTCAAGACATCCAGTACTTCCTCCTCTGCAATATGGACATTTTTCAAGATGTTACCATCTATTTCCCTACATTCTATATCTTCCATATCCTTTTCCACAGTAAATACTGATGCAAAATGCTCATTTAGTATCTTCCCATTTTCTCTGGCTCTGTACAAAGGCCACCTTGCTGATTTTTGACGGGCCCTATTCTCTCCCTAGTTACCCTTTTGCCCTTAATGTATTTGTAAAAACTCTTTGGATTCTCCTTAATTCTATTTGCCAAAGCTATCTCATGTCCCCTTTTTGCCCTCCTGATTTCCCTCTTAAGTATACTCCTACTTCCTTTATACTCCTCTAAGGATTCACTCGATCTATCCTGTCTATACCGGACATATGCTTCCTTCTTTTTCTTAACCAAGCCCTCACTTTCTTTAGTCATCCTGCATTCCCTACACCTCCCAGCCTTTCCTTTCACCCTAACAGGAAATGCTTTCTCTGGATTCTCGTTATCTCATTTCTGAAGGCTGCCCATTTTCCAGCCGACCCTTTACCTGCGAACATTTGCCCCCAATCAGATTTTGAAAGTTCTTGCCTAATACCCAATTTAGAACTTCAACTTTTACATTTGGTCTATCCTTTTCCATCATTATTTTAAATCTAATAGAATTATGGTCGCTGGCCCCAAAGTGCTCCCCCAATAACACCTCAGTCACCCGTCCTGCCTTATTTCCCAAGGGAAGGTCAAGTTTTGCACCTTCTCTAGTATGTACATCCACATACTGAATCAGAAAATTATCTTGTACACACTTAAATTCCTCTCCATCTAAACGCTTAACACTATGGCAGTCCCAGTCTATGTTTGGAAAGTTAAAATCCCCTACCATAACCACCCTATTATTCTTACAGATAGCTGAGATCTCCTTACAAATTTGTTTCTCAATTTCCCTCTGACTATTAGGGGTCTATAACACAATCCCAATAAGGTGATCATCCCTTTCTTATTTCTCAGTACCATCCAAATAAGTTCCCTGGATGCATTTCTGGGAATATCCCTTATCAAAAATGTCACTCCCCCTCCTCTCTTGCCTCCCTTCCTATCCTTCCTGTCGCATTTGTATCCTGGAACATTAAGCTGCCAGTTCTTCCCACCCCTGAGCCATGTTTCTGTAGTTGCTATGATATCCCAGTCCCATGTTCCTAACCATGCCCTGAGTTCATCTGCCTGCCCTGTTAGGCCCCTCGCATTAAAATAAATGCAGTTTATTAGTCCTACCTTGTCCCTGCCTGGCCTGACTGTTTGATTCGCTTCTGTTGTTAACTGTACCAGTCTCTGATTGATCTCTTTCCTCACTATCTCCCTGGGTCCCACTCCTCCACCTTACTAGTTTAAATCCTCCCAAGCAGCTCTAGCAAATTTCCCTGCCTGTATATTAGTCTCCTTCCAATTTAGGTGCAATCCGTCCTTCTTGTACAGGTCACCTCTTCCCCAGAAGAGATTCCAACAATCCAAAAATGTGAATCCTTCTCCCATACACCAGCTCCTCAGCCATGGATTCATCTGCTCTATCCTCCTATTCCTGCCCTCAGTAGCTCCTAGCACCAGGAGTAATCCAGATATTACTGTCAAGGACCTCCTTTTTAAATTCCTGCCTAACTCTTTAATCTCCTTCAGAATCTCAACCTTTTCCCTTCCTATGCCGCTGGTTCCAACGTGGACAATGACCTCTTGCTGGCCCCTCTTCCCACTTGAGAACATTCTGCACCCTCTCAGAGACATCCTTGATCCTGGCACCAGGGAAGCAACACACCATTCTGATTTTTCGCTGCTGGCCACAGAAACGTCTGTCTGTACTTTGGACTAGACAGTGCCCTAACACAGTTGATCTCTTAGGACCCAACGTACCCCTAATTGCATTAGAGCCAGTCTCAATACCAGAAACGTGGCTGTTTGTGCTACATTCCCCTGAGAATCCATTACCCCCTACATTTTCCATAATAGCATAACTTGTTTGAAATGGGTATAGCCACAGAAGACTCCTGCAATAACTGCCTACCTCTCTTACCTTTCCTGGAGTTAACCCATCCATGTGACTGTATCTGAGACTTTTCTGCCTTTCTATAGCTGCCAACCATTACATGCCGTTGCAGTTGCAAATTCCTCGTTGCCTCTAATTGTCTGTCCAACCGATCCATTCGAACTGATAGGATTCACAACTAACAGCATTTATTGCAGTTATAATCCACAGTAACCCATAAACTCTCCTTAACCTCCCACATTTGACAAGAAGCGCATATCACTCTACTAAAGGCCATTTTTGCTCCTTCACAACCTACAGACCCAGTAACACTTTAATAACACTTTATTTGTCCAAAAGACAAACTGCTCCAGGTTAAAACTATTCACTTATCTATTTCTGTGCTGTGACTTCGCCTAAACAGTTCCTCCAAGATCAGTTGTGAATTTCACTGTTTGTGATTTTCCCAGACGCATTCCGATGTTCAGCAAATTCAAACAGCAAAGGCAGTAACTGTGCAGGTTCACTGTGGTGTCAGTTTCTTTCTCTCTCTCTCCTGCACTGACCTCACCATGTGCTTCCTTTGTCTGTACCTCTTTTCAAACTGCTGTTGTTTTGACTTTTTTTTCCAAAGTTCCAAAACAATGTAACAGCATATGTAACAGCAATTGCTGCTCCTGGAATTAGAGGAAATCACCTCCAACACCTAAAATACCTCAAAAAAAAGGAGCAGCTGTTACAGCCAGAAACGTTTCCCATCCTCCAGAATCCTCTACCTTCAGTAAGTCAACTAATTAATTAATATCTATCACCCTACTTAACTATTCGCTATATTAGCGATGCTGACAGATACTTGAACAACCTTCTCCATTTTTGACATGTTGCCACAAAACTTCATGGGATCTTGAAATAATGTTGAGATCTCCAAGGACACTGCACACAGTCTTTATACCATTGTGCTGCCACGTCTGATGGGTGTGCCTTGCCAGTGGGACAAAACATATTTAAAGGTGGTTAGAGAAGAGTCTGGGCCATCAGTTATAAGATATCATTTGATGACTATGATTCTGTCAAGCTTGACTGTTCTGTGAGATAGTTCTCCCACAACGTTGTCACAACTCTCTCTCACACACACACACAAAACCAACATCAAAAAAGATTCCTGTGTCAGAAGAGCGTAAAGAACAGCATAGAGTCATAGTCATAGAGTCATAGAGATGTACAGCATGGAAACAGACCCGCCAGTCCAAACTGTGCGAGAAAAGATTATTTCGCCTCTCAAGTGCACCCCTTCCCTAGATCTGGAACATTCCAGCACAGGAATGTTCTGGAGAAATACTGTACGATTCTGAAAGTAGAGATGTGGCTCCTTACATTTCAGCTATAGCCTGCTGTCCTTTGCATTCTGCTTTCGCTCCTTGCACTTTTCCAACATTCTGCAACACTGGAACCCATTTCACCTTCTACCTATCCTTAATGGCTCCAATCTTGTTCCAAATGAGATTTTGATCCAAAAGCAAAATATTGACAAGGCTAGAAATTTAAAATTGAAACAAGAAATGCTGGAAATGCTCAGCAGGTTAAACAACATCTGTGGAGAGACAAACACAGACAGCACTTAGAAATTCATCCAGTTTCTGCACAAAAAGGATCACACTATCTCATGCTGGGATGCTGTTTGGTATGACTACATGTCCCCTTCTAATCTGATCTGATCTGTACCTTGTTAATTTTAACATACGTTTAACCATGTTAAATTGCCCTGTAGTGTGCAGGCTTGGTGGATTGGCCATGTTATATATGAGGTTACAGGGATTGGGCGAGATGCTTTTTTGGAGGGCTGCTGCAGACTTGATGGGCCAAATGGCCTCTACAGGAATTCTATGATTCCACAATGCTGATAGTCAGTCATTTTTCACTAAGATGTTTGCCTTGCCAACCTGTACCATCATTGCTGAATCCTTCACTGAGCAATTTTTCCCAGCTGGACTTCTCATCTACCGTATCATGCATGTGTTAGAAAGCAACATTAAGTGTGGCTTCAAACAGCAACTCCACGTGAGCATACCAACAGGTGCAAAGTGGCATTGAGGACTGCCCAGAGAACTGAAATGACAATTCACTTTGCTATCCATAGTCATCAGCTTCCTTTCAGGGAGATTGTTGCAGCACCCTTTAATTTTGCCTTGGCATGATGTAGGTGCCAGGAGCACTGCCTCCCCACCATATGTTTATTATTCCACTTCTCCTGCTATCCATTCCCTTGTGTGTTGGCTGGTCTTCAAAATGAGCAGCTTGTGCATGTATGTCGCATCCTTGCTGCATTGCTCGGTGCATCTTTTGAGGTATCACAAGATGGCAAACAGGCATCAGTGTAGCTTTATGAAAGGCCATATGCATTGTGGATCTACTGGTTTTGTAGCAATCGAAGGCAGATGATCATGATTCTCCATCTGGTGGACTCATGATTAATGGCTGCTCTGTGCTTCTCAGATACACAGAAGTAATACACCAGCTTCCATGTGTGTAACAGAGTTTTATTCTGTGATTAAATTGTCCATCCCTCATGGCTGTGGCAGCTTCCCTCAATTTGGTTTATTTCTCTAAGTGAACACGTACAGGCCTAAATAATCTTACACAGTGTCCAGTCACTCTTCAACAGACACAAAGCCTCTGATCTCCAGCATCTGCAGTCCTCACTTTCTCCCTCACAAATAATTAAACACCTCAGAATAGAACGGTCTGTTAGAAAATACAAACTTCAAGTCCAACCAGCAATTCCCTAACCTCCAAAACCTCCAAATAGAATTTCCTCCACTTTCAGTGTAGACCTTTCAAGATAAAAAGAAACTTGTTTATTTTATTTGAAGACAAAATGGTGAGATTCATTATTTGAGTCAGCTTTTTCAGAAACCAAATGTTCTCGTGTCACCCACCAGATCACTTCAATTCTTTACCTTCCTCACCAATTCACTATCCTTCTACTAAGCACCTCAATGTGATGTCCAATTTTTGCATTCAGTGCCCTTCACGATCTTGATCCCAATGCCCAATTCAGCACCCATCATTTGGTGTCACCACCCTGATGTTCGTTGGCACCACCTTCCCAACTCTCACCCACCAAGTCCCACATTATCACATTCAACTGCCACCTATCACTGTGACCCTTGCCTCTGCTGAAAAATATCCCCAGACCAATCTTCAAACATGAGTTGCCAGTGGTAGGGTCATTTGTTATGGACAAAATCTACATCACCCAGGCTAACTGGAGTCTGTGTACCTCTGACTGCAGCCTATGCCTCCTGGACCATCTAGAGCATTTCCATGCCCTTCTGTTCTTTATCCCCTTTGTTTCTCTTGTGGTTCCATGCTCATCAGCCACAAATTCTGTTTGCCAAATGTGCAATCCCCAGCCATTTAGTGAGAGGCTGCACCTGTCATCCGTTAGCCAACTGAGCTTAAAGCTGGCTTGGAGATACAGCTTGCCTTCTTCGGCTTACTTGGGCAAGTCGAATGTACTGGAAAACGTACAGTGAGTGTTATTTAAAGCCAGATCACTATAAAGTCAAAGGAGCGAGTACTAACCCTGAGGTCCTGAAAGAAATCTTCGAGGAGAAAGTGAGGACTGCAGATGCTGGAGATCAGAGCTGAAAATGTGTTGCTGGAAAAGCGCAGGTCAGGCAGCATCCAAGGAGCAGGAAAATCGATGTTTCGGGCATGAGCCTGAAGAAGGGCTCATGCCCGAAATGTCAACTCTCCTGCTCCTTGGATGCTGCCTGAACTGCTGCGCTTTTCCAGCAACACATTTTCAGTCCTGAAAGAAATGCCATGCTCCAGATACATGCCTGCTCGATGTGGTTCAATATCTGAAGCTTCATTGGGAAGGCAAACTTAATTCCACCATTTTGTGATTTTTAACACGATACTAATAATTGCATGATTTTGGAGGTGCTGCTGTTGGACTGGGGTGTACAAAGCTAAAAAAAATCACACATCAGGTTATAGTCCAACAGGTTTATTTGGAAGCACTAGCTTTTGGTGCGCTCCTCCTTCATCAGGTGGTTGTGGAGTACCTGACGAAGGAGCAGTGCTCCAAAGGCTAGTGTTTTCAAATAAACCTGTTGGACTATAACATGGTGTTGTGTAATTTTTAACTAATAATTGCAGGTAAGTCTCTGGACAACTACAGGTGAGAATGTCAACCCAGCACATGAGGGGTGAGAATTTAAACACTGAAGTTTATCGTAATGATAAGAATCTGAATTTTTGTCTTTTCCCCAATTAGGCTTACCAGTTCACTATTCTTCTCAGTTCCTCTGGGACCAGGAAATCCTATCCACCATGTAATCATTGTAGTTTTCATGGATGCCTAGCACGTGTTCTGTTATTGTTGGAGGACATCCATACTTGTTTCTATTAATGTCCATCAATCTATTCCATATTTTATGGAAAATGCTCAGTCTACTTTTCTCCCTCATTTTCTACAGAGCTTCACATTCCACATCTTTGATAAAAATTGCAAACAGAGTCATAGAATCATAGAGATGTACAGCATGGAAACAGACCCTTCGGTCCAACCTGTCCATGCTGACCAGATATCCCAACCCAATCTAGTCCCACCTTCCAGCACCCGGTCCATATCCCTCCAAACCCTTCCTATTTATATACTCATCCAAATGCCTCTTAAATGTTGCAATTGTACCAGCCTCCACCACATTCTTTGGCAGCTCATTCCATACACGTACCACCCTCTGTGTGAAAACGTTGTCCCTTAGGTCTCTTTTATATCTTTCCCCCCCTCACCCTAAGCCTATGCCCTCTAGTTCTGGATTCCCCGACCCCAGGGAAAAGACTTTGTCTATTTATCCTATCCATGCCCCTCATAATTTTGTAAACCTCTATAAGGTCACCCCTCAGCCTCCGATGCTCCAGGGAAAACAGCCCCAGCCTGTTCAGGCTCTCCCTATAGCTCAAATCCTCCAACCCTGGCAACATCCTACAAGGATCTTTTCTGAACCCTTTCAAGTTTCACAACATCTTTCCGATAGGAAGGAGACCAGAATTGCACACAATATTTCAACAGTGACCTAACCAATGTCCTGTACAGCTGCAACATGACCTCCCAACTCCTGTACTCAATACTCTGACCAATAAAGGAAAGCATACCAAATACCACCTTCACTGTCCTATCTATCTGCGACTCCACTTTCAAGGAACTATGAACCTGCACTCCAAGGTCTCTTTGTTCAGCAACACTCCCTAGGACCTTACCATTAAGTGTATAAGTCCTGCTAAGGTTTGCTTTCCCAAAATGCAGCACCTCGCATTCATCTGAATTAAACTTCATCTGCCACTTCTCAGCCCATTGGCCCATCTGGTCAAGATCCTGTTGTAATCTGAGGTAACCCTCTTCGCTGTCCACTACACTCCAATTTAGGTGTCATCTGCAAACTTACTAATTGTACCTCTTATTCTCGCATCCAAATCATTTATGTAAATGACAAAAAGTAAAGGACCCATCACCAATCCTTGTGGCACTCCACTGGTCACAGACCTCCAGTCTGAAAAACAACCCTCCACCACCACTCTCTGTCTTCTACCTTTGAGGCAGTTCTGTATCCAAATGGCTAGTTCTCCCTGTATTCCATGAGATCTAACCTTGCTAATCAGTCTCCCATGGGGAACTTTGGCGAATGCCTTACTGAAGTCCATATAGAATCTGTTAAGGTGGATACAACACTTAGCTTCCATCTCCAGATATTAAACAGCACTCACCTTAGATTTCGAAAGCCTGAAATATTTTGAACACTCATCTTCTCATTAGGGCTTCTAATTCTTTAAATAGTTCAGGGTACTCTGAAGTCTTCATGGTTAGGTTGGTATTTGGCTCCTACTTTCACTAGATACAAAAGAGCTTTTCATTTCTGGCAGGAGATTCTGATCACAGATGCTTCAGAAATATGGAATGTACATTCAATCCAACTATTGCGCAGTTTTGGGCCCCATATCTCAGGAAGGATGTACTGGCCTTGGAGCATGTTCAGAGAATGTTCACGAGAATGGTTCCAGGAATGAAAAGTTTAACTTAAGAGAAACATTTGAGGACTCTAGGCCTATACTTGGAGTTTGGAAGGGTGAGGGGGATCTAATTGAAACATAGAGAATACTTAATGGCCTGGACAGAGTAGCTGTTGGGAAGGGGTTTCCATTGGTAAGAGAAACTAGCATCCAAGGGCACAGCCTTAAAGTAAAGTAAAGGGAAGCTCTTTTAGAATGGAGATAAGAACAAACCTCTTCAGTCAGAGAGTGGTGAATTTCTGGAATTCACTGCCACTAAAGGCTGTGGAAACCAGATCATTGAGTATATTTAAGACTGAGATGGATAGGTTTTTGAGTATCAAGAGGATCAAGGGTTACAGGGAGAAAGCAGGAGTATGGGGTTGAGAAAATTATCAGCCAAGGTTGAATAGCGGAGCAGACCCGATCGGCTGCATGCCTTAATTACTGCTCCTATGTCTTATGATCTTATCCTAGTTGTGCAGATAGCTAGGCAGGGCAAACCAAACCCCACTTTCATGGCCTTGGTTGCCATATTCTATGAATGCCCAGCAGGACAGACAACCACTTTGACGGCTCATGGAAAAGGAGAAGAATGTAAAGTAAGAGTACAGTTAGGATGCAAGGTGGGTAGGATGCCAGAATGTCAAGTGTAGGGTGCCAGGGCACAAGATAGAAAGATTACCAGGTGGTGGAGAGGGACGTCAAGCCCTATGGACAGACAAGAGCCTCAGGCTGTGGTCTGGGGTTTAACGGGCTGGAGGAGGTGTAGTTGCTGGTGTGTGTTGCAAGCTGGAGGATTCCTTTAACAGTTACCCAGGAGTTAGTTTCCAACCTTTCTTGGGTGAATATTGACCCTAAATGAATAGCTGAAAACATTCATTGCAAATTCTGAAATTGTTATTAAGTGCAGTGTCATACAATAAAAGTTTAAACCAAGAAGTTACCCAGATTGGTCTTCAGTGCTGAAGCAGTCTACAACAAGTTGTCAAATTGCACAACTTCTAACTCAAAATTATCAAATCCCAAAATAACCATACAGGAGGGAACTTTGGAGATACACAACACAAATTGGCAAGATTGCAACACAGCAGTAAGCTTCCTGTCATTATTTCAAATACCTCTCCAACAGATGATAGAAGAAGCCTGATTCTTTACTTTGGTTCTTAAATAAGACTATGGGAGGAGCAAAATATTAACAGCTGACAATTAGCTTTTGAAAAGATGCTACATTGCAAACACACATATGCCTTTGTACTTTTTATGTAATCAATGTCACGCATAGCAGTGTCAGAATTTAGATCTCTGTAAGCTAACTATCGATTTCCTCTCACCAGCTATCTAATTTGTATTTTGCCGCAGTAAGAACCAGAACCATGTAAAATCAGTTAGACAACACAATACAAAACAATTCAGGACAGCACAGGAACAGGCCCTTTGGCCCACTATTCGTAATCTTTATTTAGACCGACTACTTATTGCCCATGTGTAGTTTCTATCCTTCTGTTCGCCTTCCATTTATATATCTATCAAGATGTGCCTTAAATTTTGCAAATGTGCCTGCTTTCATCCCCTCCATTTCAGGCACCCACCACCCTCTGTGAAAACTACCACCCCTCCCCCCCAACCTCTCCCCTAAACATTCCCCCCGTCACCTTGAACCTATTGTAGTGACCCTTGCACCCTGGGAAAAAGCCTCTGATTCTCCACCCGATCTGTGCTTCTCATACTTTTGTCAACCTCCAAGAGGTCGCCTTTACCTTCCGTCTTCCTAGTGATAATAATCACTGTTTATCCAACCTCTCCTCATAACTAAAACCCTCTTGACCAAGCAACATCCTGGTTAATCTTCTCTGCATGCTCTCCACAGCATCCACATACTTCTGGTAGTGTGGCGATCAGAACTGCATACAATATTCCAAATCTGATCTAATTAAAGTTGAATACAGCTGTAGCATAACTTGCCAACTTTTATATTCAATGCCTTGGCCAATGAAGGCAAACATGCTGAATGCCTTCTTGACCACCTCATCCACCCATGTTACTACTTTTAGGAATTTGTGGACCTGTATGCCTAGATCCTTAGAGTTCTGCCATTTATTGTATAATTTGCACCTGAATTTGATTTTCCAAAATGCATCACCTCGCATTTCTAAAATAATTTAAGATGGGAAGAAAACTATATCATGAATTAGAAAATTCACCTTCAAAACTTCATTCTGTAAACCAAATAAAGTGGTTTCAAGCTTGTGTCAAGCTGTTTCATCCAAACCATATGGATTCTGTCTTACATAAATCTGTGATTGAGAAATAAAGCTTAAGTCAGGAAGATAAAGGGAAATAATTGCAAGACAGTCTTCACTGTGATGTACAATATCCATCAACATATAAAAAACTATATTAGACTGAACAAAATTAGAATACTTCATTGGTCTTATACTGGACCTATTAAGACTGATTGATTGTATATTGGAATAGAAGTATTTAAATAACTATAAGGTTGTTTAAAGATTTTTTTTTCCCTCCCACAGCCACTGACATTGAGTCTATCTAGAATGTTTAACTATTATGAGCAATTTATTCAGAGATGGTTTTGGTAGTAGTAACAGCTTTTGTCTTTTGTCCTTAATTGACCCCATGGCAGTTCCTGCTACTCATGTACAATTTATATGCCTATTGAATACATTGGATTTCCATTCTTGTTGATTGTCAGATGTTTGTCATATTGTCTTTTTGTCTCTCAAATAATTTTTACTATCTGAACTCTGAACTTTCCAGAGCGAATATTATTTTTCACAATCATCTTAACACCTGTGGTACACATTTCTTTCTGTTTCATCACATTCTCTATCACTTTTGCCATCCAATGAGTTTTGAGGACGGTTGCCTTACTTTTCCCTCCTTGTTGGAAATTACTTTGAATGTGCTCAAGCCTTCACTACGCTAAGTGCAGTCCGCTGTGCTATCACAGTTTTAGTTGTCAATCATTCATCTTGATTTATCCAGGCACAAGTCCACTATCAATCAAATGAAATTGGTCATCCCCAATTATTATTTTTAGTCTAGATTATTCCTTCTCTTCCCATAGCTAATCTAAATGTTATGCTGTTATAGTCTCTAAATGGTCCTCTACTAATATTTGCTGCTACACTTCATTCCCAAGAACTTGATCAAGGAATGCCTCTTTCCTCAATGGGTCAGAAATGTATTGACTAAGAAGGTTCTCGTGAACACACATGAAAACTCTTCTCCATCTCTTCCCTACTGACTTTTGCTGTCCCAGATTAAATGTGGATATCTAAATTCTCCTACTATAACAATGCTATAATTTTTATGCCTCTCTATAATTTCCCAGGAGATCTGCTCCTCTATCATTTTTCTATAAAACTTTCTTTATCAAAAGTCCTGTTCCACATTGGGTCTTATTTCAGGCTCACCTCCAAAACTAAAGTATCCATTGTGTATTTATGAGAAACAACAAAAGTTCCAAGTGATATCATAAATGCTTATTTATAAAAATATCAGAAATGTACAGAACTTAAACATTGCTGAAAGGACATTAGAAGTATAAGTTTTCACCTTGCATCTATCAGAACTAAGGCACAAGAAACATCCTTTAAAAACAGGGGCACCATTTTATACAGAATGAGAAGAGGTTGTTGATTGGTACATACATTGTGACTTTTTCAAGAAAGGATTCATAGAGACAGGCATGGCAACACCGTAGCTAATCAGAATCAAGCTGCTTGATGTGAGAATTAAGATTGACAGTCAACTGTTCTGGCTGTGTCTCCATGCCAATGATGGCTCGACCAATCAGCAGCTTCCTTCATGCTGTATAAAGTGCGATAACCTTTGTTTAAATTTGTTTCTTGTATCCAAATTCTGATGATGACTGTAAGATGAAAAGTTTAGACTTCTACTCTCCTTTTAGCAATGCTTAAATAACAGTCTTTTATCAGTTAAAAAAATTGAAGCGACACGATCCACCTTTGACCGTGCTTCATTCCATGAATAATTATTGCAGATTATAATACATGGAATATTTTAGGACTGGCGCGTCCTTGTTTAATTTAGTTTCAGAACACACTTGCAAATGTCATAATGATGAATCTTACGTTGGTAACTAGCAACATAATGGAATGTATGGATGAGTCAAAGCAAAAATGCTGTGTATGGCCAAAAAGCAACTGGCTGCTATGATATTGTGGATTTCATTATTTGTACTTAATTTTGTGATTTGGACCTTTCTGACAGGCACCTAGAGCAGAGTTTAATGTCAGGGTGGGAAACAAAAGTTCAGGCGAAACATAATAAACCCCAAGTTTCATGTATGTGGTCACATAATTGATGTTATAATGAGTATGATAGCTACTTAATAGATGGTGGGGAGGCAGAAAGTGGGATAAATCACTCTGCTCCCAATTTAAACATACAATGGAGTCAATTGCTATTTGATTGATGCAAGTAGACAATGAAATCGCATGGAAAACTTCATTCAGTAATGTCTCAGGAGAGGCAGAGGACCTGGATCTTAGAGAGAGCAGCCACTCAGACATGGAGATGCCAACACCCTGAAGGTGAGGAAGGAAATCCTCTTCCAGAATGCTGGTGCAGAATGTTCCATACACAGATCGGTTTGTCCTGCTTAGATAGATCAGCCCACACAAAAGGTCACAATATAGTGGCTTTAATGTGAAAACATAAAATATGATGCAGCTCACAGAAAAAATAACACCACTGAGATGAAACAAAAATATAGACATGCAAAACAGAACCTCAGTTTCCAGTTACTAGAGAATTAAAACCCACAGTGTAGCATAGATGTATTGGTGCCTGATGACTAAAATTGAAAACTGATTATGACCAGGACTCCTGAAATCCATTAGTATAGTAAGATTTTTTTGACTGGTAAGGAAATGATGGGCTGAATGGCTTCCTTCTGCACCAATAAACATCTATGAGTCTGAATAAAACTACTTTCAATTGATGAATGTGCTGGCTGATCCCAGGGAGTTCTCTGTAACACTCTTAATGCCCCTATAATTTTCAACATTACCTGGATTGCTTCCTGATCCTAGAAGACACAGTTCCTCATGGAGCAGCTGGCATATATGAGTTACACTAAGCTACATCTCAGACAGCTGAATGTACCTATCCTGTCTGTGGGTTATATGATTGTGCATCAATGTTTGTGGTCGCACATACCACTGGTTGGCAGCATTCCATGCTGTTTGACCCTCTGTTATCAGTCCCCATTGCTGTTGCGGCCTCTGCTCTGCATGACCCTGAGACCTCTTTTGCTGGTTCCTGTACAGCTGCTATATTGTTCTCAGAATTGCTGGTTCACTTGCCCCATTATCATGTTTGACTGAGATCAGAGAGGAATTCATTTGATCAGCGTATTCTTTGAGGCCCTCCGACCCATCTTGTGCTGCCGAACAAATGGGGATCCTTTTAACTACCACTGGGAAAAGTCTGATCTCTGCTCACTCCATCATGATCAATTCAATCCAGGGGTGTTTACTGAGGTAACTTGTTGATGTTGCCATATTAGTGGAGACTGGAGCATTGACACTAGGACGAGAAGCCATGACAATGCAGAATGTTATAAGTATTAAGCTTCCTTTCATCATCTTTGAGCTACAATAAGGCAGGTAAATTTCAGGTACATTTCACACTCTCTCTTATCAGCTATGACTAGTCCTTGAATTTTCCAACCAAAATCGTTCATTTCCACAGGCCCCCACCACTCCCCAACAACATTCATACTGACATCCATCATCCTCTGCACCCCCTCCACTGTCCTTTACCATCAATTTAAACTCAAGGACTCTACTGTTGGCAGCACTGACTCTACCCCTTTATCCAACCATCCCATGCTTAGAGATCCCGAACCATTCGCAGTACCCCACCACCCAAGATCCAAGTTTCTTCCTTGCCATTGCCTGCATTCTTGACTTCTCTGCCCACCTCCCTCTTTGCTGTGAGATTAATGCTTCCCTTGGCCAGTCTCCCTTCTCCTTAGACAGCCTTCACCCAATCTCAATCATTGCATCATTGAGCAATGCTCCCCTTGGAGGGTAGAGCAGTGGTCAATCACTCCATCTCCAGCAGGGTCTGCTCATGCAGTGGAATCTGAGGGCAGGTATAAGCTGCTGGCAGATAACTGAATTGGAAAGGGGAACTTAGTTTTGGTAACATTGCTTTTTATTTCACATGCAAATGTATGGGTAATGTGGTTCTGGGTTGGGAAAGAGGTCACAGCTCAGAAAATAACTCTCTTTATGGCTGTTATGTGTTTGTCACTCAGCTGATGTGGTATATTCACTATGCTGGTGCACATGCTCTGACCAGTGTCATGGTGGTGCAGACAATAGGGTTGCTGAAGGTTTGGCTCCACAATTTAGACTGGTTGGAGGTGCCCTCCAGTATAGTCCAGACACAGTATGCGCAGCATTCTGGCATGTTCAAATTTGTAAAATTGGAATGAGGAATGAGATGATTTGATAGATTCTGAGGAGCTGGGGGAATGGGAGAATTTGTTTGAGGAGAGGGATGAGGACATTGAATTGGAAGTAACTCTCCTTATATGTGGCAGAGAACAGCTGCATTGGGTGCTACAAGCCTAACAGGATCTGCTTGATACCCAGCTCAGGTAGATGCCAGCCAAATGTAGAAAACCATTCGGTACTGTTCAGCTGGTCATGAAACCAATATATCATTGTGTTGTGGGAGCAAACTGTGGCCTTCACTCATTTGTTTGTGTTCATTTTTAGTGGGATTTAAATAAAAGCTAATGATTGGAGTTGTCTGATTATTTATATGCAATGGACAATAACAAGACACAGGTGTACTGTAGGGATTGGGAACAGGGTATCAGTGACTTAGAGTGTTTAGATGGGATATAGCAAAGTACAACTAAACTATGTGGTCTAGTGGTCACATTAGGCTGAGAGAATGGGGTCAACCATACTGGCTATGTGTTATAAAAGGCATGGTTTTGTGGTTGTTGTACCATGAGGGGTTGACACCAGATTGCCAAACGTTGCCTGGATACACAGCAACGTTTTTAAAAATGGCATGGATGCAAGTGATGTCGCTCCTTTAGTCATTATCTGTTGAGTGGTGAGTTGTTTCAGGAATGGTTTGTGGTAAAGTGGGATAGATTTAGATGTTGGGTATACCATGGGGTAGTGTAGGTAGTGACTGAGGTGCTTTGGGTATGATACAGTCAAATCTAGCTGGGCCTGATAGCAAAAAAACCATCTAAAAAAATTATTGGAACTCAAACTTCGTCAAACACATGAATAATTCAGTTCCAATGTCTGAAATATGTGTATGAATGAACAACCTTTTGGTATTTATGCAGAAATGCTCTCTAATGCAGAAGGAGACTTCATTTATGGGAATCTTGATTCATATTGAAAGCTGAACCTTCACAGTTTATTTGCTTGTCCCAGGTTTCTGTGCTGTAGTGCGTGATATTTGTGCACTTGATAAATTTGACTGCCATACTATATGGACTATAGTTCACATAATTTTTAAAATAGAACATGAAAAAGTTGTTTGAATTGTACAATGCTGTGCCATTTGCTGAAAAGAATAAGCATTAATACTGGATCTTACATTCCACGATAATATATCAAATTAAACAATCCAATCCCATTTCTAGTTCACCACCTGTGTAAAGTAATATTGAACTGAAATCCATAGTTGGCACAGAATCTAGTATACTGACAGGTACAGCAACAGTGTTTATTCTTTCCACAAATGGCAAACATTCATTCACTCCATTCATTTGTGTTCTGCCCAAAGGCAGGTCATTGGCTTGTTCTCGGCTAGGTCCTGAGCTGTTTCCCTTGGCAATGTTTGTCAGTGATGGTTAAGTGGCCAACAGGTCTATGAAATTCATGTTTCTAATTTGTTTTGGAATGTTGCGCTTTTCTTTTCCCTCTGCAGCACATTTACAACTACTACCATGTTTTAATACAAAATAAAAATAGAAGATTTTTTTAAAAATGCAATCACTTGGTTATTGAAAACACAAGGAAAATGCTTTCTCACAGCAGAGAGGAAATGACTTTCATTATAAATGTTTCTTATTAAATTTTGGAAATTAAACTTTGATGTGAAAGATATTAAACATTTATCCTTTTGTTTTCTCATAAGTTTGAACAATTGATTTAAAGAGATAATGAGCAAAACACTGCAGCTGCTGCACAATAGCAATATTAACCAATTGCTGGGATAATACTGTACCAATAAACATGTTGTAGCATGTCAATATTTTACTGATGCAAAACTTCAGTTGATGGCTTTCTAAATTAAAATTAAGTGGTGAATTCAAGCTAAAACTAGCCAATTAAAGTAAATTATTATGACTGTCACTCTAAGCAGCTAATGGATTCTTTCCTGAAGAAGGGCTTATGCCCGAAATGTCGATTCTCCTGCTCCTTGAATGCTGCCTGACCTGCTGCGCTTTTCCAGCAACACATTTTTCAGCTCTGATCTCCAGCATCTGCAGTCCTTACTTTCTCCAAGATTCTACATGGTAGACTAGTTGGTAAAGTTAGGTCACAGGAGATTCAGGGTGAGCTTGACAATTGGGTACATAATTGGTTTAATGGCAGGAGACAGAGAGTAATAGTGGAGAGTTCCTTTTCAGATTGGAGGGCTGTGACCAGTGATGTTCCACAGGGATCAGTTCTAGGATCTCTCTTGTTTGTCAATTATATAAGTGATTTGGATGAAAATATAGAAGGCATGGTTAGTATGTTTGTTGACGACAACAAAACTGGTGGCCCAGTAGACAATGAAAAAGGTTTTCTCGGATTAGAAAGGGATCTTGGTCAAATGGGTCAATGGGCTGAAAAATAGCAGATGGACTTCACTATTAATAAATGTGAGGTACAGGTCATTCTGCAATAATGTGACAATTGTGTTCTTCTGTGACCTCCCGCTATAGAAAATCACGCTATGGAAACCCTTCATAGAAAATTGTGTTGTAGAAGATCATTAATGGAAAACCACTATACCCGTTCAGTAGAAAGTTCGCGTTATCCAATGTCCACAGTTTGTCAATCACATTGTAACCACATCGCGCTGACGAAATGTGTATTATTGCAGAACAGCCTGTGTTGCATTTTGGTACGACAAACAAGGGTGGGGCTTATCCAATTAATGGTAGGGCCTTGGGTAGTGTTGTGGAACAGAGGGTGCAGATATATAACTCTTTGAAGTTTGCATCACACATAGACAGGATGGTTAAAAAAGCATTTGGTACATTTACCTTCATTGCTCAGATCTTTGATTATATGAGTTGGGAAGTTACGGTGAGATTTTACAGGACATTGTTCCACAGGAAGCCTCACCAATGTGCCAGTTCCCGTTACCCAGTTTTAGGAAGGATATTATCAAGCTGGAGAAGGTTCAAAAGAGATTTACCAGGATGTTGCCCGATATGGAAGGTTTGAGTTATAAAGGAAGGCTGGAAAAACTGGGACCTTTTTCACTGGAGCATAGGATGTTGAGAGTCAGATGTACAGCATGGAAACAGACTCTTCAGTCCAACTCATCCATGACGAACAGATATCCCAACCCAATCTAGTCCCACCTGCCAGCACCTGGCCCATATCCCTCCAAGCACTTCCTATTCATATACCCATCCTGTTGCCTTTTAAATGTTGCAATTGTACTAGCCTCCACCACTTCCTCTGGCAGCTCATTCCATACACATACCACTCTAGAGTGAGAACATTGCCCCATAGGTCTCTTTTATATCTTTCCCCTCTCACCCTAAACCTATGCATTCTAGTTCTGGACTCCCCCACCCCAGGGAAAAAATTTGCCTACTTATCCTACCCATGCCCCTCAGATTTTATAAACCTCTATAAGGTCACCCCTCAGCCTCTGACGCCCCAGGGAAAACAGACCCAGCCTATTCAGCCTCTCCCTATAGCTCACATCCTCCAACCCTGGCAACATCCTTGTAAGTATTTTCTGAACCCTTTCAAGTTTCACAACATCTTTCCGATAGGAAGGAGACCAGAATTGCACGCAATATTTCAACAGTGGCCTAACCAATGTCCTGTACAGCCGCAACATGACCTCCCAATTTCTGTACTCAGTACTCTGACCAATAAAGGTAGCATACCAAACGCCTTCTTCACTATCCTATCTTCCTGCAACTCCACTTTCAAGGAGCTATGAATCTGCACTCCAAGGTCTCTTTGTTCAGCAACTGTCCCTAGGACCTTTCCATTAAGTATATAGGTCCTGCTAAGACTTGCTTTCCCAAAATGCAGCACCTCACATTTATCTAAATTAAACTCCATCTGCCACTTCTCAGCCCATTCGTCCATCTGATCAAATCCCATTGTAATCTGAGGTAACATTCTTCGCTGTCCACTACACCTCCAATTTTGATGTCATCTGCAAACTTACTAACTGTACCTCTTAAGCTCACATCCAAATCATTTATGTAAATGATGAAAAGTAGTGGACCCAGCACCGATCCTTGTGGCACTCCACTGGTCACAGGCCTCCAGTCTGAAAAACAACCCTCCATCATCACCCTGTCTTCTACCTTTGAGCCAGTTCTGTATCCAAATGGCGAGCTCTCCCTGTATTTCATGAGATCTAACCTTGTCAAACGCTTCACTGAAGTCCATATAGATCACATCTACCACTCTGCCCTCATCACTCCTCTTTGTCACTTCTTCAAAAACCTCAATTAAGTTTGGGAGACATGATTTCTCATGCATAAAGCCATGTTGACTATCCCTAATCAGTCCTTCCCTTTCCAAAAACATGTACATCCTGTCCCTCAGGATTCCCTCCAACAGCTTGCCCACCACCGACGTCAGGCTCACTGGTCTGTAGTTCCCTGGCTTGTCCTTACCACCCTTCTTGAACAGTGGCACCACGTTAACCAAGCTCCAGTCTCCAGGCACCTCACCTGTGACTATCAATGAAACAAATATCTCAGTAAGAGGCCCAGCAATCACTTTCCTACCTTCCCACAGAGTTCTAGGGTACACCTGATCAGGTTCTGGGGATTTATCCACTTTTGTGCGTTTCAAGACATCCAACACTTCCTCCTCTGTAATATGGCTATTTTTCAAGAAGTCACCATCTATTTCCCTACATTTTATATCTTCCATGTGCTTTTCCACAGTAAATACTGATGTAAAATACTTGTTTAGTATCTGCCCCATCTCCGGCGGCTCCACACAAAAGCCACTTTGTTGATCTTTGAGGGGCCCTATTCTCTCCCTAGTTACCCTTTTGTCCTTAATGTATTTGTAAAAACCCTTTGGATTCTCCTTAATTCCGTTTGCCAAAGCCTTCTCATGTCCCCTTTTTGCCCTATTTCCCTCTTCAGTATACCCCTACTGTCTTTATACTCTAAGGATTCACTCGATCTATCCTGTCTATACCTGACATATGCTTCCTTCTTTTTCTGAACCAAACCCTCAAATTTCTTTAGTCATCCACCATTCCCTATACCTACTAGCCTTTCCCTCCACCCTAATAGGAATATACTTTCTCTGGACTTTCATTATCTCATTTCTGAAGACTTCCCATTTTCCAACTGTCCCTTTACCAGCGAACATCTGCGCCCAATCAGCTTTTGAAAGTTCTTGTCTAATACCGGTAAAATTGGCCTTCCTCCAATTTAGAACTTCAACTTTTAGATTTGGTCTATCCTTTTTCATCACTATTTTAAAAGGGCGACCTGATAAAAAATGTATAAAATAATTAGAGATACAGTTCGAGTTAATGGTAGTTATCTTTTCCCTAGGATTTCAAGACTAGGGGGCACATTTATAAGGTGAAAGGAGAGACATTTAAAAAAGATATGAGAGATTTTTTTTTTACACAGAGGGTTGTTCGCATGTGGAATGTACTTTCTGGGAAGTGGAGGATGTGGGTACAATTACATCTAGAAAACATTTGGATAGATACTAAAATAGGAAAGGAGCAGGCAGGTGTGACTAGCTTAGTTTGAGATTATGTTCAGCATGGATTGGTTTGACCGAAGGATCTGTTTCCATGCTGTAGGACTCTATGACGTGCACAATAAACACACCATGCAGCAATATGATAAAAACTCTGATGGACTGTTTTTACCAATATGTTGATGGAAAGATAAATATTGGCAGCATAACCAGGGATAGCTCTCCTGCCCTGCTTCAAAATAGCACCATCGGATTGCTTCAAGAATGGACAGGGCTTTTGATTAAGGTCCCCGAATGAAGGAGGGTACGGTCTGGGGCAACACATGCTCAATGTTACACACCAGTGCCAGCTTGAATTTTATGCTCAGGCTTTGTAGTTATGTTGAATTTAATCCCTCCATAGCAGTTGGCAGAATTTAAATTTAATCAATAAATTTGGAATATGAAGCATGTTTTAAACTAACACTGATTTTCGTGAAGATTTATAGCTCCGGTTGTGGTTGAGTTTGTTGGTTTGCCCGCTGAGTTAATGCATTATCATGCAGATGTTTCATCACCATGCTTGGTAACATCAGTGCAACTTCTGTGAAGCGTTGTTCTACTCCACTTGATATTTATTTGACTTGGTCTGTTAAAGTAGGTGCTGTCATTTCTGTTTTTTCTCTGCAGTAACTTCCATATGGGATCTCTTTCTACATGCATGTTGATGGCATTCTGGGTTGAAAGCTAGGCCTCTAGGAATGTCTCTGCTTCGCTTGTCCTAGGATGGTTACATTGTCCCAGTCAAATTGTTGGCCCTCCTTATCTGTGTGTACTTAGAGGTGATCATGCTGTTCGCTGCTAGTTGGTGCTCATATGTCTGGATTACTAATTTTCTTCAGGTCTGTCCAATGTAGTGTTTATGACAGTCGTTACATGGGATTTCGTATATTACGTTGGTCCTGCATGTTGTGGATCACACAGGACTAACGTAATATGCAAAATCCCATGTAATGACTGTCATAAACACTACATTGTACAGACCTGAAGAAAACTAGCAATCCAGATACATGGACACAAACTAGCAGCAAAACTGCACAACCAACTCTCCCTCATCTCAATACACACAAATAAGAAGGGCCATCAATTTGACTGGGACAACAGAACCATCCTCAGACAAGTTAATCAGAGACATGTTTGGGAAATCCTAAAGGCCTGGTTTTCAACCTGGAAGGTCATCAACAAGCATGTAGAAATAGACCCCAAAAAGATCTGCAGAGAAAAACCAGGAATGTCAAGACCCACCTGAAAAGACGAGATCGCATAAATATCAAGTTGATTAGAACAACAATGTTTCCCAGAAGTTGCACTGATGATGTTACCTTGCTCGGTGATGAAACTTCTGCATGACAACCCACCAGTTCAGCAGGCAAACCAACAACCGCGCTACCGTTGATTGTTGTGAAAAGAAAAAAACAACCAGTTCATTAACTTCTTTAAGGGAAGGAAATCTGCAACTCTACCAGATCTGGCCTACCTGTGACTCAAGATCCACAGTAATAGGGCTAGCTCTTAACTGCCCTCTGCTATGATCTAGCATGTCACTTCGTTCAAGGACAATGAGGGATGGCCAATAAATGTTGTTCCTTGAGCACTACCAGCAGTAGTGTGGGGAATATTAAAAAAACAAGAAAAAGAAAAGAAAAAAAACTAAATGTTGTTTTTGGCAGTGATGTCCACTACCATTAAAGAATAAAGAAAGAAAAGCCTTCAGACTGAAAGGTAAAAATATTATCACTAAAATCATACCAGTTAGGTTTGAATCTGAAACGGTGCATCGTTTTGGCAGAAATCTGCTATATATTCGATGAAGAACAGCCAGGAAATGACTGTAGTCTACATGTTGGGAACCTCCCAGAACAAACTATGTTCCTTCTAGGGTACAGTGCTGGCCTGCAGGAAATGGTTAGCCTCTGCCAGAATAAGTCAAAGCTTCCTATCATTGATGTTACAAAGGCGCTCGTAAAAGAATGGAGCTTCTCTTTCACAAGGCCTCATAAGGCCACTCTTGGCAATGTCACTGGGGACTTCCAAGCTGTCAATGACCTGTTTGTGTAAGTCTCATCCTGACACTCAACTTCAGTGAGCTCAAAGAGATGATTCTGTGGTAAGCTTCATCTTAGTACAACTGCTGGGAGCAGGCTGTGACTAATGTTCAGAAGCCAACTGTTAACTACCAAAGAATAACATGTGGCAGTGCCATTACAGGAAGGATCTAATTGCATTAGAGAGCAAACAGAGACGATTTATGAGGTTGCTGCTAGTTCTGTACAATTGTAGATCTAAGGAACCTCATTGAATTGAAGCAGAGAGAGGCTGGTGTTGCATTCCTTTGAACAGAAAAAAGGCTGAGACGAGATTTAATTGAGGTATACAAAGCCGTGGGGGCACAGCTAGAGTGAATCAAAGGAACAATTCTGCAGAAAGGTCAGTGGTTAGGGGGCATTGATGTCACATGATTGGTAAAAGGACCAGAGGAAAAACAGAAGCAGGTGGGGGTCTAGAACTCCTGCCTGAAAGGTTGAAAAGGTAGAAACCCTCAGTTTATATTTTAGAAAGTGTCCAGATGTGCACCAAAAGTATTCTAACCTCCAGAGATATGAATCAATTGTGGGAAAATGCATACAGGCAGGATGATTCATCCCTTGTGTTACGGATCAGACAAAACCTCCCCCAAACCCCAAAACCCCTCATAATATATGAAGAGGATAGATGCAATCTCAACTTTTTCTTCTCTTAAAGGCGAGCACCAGGTTTTGCAATCTGGTGCAATTCGAATGGCCAAGCTGTGAGCCTTGAAACAAACCACACTTCATTCATACATTATAGTTAAAATACAACAAACGAAAGAAGAAATTGGAATAATTAACTCTATTGGAAAACTTAATAGAATAATAAATTATTTAACTACCAAACAGTAACTTTCCCAATGAAGTAACATCCCATAAATATACCTTTGGCAAAGGCAAAGTCTGTAAAATAGATTGTCCCACAGGCAATTTTCCAGTCCGGACATGTAGTGCAACTTTCAAACCCAACTTCAATAGATCAGCAACTACTACAGAAAAACCAAAACTAAAAGTCGTGTCTCTGGGGGAGCTTGACACCACCCATTCAGACTGCTTCTATTGAATAAATTAGATTACCTACAGTGTGGAAACAGGCCATTCGGCCTAACAAGTCCACACCGACCCTCCGAAGAGTAACCTACCCAATCTGACTAACACACCTAACACTATGGGCAATTTTTAAATGTTTTTTAGCATGGCCAATTCACCTGACCTGCACATCTTTGGACTGTGGGAGGAAACCAGAGCAAACCCATGCAGACACAGGGAGAATGTGTAAGGTCCACACAGACAGTCACCCAAGGCTGGAATCAAACCTGGGACCCTGGTGCTGTGAGGCAGCAGAACTAACCACTGAGCCACCGTGCTGCCCAAATTACTCCAACGGTTTTTTAAAAAAAAGGCCTTACAAGCGGTTTACATCATTGGATTCAAATAGACAGGTCATTCACCTCTATCCTAAAACCCCTCTTCAATAAAAAAAGGACAAAACATACCTCTTAAAGCCAAAGAATCATCACACCTACCCTTAAAAAAACCCATCAATATACAAAGATTTTTAAAAACCTTCATTTTTAAAAACCTTTAGCCTTAGGCTATCTTTGCACAAAAATACATATACATTACATTGACGCTGAGCATGCAAAAAGTCCATTTCAGTTTGTTTTTATCCTGTCACCAAAGGCCTCTGTCTTCCTTCATCAAAGTTGTGACAATGTTCAGTGATTAACACTGCTGCCTCACAGCACCAGGGACCCGGGTTCGATTCCAGCCTCGGGCAACTGTCTGTGTGGAGTTTGCACATTCTCCCCGTGTCTGCGTGGGTTTCCTCCGGGTGCTCCGGTTTCCTCCCACAAGTCCAAAGATGTGCAGGTCAGGTGAATTGGCCATGCTAAATTGCCCATAGTGTTAGATGCATTAGCCAGAGGGAAATGGGACTGGGTGGGTAACCCTTCGGAGGGTCGGTGTGGACTTGTTGGGCTGAAGGGCCTGTTTCCACACTTTAGGGAATCTCTAAAAAAAAATTCTCTCTTAAGGCCATGAGTATCATTTTCAAATTGCACAGCTATAATAATAAGCTCCATCTAAACAGTCTGGTATTTTTATCTTTTCCCAATATCTTTAAGGGGTTATGATCAGTATATACAAATTGTTTCAGTCACATTACTGGCAATATAAATGTTGAAATGGTGCAATGTCAACACCAAGCTTAATGTCTCGTTCTCAATTTGGAATATTTCTGTTGATGATTGGATATTTTTTCCAATAAATTGAACAATAAGTCTTTCCATATTCTCATCATCTACTTGACCTACCTCACTCGTTTTGATAGCCGCTTTGAATGGCTTTGCATAATTAGGTGTAGTTAACACTGGGAGAGTGGTTAACATAGCTTTCAAGCTGTCAAATGCCTTCTGACATTTTCCACCTATTGAAAGTTTCTGCACTTCTTCAACAAGTCATTCAGTGGAGCAACCACAGCACTAAAATATGGTATGAACTTTCAGTAAAAAACATTTAGTCCCAGGAATTGTCGTACTTCCCTCTGCTTCAATGGTACGGGAGGCTCCCCAATAACCTTTGATTTCACATGCAGTGGGGCCATTTGTCCCTTTCTAATGACAGGGCCAGGAACATGACTTGGGCTATTACAAACTCACTTTAGCCAGATTGATCAAGCCTGCCGCCCAAAGTCGATCAAATAATCCTGATAGGTGCTTCAAATGTTCCATTCAAGTGTGACTAAAAATCACCAGATCCTCGATATACATCATATAATTGGGTAATCCCGAATTGACTTTATTGGTTGGTCTTTGAAATGTTGCTGGTGTATTTTTCATACTAAATGGCATGACCTTATATTGGTACAGTCTATTTGGTGTCATGATAGACAAAATGTTCTTCTCTCTTTGGATAAAGGTATCTACCAGTATCCTCTAAATCTGTCCAACCTTGAAATAGAAGTTGCTTTTCCCATCCTCTCCATTCAGTCTTCTAAACATGGAGTAGAATATGAATCAGATTTTATAACTGCACTGATTTTGCAATAGTCCATACATAATCATTGGATACCATCTGGTTTTGGCACCATTACTATGAGTGAGTTCCATTTGCTGCAACTCACGTCAATTATATTGTCTTTGAGCATGTGTTCAAACTATTTTTAATCTGTGCCAATTTATAGGGTTAAGTTAATGAGGATGCTGCTTAATTTGAATAGCATTTCTTATCACTAAATTATGCAAAATTAAATTGGTAATTCTCACCTTATTCCCACATATCTCCCCATGTGATTGTAACAACTCTTTCAGATCATTGATATTCCTCTGGAAGGTAATTCAGTAACTTATCCAAATTTTTGACAACTCCCTCATTGTCCAAATTAATTAGGGGAATGTCCAATTCAGAATCTTCTTCATTTTGCATTGTAACCAGTTAAATATTCTACTTTTGCTTTCCTTCTCAATCAAAATACCTTTTGAACATTTTCACATGACAAACCCTGAGATTTCTTTCTAACTACAACTTTAGCTCCACTAGCAAAATTGCAAATGTTTGATATCTTGTTTTGTTTCCTGTTTCATCACAGGATGTGCGACTTTCAAATGCTGACCATCCAACTCTCCCACTCTTTTTAATCTTTCGTTAAAATTTGACACATAGTCTAAGGGCGCTGTTTCTGAACCCTCATTCACCAATTTTTCCTTAATTTCATTGGTTCTTTCACATCAAGCCCAAACACTAAGCCAAATGGACTGAGTTTAGTTGATTCATTCAGTGCATCCCTAACTGCAAAAGTACAAATGGAATTCCTTTATCCCAATCCTCTGGATAGTCTTGACTATAAGCCCTAGGCAATTCTAATGCGAGCTATACAGAACTTCTTTGAATAATTCTTTGAATAATTTTGATGTAAAATTTGATGTCAGCTTTTGATCCAATCGTATCTTTGTGGGTAGTCCATATATTGTTTAAACAAAGTATCTCTTCTGCTATCCTTTTTGCCATGATACAGCCTACAGAATGGCCTCCTGAAATCTAGTAGGCGATTTCTCCTGAAATCCATTATAGTCAACAAATACTGATTCCCACTATTTGTTTTAGGGAGGTGTCCTACACAATCAATTAAGGCTCTTGTAAAAGTTCCTGAAATGTGGGAATGTGTATTAAGCGTCCTGGTTTTAGTGCTGCCTGAGGTTTTCCAATTACCTGACATGTATGACACATCTGCCAATAGTCAACCACATCCTTATGCATTCAAAGCCAATAATTATGTTATTGACTTAAGTTTTCCTCCCAGATGACCTCCTACTGATAAATTCACGTTCTACCCAGAGCACTTCCTTTCTACAACCCACAATTTAATACAATTTGATTAACTTCTGCCTATTTGTCATCTGCCTGAATATGTAACAGTCTCCATTTCCTCATCAAGACATCATTTTATAGGATAGTAACATTCTGGGATACACTCAGATTCGTTTTCTGTGCGCACTTTTTGACACAACTGTTTTAGTTTTTTTAATCTTTCTGCTGTAATGCAGCTGATTTTTCTGAAGTAAAGACATCCACTTTATCCACCACCTATTTTTGTTTTATTTAACAAACTCGATCAAACATAGTTTCTGATAATTGAACTTCAACTTCATTATCCTTATTCTTTGATTTCTCCTCCTGTCTTCCACCTATGGCTTTGTGACCTTGATCCCACACAGACAAAGTCCCAGGATATACATCCTGTAACACCTCAGTTGCCTGATTTTCCACTGGCTTTTCAACCACAGTTGGCATCACTCTCAATGATCCACCTTTATCATTATCATGGATAAACTGTATTTCCAGAACCAAGAATTTCTCCATTACTCCTACAACCATTTTACAACTTTTCACTGGACTCTCCAACCTCACGTTTTTTAATAGAATACTGCTCTTCTCATCATATTACCATCTTTTCTATAATGCTCCTTCTGAACTACATATGTCCTCATCTCTTACCATCAAACAGTGATTTGCTGCAGTATTTCTTGAAATCTAGATTTCTTTATTTACTCCTCCTGACATACATGAGTAACCCTTATCCTCGCAAGTAAATTCTTGAAAGAGAATCAGGCACTTTCCTTTCAACCAATCCTTGATCAGGTTGTACACTTTCTTGCAGAATTTTAGCTTCCAAAAACTCACTGCCTTATACTGTTTTCTCATATTCGTCTTCCAAATCTTTTCTAAACCACCAACACTGCATCTTCATGTGGCCTACTTTATTACAGTGAGTTTTTTTTAGCTTCTCTTTCCCCGTCATTGGTTTCCATCTTATCCTGTGGTTAACTAACTTTATTATCTTCAATGAGGTCTCCTTTTCCCTTACTTCCTGAAGATTTCTCTTTTCCCCAATTTTTATCCCTCAGATTAAATTGATGTCAGAAGCCAAACTTTGATTTATGAACCAATCCATAGTCATCTAACCTTTCCACTGTTAATCATGCACTAATTAACTCTCTGCTCTTCCACATGAATTTTCATTACTTCAGGAAGTAAATTTTTGAACTCCTCTGAAATAATTATTTGTTGAAAAGCATCATACTTTGAACTATTTTCAATGCCCTAATTCACCCATTAAATTACTTTGTCTGATCCTTTCAAACTCTACGTATGTTTGACCACGTTCCCTCCTTAGATTCCTAAAACATTGTCTATCGGCTTCTGTGTTGAAAAGTGTGGTGCTGGAAAAGCAGAGCTGGTCTGGTATCATCCGAGGAGCAGGAGAGTCGATGTTTCTAGCATGAGTTCTTCATCAGGAATCTCTGATGAAAAGCTTACGCTCAACATGTTGACTCTCCTGCTCCTTGGATGCTGCCTGACCAGCTTTGCTTTTCCAGGACCACACTTTCTGACTCTGATCCCCAGCATCTGCAGTCCTCACGTTTTCCCTCTGTAGCCATCTGGTACTAGCTCATATGCACTTAAGATGGCTTTCTTCACCTCATCATACTACCTAAATACCTCCTTTGTTAGTGATACAAGTATTTCACTAGCTCCACCTACCAACTTTGTACCACATGACCACTGGCCATTTCATTTGTTTAGTCATTTTCTCAAATGAAATGAAAAAGTCTTCTACATCCTTTTCAACAAACTCAGGTGATGCTTGGACATATTTAAATAAATGCCCACCAGGCCTTTGGCTATGATGGGATTGCTGTCCATCTCTGTCCTCATTATTACTCCTACTTTTCACGTCTATGTCCACCATTTTAAGTCAACTTTGAGTTTTCAGTTTCAACCTGTGAAGTTCAAAAAATCTTTCTTCCTTTTTGTTTTAAACAGTAATTAAAACTGTTTCATTTCCTGTTCATATTCAAGCTGCTTCCTTTGGTGAGGCTGGACCTGTCGGCTTAATAATGAAAAAGCAATCATTCTGGTAGTGACATTTGGAAACATAAAGTAACATGCAGTGATATGTGAACTATTCTTACTTACTGAATTATAACACTGGTCTGTTTATTGTCCACTAAATCATGTCCAAGAAAGGTCAAAGCCCACAAAGTGCTGGAGGCAGAAAATTCCGTGTCTGGGGATGATAATCTAGTCGGCACAGACAGATGTATTTCAGCAGCTGAGAGTGGATGTGAAAGTCAAGTGCCCAGACAATTGGACAATTGCTATGCAGCAAGGCCCTGTTGAGCAGCATGTTAATTATACACCTCTGGTCATGTTCACAAAGAGCATAACAGACATGACAGAGAGGCTTGGGGATAGGTCGGCAGAGGACTTGGGATGATGTGCACATTTGTGCAGGGTCTGGAAGTGTCCACGCACACCATGAGCTCTTCCACGTTCCAGGCAATGATGGGCATGGTTTTCTCCAGGTGTTCAAATCCTCACAGGCAGATCTCCACCCCACACTCTTGGATCGAGAATCTTTGCATGCAATGGATGTTATCACCACAACCCACCATAAACTCTTCCCTCCTCTGCATTCATGCCAAGTAAGGACTCACCCTTTCTTGTCCCGAATCGCCATACAAGCTGTCCTTCTCTAGTTCCCCTCCTGTGTCCTGCAAAGTTCAACACGAAGAAACATTACCTTAGATACTGCACAAAGCCAGCAATCTGTGCACTATCTTTAAAGGTATGTGAATGATGTGCCATGAGATTCTCATGGTTAGCAATTTTTTCTTGAAGGTAATTATGTAAATGAACACTTGTGACATGTAAGTGTACTATAAGTGATAACACAACATAGGATGTTTGATAGATCAAAATGCCATGAGCTGTCACAAATTCACAGCCCTTGTCACATTTCGTGTTCTTGTAGGCCCATAAAATCCCTCCCATGGCACTGAAGGGAAGCTCGAGGCAAAGAAAATGATAGTTCATTAAAACAATTAATTATCCACAATTTTAGCAGTCATTTTCATCATTCTTAAATATAAATTCTAATGATTTTTTCTTGTGAATCCCACAATATACAATTTTCCTATTCTGCCATTCATGATAAAAAGCTAAAGGTATCTATTTTATTCTTTATTTTTATTGTTTTGTGGTAAAATTAGTAATTCCCCAAGGTGTAGATGCCTAACAATTTTATAGTAGAATTTTGAGAAAGGAAAAGACAGTTTTAAAAAACAGCTTGCCTTTGGGTGTAAGATAAAATGAATTAAATATTCATCAGTTCTACAGACTGCACAGATGAAAGACAAGACAGGAAGTCATGGCTCTGGGGTAGAATAGTTTCTGACACTAGATAAGAAGATAGATCTTCAGATTAAAGAACCTGTATTCTTTCTCTTGGTTGACAAAGAACCCGGGAAATCATTTATACAGGCAAGTCTGATTAACTTTTATTATTTGTTACTCTTTGTTAATTGGAGTCAGCTTGCAAATAGATCCATGAGCAATGTAAAAAGAATAGATCAAAAGCTCAAAATGAAGAGTATTTAATTTTGCAAAATATTCAATTCAATATTGTCCATTTACGTAGATGCACTATAGAGAAAAATAACCCCAAATACTTACTCTCTGGCAATTTAAATGAAAACTTGGGAATTTAATATAGATGGTAAGCACACTAATTTAATTAAATGTTGCTACAGAATGGAGAAAAGATTATTGATGGAAATTGCCAAGCCATAAAGTTAGAATTGCTAGGTATTTAATGCAGAGGGAAAAATTGAGTTTTTAAACAAAAGCTTAGGCTTCATTGCACTTCTCCAGTTCTCTGCCTAAAGGCAGATGCAAGTCAGAGCTTCACAACCTCCACCATGGATAGAGCAAGGATGCAGGACCTGAATACATGCCAGCTCAAACAAGGAACAAACCCCATGTTGGTGACACTGATCTAATCCACATCAGTTATCCAGTCGTCTATCACCACCCACCACCTCCCCTTTCCCCCCTCCAACCCCCAAAACCAAGGAATCTGTTGTTGAGGCAATATGCATGTTACATGTGCCTTGTGCTCTAGAATTATGAAGAAAAATAGAAGAGGTTCCAATCTTCTTTGCATTAGACAACTGGCTGGGAGGTATTTGCACTTCTCCCCCCCGATCATTCGTGAAGGTTGGAAGAATGTACAAGTTGATACTCAGACTGTTTGGCTGCATTGTGAATTCACTATTCCTGGCTATCAAGTCTTGGAATGGAACTTGAACTTTGAACTTCTGGCTCAGAGGCAGACACAGGTGCACCTACCATTGCTCAGTAGCATTAAAAATAATATATCAAGTAAGACTGGCAAAGGACTTGGTAGAAATAAAAACCTGTAGATGGAAAAAGGTAAGCCAAGTAAGACACAAACATTTCAAAGTCTTGAAATGTTTGGAAAGAATGTGAAAGACTCAATTTAACAGGCAGGATATTTGTCCTTATTGTGCTTATTTCTGGGTGGAGAAAAACATAAAAAGGACCATTTCTGTTAAAAACAGCTATGGACATGGATACCTTAAAGTTTGATCCAATATTGGGTTTGGCTATTCTTTTAGGGTTATGCTTAAAACAGGTGGTATGGTGGCTCAGTGGTTAGCATTACTGCCAGGGACCGGAGTTCAATTACTGCCTCGGGTGACTGTCCGTGTGGAGGTTACGAATTCTCTCTGTGTCCATGTGGGTTTTCTCCCACAATCTCAGTTTTAGCTATTTCAGAACAATAAACTGGCCACTAATAAAATACTTGTAATCGTGTGGAATGTTATGAAATGCTTCCATTAATTAATAGATTTGTAAAACTTTTTTTAAATGGGTTGATACTTCATAATTTTTCATTTTCTATCTTCACCCCAAGTGCATCTGCTTACTTTTATTTTTCTTGACACATAAAAAATAATCACTTTATTAAGAATTAATACTTTTCATTTCCTGTTGGCTAGTTATGAGAATTATTTCATGAGTTTGGCAGGTTATGGTTCACCAGAGACTGATAACTTTTAAAAGTAGGCAAACACTCCAAAGACGATGAAAGTAAGGCAACAGACAAGATTTCACTTTCTAAACTTTTACTGAAACAAACCAACAAAATTTAATGCGATTTGAATATTCATCAGCAGGCAAAGAATATTTCAAAACAGGCAATTTTCATCAACTAGTCAATACAACAAAGATGCATGTTACTTCACAGGGAAATTTGTGAAAACATGCAATCTCACAATGTTTCACTTCCTGGTCATTAGGCTGAGGCCTCGAGTGGACAGATTTCATTCCAAGTGCCCAGACATAGTTATCACTGACAAGGAATGGATCTACAAACACTCTTTCATTTGGGTTAGGCTGTCCTAATGTCACCAGAAACTTCCTTCTCTGTCCTTTTCCATGTGTTTTTAAATATGTGAGGTGCTTCGCTGCTGTATCAACTATTTAAATGAAATTTACCTCTTTGTCTGATAGGTCCGGGCAACACTGAAACAGCAAAGATTTTTCACAATCCGCAACCTTTGCCCTTCATGAGTACAACTTTCTACTCTTTCCAGTTGGATTGCACCCATATAAACAGTACCTGTTTTATTGTCAGAGACCAGCATCAACAGATCTGCTTTTAGCTGCTAATCAGAAAGCTGCTCCATTCAGAGAGAATCTTTCTTGTTCTCTCTTTGCTCAAATTCTTACTGTGCTAAACTGCCAAACAAAAATAGATACTGGCAGAACCACCTATACTCCAATTAGATTTGGATTTAGCTTTTGCTTCCTGGTTATTCATTTTTTTTTGCAAGCTTAGATCATATGAGTATTTGTTGGAAAATAGTGTAGGATTGAGCAAAATTCCACCTGTTCTGAAAGACTAGACCAAAGTACTGAACTTTTTAAGTGACATGTTAAAAGTAAAAAGATAACTGGGCTATGCCCTGGAAAAATACACAGTCACAGGATTGGCTGCATAAATCAGCCTGGAAATCCGATTCACACCTCAACTCTGAAAGAGCAATCAACCAGGCCTAACATTACCCCAACCCAGCCTGAATGGGGCTTCGGCAGATACCGGACATTCAACTTGGATCAATATTCATGCACAGAGATACCAGTCTTTCCACTTAATCAAAATACATTCACACCTAACTCTTAAATAGCAGGAAGCCAATCAACCTCAAAAGAGAACACCAATAACACAGTAGCACGGGCAAATTTGGTGCAAAGATAACAGGCTCGCAATTTTTGCAGGCCCTGACCCCACCTGAGAGAGCTCTCCCCGCAGCCACCACCAGGCGAAGGATCCCAGATAGCTACCGTCCCAAGAGCGATTGCCACAGCCATTTCTGGAAAAAAAAAGGATCCCGACGGCAATTCCGAGACCTACCTGGGGAACCAACAGCGAGTGACCGACCAAGACCAACAGACCTGAACATCGACAATCTCTTAGAATTGCTGACTCAACCAAACCACAAGGCCACAGGCACATCCTGGGATGAAAACTGGCTCGCAAAAAAACAATGAAAGCATGAAGAACCAAGTACTCACCCGATAAATCCAAAAGCATCAGCGGACTCCACTCAGACTGAAGGCCAACACCGTACAAAGTCTTCAGCGAGGCACCTATCTTCAAAACAGCAAATTCCCCACGATGGTGAGTTAATTCCTGAGAGCCCAAAGTTTCTAACCTAGCTAGAAGGGAGGGGGAAGTGCATGGTTACAGTGCAGGCAACCGCAAACTGTAGGAAGTCTAATAATAGTTCCTGTGATTAAAACATGTTTAGTTCCAATAGTGTTAACATGTATTCAATTGAATACTTAAAAATCACACAACACCAGGTTATAATCCAACAGGTTTAATGGGAAGCACGAGCTTTCGGAGCGCTGCTCCTTCATTTGGACAACCACCTGATGAAGGAGCAGCGCTCCGAAAGCTCGTGCTTCCCATTAAACCTGTTGGATTATAACCTGGTGTTCTGTGATTTTTAACTTTGTCCACCCCAGTCCAACACCGTCATCTCCAAATCAATTTAATAGTGTATCTAATTACTGCTCTGTGCATAATTGTGTCTATTTTACTGTTTTATTGCATTTGCATTATTTTATTTCTTGTATCATAGTTACCTTATTGTAGTTAAATAAATGCAGAGACTTCTTTTCCCTGAAACACCTGTCTACTTGCCTTCTCATTTCACATTCCCTCAATAATCCAGTGTTAGAAACAGGGATGTGGCGGGGTGGGGGGTAATTTGAACCACTTAAAAACCGACAAATTGCTGATAGCAAACCAGGAATCCAACAATAATCATCGATGTGAGGTGCTGCATTTTGGGAAAGCAAATCTTAGCAGACTTAAACACTTAATAGTAAGGTCCAAGGGAGTGTTGCTGAACAAAGAGACCTTGGAGTGCAGGTAGATAGGATAGTGAAGGCGGTATTTGGTATGCTTTCCTTTATTGGTCAGAGTACTGAGTACAGGAGTTGGGAGGTCATGTTGCATTTGTACAGGACATTGGTTCAGCCACTGTTGGAATATTGCATGCAATTCTGGTCTCCTTCCTATCAGAAAGATGTTGTGAAACTTGAAAGGGTTCAGAAAAGATTTACAAGGATGTTGCCAGGGTTGGAGGATTTGAGCTACAGGGAGAGGCTGAACAGGCTGGGGCTGTTTTCCCTGGAGTGTCAGAGGTTGAGGGGTGACCATATAGAGGTTTACAAAATTATGAGGGGCATAGATAGGATAAATAGACAAAGTCTTTTCCCCTGGGTTGGGGGAGTCCAGAACTAGAGGGCATAGGTTTAGGGTGAGAGGGGAAAGACATAAATGAGACTTAAGGGCAACGTTTTCACAAAGAGGGTGGTACATGTATGGAATGAGCTGCCAGAGGAAGTGGAGGAGGCTGGCACAATTGCAACATTTAAAAGGCATCAGGATGGGGATATGAATAGGAAGTATTTGGAGGGATATGCGCCGGGTGCTGGCAGGTGGACTAGATTGGGTTGGAATATCTGGTCGGCATAGATGGGTTGGACCGAAGGGTCTGTTTCCGTGCTGTACATCTCTGACTCTATGACTATAACATATTCATGAAACCAATTTGACCAATATTCCCATGTCACTTTAGGAACCTTACACAAAAAAACCATTTCACAAAAATAGCCATACAGCATATAAGGTCAGCACAATAGACTGCAGTTTTGTGCTGACAATTTCCACTACCAATGTTACAATCTACTGAATAGCGATAGAAAATAAAGTTCTCACCACAAAGATTGCTAGAATCCCTATGATGTTATTTTCAATGTCAGTGGCAAGTGCCCTTATTTTGCAAATGACTGCAAAATCAGGTCACTGGGCAGAATTTAATCCAGCCTGTCACTGTCCGTGCCACATGGGAGCAGTTGTGTGTCAGTCTCCTGGCTCTCAGTAAGCATCTTATTAAGTCAGAAGTGGAAATGATGTGAAGAGAGCAACTTTATGGGAACACTGATGAAATGTTTCCTGTTTGTCTGGGTTAGATCAGTGGGCAGGACTTGTGCTTTCTTCCTATGGCACTGTTTCATCACTGAGCTCTACTGACCATTTGCTTCCAGATCCAGATGTCTGGTCACCTTTGGCACCAAGTGGTAATGTGAAATCTACATTGTCATGAGTGATCAGCAACAAGATTTATTGGTTAGATCTGTACACAGAGGATGATGAGAGTGGACATTTTATCTGGAGCCCTAAACTCCCTGGCTCCAATTTCATGTAATGTGGCATCATTGTGACAAAATTCTTTTTGCAAATGCTCAGTAGTTATACCTGGAGTAAAGATATAATTTCTTTTACTTGACATTAACCATATCATTTGACCCAAATATTTGAATTGAATTGAATTGAATGATTTATTGTCATATATATTTTACAGTGAAAAACTTCCACTGTCACCACAATCCAGCATCAACAGGCTGTGCTCCCCTTTCTCCCCTGCCACCCACTCCCTCGGTTTGCCCCAAACTTATTTTTTTGAAACTATTGGCTGTGTGAATCAAGACATGACTAAACACCCATTTATTCTGCAGTGTTTAATAGAAGAAACTTGCAGTAAGCCCACGTATTAAAATAGATGGAAGTAGATGGGTTAAGATAGAAGTAATGGAGCTTTAATTTCCTTTATTCATGGTTTTGGCTCTGTACTGAGATTCTTTCCAAAGCATCAACAAATGTAAGGTATCTGTAATATTTGCCATTCATGAGTCGTGATTTATTTCTGTATAAACGCTTTGAGATCCTGTTGATGTGCAAGAACATGAAGCTCACAGCTGTCAAGAGCAGTGACAAGTGCTCCCAACACAAAGGAAACTGACAAGTATATATGGATAAATCCCTTTCACACATATCACTGTGAAGCAGTATATATTATCAATAGTAACAGATGTCAGACAACAATTCCAAGGTTTTATTTGAATCTTAGGAAGTTGAGAAAATGTCTATGAGCGCTCACACTTATTTTCATAGTTTAAATCATCTGAATATTTTAATAACAACGTGGTCTCTCTGAGCACACTACTACAAATTCAAATCGCTTATAAAATGCAGCCAGTGTAACCAAGACAATGGAGTGATTTTATTGAAAGCAAAAAAATGTTGGAAATCACAGGTAATATCTATGGAGATTAAGCAAGCTAACATTTTGAGTCTTCATCAGAGCTGAAGTGAAGTGTGGAGGGAGCAGCATTTATGCAATAGTCTGGCGGCGGGGGGGGGGGGGGGGGGGGGTGGGGGGAGGGTAACGGTGTTGGTGGGAAGATGGAGTGTGGAATGCTGGCAGAGAAAGCATGTTGATGGTTCAGATTAAGTTATCGGAATGTGAGAATGGCAGAACAATGGTGTGTTCTGCCAGACTGGGAAGAACAGACAGTCCCACTGGGGCAGGGGGAGGAGAGAGAGGACATGGTGACAGAGAATGTAACAAGCAAAGCTAAAAGAAAGGAAAAGAATGGGTTCACAATCTGAAGGTGTTGAACTCAATATTGAGCACAGAAGAGTGTAAAGTGCCTCGTCTGAAGATGAGAAGTTCCTACTCCAGTTCCTACTGTGACCTGCTGGAGCCTAGCAACATGCTGAGGACTAACTAGTGATGACGCAAGCAGGATGCTGTGTTAAAATGACTGGCTATGGGAACGTCAGGGTCATGCTTGCATATGGGTTGGAGGTGCTCACATGCCCAATTTCTGTCCTCTGAATGCTGCAATGCTCCAGCAGGTCACAGCGAAAACTGGAGGAGGAACATCTCATTTTCAGACTAGGCACTTTACAACCTTCTGGGCTCAATATTATGGGTGGCATGGTGGCACAGTGGTTAACACTGCTGCCTCACAGCGCCAGAGACCTGGGTTCAATTCCTGCCTCAGGTGACTGACTGTGTGGAGTTTGCACATTCTCTCCATGTCTGCGTGGGTTTCCTCCAGGTGCTCCAGTTTCCTCCCACAGTCCAAAATGTGCAGGTTAAGTGAATTGGCCATGCTAAATTGCCCGTAGTGTTAGGTGAAGGGGTAAATGTAGGGGAATGGGTCTGGGTGGGTTGCGGGTCAGTGTGGACTTGTTGGGCCGAAGGGCCTGTTTCCACACAGTAAGTAATCTAAAATATTGAGTCCAACACCTTCAGATTGTGAACCCATTCCTTCCCTTTCTTTTAGCTTTGCTTCTTACATTCTCTGTCACCATGTCCTCTCTCCCCTCCCCCCACTCCAGTGGAACTATCTGTTCTTCCCAGTCTGACAGTTAGACACACCATTGTTCTGTCATTCACACAATCTGATCACTAAATTTGAACCATCAACATCCTTTCTCCCCCAGCACTCTCCCACCACCCCCCCCCCCCAACAATAGCATAAATGCTGCCCCCTCCACACTTCACTTCAGCTTTGTTAAAGAGTCATCTGGATTAGAAATGTTAGCTTGCTTTCTCTCCATGGTTACTGCCTGACCCACTGTTGTCTCCAGAATTTTTTGTTTTCAGTACAGATTCTAGCATCTGCAGTAATTTGCTCCAACCAAGGGAGGGATTTTAACTGGGAATCAATTTCATACAAATGTGACTCAGGAACAGGGTCACCTCTACCTTAGATCATCATTTTGAAGTCTGGAATATTTTAATTTTTTTAACTCAATTTATGTCCCACTGGCCTATTGGCTACCTTAAGTGGATGAAATGAGGCTGCTGCCAGACTCCAGGCCGATGAAGATCTTTAGGCCTACTGGCACCAAAATAAGCCATAACCAGGTGATAATGTTATGGTGGGATGGAAAGAAACATGGGGCGGCAGACGTGCAGAAATTTCTGCTTGTTCTTACATTGCTGAAGGAAGATTTTGGTTTAAATCTGTCTTCTTCCCTCCCCGGTTTGACTTGACTGTCAGTGTCCAAGTGTTAGATTTGCACGTACTAGGTTTTCACACTTGAGTGAAACAGAAGCACAACTTGCTGAAGAGCCCAGCTAAACTGCAAGCTGATAGAATGAAGGAGGAAGGGGATGTTATGGTGGACTGGAAAGGAGCATGGTGGCTCAGTGATTAGCACTACTGCCTCACAGCACTGGGGACCTGGGTTCACTTCCAGCCTTGGGTGACTGTGTTTGAAGTTTACACATTCCCCCTGTGTCTGTGCAGGTTTCCTCCCACAATCCAAAGATGTGCAGTTTGGGTGAACTGGCCATGCTAAATTGCCCATAGTATTCAGAGATGTGTAGGTTAGGTGCATTAGTCAGGGGTAAAAATAGGGTAGGGGACTGGGTCTGGGTAGGTTACTCTTCAGAGGGTTTGTTGTGGACTTGTTGGGCCAAAGGGCCTGTTTCCACAATGTAGGAATTCTAATTCTAAAATATTTTTGCAGTTATTCACAATTATTTTTAAGTGCATGGCCTATTACAACCTTGCAAGGGGGATAAAATTACCCCTATTGTCAGCAATATGCTCAGAGCCATTTGCATGCTTCAGTTGTCAAGATCATCTGGTAATTAATGCATAAATTCTTCTGGTCGCCCCCCCACCACCCCCCCCCCCCCCCCACCCCCCCAAGTGTCTGCTTTAACAACATAGTAATATTACCACCTTGTCGTATTTCCCTATAGTAGCTGTTACAGCTTCAATAAAGCAAGGTAGCTTGAGCTGAATTAAATTAACTGTGAAATCTGAGAGTCTAGACTATTCCCAGAAGTGCCCAGTTAACTTTAATACAGTCATAATGCATCCCACTTTTGAATTTTGCACTGAATAATGTATTTGTATTGTCCTGCATCACAGCTACTGCTATTCACAATTAATGTTTGCATATTTTTTCACCTCAGTGAACCCACTGAAATCCCTGCTTTACTTCTGCAAAAGCAGGAAAATTAATTATTTCTGGTTTAAAAGCGAGCCATGAAGAACAGCTTAGCATTGATACTTTCTGGTGCATTTGTAGTTTCTTAGCAATTGATGTTGATGGAATGATCACTTAAATTAATATTTATAATGCACTTGGTTCAAAATATTACAGAGTTTCTCCTTGTTTGGTATTGAGGGTCCTTTGAATATTTCAAAGCTGCTTTTCTCGACATGTCTAACACTGAATATTACAACAGCCAGTGAGAGAAATGGTGGGAAGCATCCTCTGAATAAATGGAGTACCGTATTGCAGTCTCGCTAGATTAGGTTATAATGAATTCAATAGGTGGTGTGTGTTGGCTTGGCACCAGGGTTTGTTAAACTCAAAGCAACACTGAATTCTGCAAGAATCCAATGCTCACTGATATCCAGGCCAGCACCATTGCTCCAGTTTATTTTTGCAGCTTGATTATGGGGATGTGATGTTTAATGTTTCTTTCATATCTGAGTCAGTAAGCTTATTTGTCTTTGCTGTATGTGACATTGCTGACTTCATCTGCAGTGTAAAACAACAAGACTAGATAAAGCTGTACATACCATTGTGATTGCTTCTCTGCCTAGCAGAATAGCTTTGTTCAACTTAAGTGAGAAATCTACCATGTAATTTTTCTTCAATTTGGCGTTGAAATCTTCCTTCAAATCTTAAAAAATGAAATAACTGCACGCCAAGACATAATGAATTTGCTCTGGCTTCCAGCCAAGAATGCTTTACTAAGGAGCAGTAAACATTACATTTCATCTTACTTTCATGTTCCATAAAGTTTATTTCTCCCACTGGCTTCAATCTGGTGATTGGTATAGGCTATGGGGATCGGTCAGATCAGTTGGCTGGATGGCTTGTTAACAAGGTAGATGGACTCTAACATTGTGGGTTTAATTCCCACACTGGCTGAGGCCATCATAAAGGTCTCACCTTCTCAACTTGATCTGAGGGTGTGGTAGCCCTCAGGTTAAACTCGCCACCAGTTGTCTCTCTCCATGAGTGGTCCTCTGGGACTGTGGTGACTTTACCTTTACATGCTATGATTTTAAAGAAATAGGAACAGTTGAAAAGAGAGAGAGAGAAAGAATGTGACACTACTGACATTGCAAGAAACATCTTCTGCAACCATAATCTTTGGCCTTTGCCAAGCCTTACTGGGGCCATAGGACCAATCGCATTTTTGATCTCAGTAAAGTTGAAAGACAAATTAAGTGAAGAATTCAGAACACTGCAACAAGTCAGATGGAATACTAGGAATTTTTGTACGTGTCTCTGTTTGGCTTGTCCTAGAATGGATGTGTTGCCCCAGTCGAAGTGGTCATGACTCTCTCTCACTAATGTCCTTACAATACAGAGGAGGAAGGATACCACTTCAACTGGGACAATACATCCACTCTAGGACAAGCCAAACAGAGACATGCACGAGAATTCCTAGAAGCATGGCATTCCAACCGGAACTCTATCATCAAACATATTGAGTTAGACCCCATCTACCACCCCCTGAGAAAAAGAACAAGAAATGACATCATCACCGGAAATGATGTCACCACAGGAAATGATATCACCAAACCAAAGAAACCCAAACGTATAAATAGAAAGCAGGATTTATCAACAGTGCTTCACCCGGAGGCCTACTGAAGATGTTGCCTAGTAGGATGATGAAATGTCTGGAAGTGAACCTCCCAGCTCAGTGAGCAAACCCACATCCAGAACCTTCACTCCAGAATCTTCTCAAAACTCGCTAATAGTGAAATATTATTTTTACTCATCAGCAAAGAAATAGGAAGAGTACATGACTAAGATTATCAGAGATTAATTTTGAAATTTATAAGATTTTAAAATAAATTTTACTCCGATTACTGCTATGATATAGAACTCTTTCACAAATTAATCCTCAATTTTTATTTTAAAGAAAGACATAGTTTACTTCCAAAAGAGAAGTAGGAAGGTATTTGGGAACTGAGAATAATGGGGCAGGCCATGAATGCTTCACTGGAGGCTCACTGATGATGTGACCTAGTATGGTGACGAAACATCTGAGAACAAATTTACCAGCTCAGTGTGCAATTTTACAACCTGATTCACAATCGGAGCTACAAATCTCCAGAATTTCAAATCACCATCCTGCTAACTTGACTTTCCTGACTAATTCGCAACTTCTGAAGTTGAAATTCTCTCCCTTTCTTTTGGCTCAGCTAAAAACCTTCTCTCCCTTTCTTCTCCCCCTCTCTCTTTCTTTCTTTCTTCTCTCTCTCTTTCTCTGTCTCAATCTCTTTCTCTTGTGTCATGGCTCTTCTTTCCCTTTCTTTATCTTCTAACTCCATTTATTTCAATTGCAATTTAAGTTTTTCTCGTTCTACTGCACTTGTCTATTTCTCTGATACACCCAAGAGCTTGATGAACTCCATTACAATTTCAGCTTTCCTTTTGTCCCTGGTTAAACCCAATTCTAACGTACTTACTACTTCTAAAAGTATGTCCTTCTCTGTTTTTCCAAACTTTCTTTGCAAATTTGGAAAGTATCTTCAAACCTTAGAACCTCTTAGCATGTTAAGACACATTTCCCTCACTTTTAATTTAAGCAACCACAAGTAACTGAAATTAAACAAATGTTTTCACCAGGATTTATTTAAAGATCGAGGACATCAATCGGCAAGTGTTTAAATCTGCTGGGATCTTTTGTACCCAAATCTGTTCAAATCTCAGAGAGGATCTATCTAAACTGTGGGCGGCACAGTGGCACAGTGATTAGCACTGCTGCCTCACAGCACCAGAAACCCAGGTTCATTTCCTGCCTCAGCCGACTCTGTGTGGAGTTTGCACATTCTCCCAGTGTCTGTGTGGGTTTCCTCCAGGTGCTCCGGTTTCCTCCCATAGTCCAAAAATGTACAGGTTAGGTGAATTGGCCAAGTTAAATTGCCTGTACTGTTAGGTGTAGGGGAATGGGTCTGGATGGGTTGCGCTTCGGCAGGTCGGTGTGGACTTGTTGGGCCGAAGGGCCTGTTTCCACACTGTAAGTAAACTAACCTAATCTAAACCTGTCCAAATCCATCCAAACCCGAGCCCCCAAACTGTTACAATGAGATGATGTGATCTATTTAGCTTTTCACAAGCTGTTTACAGGACAGCACAGTGGTTAGCACTGTTGCCTCATGGCACCAGGGACCCAGGTTCGATCCCAGCCTGGGTGACTGTCAGTGTGGACTTTGTATGTTCTCCCTGTGTCTGCATGGGTTTCCTCTAGGTGCTCCAGTTTCCTCCCACAGTCCAAAGATGTCCAGGTTAAGGGAATTGGCTATGCTAAATTGCCCATAGTGTTCCGGGGTGTATAAGTATGGTGCATTAGTCAGGGGTAAATGTAGAGTAATAGGTTAGGGAATGGGTCTAGGTGGGTTACTGTTTGGAGGGTCGGTGTGGACTTGTTGGGCTGAATGGCCTGTTTCCACACTGTAGGAATTCTATGATTCTAATACTTAAGCAAGAGTGGTCCATGTTGTATAAGATCAATGTTCAGAAAAATTTATTCCATGCAATTTGGGTGTCACTGGCAAGACTGGCATTTGTTATCCATTCTAATTGCCTTGGAGCAGTGTGGCTTGCTAGGACATATCAGAAGGCAGTTAAGAGTCAACCACATTGCTGTGGTTTTGAGTCATATGCAGGCCAGAGCAGGTAAGACCGGCAGATTTTCCGTCCCGAAAGAGCATTAGTAAAAGGTGAGGTTTATGACAGTTGGCATTGATCTCAGAGTTACCATTAGAAAGCTTCTTTAAAATTATAGATTTATTGGTTTCATTAAAATTTCATCAACTGTTATGGTGGAGATTTGAACCCAGGTCCTCAGATCATTAGCTCTGATCTCCAGATCATGAATCCAGTTATATCATACCACTCCATCACCACCTTGCCAAACATTAATGTCAAAGTTGTGTTAGCTCCATACAACTTAAGAGTTTCACACAGTCTTTGGAGAAACAATTAGTCTTGCATAAGATTCACATGGACATGATGTACCAAACTCCGGATTGTTCTATATAGCTATTGCTATCTTGCAATTAACTATGCCTTGTTATGTCATGTTTTGCTTTTTCATATTAAGATACTCCAGTGGTCTACCCTTTAACAGTTGTGATTAGACTGACTTTTAGACTCAGCATAGAAAGCCATCAAACTACCCCAAGAACCAGATGCCAATGGTTGATATCCAGAACACAATAAACATGTTGAAAAGTGGATCAGATTCAAGTCCAATTTAGATGTGCACATGACGTGATTATCAGTGGTGGATAGAGACAATGCATTTGACTACAAAGAAAAAGAAATGAGGTTCAGGGATGTACCACTTTCAAAACATTACATTTTTAGAGGACACAGACTGTCAGTCAATAGCTGAAACATAAATTCCAACAAACAGCAAGAAGACCATTGTCCTATGGTATTATCACTGGACAATTATTGCAGAGACCCAAGTAATATTCTACAACCTAGGTTTGATATGCAATAGATGGCAGAATTTTTATTTAAAAATATTAAGGAACACCCCAACCCCTAATGCAGCAGGCAAGTTACAAATTGAGTTAAGCGATAACGATGACCATGAAACCATGGTTGATTGTTGGGAAATATGCTTCTGGCTCTTTAGGGAAGGAAACTGCCATCCTTTATGACTCCAGAACCAAGCAATATGTTGACTCTTAATTGCCCTCTGGGCAATAAATGCTAGCCTAGCCAGTGACCACATGAATAATAAAAAAGTAAATGAACCCACTGCATCACTTGTGGAAGAAGCATCCACAAGAACACCTTCATCTCAGAGCTGGTAAGAATCAAATTGAAAAGAGTGAAATCTAGGGAAAAAAATGCTGGAAAACAAAGGAAAGAGAAACTGAGCTTGGAGAAGAAAATTATGTGGGGAGCAATTGAATGCTCCAGAGGTAAACTTAAAGATCCTGAAAAATGGTGCAAAGTAGAAGCAGGCAAGGAAGGCCAGTGCAAAGAGAGTTTTCACCTCTCAAAATGAATATTGCTCCAATTGTGATTAGTTTCCATGACATACAACTGCATGGGATAGAGCAATACCAGAAACCTATTTTATTTAACATGATAGAAGGGCAAATCTAAAAAATATATAAAGTACAAGAGTAAAAGATGATATTTTGGATAATTGTAAAACTTTAGAAAATCTTGACAATCGGTATTTTTAAAAAACACTTCTTGTATGACAACTTGTTAAGGCCACAGACCTAGATGTTTACTTTAAAAAGTCTGCAAGGTGGTGTACTTTGAGTTTAGGTCTTCAAAAGTCAGAAAGCATTCATCATCTAGACCACAGTAGATGCTAAACCCTCCAGAATAACACTGGCTAATTAAAAATCTGGGAAAGTACAGCAAGGATGGTAAAGTTGAAGTATTTCTGTTTAACACAATATGAAGCTTGAAAGAAATAGCACAATTTAATATTGTTAGTAAATTTAAAGCTTTATTGGATTATTGCTTTATTGCAAAATTGGTGCGCAAAGTTTAAAAGATTCTTCAGATTTAAAGACAAGGAAAGTCAACATTACTATATTAGAGAATTTTTCACACTTTAAACCTGCAGAATGTTTAAAAAGCATTAATGTCATGAAATAATACAAGGTTGAAGACAGTAGGGTACATAAAGGCTACAGATTTAAAACAACATTAAAGAAATTAAATTATTCATAAGTAATCCATACTGATTAGGGTTACTCAACATGGTTTTGTGCATGGAAAATCATATCTCACAAACTTGATTGAGTTTTTTGAGAAATAACAAAGAGGATTGATGAGGGCAGAGCAGTGGATGTGATCTATATGGACTTCAGTAAGACGTTCAGCAAGGTTCCTCATGGTAAACTGGTTAGCAAGGTTAGATCACATGGAATACAAGGAGAACTAGACATTTGGATACAGAATTGAATCAACGATAGAAGGCAGAGGGCAGGAGGGGAGGGTTGCTTTTCAGACTGGAGGCTGTAACTAGTGGTGTGCCACAAGGAATCGGTGCTGGGTCCACTGACTTTTGTCATTTATATAAACGAGTTGGATGTGAACATAAGAGGTATAGTTAGTAAGTTTGCAGATAACATAGTGGACAGGTTACCTCAGAGTACAACAGGATCTTGATCAGATGGGCTAATAGGCTGAGGAGTGGCAAGTGGAGTTTAATTTACATAAATGTGAGGTGCTGCATTTTGGAAAGGTAAATCAGGGCAGGATTTATTCACTTAATGGTCAGGTCCTGGGGAGTGTTGCTGAACAAAGAGACCTTGGAGTGCAGGTTCATAGTTCCTTGAAAGTGGAATTTCACGTAGATAGGATAGTGAAGAAGGCATTTAGTATGCTTTCCTTTATTGGTCAGAACACTGAGTATAGGAGTTGGAAGGTCATGTTGCAGCTGTACAGGACATTGGTTACGCCACTTTTTGTGTACTGAATGCAATTCTAGTCTCCCTGCTCTATGAAGGATATTGTGAAACTTGAAAGAGTTCAGAAAAGATTTACAAGGATGTTACCAGGGTTGGAGGATTTGAGCTATAGGGAGAGCCTGAAATAGGCTAAGGCTGTTTTTCCCTCAAACGCTAGAGACTGAGTGGTGACTTTATAGAGGTTTATGAAGTCATGAGGGGTGGGAATAGGGGTAAATAGACAAAGTATTTTCCCTGGGGTGGGGGAGTCCAGAACTAGAGGGCACAGGTTTAGGGTAAAAGGGGAAAAATTTAAAAGGGAACTAAGGAGCAACTTTTTCACGCAAAGGGTGTGTGTGTATGGAATGAGCTGCCAGAAGAAGCAGTGGAAGCTGGTATGATTACAGCATTTAAAAGGCATCTGGTTGGGTATACGAATAGGAAGGATATAGAGGGAAAAACAATGACTCTCTGCCCTGAAGCTCTTCAACCATGTCGTGAAACAAACTCGACTCTATGCTACTTTTTCCCCACCCCCATCCTCCTCTAGCTTATTTCTCCACGCTTCAGGCTCACTGCCTTTATTCCTGATGAAGGGCTTTTGCCTGAAACGTCGATTTCGAAGCTCCTTGGATGCTGCCTGAACTGCTGTGCTCTTCCAGCACCACTAATCCAGGATATAGAGGGACTTGGGACAAGTGCTGGCAAATGAAACTAGATTAATTTAGGATATCTGGTCAGCATGGACAAGTTCAACTGACAGGTTTGTTTCCGTGTTGCACATCTCTATGACCCTATGTGGACTGTTCATTCCCCACATTTGTCCATGAGCCTATTAATTCTATCATAAAATATTTTTCCAGAGGTTTTTCCAGTACTAAAGTGAAATCAATAATTCTGTAATTGCTAGGTATATCTGAATGTTTTTGGATAAGGGTGTAATGTTTGCATCACCCCCTAAGTCCAGGGAAGAATGAAATACTATGGCCAGTGCCTCTCCAAGTTCCAATTTCATTTCCATTCAATATCCTTGGCTGCATCTCATTTCATCTAAACACCTTGTTAAGTATCAACAGCTCATCCAATACTCCCTGTTTATCAATTTTGAAATCTTCTACTGACTCAGTTTCTTCCTCTGTTACTTAGGCATGGGTAACATCTAACTTCTTGTTGAAAACAAATGAAAAAATTAATTTAATACCTCAAACTTGCACCTGACATCATGTGCAAATCTCCTATTTCGTTCCTAATCAGCCCTATCCCTCCTTTTTACTATCCTTCTACTGTTTATGTTTATGATAGATTTGGGATTCCCCATTATGTTGGTTGTCAGTTTTTAATTTAGCAATCCCTCTTTGCTTCTCTTAGTTGCTTTTTTATCTCTTGTTCCATCACATATTTTGTATTCAGGCTTTTTGTTTTGGTAGTTTTTACCTGACAATTGTCATTTACACTTTTCCTTCCTTATCTGAATTCTTAATATTCCTTTGTAATCCAGGAAATTCAGGAATTATTTGCCCTATCTTTCCCTTTTGAATGAATATTGCCAGACTGTGTCCCAACCATCTTTTTAGCCCATTGTTCAACTACAGGGCAACATGGTGACAATGGGCAGCACGGTGGCACAGTGGTTAGCATTTCTACCTTACAGCGCTAGAGACCCAGGTTCATTTCCCATCTCAGGCAACTATCTGTGTAGAGTTTACACATTCTCCCCATGTCTGGGTGGGTTTCCTCCGGGTGCTCCAGTTTCCTCCTACAGTCCAAAAATGTGCAGCTTAGGTGGATTGGCCATGCTAAATTACCTGTAGTGTTAGGTGAAGGGGTAAATGTAGGGGAATGGGTCTGGGTGGGTTGCTCTGCGGAGGGTTGATGTGGACTTGTTGGGCTGAAGGGCCTGTTTCCACACTGTAAGTAATCTAAATATACAGTTTTCCCACCATTTTGTGCCCAGATAATCCAGCTCAGCTGTATTCTTACCCTATTGAGGTTGGCTCTTCCCAGACAATTATTCTTACACTGGTTTGTCCATGGTCCTGTATCCCAATTGTCCCTAAATCCTGTGGTAAAAATGATCACCACCTCCTAAATATCCTACCACTGTCATTCATTCCACCTTGATCCCAAGAATCAAATGAAATATCAGAACTAGGAGCTGGAGTATGGCATCTTGTCCTTCAAGCCCGCTCTCCCACTCAATATGATCATGGTTGATCTTTATGTGGCCTCATCTCCTCTTACGCACCCTCTCATCATAAGCCTTAATTCCTTTACTGTTCAAAAAGTTATCTATCTTAGCTTTAAAAACATTCAATGAGGACGTTTCAACTACCTTTCTGGGTGTGGAATTCCACGGATTCACAATCCCCTAGGTGAAGAAGTTCCTTCTAAATTCAGTCCTAAATCTACTCCCCTTAATTTTGAGGCTATACCCTTTTGTCCTATTTTCACTTGCTTGTGGAAACATCCTCTCTACTTCTATCTTATGTATTCCTTTCATAATTTTGTACTTTTCAATAAGATTTCCCCTCATTCTTCTAAATTCCAATGGATATAATCTCCGTCTACTCAGTCTCTCCTCATAAGCCAACCCCCTCAGCTCCAAATCAACCTAGTGAACCTCCTCTGCACCCCCTCCAGTGCCAGTACATCCTTTCTCAAGTAAGGAGACCAAACTGCACGCCGTACTCCAGGTGTGGCTTCACCAGCACCTACACAGCTGCAACATAACCTCCCTGGTTTTAAACTCAATTCCTTTAGCAATGAAGGACAAAATTCCATTTGCCTTTTTAATTACCTGTTGCACCTGCAGACCAACCTACTGTGATTCATGCAAAAGGACACCCAGGTCCCTCTGCACAACAGCATGCTGCAGTTACCATTCAAAAAACAGTCCTTTTTACTGTTATTCCTACCAAAATGGATGACTGCACATTTATTAATATTGTACTCTATCTGCCAGATCTTTGCCCACTTATTTAAACTATCTATGTTCCTCTGCAAAGTTTCACAGTCTTCTGCATATTTTGCTCTACCACTCGTCTTAGTGTCATCCACAAACTTTGGCACACTACACATGGTCCCAAACTCCAAACCATCTAGGTAAATTATGAATAATTGCAGTCCTATCACTGATCCCTGAGGTGCATCACTAGTCACTGATTGCCAATCAGAAAAGCAGTCATTTATCCCCACTCTACTTCCTCTTAGTTAACCAATTCTCTATCCATGCTAATACATTGTCCATAATGCCATGCATCTTTATCTTTATCTTTATCTTTATCTTTATATTTATCTTATGCAGCAGTCTGTTGTGTGGCACCTTGTCGGATTCCTTTTGGAAATCTAGATACACCACATCTACTGAGTCCCAGTTACTTACTGTGCTCATAATGTCTTTGGAGAATTCCAGTAGATTAAGTGAGCATCACCTGTCTTTCATGAACCTATGCTACATCCGTCCAACGGGATAATTTCTATCCAGATGTCTTGCTTTTTCTTCCTTGATAATAGATCCAAGCATTTTCCCCACTACAGAAGTTAAGCTAACCAGTCTATAATTCCTTATCTTTTGTCTACCTCCTTTTTTTAACAGTTGCATCACATTTGCTGTTTTCCAATCTGCTGGAACTGCCCCAGAGTCCAGCGAATTATCACAAGTGCATTTGCTATTTCTCCCGCCATTGCTTTTAGTACTTTGGAAAGCATTCCATCAGGTCTGGTGTATCCTTTCTTCCTGCACTGAACTCATAGTGCCATACAAAATTGTCCTGAATCTAATTCTACTCTCCCTCTTTGCTATCTACCATGATCCCAGTTTATAGTTGAGTAATAAATTCATATCTTCAACCTCTACTCAGAAGTTATCTGTGTGTTCACTTTTTTTAATCTTTGTGTCATCAATAGATATCTACATGCCATGGTGGCTCAAATTCAAGACTGACACAGAGATGCAGTAACATGACTGCTGCCTGAATAAAAGTCACAGAGCTATACGATTGGCTACCTGTGAAGAACACATTATGGCAAACTAGGAGATATTGCACATATTTCCAGCTCCACCTTGGAAGGAGTTTTACAGACAAAAGTCCATCAGTACCATTATGTTCAAAGCCACTAGGGTTACTATTATCCTTGAGATTATATTTGAGACTTGGTAGGTGATGTTGTCCTTGTTGAAGTGTGGACGTCTCACATGCTTCTTTTTCCCCTAAGGATCAGGAAAACCCTGAATGGATATGTACTTCTGTTGACAGCCCTGTCTCCCTTTCACCTAATTCAGTAGATTTCACTGCTGTATATCGCCTCTGCTCATTCTTCCAGTCATCTCACGTTCCAAGGAAAGTCCTTACCACTGGGTCCGTGCCTGGGAGCAAATAATTCGTCTGGTATTTTTCCAGATGCCAACTCCTGGTAGCTTGTAGTATTTTTTGCAAGGTTTGTGAAGGTTTGTAGCTCAGGTTGAGGTTTAGGGTGTAGGTTTGCTCGCTGAGCTGTAGGTTTGATATCCAGATGTTTCATTACCTGGCTAGGTAACATCATCAGTGGCGACCTCCAAGTGAAGCGAAGCTGTTGTCTCCTGTTTTCTATTTATATGTTTGTCCTGGAGTGCCAGACCTCTAGGAATTCTCTGGCATGTCTTTGCTTCACCTGTCCCAGGATAGATGTGTTGTCCCAGTCAAAATGGTGGTTTTCTTTCCTCCGTGTGTAGGGCTACAAGGGAGACAGGGTCATGTCTTTTTGTGGCGAGCTGGTGTTTGTGTATTCTGGTGGCTAACTTTTTTCCTGTTTGTCCTACGTAGTGTTTGTGGCAGTCCTTGCATGGAATTTTGTAGACGACATTGGTTTTGTCCATGGGTTGTACTGGATCTTTTAAGTTTGTTAATCTTGTTTGAAAGTGTTGGTGGGTTGGTGTGCTACTAAGATTCTGAGGGGTCTTAGTAGTCTGGCTGTCATTTCTGAAACTTCTTTGATGAATGGTAAAAAAAGCATCATTTCGACTGGGACAACACATCTATCTTGGGACAGGCGAAGCAAAGACATGCTAGAGAATTCCTAGAGGTCTGGCACTCCAACCACAATGCCATAAACAACCACATAGATCTAGATACCATCTATCAACCCCTCAGAAAACGAGTAGGAAAGGACATCACCACAAATCCCAGGAACCCCATTGTAGGACTCCGACTCAATCTACCAGCTTACTTTCTTCTATGTGTGAGCCCAGTCCTGCGTGTTCTTTAAATGAAGCAATAGGAGAAGATATTCGGTCTCACACTCTTAGTTTATATTAGCAGTAAGTGGACAAAGTATACAGAGCTCTGGGTCTAGACCTTTCTGTCCCTGACAAACTACAACGTGTGTCAGTTCCCAAAAGTAAGACCTCTTCCTGTCCCTGCCCTAGTCTTTTTTACAATAAAAAACGTCATGCAATCACTGAGGTGAGATTGTCTTCTGATTGGCTGTTGATCCGACTCCATTCTCCGCCTCCTCGCTTTCCCAGATGTCCGACCCCACGTGACCTTCTTTTGCCCGCGAAACGGAGCACCATGTGAGCTCCTTCTGCCCGCGAAACAGAGCGTCATGTGACCTTCTTCTGCGTGCGTTACACAGCATCACCAAAGGCTTCCGAATGCCAAGTACAGTTACACTCACAGCCAGCCACCTATTTACAAGTAAGCCATATATTTACAAGTCCCCCTTTTGGTCTCATAAAAATGAGACCAACAAACCATTTCTATGCATCACATTCGCTCTCCGAGCCATGGTTTCCATCTCCATTTGTGACATCTGGTAGGGCGGGGGAGCCTTCCCTTCGATTGCTGTAATGATTACCCTGTTCAACAAAGATCTAATGCAGGGGATACAACAACATCCGACAACACTAACACAATGATCATACCAACGAGGGACATAAACACAGACACAATTTAATCCTTTCCATTTCCCAAACCATGAGTCGAAAATGCCTCCTAGAGGGTTGTCAATACCTGAATGTTCATGCATTTCTTCAGACAGGTTCTTAGTCCTTCCAGGACTCTGTTTACCGAGCCATCAGGTGCCGTATTGTTGGGGATGAACGTACAACATTGGTCTCCGAATATAGAGCACACTCCCCCCTTTTCCGCTAACAACATATCTAAGGCCATTCTATTTTGGACTGTCATCAATGAGGTCGCTGCCAATTGTTCAGAGAGTCCCGCCACCACATCTCTAGTTCTATAGGCTAGCCTGAGTACATTGTAATGTACATGATTAATTCGGTCGACGGTTTTATTCGGCGTGACTGGGAATAGAACACCGATAATTGGGAGATTCCCAAATCCTGCTGCTATCTGGTCTGCCAATTTATGTTCATCAGGTACACCGCGGGGAACACCTATTGCATCTATGTAAGTGGTTGAGCCAGATGTGACATCAAACAAATCCCTGCGTGTTCGTGTATACTGATTTATTCCCTGCTGTCGTTCTCCTAAGAAGAGCAAGGGTACCCCTAACCTGACCATTGCACAGGTTCCAGACCAATCTGGAGGTAGACTAATATGCAGTGTTCTACCTCCACAGTACCAAAAAGATCAGCTCTGGCCCAAACCATTGTGCTAGCATTCTGCCAGCGGTTACATTAATCATATCCTGACACCAGTCAGCGGGCATGTCTCCCAAGATTATATTAGACCTTCGAGCGAAACAAGTGTAATCATTGGCCCTTGGGGTAAACACTGGAGGTAACGTGGAATTCTTTACAGGTGGGAAAATAGCACTTAAGGTGGTACAATTTGGAGGGTCCGCCTGCCTGGTGAGGGCCATTATGCAGTGAAATCCTGCTGGGTCTATATTAGGGAACAATGGGGCTGGGGTAGTCAATAGGGTTGGCCTGGCCGAGGAACATGCGACGCAATTACTCATAATCATTGAGGTTGCGGTCGCTGTCATCCAGTCCAGTGATAGGTTCTTATCCCCATACCCGGTGGCTAACTTAATAATGTCCCTTCTTGTGAGGTTGTTGTGGTCTATTACCACGACTCCTGAATTTGGTCCTACCACCATACTTGTGTTTTCAGTTTGTGGCTGGCTCGTAGGAGGGTCCACTAAGGTTACCTTCACTAATCCCATGTATTCCACTCCAGATTGATCTACACCTATTACAAGATAAAAGCTTCTGTCATCACTCTCACAGTAAATCTGTACCTCTTTGGGACTAGGATTAATATAGAATTTTGTCAGGGTTAACAAAAGTGGATTTTTTAGCTCTGAGGAATGATCAAGTTGCCCCTTTGTCAGGCTCACATGGTCTCGAATGTTCCATCTATTATCTGAGGGTGACGACTTCTTGGGGGTCCATCGTACCCCAGTAATGTTAATACATTATCCCACAATGGGCATGGGTCATAGTAAATCATACTCCCTCCAGCTCCCTGTATCTTGGCCACAATCAATTACTTCAAATAAGTCAAATTGGTATGTTGTACCATGGTTTCTATCATGTCTGATGTGTACCTGGCTCCCCGTCTCCCTTAAACATTTGTCCGCCTCTTGTCCTGTTGATCTTTTGTTCCTGGGACTTCCTCCCTCGCCTGTGTGTTTGTCCCTCGTGGTTAATACCCCTATTAACAGCGGCATAACACTTATATATAAAATAAAAGCAAAAACTCCCAACCTCAACAGCCCAGGGTAATGTGGGCTGCTTACAGAGATAGACATTATATCCTTTACACAGCTTTCCTATATGTTTTAAACAAATTCTTCTTGTGTTCCGGTCCAGTCCTCACTTATGCTCTCCAAAAAAACTTTCCTTGAGGATCTTGAGAACCTCTCTCCCTTTTTCCAGAACCCTCTTCCTGCAAAAGTTAAAAGTTTAAGACCCTTCTACTCTTTTTCTGTTCTTAGTTGTTCTAGAGTTCTCATTGGTGGTTCCGTAGCTGCACACTGGCTCCAATGGTACCAGCTTTCTCCTTTCTCCTGTAGTCTGACCGCATGAGATGTCCTCTCCACCACCTTATAAGGTCCTGTCCACCTTGGCTCCGACCACTTCCGTTTGATCACCTTCAACAGGACCCAGTCTGTGGTAGATGGCGCCTGTCTCTGTAGATCCCCCTTTTCCGATTCAACCTGTTTGGAGAAAGCTGACACCAGAGCTGTTAGTTGGTCATAGTAAGGTTTGTACCTTAGAGAGGCTCCTCCTCCCTCTAAGATCTGTATTCCCGCTCCTGGTCCCAGGAACTGCTGCCCTGTAGTTAGCTCGTACGGGGTGAACCCTGTGATAGAGTTTACTGAGCTTCTAATGGACATTAAAGCTAAAGGTAGGGCATCCACCCAGCTTAACTTTGTTTGTGCACACACGTTTCCTATTTTTCCTTTTATGGACTGATTCATTCTTTCCACTTTTCCCTGTGACTGAGGATGTTACACTGTTCCAAACGCATGTTTCAGTCCTAAAGCTGCTTCAACTTCTTGCAGGTCTTTGTTCTTAAAATGTGTGCCATTATCTGACCTGACTCTCTTTGGAAACCCATGCATTGGAATGTATTGGTTTATCAAGAATTTGATCACTGTTTTTGCGTCTTCCTTTTTCGCAGGTATTGCTTCTGGCCAACCAGTGTATGCATCCACTGCTACCAAAAGGTACCGGTATCTGTTTACTCTCTCTATCATGTCAGTGTTGTCAATCACGATTTCCTGACCTGGCATTCTTGGCAGAGGGAATTTTCCCTCGTGTGGTTTCACTGTCGCTCTCACATTGTATTCTGTACACGTTCTACATTCTCTGATGTAGTTTTCAATCATTGCTGGCAAGAATGGATGCCACCAATGTGTCAGATACCTCTGCATCTGTGTTTTTCCACAATGTGTCAACCCATGAGCTTCCTGGAGCATGGAAGCTATCAAACCTGGGGGTAGGACTGGTCTACCGTCCGGTGACCTCCAAATCCCTTCTGACTCTGTGGCCCCTCTCTCTCTCTCCATACTGTCAGTTCATGAGGAGAGGCTTTCTGCTGCTCTTTTATTAACACATTTGCATCGCAAGCGGGCAGCAGGTTCTCTGTTCTCTCTGTTTGCATCATTGTATACTGTGCTGTATACCCTGCTGCTTTCTTAGCTGCTGAGTCTGCTTCCTGATTACTCTTCGCTACTACTGTATCTGCTTTATCATGTCCTCTACACTTGACCACCGCCACCTCTGCAGGTTTCATTAGGGCCTCTGCTAATCTTTTCATATCTTTTTCATGTTTAATTGGGGTTTTTGCTGCTGTTAAGAATCCTGCCCTGATCCATTGACTGAGTTCTACCTGTATAGCCCCTGCCACGTATGCAGAGTCGGTGTAGATATTTACTCTTTTTCCCTCTGACCATTCTACGCAGCTATCATTGCCTCTAATTCAGCCAATTGGGCTGATTCTTTGCCTGTCACTTTTCCTGTCAACACTTCCTCAAATCCCTCACTTGTCTGTCGCACCACTGCATATGCTGCTTTAAGTCCTTCAGTTGGATGTCTGTAACAGCAACCATCTGTGAACAACACTTCTTCTGGGTCTACTAGTGGAATTGCCTGTAAATCTGCCCTAACTTTGGCGTCTCTCTGTACCCTTTCCTCACACATGTGTGGCTCTCCTTCTCCCAGGTTGTCAGCCATGTTACTTCCTTCGTGTGTAAAAATTATATGTGGTGCATTCAGGATTTTCTCTAACCTGGTTTGCTGCAGTGACGTCATTGTAAAGGCTGTTGAGTTCACATAGGCCACTATACTATGTGCCGTCAGTACTGTTAGTGAATGGCCCATGACTATATGTGCTACCTTTTGGAGAATGTTTGCTACCCCTACCACATGTCTTGTCCATGGCGGGTGTCTGTCCTCTATTGGGTCAAGGGTAACATTTACATACATCAGCACCTGCCTGCCTCCCCCTTTTTTCTGAAAAAGAACACCATTTATTGTGTGTAATTTTTCAGAAATATCGAGGAAAAATGGTTCTTTGTAATCCGGGACCGCTAAATCAGCAGCCCGCGTTAGGGCCTGTTTAAGAGATATGAAACTTTCGTCTGCCTCCGTGGTCCACTGCAAATGGGCCGACAAATTTCTCATGCCTTGCTCATTTACCATGGCTCTTAGAGGGAAAGTGAGCTCCCCATATGATGCAACAAATTGTCTGCTGTATCCTGCCAACCCAAGAAATGAGAGCATGTCTTTTATAGTGACTGGTTTGGTATGATGCAGAATGGAGGATCTATGGGACGGAGACACACCTGTTCCCTTAGCAGAAATAATTCTACCCAGAAAAGACACCGTTTGTCTGCAGCATTGCAATTTAACCCATGACACTTTGAAACCGACGCTATACAGGTGAAACAGCAACAGCTTTGTGACTGCCAAACAAGGAACATGGTCGGGTGCCGCCAAAAGAATGTCATCCACATACTGGATCAATACCACCCCCTTTGGGAGAGTCAGGTCCTTCAGCTGCTGTTTCTGTACCTGATTAAACACCCCAGGCGACAAAATAAACCCTTGAGGGACCCTTGTATAATGTAGTTGTTGGCCTTTGTAGGTGAATGAAAAAATGTCCCTCAAATGATCAGCTAGGGGCCAACAGAAGAACGCGTTGGCCAGATCAATGCACGAGAACCACTTATGGTCAGGGGTCAGCACAGACATCGCAGTGTAGGGGTTTGCAACTGGACCTGTTGGAGTAGAAACGACACTATTGACCCGTCGACGATCATGCACCATCCTATATTTACCTGTATTCTGCTTCTCTACAGGTAAGGTCGGAGTGTTCCGAGCTGACTGGGAGGGTTCTAGCATCCCTGCTGCTAACAATCTTTCAATTGTGTCGGCAATGCCGGCTTCAGTCTCTGGTTTGTGCGAGTATTGTCTCTGCCAAATCGGAGTGTGGTCTATTAAATCGAATGTGATTGGTGTGATGTGTTTGCAGTGACCAACATCCGTTGAACTTGCTGACCACATGGTATCTGGTAGAGTATCAAGCATCGCTGCAGCCTGTGGATGGTCTGTTTTCTCCCTGCCATGAAACCTTTCAATCTGCCTATATTCCAGCAGTACCTTGTCAGTTGTCCTGCACATAATTCTATAGGCTTCCTCTGATGATGAATATTGTAAACCGGGTAACTGAGTCCAAACCCAGTCAGTTAGTGCCATCAAGCGTTTGGACATAGGTCACAGATCCTTGGCCTGATATTCAGCATGCACGGCCAATGTGACATGAGGTATAGCTTCTTCAGACATCTCATACCATTCCAACTGTTCTGCAGTTAGTTCAACAATACCCGCCACACCTTCTTTCCCTAGCAGAATGCAATTGGAGGAAATATCCCATGGAGTCCCTTCTAGATGCTGATAGAATGCATGCTGATAGATTTCATTATCATCTCTATCATAATATAGGGCAACATGAAGGGGATCTGCAGGAGAGCAGAGGGATGCAGCATCTGAACCCAGGGTCGCCATTGGTTGTATAAGGACTGTATGCCGCTGCTCTGCCTGTTTTCGGGTTCGAGGAGTCCCCAGTATATATCTGCCCACTGTCCTTCTGCCATTGGTGATGTGTCCGCTGATAGCATCATTTGGTTTCCAGAGTGAATCATTGTCATAGAACAGTTGACGGAATAGCCATTTGGAAAGGTCACTACCAGTCCGTCTGGTCCGCACAGAACCGAGACCCCACATCTCACCAGCAAGTCACACCCCATCAGATTCACAGGGCATGCAGGTGATGAAATATACCGGTGACGGAAGGTCTGTCTGGCCACTGATGTGATCAGTGGCGATGTCAAAGGCAGATTTTCGGTTTATCCGAGAACCCTACTAATTGGTCGCTGGAGGATGAAATGTTTGACCGAGGTATATCACAAGTGATGGTAGAAAATCTTGCACCCGTGTCAACCAAAAAAGAGAGATTCTTGTCCATTACCCTCATTTGCATATAGGCTTCTGCCAACCCAACATGCCCCTGGGTTCTCGGGCCCCGTCAATATTCGTACCCCCGCCCTTCCGGCATAGTCTGGGGGTACTGTCCTTGCACCGGGGCTGCAGCTGCATTTGGGGCTTGGTAAGGCTGAGCAACCTGTTGAAAAGGAGGCTGACTTGAGCGGACATACTGTCCTCGGATCAATCCCTGGCCTCCCTGGGGTCCCCACAGCATGGGACAATTTCTTCTCCAATGCCCGGGTTGGCCACATTCAAAATAGGTGTTGGGTGGCTGACCTCTGACTCCTCTGCGGCCCCTTCCTCTACCACGCATTCCTCCTGGAACACCTATGGGCCTGCCCCCATAGTGGGGGTAGTGTGGTATCCAATCAGGTGTTGGGTCTAGACTCGGCAGGTTGTTTTGTGGCGACGGCCGCTGAACCATCTGATTCGTCATCTTTTGGGACGCCTTCTTTGTATCATTAACCTTCCTTCTAGCCTCATCGAGCTGTAACTTCAGAAACTGCACTTGAGCTGACTCATTGCTCTGTTTATCTTCATCCTGTTTTGTCGTGTAATGCTTCATGTGGTGCATCAAGTGTTTTTCCCACTGTTCTGTAGAACAACCTGGAATATCAGGATTACTCTCCATTGCCTCTTTTACTTCCTTAGGCATCCCTGCCATAATGGCATTTCTAAATAATGTGGTCTGTAGCTGACCCGACCCTGGATGGCTCCCCGCAGTATCTGTCCACGTGCCCTTACACCTAGCCAAAAAGGCAGACATATCCTCACCCTCCTTCATTGTGAAGATGAGTGAGTGCAACACTCCCGGTGGAATCGGAAATCTATCCCTCATTGCCCTTCCCACACAGGTGGCATGCTGTGCAAACGGGTCTGAATCAGGTAGTAAGGTGGTCCCCGCAGACGCTTCAATCTGCTGTATTTCCCACATACTCAATTGCTTGCCCAACAATGCTCTCCAATCACCCATAGCTAACTTGTGCCCCAGTGTATATTGGCAAAATTTAGTCATCCAGGGCCCACCGCCGTCCATGGGTGGGTGCATTTTAACCAGGATGCAGTTCATGTCAGTATATGTGAAGGGCTGATAAACATTCCCCAGATAATTTGGTGGTGCTGATACTTTATGGGTTGTCTTAATGTGTCTCTTTGATGCAGGTTGTAACTTGGTTCAGGTAGGGGCTTCAGTGGAGGGCCATGATCGGTATGCATTCTGAGTGAGCCTTTCAAAGTGACGGGGTAGGTGTGTGGGTCATCCTCTGTCAGGGATTCTTCGTCCTCAATGTCTGTACTATTTTTAGACTCCTCCCGGTCCAATTTCTCTCTATCTCGTTCTTCCCTCAAATCTCTCCTTCCTCTGTCTAAGAACCCATCATCTAATAACTGACCTGAGTCATGTAACCTTCACCTCTTTTCATTCTCAGCACTATACGGTGTCAAGTGAGCATCTGGCTCTTGCACTGATGAATATCTCCTCTGTTTTGGCTGTTCTTTGTTTCTGCTGTGCGTCATTATCACCCTGCTTGCTTCCTCCGCTTCCTTAACTCTCTGTTCAGCTTCTAGTGTTAGTTTTTCTACTTTTCTGATGCTTTCTTCTACTGCTTCCGCCAGTCTCTCTTTTATTACATTGTACTCTCTTGTTCCTACTTCTTGCACATCTAACACCCCTTCTTGAACATACATAAGTGGCATTTGTATTACAGGATATGGGGGCGGTGATTGTACCCCAGGCAATTTAGAATATAATGGCGCGGATTGTCCTGCCTTTTCTGTCTCCTTTGCCAGTTTTGTTTTAGAGGTACCACCTACCCTCTTTTGTAATGTTTCTACCACCATACAGGCTAACGTCATGTTGTGCAGATGAATCCTCCTCTCTTCTTTCTCCCCGCCTTCTTTTGTCCACTTTCTTCTACCTAATATTGACCCTTTCTTTCCCTTCATGTGCTCTTCTACTTCTAATTTAGCTTGCTCTTCTGCTTTTCCTAAACATGGTGACAATTTCTTCCTCTCCTCATCTTTAGGGACTTTGCCCTGTTTTTGTAATTCTTCCCAAATCTTGTCATATTTCTCCATCATTGATTTTTGTTTGTTCTTTGCAAGCCCACTGACTAACTGACTTCTGGCTTTACCCCACTGCTGTTTTACGGGCAACATTAAGTCGGTAGAACATCCTCCGTGTTCTTCACACTCTTTATCAAATTCCCCTTCCATTTTATGTAGTTTTGTTTTTAATCCTCCCGTCCAGTAGTCAGTTGGTTTGGATATAATATAACTGAGCAACCAACCCAATCAGAGACAAATCCGGTGGCCAGTCAGTTTGTATGGAGTACACCCGAGCAACTGACCTTTTCAGCGAGATTTATCTGCAGTTTCGTTGTCACCGTTAGGTTTCCACTGCCGACTCTCCCTCACTGAGACACCACCATCTCTGTCTTCAAGACACTACTGGCTTTTCTGCCACCCTCCGTACATTCCCCAATATAATTTTTAAAACTTACAACACATCAATCATAAAAGCAAAGCTCACAAATTTTGGTTTATGAGATCCTGCTCAATGGACTTTAAACGTTCTCAAACTTACGTACCTTGTTGCTTTTATGAAGACTCTAACCCCACAGGACTTTAAACCCGTACGTACTATATCAATACTTTATCCACTTCCTATTACTAGGACACTTGCAGTATAATGACAACAATCAATTTAGTATCTCCAATTGCAGAACTTCGATATAAACAGGCGTCTGCTCACCTTTTTATGCGGCACCGCTTGTTGTTGTCATCAGACGTCAGTTGTCCGTTGTTTCTATTTTTCTCTCTTTTCCATCACTTCTCCGTCTTCATCACGTCAGGCTCACCAAATTGTAGGACTCCGGCTCAATCTACCAGCTTACTTTCTTCTATGTGTGAGCCCAGTCCTGCGTGTTCTTTAACTGAAGCAATAGGAGAAGATATTCGGTCTCACACTCTTAGTTTATATAGCAGTAAGTAGACAAAGTATACAGAGCTCTGGGTCTAGACCTTTCTGTCCCTGACAAACTACAACGTGTGTCAGTTCCCAAAAGTAAGACCTCTTCCTGTCCCTGCCCCAGTCTTTTATACAATAAAAAACGTCATGCAATCACTGTGGTGGGATTGCCTTCTGATTGGCTGTTGATCCGACTCCATTCTCCGCCTCCTCGCGTTCCCGGATGTCCAACCCCATGTGACCGCCTTCTGCCCACGAAACAGAGCATCGCGTGACCTCCTCGCACCCCTCCGGCGCTCAAAACAGAGCATCACGTGACCTCCTCCCACGCACGCAACAGAGCATCACGTGACCTCTTTCTGCGTGCGTTACACAGCATCACCAAAGGTTTCCGAACGCCGAGTACATTTACAATCGCAGCCAGCCACCTATTTACAAGTAAGCCATATATTTACACCATCCAGGACAAACATATAAATAGAAAGCAGGAGACAACAACTTCGCTTCACTTGGAGGTCGCCACTGATGATGTTACCCAGCCAGGTAATGAAACGTCTGGATATCAAACCTACAGCTCAGTGAGCAAACCTACACCCTAAGCTTGTAGTATTTTCTACACCTACCAGTATGTCATGCTGAATAAAGGTTGTTGAGGTCGTTGCTGCCACCTTTCTCTTAGTTTTGTCTTGAGTCTATCTAATGGTCAGTGATAGAGGATACATCACTATAGAATACCTACAGAAAATTCACTTCATTCATGATAGGAATTAATGCATCACATTTAGTTAGGAGTAACTGATAGGATCTTACCAAGCTCACATAGATATATCTGCTCCCTTTGGAAAGCTATAATAGTCTGTCTCCACCCACAGATACTGAGTAATGTGACAATGTAACATGAATATTAAACCCTTCAGAAACATTACCTTATACAATAGTTTGTGCAAAAATTCTTGCAGTATGGAGTGATGGAGATGAATCTTTCCAGTTGAAGGCTACATGCTCAACTGTACATGCTTAAGAGGGTGTGTTAGTTGAATGACATCATGGGTTATTGTGCCTACTGCTGTTGGGCAGTCATTACCGTGTCACAATTTACTTGATGAGAGAGCACACTCCAGAGGTGACATTTTAGACTTTTAAGGGTGCATATATCATACAAAAACAGCAATGAGTTTTGTACCCAGAATATACTGTACTTGCTATTTCAAGTCTAAATTGACATTTTCTATGTCCTATCAAGTTCTTAAAAGTATAAAACAAAATAGTTTGCTTAAAATTTTGAAGGATTGCCCCACCTACCATTCTTACTACTTGAGGGAACTTAAGTCCAAAGAACTCTCGGGTTGGCAGCAGTTGTAGTTAACATCTGAAAATTTTGGCACAGGCATGCTAACTGGCTTGAACAATTCCAGCTCTGTGTTTAATAGAAATGCATTTCGATTGCAACAAGAGACCTATTTGCTGAGGCAAGCGCTGTACACAGCCAGGGCAAGGTTCCCCGATTTGTAACAGTTCCAGATGGGCCAGCCCAAAACATTAAGCTGCAAGTGCGGGGGTGGGATTGGGATGGGGGTGTGGGTGGAATCTGACTCGCCTTAACACAGCAGAGTTCATTTAAACAGCTCCGGAATACCTTTCTCTTCGACCCAAATGAACTCACGTTTTAACAGAAAATAATTTAACCAGGTTTTTTCAAATAAACAAAATTAGTGAGTTTATTCATGACTACACGTGACAAGGAATACATCCTTACTAAAATAGATTATAGAACAGCCTCTGATTTATTCATAAAGAACAGATCATTGAAAGTTGCAACTGTTCGATTAGAGGTTTTGGAAAACAACAGTGTTAGAAGTTAAACAGTCAGTATCACAATCCTCAGTTTTGCAGATGGTTGGAGATTCTGTAGTTCTACTTCCGTTCAATTGTGATTGAATTTCAGCATTCAGTGAGAGAGAGAGAGAAGTCTTTTCTTGCTCCAATATTTTTTCTATCTGTCTGCTAGCTCGCTGACTTCTGGCATTCATTAGAGAGCTAGAAGAGCAGGTTGTTAGCTGCAACACAGCGGTGACTAAGGGCTAGTGCTGTGGTCAAGCGACCACAGGCCCAAAATTAACATTCAATGTTGACCCATAGCTGGAGAAATTGGACCTGACAGAAAATTGGCCAAAATAAATTAAACAGCAACCAGCAGCTATTGGCTACAGAGAACAGTAGAAACCAAGGTCAAACAGGTTACGAAGACTTAGAGGAAACCAGTTACAACCAGCCTGAGGATTGTGTATTAGAAGAATATCTATTAGATTTCCTGGCACTTTGACTTCCAGAGTCTGCCTCAGGAAATACACTTTACATCGCCCCACAAGGCAACAGTGAAGGGTCTTGGCACAATGCCAGTGGATGATCTGAACACTGCACATGATCCCCTTTGCCAAAGGCCAACATTCTGGATGGTCTCAGGCGAGAGGGATAAAAGCACCCACCTGAGGCCACCCCCCCCCCCCCCCCCTCAGCAAAGACTCATAGCAAGACACATGGCAGAGGACAGTGTGGCAATCCAAGAAGACCCAGGAGAAGATATACCCTGAGCTGTGAGACCCACCTTCATGGAAGAGGGCCAGCCCTACATCTGAATTGAAGGCAGTTCCAAATGCCCAGCACAAACACATAGATTGTTAATGGTATCATCCTTTCTCAGATAGAGCTAGATACAGAGTAAATATTGTGGGTATTTGGGAAATGTTCACATAGTGCTTTTAATAAGGAATATTTATTAATAAAATCCAATTGGACTTGTTATGGACTAGGCCAGACCACTCAAAACATTCTTAAGCAGACAGCCCAGACCATAACATTGCAATTTAGATTAGATTAGATTAGATTACTTACAGTGTGGAAACAGGCCCTTCGGCCCAACAAGTCCACACTGCCCCGCCGAAGCGTAACCCACCCATACCCCTACATCTATATCTATAGATATATCTACCCCTTACCTAACACTACGGGCAATTTAGTATGGCCAATTTACCTGACCTGCACGTCTTTGGAGTGTGGGAGGAAACCGGAGCACCCGGAGGAAACCCACGCAGACACGGGGAGAACGTGCAAACTCCACACAGAGAGTCGCCTGAGGCAGGAATCGAACCCGGGTCTCTGGCGCTGTGAGGCAGCAGTGCTAACCACTGGTTCGGTAAATTTACAGTGAAAATTACCCGGAGTAAGATAGCTAGGTTGACTACTAGATTTTAAAACAGACAAAAATGTATTCACAAAATTACACAATGAAACTCAAAGAACAGAATAAAGACCCTCTAGAGAACTCAGTCTATCCAAACTCGACTTAAGTATGCTGTTCCGAATATACACAACAGTTCCAATAGGCAAACTCCCTTTAAAACCTATTATAAATGGAATATATGCTTACAGGTTGAAGTTGAAGGGTAGAAAGAGAGAGGGAGAGTTTTCGCACAGCTCATTGTTGAACTCCTCACCAATTCGGAACTGAACTAAACTGCTCAGCTGGAGAGCTGACTACTCCCCTTTCATTATGCAGGTCACCTGAAACATGACCACTTTGGCCTGAAGTCTCATCTATTTACAGAAGGCCTCTCAAAATCCTTTTCATCTCTGTACCAAATCAGACTGACCGGAACCCAGCCTGGTTTATTACCCCTCTGAAAAAGGTCAAGGACAGAGTCTCTTTGAGCCAAGGGACAGCTTTTAGGAAAAAAAGGGACTAGCTTTGTGACACCTCCCCCTTAAAAAAATGAACCATCAATACCAAAAGATGACTTCATTTTGAACCATGCAAAACCCAGTTAGTAGTCTAAACACATGTATACACTATACTAACTATAAACATGAAAACGTGCACAATCACATGCAAATTCAGGCCGCGGTACAACTGCCACTGAACACTTCCGTATCTCATTCGATTCTCGATGACGCATTGGCAATCACATTTTCGTGACCTGCCAAATGCACAATTGTCAATTTGAGTGGCTGCAACAACAAGCTCTATCTAACAGTGTGGTATTTTTGTCCTTAAATTCTCCCACAAATGTCAATGGGTTGTGATCAGTGTATACAATTGTCTCAGATGCATTGCTGGTAATATAAACACTGAAATGCTATAAGGCCAACATCAAGCTTAAAGTCTCTTTCTCCAATGTTGAATATTTCTGTTGATGAATGTTCAACTTCCTGGAAAAATACCCGATGGGTCATCTCCCTGCAGGAGTACTGCATCGACACCCACATCACTGGCATTGATAGTCACCTTGAAAGGTTTCGTATAATCCAGGGTGGCTAATACTGGGGCAATGGTTAACACAGTTTTTAGGCTGTCAAATGCCTTTTGACAATCCACTGTCCACTGAAACTTCTTGCCCTTTTTTTAACAATTCAGTGAGTGGAACAACCACACTGCTAAAGTTCGGCACAAACCTTTGGTAAAATCCACTCACCCCAGGAACCGTAGGACTGCTTTTTTGTTTTGTCAACAGTGTGGAAAATTCACCAATTACTTTCTTTTTCACATCCCGTGGGTCCATTTGTCCATGTCCAGTAACATTGGCAAATTCACTTTTAGCTAGGTTTACCACCAGGCCTGCCTTCCGAAGTCAATCAAACAAGTCCGATAAATGGTATAAATGTTTCTTCCATGAGTGATTAAAAATCACCAGGTCATCAATATAGACCACACAGTTGGGTAATCTGGCAATTACCTTGTTAGTCAGTCTCTGAAATGTGGCCGGAGCATTTTTCATACCAAATGGCATGACCTTGAACTAATATTGTCTATTTAGGCATTATGAAAGCCAAAACTGCCTTAGCTCTCTCTGACAGAGGTACTTGCCAGTAGCCTCTGAGCAAATCTAACTTAGAAATCTAAGTTGCTTGTCCCATTTTTTCAAAACAGTCCTCCAACCATGGAATTAGATATGCATCAGTCTTTGTAACAGTGTTGACCTTGCAATAGTCCATACACAACCTTTGGGTACCATCTGGTTTTGATACTATGACTATAGGTGAGCTCCAGTCATTGTAACTCACTTCGATTATGCCATCTTGGAGCATGCACTCTCTCTCCTTCTGAATCTGTGACAACTTTAGAGGGTTATGCCGATAAGGATGTTGCTTAATTGGAACAGCATCTCCTATCTCTACATCATGCACAATTAGGTTAGTACTTCCCAGTTTATTTCTGCATATCTCCCTATGTGATAGTATTAAGTTTTACAGATCATTTTGATTTTCTTGTGGAAGCTAACTCAATAATTTATCCCATTTTTTGACAACTTCCTCATTGTCCAATTTGATTTGAGGAATGTCCAATTCAGAATCCTCTGAACTTGGTTCTTCCTTCTGTGCTGTAATCATTAATACCTTCTCCTCTTGCTTTCCTTCCCTATCAAAATACCTTTTGAGCATATTCACATAACACAATCTGTGAGATTTCTTCCTGTTTGGAGTCCTTATCAAGTGTTCATTTTACTCAATTTCCTCTTGATTAGCTATGGTCCACTAAACCGTGCTTTTAGAGGCTCACCTGTTACTGGAAGTAATGCCAATACCTTATCCCCAATTACAAAATTGCGAATTTGTGATTTCTTATCCACTTCCTGTTTCATTGTATGCTGTGATACTTTTAAATGCTGTCTAGCCAACTCTCCAGCTCTATTTAGTCATTCTCTAAAATTTGACACATGGTCTCTGAATTCTGACGTATTAATTTCTCCTTAATCAATTTTACCTGTCTTCTTACTTCATGCCCAAACATTAATTCAAATGGACTGAATTTGGTCGATTCATTTGGTGCATCTCTGATCGCAAAAGGTACAACTGGAACTCCCTTATCCCAATCATCTGGATAATCCTGACCATAAACCCTCAACATGGTCCTTTGTGTTTGATGCCATCTCTCCAGCACTCCCTGCGATTCTGGTTGGTAGGCAATAGATTTGAATTCCTTTATTCCCAAGTGATCCATAAGCTCCTTGAATAGTTTGGATGTGAAGTTTGATCCTTGATCTGACTGGATCTCTATTGGCAGTCTGTACCTAGAATAAAATTTAAGTAATTCTTCTACAACACTTTTAGCTGTGATATTGCTTAATGGGATTGCCTCTGGAAATCTAGTTGACACATCCGTTCTTGTTAATAAATACTTATTCCCACCTTTTGTTTGAGGTCAAGGACCTACACAATCAATCAAGACTCATGTGAAAGGTTCCTCAAATGCTGGAATAGGTATTAAAGGTGCAGGTTTTATTACTGCCGATTAGCTGACATGTATGACACTTCGGGCAAAATTCACTACATCTTAGTCTTAGGCCAGTAAAAATGTCTGTATCTTAGCCTGTGTTTTCCTCACCCCTACATGACCTTGTAGTAGTAGCTCATGCGCCACTCGCAGCACCTCCCTTCTATACCCTACTGGCAAAAATATTTGATGAATCTCTGCCCATTTCTCATCTGCTTGAATGTGTGATGGTTTCCATTTCCTCATTAAGACATAATTTAAGTTATAACACACAGGAATGCATTCATTTTCCTCTGATGCTCCAGGGAAAACAGCCCCAGCCTTATCAGCCTCTCCCTATAGCTCAAATCCTCCAACCCTGGCAACATCCTTGTAAATCTTTTCTGAACACTTTCAAGTTTCACAACATCTTTCCGATAGGAATGAGACCAGAACTGCACGCAATATTCCAACAGTGGCCTAACCAATATCCTGGACAACTGCAACATGACCTCCCAACTCCTGTACTCAATACTCTGACCAATAAAAGAAAGCATACCAAATGCCTTCTTCATTATCCTATCTACCTGCGACTCCACTTTCAAGGAGCTATGAACCTGCACTCCAAGGTCTCGTTGTTCAGCAACACTCCCTAGGACCTTACCAGTACTCCTACCACAGATGTGGCACTTCCTCCTTAATCAATCTATGATCATTTTGTACACTCTGAGGCAGTTGTCTAACTTACTTTGTGCTTTTTGTTACTAGTCCAACAAAATGTCCAGGCTTGTCTGGTTTTCCCACAACTGGCTTTCTCCTAGCTCCCCTTCACCTCCCCCAGCCCCCGCCCCTACCCCAACCCCCACCACCACTGTGATTTAGTGTGGCCCACTTTATTACAATGAAAACACCAGAGCTTATTAATTACTTTATCCCCCTCAAGGGTTTCTTTTTTTATCCCGTGGTAAGTTGCCTCAGGCGACTGTCTGTGTGGAGTTTGCACATTCTCTCCGTGTCTGCGTGGGTTTCCTCCGGATGCTCTGGTTTCCTCCCACGACCCAAAGATTTGCAAGTCAGGTGAATTGACTATAGTGTTAGGTGCATTAGTCAGGGGTAGATGTAGGGGAATGGATCTGGGTGGGTTACTCTTCAGAGGGTCAGTGTGGACTTGTTGGGCCCAAGGGCCTCTTTCCATACTGTAGGGGATCCAATCCAATCCAATCCAAAAGTTACTTTTATGATCTTCACTGAGAGCTACCTTTCCCTTTCCACGTGAGGATTTCTCTTTGCCCCAATTTCTATCCCTCATGGACTGAAGTTGATTCTGGAAGCCAAACCAAGTTTTATGGATCAGCTCGTAATCATCAACAACTTCAGCTGCTAACATTGCTGTTTTAACTAGGTAAAAACAATGACTGCAGATGCTGGAAACCAGATTCTGGATTAGTGGTGCTGGAAGAGCACAGCAGTTCAGGCAGCATCCAAGTAGCTTCGAAATTGACATTTCAGGCAAAAGCCTTTAACTCCCTACTCTTCCACATGAGTCTGCACTGCTTCCTCACTAAGGTCACCTTCAGCCATTATCTCAGCCTTTTAAGCTGAATTTCCTTGCTAAGTGCCAGTTTTTGATGTTCAAAAGCTCTCTTTTTCCTTTTCTGCTTCTCTCTCTTTTTCTCTTTCTTCTGCTGCTCTCTCTATTTCCCTCTCTTCTGTTTTTAATCAAAACTCAAACTGCTTCATTTCGACTGCCCTTTCCTTATTTCTCACCTCTAACTTGAGCTGCTTCATTTGCAATTGAATTCGCGCCATCTCTATAGATTCTGATGGTTTCTTCAGCAAGTTTAAATGCTGAGCTACTACTGTAATTATCTCTCCTTTCCTCACAGTAGTAGGCAGTTCCAATTCCAGCTTCTCTCCTAATTCCTGTAGCTTGATCTTATCCACTTTTTGTAAGTTTGCAAAGTTATAGCATCACTTCCAGCTAACATTTGGTGACTGAAAGAGCCATTACTATCCGACGTTTTGTCTGCCCAACCAAACCAACACCTGAAATAAAGACACTAGCACCTACCACTCACTTTTTAAAATCCCGCAAAGAGCCCCCAACTGTCATGGACTAGACCAGACCATTCAAAACATTCTTAAGCAGGCAGCCCAGACCATAATATTGCAATTTATTTTACTAAGTGTACAGTGAAAATTACCTGGATTAAGTTAGTGAGATTGATTACTAGATTTTAAAACAGACAAAAAATTTATTCACAAAATTACACAAGAAACACAAATAATAGAATAAAGAATCCTTAGAGAACTCAGTCTATCCAAACTAGACTTAAGTATGCTGTTCCGAACATATACAACAGTCCCAATAAGCAAGCTCCCTTTAAAAACCAGTATAAATGGAACACATACTTAAGGTTGAAGTTGAAGGGCAGAAAGAGAGAAAGAGAGTTTCCACACAGCTCACTGTTGAACTCCCAACCAATTCAGAACTGAACTAAACTGCTCAGCTAGAGAGCTGACCACTCCACTTTCGTTATACAGGTCACTTCTAAAACATGACCACTTTGGCCTGAAGTCTCATCTGTTTACATATAAACAAAAGGCCTCTCAAAATTCTTTTAATCTCTGTACCAAACCAGACTAATCGGAGCCCAGCCTGGTTTATTACCCCACTGAAAAAAATCAAGGACAGAGTATCCTTGATCCAAGAAACAGCATTTGGGAAAAAAAGGGCTAGCTTTGTGACAAACTGCAAACAGATTTTTGAACAACAGCGCTTGGGTAAAATGTTTTTAGTACATAAACTGGTCAGAAGTGTCCAATGCACGGATAACATTGGTGTCTCAGGGTGGACTTTGATTAGAAGTGTTTATGTAACGTCAGTAGTCAAACTACACCAACCTCGAACTTTCGGACATCCATCCTGAGTTTGATTTGAGAGGGCAGCTGCACCACACAATGGCCAGGATTCAAGTGAGTGAAAGACCGTGAAGGCTTCCAACCAGAAATCGAGCCATAAACTCAATGTTTATAATGTGAGGAGGATAGAAAGCCAGAGTTAGTACAGAATCAGGGACCCCTGAAATAGGAAATCTCGTTTAGGCTCGTATAGAACTGAGGACCTGCAGAGAGCAGAGGCAACAAAGCTGAATACAGGGTCAAAAAACCCATGAGGTGATGAGAAGCCAGATATTGGAATTGGGGAACCACGAGGATACAGAGAAGATAGAGTAGAGCTAGACACATACATGGTAAGATACGGTGAAAAGGGCCAGGGAACAAGAGTCATAGAGAAGTGAAAAAGAAGCTAATATGGGGTCAGGAATCCACGAGAGAGAGAGACAGACAGACAGACAGACAGAAAGAGAGAGAGAGAGAGAGCAGTAAATTAAAAGAAACAATAAGAATAATGTCACCATGCCCAGAGTGGGAGGAGACACTAAGAAAGTACTAAAATAAGAAATGGTCCAGGTGGGTCAAACATTGCAATGTGTAAATATTGAGTTCAGGATCCACGGGATAAAAATGCTGGGAGGTAGCAGGAAAGCTGAAGGGAAATACACATTAAATTCAGCAGGGATATAGTGTTAGTCAGCTGCATGAAGCCACTGAGAGGTAGAGAAATGAACAAGGTGTAGCAAAGTAATAAGGAAGTGAAGCAGGAACTGGAAGAAGTAAGGGTCAAAGCAGCAGAACAGGAGCAGAACTAGGTGAACCAGATAGTGCCCTTGGGACTGTTGCAGACTCAGTGTGACAGAGCATACCCAAAGGTGCAGTACACAGTGATCTTAACAAAGCCCCAAAGTTTGCTGGCAATCTGACCGAGAAATGCAAAAGCCTACAGATTGCGCTTGGAGTCCTATACCAGGCAGGCAAGGAAAACTGACCCTGCACTGTGGAGCATTCAAAATGCCAGTGCAAGATTGAAAAACTAAAGTTTCCATGCAAAAGAAAATGATGTGCATATTCAGGACAAGAAAATCAGATGGGAACAGTGATTATGAGAGACTGGAAGGAAATGGAAGAATAATCCTGTTCTTCAGGGTTGCAAGCTCCAGGCACGCCAGCTCCAGCAACTTATGGACTCCACCCATTCCCAGCCCTCAGATGACCCCTGAGGTCACTCTCCCAACCCTGTGTTCACCATGCCTCCTGCCCTTCCCTGTTTCAGGCTAAATGTACTGTCTCGGCAAAGGACTCAACTCCATACCTTTAATGTCCACACCTTAATGAATTTCGGACTCATCATGATGTTGAATTGTTTTTCCACCACATCCATCTCCACTCTCACTTCTTTGGGCAGGACTCCCCCTCGTTCCACTGATCCCTTCATCCATCTCCAGTATTCACCCTCCACTTGGACCCCTTCCCCTGCCTCTTACCTGCCCTCGATCTCTTCATCGAAAACTTCTGACATGACATTGGCCATCTCAAATTCTCTGATCCCCTCACTGACTCTAACCTACCCCCTTCTGAAATTGCCACTCTTCACCCTCCTAGGTCCAACCCTAACTTTGTTATCAAATCAGCCGACAAAGGTGGTGCTCTTTACTTGAGGAGGCTCAACACCAGCTCTCAGTCACTTCTTTGTACCATCCCTGGACCATGATCCCATATCCAAACATCAAGCCGTTGTTGCCAAGACTGTCACAAACCTCATTACCTCTGGAGATTTACCCCCAACTGCCTCTAACCTAGTAATCTACCAACCCCAGAATGCCCACTTCTACCTCCTTCCCAAAATCCACAAACCTGACTGTCCTTGTAGGCCCATCATTTCAGCATACCCCTGCCCCACTGAGCTCATTTCCTCCTACCTTGACCCCATTCTCTCTCGCCTTGTCCAGAGCCTGCCCACTGCATTCGCAATTTCTCTTTTGCCCTCCACCATATTTACAATTTCCAGTTCCCTGGCCCTAAATGCTTCCCGTTCACCATGGATGTCCCTCTATAATCCCTCTATCCTTTCATTCCCCACCAGGATGGTGAGAGAGCTCTCATCTTCTCCCTCTACCGGAGGCCTGAACAATCCCCATCCAGCCCATTGTCTTCTGCTTGGCTGAACTTGTTCTCTCGCTGAACAATTTCTCCTTTAATTTATCTCATTCTGCCAAGTGAAAGGAGTGGGTATGGGCACCCGCATCGGTCCCAGTTATGGGGCATGTAGCCACTCCTACAACTCTTTCTTTGGTACATCGAAAACTGTTGAGTGCCACTTCATGCTTCTGCCAGGACCTTGAAAACTTCATCACTTTGCTTCCAATTTCCATCCCTCTATAACTTTCACATCATCAATTTCCGATACTTCCCTTCCTTTCCTTAACCTCCCTGTCTCTATTTCAAGGAATAAACTATCAACTGCCATCCACTACAAAGCCACTAATTCCCATGGCTACACTACAGCTATTCTCACCCCATGTCCTGCAAGGACTCCATTCTATTCTCCCAGATCCTTCATCTAGGTCGCATCTGTTTGGATGATGCCACCTTCCAAAACAGCGCTGTTGACATGGGTTGCTTCTTCCATGATGGTGGTTTCGCACCCCCTGTTGTTGACAGAGCCCTCAACCACATCAGAACTATCACTTGTGCTTCCACCCTTGCCCCTTCTCATCACTCACAATAGTCTCATTGGGTTCTCCTTGTCCTCACTTTTCATTTCACCAACCGTATTCAAAGGATCATACTCCACGATTTCAGACAACTTCAGTGGAACACCACCAGCAAACACAACTTGCCCTTGCTCCCCCTGTCTGCATTTCACAGGGATTATTCCCTCTAGTACGTTCTAGTCTGTTCCACAGGCACCAAAACCATCGCCTTCTCCACGGCATCTCCCCATGTAACCGCAGAAGGTGCAACACCTGCCCCTTCACCTTCTCCCTGCTCCCCATCCATAGGCCTAACCTGTTTTTCCAGATGAAGCAACATTTGATCTGTACCTCCTTCAATCGTGTGTATTGTATCAGAGAGAGCAATATGTTGGAGAAGCCAAACACAGACTGGGTGACCACTTACAGTCATAGAGTCATAGAGATGTACTGCATGGAAACAGACCCTTCGGTCCAACCTGTCCACGCCAACCAGTATCCCAACCTAATCTAGTCCCACCCGCCAACACCTGGCCTATATCCCTCCAAACCCTTCCTATTCATATACCCATCCAAATGCCTCTTAATTGTTGCAATTGTACTAGCCTCCACCACATTCTTTGGCAGCTCATTCCATACACGTACCATCCTCTGCATGAAAAAGTTGCCCTTAGGTCTCTTTTATATCTTTTCCCTCTCACCCTCAACCCTCTAGTTCTGCACTCCCCGATCCCAGGGAAAAGACTTTGTCTATTTATCGTATCCATGCCCATCATAATTTTGTAAACCTCTATATGGTCACCCCTCAGCCTCCGACGCTCCAGGGAAAACAGCCCCAGCCTGTACAGCCTCTCCCTACAGCTCAAATCCTCCAACCTTAGCAATATCCTTGTAAATCTTTTCTGAACCCTTTCAAATTTCACAACATCTTTACAATAGGAAGGGGACCAGAATTGCACGCAATATTCCAACAGTGGCCTAACCAATATCCTGTACAGCCGCATTATGACTTCCCAACTCCTGGACTCAATACTCTGACCAATAAAAGAAAGCATACCAAACACCTTCTTCACTATCCTATCCACCTGCAATTCCACTTTCAAGGAGCTATGAACCTGCACTCCCTAGGACCTTACCATTAAGCGTATAAGTCCTGCTAAGATTTGCTTTCCCAAAATGCAGCACTTCGCATTTATCTGAATTAAACTCCATCTGCCAAAACTTAGCCCATTGGCCCATCTGGTCCAAATTCTGTTGTAACCTGAGGTAACCCTCTTCGCTGTCCACTACATCTCCAATTTTGGTGTCATCTGCAAACTTACTAATGGAACCTCTTATTCTCACATCCAAATCATTTATGTAAATGACAAAAAGTAGAGGACCCAGCACCGATCCTTGTGGCACTCCACTGGTCACAGGCCTCCAGTCTGAAAAACAACCCTCCACCACCACCACCCTGTCTTTTACCTTTGAGGCAGTTCTGTATCCAAATGGCTAGTTCTCCCTGTATTCCGTGAGATCTAACCTTGCTGATTAGTCTCCCATGGGGAACCTTGTCGAACGCCTCACTGAAGTTCATATAGATCACATCTACTACTCTGCCCTCACAAATCTTCTTTGTTACTTCTTCAAAAAACTCAATCAATTTTGTGAGACATGATTTCCCATGCACAAAGCCATGTTGACTATCCCAAATCAGTCCTTGCCTTTCCAAATACATGGAGGAGGAAGTGAGGACTGCAGATGCTGGAGATCAGAGCTGAAAACGTGTTGCTGGAATAGCGCAGCATGTCAGGCAGCATCCAAGGAGCAGGAGAATCGACGTTTCAGGCATAAGCCCTTCTTCAGGAATGAGGAATGTGTGTCCAGCAGACTAAGATAAAAGGTAGGGAGGAGGGACTTGGGGGAGGGGCGTTGGAAATGCGATAGGTGGAAGGAGGTCAAGGTGAGGGTGATAGGCCGGAGAGGGGGTGGGGGCGGAGAGGTCAGGAAGTAGATTGCAGGTTAGGAAGGCGGTGCTGAGTTCGAGGGATTTGACAGAGACAAGGTGGGGGAGGGGAAATGAGGAAACTGGAGAAATCTGAGTTCATCCCTTGTGGATGGAGGATTCCTAGGCGGAAAATGAGGCGCTCTTCCTCCAACCGTCGTGTTGCTATGGTCTGGCGATGGAGGAGTCCAAGGACCTGCATGTCCTTGGTGGAGTGGGAGGGGAGTTGAAGTGTTGAGCTACGGGGTGGTTGGGTTGGTTGGTCCGGGTGTCCCAGAGGTGTTCTCTGAAATGTTCCGCAAGTAGGCGGCCTGTCTCCCCAATATAGAGGAGGCCACATTTCCAAATTTCCAAATACATGTACATCCTGTCCCTCAGGATTCCCTCCAACAACTTGCTCACCACCAAAGTCAGGCTCACTGGTCTATAGTTCCCTGGCTTGTCTTTACCGCCCTTCTTAAACAGTGGCACCACGTTTTCCAACCTCCAGTCTTCCGGCGCCTCACCTGTGACTATCGATGATATAAATATCTCAGCCCAGCAATCACTTCTCTAGCTTCCCACAGAGTTCTCGGGTACACCTGATCAGGTCCTGGGGATTTATCCACCTTTAACCATTTCAAGGCATCCAGCACTTCCTCCTCTGTAATCTGGACATTTTGCAAGATGTCTCCATCTATTTCCCTACAGTCTATATCTTCCATTCCTTTTCCACAGTAAATACTGATGCAAACTACTCATTTAGTATCTCCCCCATTTTCTGTGGCCCCACACAAAGGCCGCCTTGCTGATCTTTGAGGGGCCCTATTCTCTCCCAAGTTACCCTTTTGTCCTTAATATATTTGTAAACACTCTTTGGATTCTCCTAAATTCTATTTGCCAAAGATACCTCATGTCCCCGTTTTACCCTCCTGATTTCCCTCTTAAGTATACTCCTACTTCCTTTATACTCTTCTAAGGATTCACTCGATCTATCCTGTCTATACCTGACACATGCTTCCTTCTTTTTCTTAACCAAACACTCAATTTCTTTAGTCATCCAGCATTCCCTATACCTACCAGCCTTCCTTTTCACCCTGACAGGAATATACTTTCTCTGGATTCTTGTTATCTCATTTCTGAAGGCTTCCCATTTTCCACCCATCCCTTTACCTGCGAACATCTGCCTCCAATCAGCTTTCGAAAGTTCTTGCCTAATATTGTCAAAATTGACCTTTCTCCAATTTAGAACTTCAACTTTTAGATCTGGTCTATCCTTTTCCATCAAGATTTTAAAATGAATAGAATTATGGTCACTGGCCCCAAAGTGCTCCCCCACTGACACCTCCGTCATCTGTCCTGCCTTATTTCCGAAGAGTAGGTCAAGTTTTGCACCTCCTCTAGTAGGTACATCCACATACTGAATCAGAAAATTGTTCTGTACGCACTTAAGAAATTCATCACCATCTAAACCTTTAACACTATGGCAGTCCCAGTCAATGTTTGGAAAGTTAAAATCCCCTACCATAACTACCCTATTATTCTTACAGATAGCTGAGAGCTCCTTACAAGTTTGTTTCTCAACTTCCCTCTGACTATTAGGGAGTCTATAACACAATCTCAATAAGGTGATCATCCCTTTCTTATTTCTCAGTTCCACTTAAATACCTTCCCTGGATGTATTTCCGGGAATATTTTCCCTCAGCACAGCTGTAATACTATCCCTTATCAAAAATGCCACTCCCCCTCCTCTCTTGCCTCCCTTCCTACCCTTCCTGTAGCATTTGTATCCTGAGGATGTGACTCATCCTCTCCACAATCCTGCTGCAGTCTATAATTCGCTAGCTTTTCCTTACTACTTTTCTTAAGTAGTGGCACTTCGTTAGCCAACCTCCAGTCTTCCGGCACCTTACCTGTGTCTATCAATGATACAAATATCTCAGTAAGAAGCCCAGCAATCTTTCTCTAGCTTTCCACAGAGTTGTAGGGTACACCTGATTAGGTTCTGGGGATTTAGCCATATTTATGTGTTTTAAGATATGCAGCACCTCCTCCTCTGTAATATGGACATTTTTCAAGATGTTGGTATTTATTTCCCCAAACTCTCTACCTTCCATATCCTTCTCCACAGTAAACACTGATGCAAAATACTCATTTAGTATCTCCAATATAGGTGGCCTTTCTGATCTTTGAGGGGTCCTTTTTACCGTTTCATTCTTAATATATTTGTAGGATCCCTTTGGATTCTCCTTAACCCTATTTGCCAAAGCTATCTCATGTTCCCTTTTTGCCCTCCCGATTTCCCACTTTAGTATATTCCTACTGCCTTTATATTCTTCTAAGGATTCACTCAATTTTTGCTGACTATACCTGACATGCTTCCTTCTTATTTTTGACAAAATCCTCAATTTCTCTAGTAATCCAGCATTCCCTATCTACCAGGTGTGCCCTTTAGCCTAACAGGAACATACTGTCTCTGGGCTCCCGTCATCTCATGTTTGAAGGCTTCCCATTTCCTAGACACCCCTTTAGCTGCGAACATCCACCCCCATTAACAATTGAAAGTTCTTGCCCAATACGGTTAAAATTAGCCTTCCTCCAATTTTGATTCTTAACTTTGAGATCTGGTCTATTCTTATCCATCACTATTTAAAAACTAATAGATTTATGGTCATTGGCCTCAAATGCTCCACCACTGACACCTCAGTCACCTGCCCTGCCTTATTTCCGAAGAGTAGGTCAAGTTTTGCACCTTCTTTGGTAGGTACATCCACATACTGAATCAGAAAATTGTCTTGCACATACTTAACAAACTCATCTCCATCCAAGTCTTGAACACTATGTCAGTCCCAGTTTATATTTGGATAGTTAAAATCCCGAACATAACCACTTTATTATTTTTACACATAATTGAGATTTCCTTAGAAGCTTGTTTCTCAATTTCCCTAATGAAAACGCCACTGCCCCTCCTCTCTTGCCCCCCTCTCCCCCTTCCATCCTTCCAATTGCATCTATGCCCTGGAATATTAAACTGCCATTCCCATCCATCCCTGAGCCACATTTCTGTAATTGCTATGATATCCCAGTCCCACATTCTTAACCATGCCCTGAGTTCATTTTGCTTCCCTGTTAGACCTCTTGCCTTAAATAAATGCAGTTTAGTTTATCAGTCCCACCTTGTTCTCGACTATGCTCCTGCTTGCTCTGTTTGTTTGACTTGCTTGTTTTCACAACTGTAACAGTCTCAGACTGATCACTTTTCACACTATCTCCCTGGGTCCCACTCCCCCACCTTACTAATTTGAATGGTCCTGAACAGCTCGAGCAAATCTCCCCACCTCTGCAATAGTCCCATTCCAATTCAGGTACAATCCATCCTTTTCACACAGGTCATTTCTACCCCAGAAGAGATTTCAATGATCAAAAGATGTGAACCCTTCTCCCCTGCACAGCTCCTCAGCCACACATTTGTCTGCTCTATTCACCTATTCCTACTGTCACTAGCTGTCACTGGGAGTAATCCAGATATTACTACCCTCAAGGACCTACTTTTTAAATTCCTGCCTAACTTGCTATATGCTCTCCTCAGAATCTCATCCTTTTCTTGTCCTATGTTGTTAGTTCCAATGTCTACAATGTCCTGCTGCTGGTCCTGCTCCCCTTTGAAAATATTCTGCACAGTCTCAGAGATATCTCTGATCCTAGGTCCAGGAGGGGCAACACACCATTCTGATATCTCACTGTCATCTGTAGAAACGTCTGTCTGTGCCTCTGACTAGAGAGTCCCCTATCACAATCGATTATTTGGAACCTGACGTACCCCACATTACTTTCAAGCTAGTCTCAGGACCAGAAGCTTGCCTGTCAGTGCTACATTTCCCTGAGAGTTCATCACCCTACATTTTCCAAAACAGCTTACTTGCTTGAGATGGGAATAGCCACAGGAGACTCCTGCACTACCTGCCTACATCCCCTACCTTTCCTGGAGGTCAGTGACCTGCCTGACTATATCTTGGGTTTATCTTCCTCCTTGTAACTGCCATCAATCACACCCCCAGCTCCTATAAATTCCTCATTGCTTCTAACTGCCACTCCAACTGATCCATGCAATCCAATAGGATTCACAACCAAATGCACTTCCTGCAGACATAATCATCAATAACATAGAAACTCTGCTTAATCTCCCACATCCAACAGGAAGATCACATCATTCTACTAAAAGCCATCTTAGCATCTTAACAATCTACAGACCCAGAAAATAGTACCATCTTACAGCTCTAGATGAGCTTACCATCTATATTTTTATATATTTAAAGTTTAATCAAGAGACAGATCTCAATAACAACATATAATCAGAATAAAAGCAACACTATACCTACTATTGTAGACTTACAAAAGAAAACCAGTAAAATTACATTTGAAAAAGTTACTTAGCTGCTCCCCTCCTCTGAGCTCCCACACATAGGTTTCTCCAAAGTCAGCTGTGAATTACATTGTTTGTTTATTTTTCTTAGAACAACTCTGATGTACAGAGATACTTGAAAACAGACCGCAGAGGCACTAGCTCTGTAGGTTTCTTTCTCCATTTGAATCACTGCCCATGTGCTCACTGTCCTTTGTCTATCTTCCTCCTTTTCAAAGTGCCATTGTTTAGATCGTTTTATTTCCCCCAAAGTTCCAAAACAATGCAACAGCTTAAAAATCAGTAATTACTGTTCCTAGAATTCAAGGAAATCAGCTCCAAAACTGAAAATAGCTCAAAAAAGGAGCAGCTCTTACAGCCACAATTTTTCCTATCCTCCATCTTGGATTACCCAGAATCCTGCCTTTCAAGTCTGGCAGGAGATACACTATGGTTCTACAATTCTTTTATCTGAACTATCAACATTTTTCTCCACCAGCACCCTATATTCCACTCCCCTACCTCCCAAACCCCAAACTATAGCATAAATTCTTTCTCCTCCACACTTCGCTTCAGCTCTGATGAAGAGTCATCTAGACTCGAAATGTTCGGTTGATCTCTCTCCATGAATGCTGTCTGACCCACTGTGATTTCCGTCATTTGTTGTTTTCAGTACATTTCTCAGGCAGATGTGGACATTTTATAGAAGTCTTCGGTGACCTAGATCAGATTGTGCTAACACCACAAGACATGACAAATTGGATCCAAACCATTTGTATCATATGGCACTGAGGCAGTGAGGAAAGCCTGCAAAAATTTTGATCCCACAGACAACACCTACACAGAACAATGAGTGATAAAGAGGATGGTCTGGGCTTAGGAGAAAGAGATTCATGAATCAGAGTATTCCAAATCAGGCTAAGGAAACATATACCCAGTAAAAAAACCTAACCTCACGTCCCGTGTTGAAGGACAAAGTGGGTAGCTGAAAGGGAGCTATACTTGGAGCTATCCCCCTCCACACATCCATTCTGCAGTGAGAAATGGGAATCGGCAGCAGGGAGGTCTGTGGCAGCAGCCACCATCATAAAGGAAATGCTACAATTGTGGGTGCACAGGCCACTTCACAATGGACAGCATGACTACAGGAGTCAGGATCAAGGTCGCTGGAAGGATCAGATAGTCAGCAACAATTTATTTGGTGAGGGAGATCATGCAGCCTGGTGATTTTCTGGGTGATATAGCACTTTGCCTATGTAATTGGACTCAATCTTCTAAACATTCTCACTGAACAAATCCCCAGGCAACTACTGCTAGATGGTTGAATTAAAGATGGTACAATTAGTCAAAACTCCTTAGCACTCTGGGCCTTGATGCTTCAGGGCCGTACCATAGTGCCCAACTTCTGAATCAACAATTGAGCTATGAGGTCATGAGTGTCAGGTCGTCCTCAAGGGTCTCTTCATGTCAAAACAAAACAGGGGAAGACGCAAAGGAACCTGGGGAGCCAAAGAGAGAAACACCATAAGAATATTCCTAGACAGATCCTGTAATGTGGAGGATAGATGCCAAAATACAGGATGTGTATGTATTTAGAGAACCACCGAGGCAAACCCCAATTAGAGTTAGTGCTGAAGCTCCCCAGTAAAACGAGTGCTCAGGCTGCTGAGCTAGCAGCTGTAGCCAACATGTGGTCAGCCATCCTGAAAAGTTACCCCTACCTGCAGATTTACACTCAGATAACATGTACGTCTAGAATAGTTTAACTGACTTCTGTTCACTGTAGGAAGCTAGACAATTAGTCTCAGCACGCAGGAAACCATTACTATCTACACCTCTGCTCAAATTTGTTCTCTAGACTACCCAAGGCTGCTGATACAGTATCATTAAAGTAGAGCCCATCATTGACCTTCCGCAACATGGAATATAAACTGGCTAGGCAGGGCACCCACGAAGGAGAACCCTGGCTGGCCCCCACTGCAGAACAAGTGGACACCGTTGCTGTGAGCAAACCAAGGTCACAGATATGATACAGCCTCAGAGCAGTAACATTAAGTTAAACCAAATATAGGAGGGAACAATCTGCTCCTCCCAGAGCAATTGGGAGGACAGGTTAGGTACTAAGGATGGACTTGTTGTCAAAGATGGATGGTATGTGGTATTGGCCCAGGATTGAAATTAAGTGATTTATCAATGCCATGAAGTCTAGGGTGATCAAGGGACTGAAGCCACAGCTGACAGAATTAAGGGATTGTTTTGATGGCCAGAAATGGATAAAGAGAATTTGTCATCCGCACCTAGAACAATCCAAACAAGTTTACAATAGACCATATTAGACCTGGAGCAGGATGTAGACTGACATTCAAATAGACTATGTCAGTCTCCCTACCACCTTGTAAAATGGGATAGAAGTGTATCCTGATCATCATGGGCAGAGCTGCAGCAGCAGGCATCTTAATTCAGTATGGTTCACTAGATGGGGGTTCTCCCTGCAGTATAGATTCAGACCAGGGAACCCATTTCACAGCCCAGGTAGTGCAGGCCATGATGAAGAGATTTGGTGTCAGCCAAACATTCCACATTGTCTACCATCCTCAATGCAGCAGGATTGTGGAGAGGATGAGTCACATCCTCAAAGAGATGCTGTGACAGGTCATCCAGCAACAAAACTCAACCTGGAACATAATGTTACCATTTGGCCTCATGCTCACAAGGAACTCATCCTCCAGTTCCACTGGATCCACCCTCCATGTTTTAATGGCCTGACACTATTTGAGAGGTATTGAACCCTTAATAGGACTGGGCTTGACAGAGGCCAAGGTCAAAGCTGGCTGCCACAAGAAAACTGTGAAGTTTCTAATGAAAAATGTACAGACTGTACACAAAGCAGCGGCCATCAGAATGGTGAAAAGGAAAAAAACAGAACAAGATGTACTTTGATAGGAAGGTGAACTTGGTAGAGTATGAAGTAACGAAGTGGGTGATGTCACATATTTTCCAGCCGGGAATATTCTTGTACCACAGATATTCAGGACAAGGTCAGCCCTCTGTGAACTGAATTTTGCTAGGTACAGGAAAAACTGAGTGTACTACATTAATCAGTTAAAGGCTTACAGAGCCCAAGACAAGAGCCACAAAGTCTATGTCTTTCTAGGGGAACTGGGGAAGCAGATTTTAACCCAAGTCCTGATCCAGAGCCTGGACCAGTCTTTGATCCAGAACATGTCCAAATTCTCACTCCTAATCCCAAATCCGCCCATTACCAATCCAGGCCAGAATCCTGGATCAGCCCTGAACACTATCCCTCCTAAGGTCTCAGCCTCAGGAACTGAGCCACAGCAACTCACATCAATTCTTTCCACAACATGTTTGAAACTTGGGGCCTCTACCATCTAGAACAGTGATACCCAACATTTATTTTCACCATGGCCCTCCTAGGAGCCCTTCTCAGGTTCCAGGCACCTCCTTTCACACAGAGATACCACACAAATAGACAGCAAATCATTTCATAGTTTTCAGTCTGTGGTTCCCTTCAAATGTGCCAGGGCCCTTAAGGGGGCTACATGGCCCCAGTTGAGAATGACTGATCTAGAAGGCCAAGAGTAGCAGATGCATGAATACACCACCACTTGTAAGTTTCTCTCCAAGCTACTTGCCATCCTGACTTTGAACAACGTCATTTTTCCTTCACTATTGTTGAATCAATATCCTGAGATTCCTTCCTAACAGCATTCTGGGTATACCTATCCACTCCCCACTTTGGACTACAACTGTTCAAGAAGACAACTCACCACTTCTGAAGGGTGATTAGGGTGGGCCATAAAAGCTGGGCTAACCAGCAATGCCCATAATTTGTCAACAAATAAGAAAATATGTATGTATTCAGACTCACATCAGAGGCTAGATTCCCCCAGCTGTAGGATACTACTGACAACACGCATGTGAATTCCAAACTCTGCCACAGTGACCTGGACTTTTATATTCACACAGGATATTTCTCCATTATTGAGCAGCTGGTGTTCAACTGCAACCTACTGGTCTTGATCTCATGATGCATCAGAGCACTGCATTCTTACATTCTGGATTTTTCATTCCAAGAAGCAAAGTTAAAGGATATTAAATCAGATTTGATGCATGTAAGGAACCCCATCAATAAGGTACAGAACCATTATAATTAAAGCCATATGATCACCACATTGAGCACATTCCTGGAATGTTACAGAAGTGTATCAGGTAAGTTTGGTACCATTGCTTGTTGAATCACCATATTGTGTTCTGAGATGGAATGGAGATGTTTGGGTAGGAATGGGTAGTGGAGAAATTGTAGTTCCTAGGAGCAAACGAAGGGGAAAAGTTTGATTGGAGTTCCCATTTTTACATTCCCTTTCACCATTATCCCCTTTCCTAGTTCAATGCCCTCTCTCCCCTACCACTCAATTAAGGCAAGCTTGCTAGCTATCAGTGGTGAGCTGCAAGGCTATGAATGTGGTATCAATCACCATTTTTAAGGCAGAAAATATCTCTTGCATGACCTGCCTGCAATCATTCATTTGTAAGTTAGGTTTGAAGCTCTATAAAGGCAGTATCCCTCCAGCAGATATTTGCAAAATTTGCAGTTACCATCCACCAACCAGTGATTGGACTGAACTCTCCATTCTGATAAACAGGAAGAATACATATAAAATATCTGTCAGTAGATGCATGTTATTAGTGTACTTGTAGCATTCTCCTTCTCACTGAAGGCCCCTGGGGATCAGCATTTGTGTTCCACTAAGTAGAATTTGGAGAAGATTGTGTCAACAGACTTGCAGTCTCCACAGCTATTGCTATTACTCGTGTCTGCTCATCACATCACATCTGGATTGAGCTGAGTGAATGGATGTGCGAAGTGCATAAGGTGAGGGTTTCTGCTGAAAGTTAGATGGGTGTGAGGAGTGATGTGTGAATATGCTTCCAATGCAAAGGGATGTGTGGAGAGATGATGGATTGTAAAATATAGTATGTGTTGAATTAATAAATACATTAATGTTTTCTGTGCTTCTATTACTTCCTCCCTCACAGCCAAGAACTGGATATAATATTCCTGCTGCCCATCTCCGCAGTTCTCATCCAAACGCACCTTCTTCCAGATTTCCTATTCCTACTGAAGAAAGGCAGTGGAGTATATCTGTATATAGTTGGAGATATAGTATATTTATTTTGCACCAATCAATAATTCCAGTTCATGTGTCACTAGGTCTGGATTTTGTCCTTATTGAACACCATTCACACTGAACACCTCCAATTCCCATTCATGCAATACACCTTTAATTACAGGTGAGGCTGCAGCTCTTGAATGGGTGTTACACTGTACAGCATTAAGTCACAAAACCCAGGTTTGAAATAGATTCTGACCTGCTGATTTGACTTCCATGTTTCGCCCACACAATTTCACTCCTCCCCATGACCCAGAACCTGCCTCAATATTATTCTTGGAGTCATAATGTCTGCATTACTCTTCAATAGCCATATAGCTCCCCTATGTTATTGGAATTCGAGTGAATAAGTTCACTTTGCTTTGATGGAAATGCTATTAACTCAAAAGTAACCAGTATATACCAGCAGATGAAACTATTACTATATATTTATAAACAAAGCCTTTCACAATGTTCACAGAAATATATTTTAACATCACTGCTTTCATCAAACACTCTTATCTCACTATAAGCCATCAAGACCAGTTTTTTATAATCCTTATTCAGAACAAATATGCTATTTTGCTTTTACAAGCTCTCATTATTGGTTCCAAAGGATATTTTGTTTATACACATAAACCATCTGCACTGTTTCAGCTGTCAAAGTGTAAAGACCGTATGTAAACAACACAGCATGAGCCATCAGGCTGAAAAAAATGGCTATTTATGTCCATTAAGCACAATACACAAAGAGTAAATCATGACCAGAATAGTTTATTGTATAGAGATAATAATCTCGAACAAATTGTAAGGCTGCAGTATATTCTAGTGAAACAGCACACATTTGACATGTATAGTGCAATATGTTTTTATTAATATTATGCAAAAGTACACAGAATTTTGACATACCTGTGTGACCAATTCCCAACATCTGCATGTTTTAGGGAGTTGTTTTTGAATACAACTGTTCAAATGCTTCAGTTTCTGAAAGTAGGTAAGTTTTACAAACTGATACATTATAAAACATACCAGAAAGTATCAAAAACAGAAATTGTTGTATAAACTCAGCAGGTCTGGCAGCATCTGTGGGGAGAAAGCAGGGTTAACATTCCAGATCCAGTAACCTTTCTTCAGAACTGGAAGGAATTACTATCAAGAATTACTGCCTCCCTCCTCCAGTCACACTGCCAAATTACACTGTGTGAAACTAAGTTTAACACTGGCCCGTAGTGCAATATGGACACAATCAACTTGACTGCCTGTTAATTATCTTATAAAATTTCAGTGAGATGAAAATTTGACAGAGTTGCAACAGGGGGCTTAATCAATAGCTCCCATTTTAGACTACTGACCAACATTAAAATTATCCCTCATGATTCTGCTTGATAATTTTTTTTTCCCAGCAAATTTGAAAGGAGGCATGGATTGGAGTCAGGGGGGTGAGCACAAAATATACTTATTTGCCTAGAGTTTAGATCTCAAGTCCTGAGCCTCACTTGTGTGTTGCCTGTCAGTTATTTACTCTGAATAAATGGACCATGGTTAGTTAGTTGTAAGACTGGTTTGTGCCACTTTGACGGTTTGCTCTGGTTAGAAGAAGTCACGATACTTCCTGGTGACCTAAGCCCAACCACATTGAACCTTGTGTTAATAATGTTATCCTTGGCATCCCAGGTAACAAACTCTACATCCAGGAGTGTATTGCCCTCACCACTTGCATGCTCTCTTTATCCCATCTTCACCCTCCTGTTTCAAGGGATTATCTAGTCTACTCATCTTGTTTCTCCTTCAGGTCTAACATTCATTGTTGTATAGCTATTGTACAAAGAAGAGCAAAACGTAACCACCCTGGGAATTCTGGCTGGAGCATTTTGAAGACTGTCTCCAGATCTGTCTAGGCAATGCTAGTGGCCTGTTCAGTGATTACTGGTGGGAATATGACATTCTGTGGAGTGCTGTTATGTATCAGTGCTGCCATTACTGATGAGTATTATGAGCCAAGTTGGCAGTGAGTATATTTTGTGGCCTGTCAGCTATCTCTTATGGTTCCATGTGCAATGAGTTTGGATAGCTATTGGGAAAATGCATTTTGTGCATATCTGCATATGGATTTTTAGATGGCAGTACATGAATGAGTAGTAAATGAATATCGACGGAGCAGGAATACTTCTAATTGATGAATATCTCTTGTTGTTCTGAATATATCTTGCTGAGTAAATATGTGCAGCTCATGATGTCCTGCATCTGTGAGAAACCAGTCAGGACCAGAACAGTGAACACCCACTCATCCTGACTACAAATTATACAAAGTTAACATTATTATCCGTCTTGGAAAACAAAGATCAGAGACCTATCTAATGTCTTTGACAGATTCCTGATATGTATGCAGAAAGATCTGAAAGTAAAAACAGTTGGGGATAGTGGTATGTTTGACAGCTCAGTCACCAGGTCCAGCAAGGATCAAGGCTTCCTCCAGGAGGATGCAGATGTGTATTACCACCTGCTGTAACATCTTAAGCTACTTCTGACACATTTAGTCCTTTCATGGAAATGCAGTCTCTGCCTTGTGACCCTGATTTGCATGTGGTTCCTCTTGCCATTTGACTTCATCAGTTGGTTGACCTCTCTTCTACTCCCCTGTTGCTCCATTTTCTACTGATCCCCATCTCTGCTGTTTCTGTCTCTGTCATTCCTCGCATTTCTTTTGCTGCCCTCGGTCCTGTCACTGGCCAACTGTCTGGCCGTTGACTTTCTCTCTGCTGCTGCCCTTTCTCCTGGGTCTGCATATAAAGCTATAAGTCTGTAATCAAAGGCCACACATGCAGTTGGTGGTCCTATTGCTTGTCCTTAAATGCTCTGATCCCAGGGGACAACATCAACAACCAATAGAAAACGTCCTCAAAACATAGAAACTAAAGCCCAGAATGTACAAACAACATTCTCAGCACAAGTACTGTGAATAAATCCTGTCCCATTGGAATAGCAGGAGCTGTGTGTATTTAGTGCAGTTACATGTTTCTCAAAATTGGTCCAGTCCATTAAGCTACCACTTTGTATCCATCATAATTGCTTTAAATGGCAAGCTTCAGAAAGTAGGGGAACCTTTGGACAGGACACTAAATGGAGAAGAGTATTGAATTCAACAGTTGGCAAGTCCTTTAACAAAAAGTCTTCCACAAAGGGGTACACAGATGCAACCAAACACATTCAAGTGAAATGCACAAATTTGGGAATTTGGGACTAACTTCCATATATATGCTGTCAACCTGCGAACTAATCAGCCCAGTTTTGCAGATTAGGGTTTAGTCTGAAGACAAATATCACTGCCCGGAATTGAAGGAAGGGTCACCAGCAAGTTGGGAAAGCAGTTGAAACAGCGAGACTTTTTCTCACGTGAGTGGTGGTCTGGGTCAGAGAACACAATAGCTTTCCTTGCAGGGCCTTAAAGAGCTCCACAATTAAATGTTTTTGACTCATCCTAAAGAATTATCCCAACAACCGTTTTAGCCTGATAAAAATGTCCCAGACACCTCTCTGCTCAGAGCCAGTTAAATTAGATTAGATTACTCAAGAAAATCCTGTCAGAACTAACCATTTCTTTTTAGATTAGATTACTTTACAGTGAAGAAACAGGCCCTTCGGCTCAACAAGTCCACACCGACCCGCCACCCACCCATACCCCTAATCTAACACTACAGACAATTTAGCATGGCCAATTCACCTGACCTGCACATCTTTGGACTGAGGGAGGAAACCGGAGCATCCCCACACAGACACAGGGAGAATGTGCAAACTCCACGCAGTCAGTCACCTGAGGCGGGAATTGAACCCGGGTCTCTGGTACTGTGAAGCAGCAGTGCTAACCACTGTGCCACCGACCTCAGTTACAATCCAATTGGGATGGAATAGCTGTTGCGGGATCCCGATTTGCATACCTTTGAACTTCTCCCATTTTTTTTCAGTGATTAACTCACCCACCAAATTGCAATAAGTACTTCAATAGTAACTAAAGAGCAGAAAGACCAACCTCCCCATTTTCAAAATGACCTTACTTACTCACCTCAAGTGATTGCAAACTCTCTAGATGAAAAGTTGTTTCATACATTTCAAGATATCAACAAGTTATAATTTGCATAATACATCCCCCAAGTTCCCAAAACGCATTTCAAAACCAATAATTTATTCTTGAAATTCAGCCTATTTTCATCTCTACAACAGAATTCTGAATTCCACCGTTGTTATAGAGTCACAGTCACAGCACAGCTCCAAACCCTTCGATCCAACTCATCTGCGCTGACCAGAGATCCCAATCTGACCTAGAGTCATTTGCCAGCATTCAGTCAATATCCCTCTATGCTCTTCCTATTCATATACCCAGCCAGGTGCCTTTTAAATATTGTAACTTGTACCACTTCCACCAATTCCTCTGGCAGCTCATTCCATTCAAGCATCACCATCTGCATGAAAAAAGTTACCCCACAGGTCCTTTTTAAATCTTTCCCCTCTCACTGTATACCTATAGTTTTAGACCCCACCCATCCTAGGAAGAAGACCTTGGCTATTCACCCTATCCATATCCCTCATGATTTTATAAACTTTTAGATTAGATTAGATTACAGTGTGGAAACAAGTCCACACCGACCCGCCGAAGCGCAACCCACCCATACCCCTACATTTACCCCTTACCTAACACTACAGGAAATTTAGCATGGCCAATTCACCTAACCTGCACATCTTTGGACTGTGGGAGGAAACCGGAGCACCCTTCTATAAGGCCACTTCTCAGACTCTCCAAGAAAAAATACCCCAACCTATTCAACCTCTCCCAATAGCTGGACCCCTCCAGTCCCAGGCAACATCCTTGAAAATCTTTTCTGCACCCTCTCAAGTTACATAAAATAATATTCTGAAAGGATTCATGTTGGCTACTGCATTAAGCCGCATGGATTCTGATAATGTCATGCAGGTTTGGGTGGGGAAAATGCAAAACAGCTCTCCATCTTGTAGAATGAAGACCTATATTTTAGGTATTCCCATAGTCTAAGTAACAGTCTCTAATTTGTTAATGTAATGTGTACCTAATCACTGTCATGCAGTAAACTGTTCCTGATGAAGGGCTTTTGCCCGAAACGTCGATTTCGAAGCTACTTGGATGCTGCCTGAACTGCTGTGCTCTTCCAGCACCACTAATCCAGCATCTGGTTTCCAGCATCTGCAGTCATTGTTTTTACCGAGTAAACTGTTCCTGACCAACCTCTCACACTCTATCGCTGGCAATGTCCCAAATCTGACAAAAGCACCCATCACCATTTCTTTTGTTTATTTTTTCATGAGACATGTACATCAATGACTGGGCAATATATAATTGCCCGTGAACTGAGCACAATGGGTAGTTAAGAGCCAACCACATTGCTGTGGGTCTGGGGTTCAATATGTTCAAATAAAATGCAAAAATTTGGCAAGTTGGAGCTGGCTTCCAGACGTACTGTTAACCCACATACAGATCCACGTGGCCTTACAGTTTACGAATCAGTCTGAAGACACACGTCACTACTCTGCATTAAAAGGAGCATCACTGCCAAGCAGAGAGAATTTTTTGTCAGAGGAGGAAGTGGGGTTGGGTGGGTCTGGAGTTGCATGTGGGTAAGGATGATAGATTTCCTTCTCTGAAAGATATTACCAATCAAATGTGCTTTTATAACAATCAATGATAGTCATGATTTTCACCAGAACTGAAATTGATATTCTGTATGGATTAATTGATTTTAAATTCCACCAACTGCCATGATAAAATTTGAACCCGTATCAACAAAGCATTAGCCTGCACTTCTTGACTGCCGGTCCTGTGACATGTCACAACACTACTTTATCCCCTGTGCACTGGTTACCTGCTAATTCTCCTCTTTCTTTATATTTGTTTCTATGGCCTCACTCCTGCCTATATTTGTCATCTCTTCCAGTATTGTAATTCTCCTGAGGAGCTTGTGTATGGCAGAAGGATTCATAATTTTGGATCATTTTGGGGATCTCCTTCTGGGGTAGAAGTGACCTGTACAAGAAGGATGGATTGCACCTGAACTGTAAGGGACCTAATATACTGGCAAGGAGATTTGTTAGAGCAGCTCAGGAGGATTTAAACTCATAAGAGTGGGGCAGGCGGGGGGGGGGGGGGGGGGGGGGGGGAGGTGGTGCAGGGAGATAGTGAGGAAAGAGATCAACCTGAGATTGATACTGTTGGGAAGGGGAATGAGTCAAACAGTCAAGGCAGGGAGGAACAAAGCAGCCAACAAGGTTGGACTGATAAATTGAACTGCATTTAATTAAATGCAAGAGGCCTAAAAGGGAAGGCAGATGAGCTCAGGGCATGGTTACAACATGGGACTGGAATATCATAGCAATTACAGAAATATGGCTCAGAGATGGACAGGACTTGCAGCTTAATTTTCCAGGAGACAAATGCTACAAGAAGGATAGAAAGGAAGGCAAGAGAGGGGGGAGTGGCATTTTTGATAGGAAGGATATGTCCGGAAATACATCCAGGGAAGTTATTTGGGTGGAACTGAGAAATGAGAAAGGGATGATAACCTTATTGAGATTGTATTATAGACCCCCTAATAGTCAGTGGGAAATTGAGAAACAAATTTGGAAGGAGATTTCAGTTATTCGTAAGAACAATAGGGAGGTTATGATAGGGAATTTTAACTTTCCAAACATAGACTGGGACTGCCATAGTGTTAAGGGTTTAATGGAGAGGAATTTGTTAGGAGTATACAATAAAATGTTCTGATTCAGTATGTGGATGTACTTACTAGAGAAGGTGCAAAACTTGACGTACTCTTGGGAAATAAGGTAGGGCAGGTGACTGAGGTGTCAGTGGGGGAGCACTTTATGGCCAGCAACCATAATTCTATTAGATTTAAAATAGTGATGGAAAAGGACAGACCAGGTCTAAAAGTTGAAGTTCTAAATTGGAGGAAAGCTAATTTTGACACTATTAGGCAAGAACTTTCAAAAGCTTATTGGGGTGGATGTTTGCAGGTAAAGGGATGGCTGGAAAATGGGAAGCCTTCAGAAATGAGAAAAATGTGAATCCAGAGACAATATATTACTATGAGGGTGAAAGGGAAGGCTGATAGGTATTGGGAATGCTGGATGACTAGAGAAATTAAGGGTTTGGTTAAGAACAAGAAGGAAATATATGTCAGGTACAGATGGCAGAGATTGAGTGAATCCTTAGAGTATAAAGGGAATAGGAGTATAGTTAAGAGGGAAATCAGGAGGGCAAAACGGGGACATGACGTAGCTTTGGCAAATAGAGTTAAGGAGAATCCAGTGGAGTTTTACAAATACGTTAAGGACAAAAGTGTAACTAGGAAGAGAATAGGGCTCCTCGAAGAACAGCAAAGCAACCTTTGTGTGGAGCCACAGGAAGTGGGGGAGATATTGAACAAGTATTTTGCATCAGAGTTTACTGTGGAGAAGGAGATGGAAGATATAGATTGTGGTGAAATAGATGATGATATCTTGAAAAATTTCCATATGACAGAGACGGAAGTGCTGGATGTCTTGAAACGCATAAATGTGGATAAATCCCCAGGACATGATCAGGTGTACCCTGGAACTCTGTGGCAAGCTAGGGAAGGGATTGCTGGGCCCCTTGCTGAGATTGTAGTATCATCGATAGTCACAGGTGACGTGCCAGAAGACTGGAGGTTGGCTAACATGGTACTATTTATGAAAGGTGGTAAGGACAAGCCAGGGAAATATAAACCAGTGAGCCTGACATTGGTGGGCAAGTTGATGGATGGAATCCTGAGGGACAGGATTTCAAGGTATTTGGAAAGGCAAGGACTGATTCGGGATAGTCAACATGGGAAATCATGTCTCACCAACTTGATTGAGTTTTTGAAAAAGTAACAAAGAGGATTGATGAGGACAGAGCAGCGGATGAGAACTATGTGGACTTCAGTAAGGCATTCAACAAGGTTCCCCATGGGAGATTGGTTAGCAAGGTTAGATCTCATGGAATACAGGGAGAACTAACCATTTAGCTACAGAACTGGCTCAAAGGTAGAAGACAGAGGGTGGTGGTGGAGGGTTGTTTTTCAAACTGGAGGCCTATGACCAGTGGAGTGCCATAAGGATTGATGCTAGATTCACTACTTTCCATCATCTATATAAATGATTTGGATATAAAAATAGCAGGTATAGTTAGTAAGTTTGCAGATGACACCAAAATTGGAAATCTAGTGGACAGCGAAGAAGGTTACCTCGGGTTACAATGGGATTTTAATGAGATGGGCCAATGGGCTAAATCTTGGCAGATGGAGTTTCATTTAGATAAATGTAAGATGCCTAACTTTGGGAAAAGAAATCTTAGCAGGACTTATACACTTAATAGTAAGGTCCTAGGGAGTGTTGCTGAACGAAGAGACCTTGGAGTGCACACTCAAAGTTCCTTGAAAGTAGAGTCACAGGTAAATAGGATAGTGAAGAAAGTGTTTGGTATACTTTCCTTTATCGGCCAGAGTATTGAGTACAGGACTGGGAAGGTCATGTTGTGGCTGTACAGGATATTGGTTAGGCCACTGTTGGAATGTTGCATGCAATTCTGGTCTCCATCCTATCAGAAGGAGGTTGTGAAACTTGATAGGGTTCAGAAGAGATTTACAAGGATGTTGCCAGGGTTGGAGGATTTGAGCTATAGGGAGAGGCTGAATATGCTGGGGCTGTTTTCCCTGGAGCGTCAGAGGCTGAGTGGTGACCTCATAGAGGTTTATAAAATCATGAGGGGATAAATAGACAAAGCCTTTTCCCTAGGGTGGGGGAGTCCAGAACGAGAGGACATAAGTTTAGGGTGAGAGGGGAATAACATAAAAGGAGCCTAAGGGGCAACCTTTTCACGCAGAGTGTCGTGCCTGTCTGAGGAATGAGCTGCCAGAGGAACTGGTGGAGGCCTGCAACATTTAAAAGACATCTGGATGGGTAAATGAATAGGAACGGTTTAGAGGGATATGGGCCAAGTGCTGGCAAATGGGACTAGATTGGGTTCGAATGTCTGATCGGCATGGACGAGTAGGAAATAAGGATCCAGACTTGTGAGCTACAAAGCATTCAAAGATTTTGGAGAGGAATGTTCAAGGTGATCTTGTTGATCATGGGAGTCAAATGGCAAAGATGTGGATGATGTTGACATGATCGAGATAAGCTATCTTCATTTTATAATGTGCATGTAATGCTTCTCAAGCCTCATTTTAAATATCCTGGATGTATTGTGCAGGGTAAAGAGTGCTAACATATCTATTAGATGCTTTGACAATAACTTTGTCAGCAAACTGAAGCTATAGACATTAAAAAGGACATCTATATTTCATGGGGGTTGTGGGGCCTTTGGAAAATCTATGATGAAAATAGGCATGATTGAATGAATAATTTAGAAATTAGGTGAATATTTTTGAAGTCCTTCTGTGAATTGATTTCTCTAATGTGATCAGTTTGAAGTGAGCAATGTCAAAGAGAAAGATATAGACCATGCAGTGCTAAATCTATCAGAATGCCAGTGTCAAGGTAGGTTATATAAGGATACCTTGCTTTACAATGAATCCATTGAACTGCTGCTGTTGAAAATAGAGAAAGGAGATTACAATGTTCTCTCACCATGAGAGGAAGATCCTAAAAGAAGCACACAGAACATGGTAAGAAATTGTTAAGATAATCAACAACAAAAACATTGTGCAAATGAAATGAATGTAATGCCAGCAAAGAATTAATAATCACACCAATAAGAGGAAGTCATATCTTCTCTCCTTTCCCATTTAAGACTCACTTTTTTCTTTTGTTAACAAGACAATTCTTCAGCGGATAATTATATGATAATCGTTTTATAACAAAATAAAGCATTACCTTGATGATGAATAAATTATTTTTGTCCTATTCTGGGATGATTTGATTACAATTTTGTCCTGTATTACAGCAACTGATGTCTTGTCTTTGCTAGATTATTTGGCTTGACATCTCAGCCCAGGTGTGATTTTGCATTTAAACCTGTTTCAGATCAGTCCATAGAATAGATCTTCATATTACATTTAACAGTCCTGAATCAAGGCAAAATTGCGGCTCATTATTTACAGACAATTGCTGCCAATTATCACCTTGAGGTGGCAGCATAAAAGTTAAATAATCTTACTTGGTACTTTCTGTTTTGTTGTTTCCATTTAACTGCAATAAACAATCTAACTGATTGGTCCTTTAGAGCTATTCTGAACAAAATACCTGTACACATTTAACTAATGCAATCTTTTAGCAAATTAAATATGCATTCATTCAAATTTAACTGTATTATAAATGGAACAAAAGACGTTCTATGTTATTCTAATCTTTTAGACTGTCAACATATTGCCAATAGCATAATATCACAAAGCCAGAATATAGCTATATGAGGAAAATGTCAAATCACTGTCAGTGCAATGGAATTGTTTTGACCAGAAATGGGCTGACTTGCAACTACAGAGTATTGTAGCTATATCCTAAATTTTTACGTGACATTCAAACATCAAAAAAGGAACTCTGCATGAAACCTCCGCTATTCATACCCGAATCAATACCTTTTCTGATGATTTGCCAAAAGTTTTCCAGTAGAAGGTCTCACATGCAATGTCAAAACTGCATTGATTTATTTTTGTTTTTTACTTGAATGTTTTTGATGGGTGAATAAATCACATAATGATGTTGCACTCCTTTCACTCTGTCAAGATCTCTTTACCTCAAGGCACTCTGTGTGCCAGGCTGAACTAACAACATCCAATAATATGGAATTATAGCCATACGCTCTCAAGGCCATCACGGGGGGGGGGGGGGGGTGCCTCTTTGAACTTTCCGCAACCATCCATCACTTGTCTGGCTGCCACTCAGGATGCAGTTTGTAAAAGCATAAGAGCAAACTTAACATATTCACTAAAGGTAAGCAGAAGTGTGAACAGTTTCATATTTGTGGGTGCTGTTGGTCATGCTGCAATCTTATATTTGTTTTAGGTGTTTTCCTAATAAACCTGTTCAGAGATATTATTCTGCACCTCTGGAGCCAGGCCAACTGGTTCAAGTGATAGGGACACTGCCGCTTTACTACTTGAGCCCTATTTGTTGTTGATTTAAGCAATAGTTGACTTGGTGGAATTGGTTAATCTTTTTATTTGCAAACTTTATGAGGGTTGGTTGAAGGGATAAAGTGAAGATTGTCAGTGTTTTTCATTCATGGAAGGCAAAACCTTTCTCAGCGTTACTCCAAAGACTGATAGTGGAGCACATTTTTCAAAGCCAGAATCTTCAATTAGATGATTGCTAGAGATATTACAGACTTCAGGTTGTCAGTCTGGAATTCTCTAAAGCAGCCACTTATCTTCTCCTTTTCCTTCTCATCTTGTAGCTTCCAAGATTTGTAGATTCTGGATCAATTGCTGCTAGTAATAGCTGGTCTTTTAAAATTTGAACTATGTAGCATTTCGACACAGTCTTCTTTGCTCCTGGCCCTTCCTGTTCTTCCTCTACTTCTCTCTTCTGTCAGGTAGTACCACTCTGTCAAGTCTGAAATTCTTCTGCAATTCCTCCTCCAAACCAAAGGAAAGTCCAAGAAAGATCATCATGACCAAGAACTCCCCTTCTCCTGACACCCCGATAAGGTCTTCAATAAGATACAGTATTACAGTTCGCACTAACTTTAGGTGAAGATCTCAAATAATTTACAAAATAAATTTTGATTGAGTTTTGATGATAACTGGCTCAAGTAACTCAAGACACTGCCTGCTACAATCAAAATTCTTCTTAAAACACAGTTTAGTCAATCAGTCTCTAACAGCAGAAGATCAATAACCACAGTCCTGTGAAATGACTGCAGGAGTTCTTCAGGGTAGTCTTCAGCCTAAGCATCTTCAATTGATTCATCAATAACCTTCCAGCCATCATAAGGTCAGAAGTAGTGGTGTTCGCGATGATTGTACAATGTTCAGCATTATTTTCAACTACTCATATGATGAAGCAATATATGGAAATATACAGCTAGACCTGAACAACATCTAAACATGGGCTCATATGTGTACATAACACTCACATGCAAATAATAACACCACCAACTGCAAGTTCCTCTCCAAGTCACAGTTTCTTCATTGTTCATATCTCAAAATCCTGGAACTCAGGCTGATTCTTAATCTGCAAAGCCACATGGATTTGTATATGGGTTGACAATGCATCTGGAATACTGGATTAGTGGTGCTGGAAGAGCACAGCAGTTCAGGCAGCATCCAACGAGCAGCGAAATCGATGTTTTGGGCAAAAGCCCTTCATCAGGAAGCCAGTTCCAACTAGGGTTTGCAGTAGTTCAAGAGAGAGCTCAGTACCACCTTCTTAAAGGCAGTTAGAATTGAGCAATGAATGCTAACCTAGCCAGCAATGTCCACATCCTACAAACCAAACAAAAGTGAATTTGGTAACTTGAACCTGCTTTAAATGGCCCTTGCAAACTTCACCAATGGCATCTTTATTTCTGCTAATTTGGTGGATGTGAGGAGAAACTATTGATTACAATGTTGGTCAGGAAAATGGTGTGTAGTATTTTTAAAGAGCACTGGGAGCCACTTTCATCAGCTCTCAGGATCTTAGTAAATCCTGAGATGGCCATTTCTTGTCTGCTTTAATTCACTTAAGGAGACAGGATCTTGCACTAAAGGTGCATTAAACCAGCACTGCAAGTCAAGTCCCAAGCTTGGCTATCATAGAACCTGAAGCAAAAATAGAAATTGCTGGAAAAAAAATTATCTGTCAGAGAGAAAGCACAGTCAATGTTTTGAATTGGGTAACCTTTTATCAGAACATCATAGAAGCTGTTTAGAGCCTAAAATATCCGGAGAAATTCACCTCCCTGATATTATAGCAACAGTTAGAAATAGTCTCTCTAACTTTTTTTTTGGAAGCGTATCAGAATACTCATTTCCAATTCAGTAGCTTTTGGCAAGTATATAATTTTCACTTGCAAACGTTTTGAGGGTAGCAACTTCACTGTGGACTAATACTAATCTTTACTGATCTATTCATGATTTCATTTGAATTCCATTCTGTTTTAGTTATATCAAGTAAAGTATTTCAGCAATCAGCTCTCTACAGATCATTGAGACTTGAGAAGTAGATCATTCCTGAATAAGCTTACACAGTACATTTAACATTATAGTAGGTTTGATTATCCAGCTCATCAAGACCACTAATCTTATATAAAGGGACTAAGCTGTACATTCATTTTCTGACTTTGTTCTGGCAACATTGTTTTCAATAATTTGAAAACAATGGGCATGGCACTTTTATTTCTCTGATATGCTACCATCCAATTGTGGGAAATGCAATTAAAGTTTTGTGTCTTTTAAATATAACACAGATGAGATGCATGGATTCCATTTACTTAAAGATCTCTGGTAGATTTATTTACTCTCAGACTGATGTATTTGGTACAGAGTAATCTTGAGACACAGCCTGCGCCTTGAGAGTTTCATACTGAGAAACTGTGGCATGTGACAGCGCCCAGGTATTTGTCTCATTTGATTGTTGAGCTCTTAAAGGGACATATGTGCAAAGGCAATAATAAACCATCCCCCTCTTTACCAAAGGTAGCTTTCATATGCCACAACTTTCCTTGTGGCAGGTAGAGAGACAGTTGGAAAGTGGGAAACCTTCAAAAATAAGAATATGAAGAGTTCAGAGATGGTATGTTCCTGTTAGTACAAAGGGTAAAGTGTAGGGAATGTTGGATGACTGGAACAATTGAAGTTCTTGTCAAGAAAAAGAAGGAGGCATATTGTCAGGTATAAGCAGCTAGGATCAAGTAAATCCCCAGAGAAGTATAAGGGTAGTGGAAATATACTTAAGAGGGCAAAAAGGGGACCTGAGGTAATTTTGGCAAATAGAGTTAAAGAGAATCCAAAGAGAATCAACAAATACATTAAGGGCAAATGAGTAAGTAGGGAGAGAGTAGAGCCGCTTGAAGATCAACAAGACTGTCTACGTGCAGAACCACAGGAAATGGGTGGGATACTAAATGAATGTTTCATGTCATTATTGTCTGTAAAGAAGGACATGGAAGCTAGTGAACTTGTGGAATTAAATAACGATGTCTGGTAAAGTGTCCATATTACAGAAAAGGAAGTGCTGGAGATCTTAAAGAGCATAAAGACCTGATCAGTTGTTTCCCAGAACTCTGTTGAAAGCTAGGAAAGAGATTGCTGGACCTATGGCTGTAACATTTTTATCATCGACAGTGGAGGGTGAGGTGCCGGAAGACTGGAGGTTGGCTAATGTGGTCCTATTTAAGAAAGATGGTAAGGAAAGGCCAGGAAACTATAGGCCGGTGAGCCTGACATCAGTGAGGGGTAACTTATTGGAGGGGATTCTGAGGGACAGGACTTACATGCATTTGGAAAGACAAGGACAGATTAGGGATAATCAGCATTGCTTTTCTCATGGGAAATCGTGTCTCACCTCATTCATCAAGTTTTTTGATGAGGTGCTGAAGATGATTGATGAAGACAGAACAGGAGATGTTGACTACATGGACTTCAGCAAGGCTTTCTACAAGGTTCAGCATGGTAGACTGGTTAGCAAGGAATCAAGGGAGAACTAGCCAATTAGAATCAAAATTGGCTTGAAGGTAGGAGACAGAGGATGGTGGCGGAGAGTAACTTTTCTAACTGGAGGGCTGTTACCAGCGGTGTGCCGCAAGGATCAAGACTCATTATTGTTCCATCACTTTTCATCATTTATATAAATGATTTGGATGTGAATGTAAGAGATATGGTTAGTAAGTTTGCAGTTGACAGCAAAATTTGAGGTGTAATAGACAGTGAAGAAAATTATCTCAGATTAGACTAGAACCTTGATCAGATGGGCCAATGGACCAAGGGTGGAGATAAATGTGAGGAGTTGCATAAGGCAAACCAGGCCAGGACTTACACAGTTAATGGTATGCCTATGGGAGTGTTGCTGAACAAAGAGACCTAGGAGTGCAGGTGCAAAATTCCTTCAAAGTGGAGTTGCAGGTAGACAGGATGGTGAAGAAGGTGTTTTGCATGCTTGCCTTCATTAGTCAATACATTGAGTAGTTGGGATGTTCTGTTGCAGCTGCACAGTACATTGGTGAGGCCATTTTTAGAATACTGCATTTTGTTCTGTTCTCCCTGCTACAGGAAAGATGTTATGAAACTTGAAAGTGTTCAGAAAAGATTTGCAAGGATGTTGCCAGGATTGGACGGTTTGAGCTATAGGGACAGGCTGAATACACTGGGCATTTTTTCCCTGGAGTGTCGAAGGCTGAGGTTTATAAAATCATGAAGGGCATGGTAAGGGTGAACAGCCAAGGTCTTTTTTCCCAGAGTGGCGGAAAAGTTTAAAACAAGAGAGCAGACATTTAAGATGAGAGGGGAAAGATTTAAAAGAGACCCGAGGGGCAGCTTTGTCGAACAGAGGCTGGTGCGTGTATGAACGAGCAGCCAGAGGAAGTGGAGGAAACAGGTAAAATTACAACATTTAAAATACATCTGGGTGATGAATAGGAAGAGTTAAAGGGATACGGGCCGAATGATGGCAAAAGGAACTATGTCAGTTTGGGAGGTCTAGTCGGCAGAGACAAGATGGATCGACAGGGTTTGTTTCTGTGTTTTATAACTTCATGACTCCAGATGAAAATATGTAAAGTTTGGGCAACAGCACAATCTGTTATGCAGAGCTCAGGACTGTAAAATTTCTAAGTACAGGAGTCTAGGAATCTAAATACCTTTTCAGTGGATTGACAATTCTTGCATTGACCATTCTTTTTTATGGTAACTTTGTTGAAGTCTGAATTTTTACGGTGGCTGTTTTGGTCTGTAAATGGGCCACCATGTATAGATTGTTGGCCTTGTGTCCTTCCACATGGCTCTCCGCTGTACTCTCTGATGCTTTCTGCGCAGAATCGGTATATTGTACATTTTCTTTAGTTGGCTTCTACTTTAGTTTTGCTGATTCAGCATTAGTTAAACTAAAACAAAGAATTGTGGATGCTGGACATCTGAAACAAACAAAATTGCTAGAGAAACTCAGCAGATCTGGCAGCATCTGTGAAGAAAATATTTCAAGTCCAGTGACCCTTTCAGAACGAGACCTCCTGTATGTCATTAGTCGAGACAAGTTAAGCAGGCTGCAACAAACGGAAGGAAATATTCAATAAATATTCAGTGACTTCTACACTTTGGAGGTTTTCTCAATCACGTTAGGATGAGTAGCACCATGTTTCCTTTGGATCTGGTAGGTGGATAGCAGTGAGTTCACAACAGTGACAGCAGCAGAACTGAACTGACATGAGGGTCCAGAATAGAGGTGGGTTTAGAAGACAATTTCTGACAGGGAAGTTACTGAGATTGAGCTGCAGAGAGCCGTGTGTTACTGGTATTTGATCATGTGCATCTGTTAACTCTTCACTGTGTGCTGTTAGTTAAGCCCAGGTGTGGATACAGTGAAAGGGAAACTAAATTGAAGCAAAAAGCTGTCAGCATGAAAATTCAATCATTTTAAAAGCATTGTGACTAAACCTCCTGTTTAAACGTATAAACTGGTGTCATCTCTGTAAGGCTCTAGGGCACAAAACATAGCAATTATTATCATGATGGTGAATAACTTGCCAGTCCCAAAAACCTTTATTTTCTTCACTAGGTATCCACTCATTGCCATAGGATTGATAGATTTGGGGTTTAGTACTTAAACAGTCCATATAAGGATTATCCGGATGGAGTAGCAACCCACAAGAAAACAATACTGGGACATTGTCTTAGAGTAGAAGGCCAGTTTATATTGAAGCATATTCAAGACAGAATATGTATCTATGTTTAAAATGCTGTTGAAAACTATTTTGGGTCAAAGAAAAATGCAATGACTGAATGACATATTTTCCGTCAAAAATTGCAGGGCAACAGTGAGTCCATTAAACAACATACAAGAGTGCTTTCCACATGTTCATTTGGCATTCTAAGTAATGAACTAACCTGTGACCAATTAATGGAAAAGACTTCAAAAACATGAATTAGGAAACACCTTCAGCTGGTGGATGATAATTTACCATTAAGACAAGCCAAGACATTTACAGTTTTAATTGAATCAACCAAGATAAATTCAAAGAGATTCATAGAAATGCACCCTTTATGTCTGGGATAACCTTGTCTATAATCCTGTCAGCTCATGTGAAAAGATTATAACAAAAAGGCCTTAGTGCCTCATCAACATGGGTTCCATCAAGGTCAGATACCCACAAAACTGTGCTGAAATTTTGGAGGCATTCATTAATTCCCAACATCTTGTCTAGCTTGAGAGAAAAAAAGTGTAACACCTGCTAAACGTGAAATCACCTTGCAAACATGTGCAAGTCATCAAAGATGAAAATTTCACCATTTGATTGCTAGTGGAGTCTCTTCCTAACATGAGGCATGGACACTACCATGCACAGAAGTAACCAGGTCATTTGCTCAGTCAGGCTATGGGAATTTCAGTTGTTTCTCATTGATATTGTCCCAAAAAGTCCATATTAAGTGGCAGCCTAAAACAAGGGTGTTTTTGCATCTTCCTCACCCTGCTGCAAAAGGCAGTTTTCAAGTATATTACTACTCTATTTTTGGATATTATCACAGTTCCAGTGTGTTTCATCTCTTGAGGAAAAGGTGGGGAATGGTGCCAGTGTTGCTGTGGAAGATACACTATTCCACGTACCCTCTTCGTCGGGTGCACTGTTCCACATACCCGGTGAAGAGCCAGGCATAACTGGGGCCCAAGTGGGTGTCCTTCGCTACCCCTTTGGTCTGAAGGAAGTGGGAGGATTCGAAGGAGAAATTGTTGAGGGCGAAGACCAGTTCAGACAACTGAATTCCACAGGCACCTGCATGGACCCAACCTCATGGGATCAAGGTCAATTTCACCAATTTCCTCATCTCCCCTCCCCCCACTTAATCCCAGATTCATCCCTCCAACCCGGCACCACCCTCTTTAACTGTCCTACCCGTCCATTCCTTCCCACCTATCTACACCGCCCTATCACCATCAACCCTCATCTTCATCTATCAATCACATTCCTAGCTACATTCCCCCTAAACCCAAACCCTGCCCATTTACCTCTCAGCCCCTTTGACCCACCTCCCCCTCCATTTCTGATGAAGAGCTTATGTTTGACATGTCAACTCTCTTATTCTTCGGATGCTGCCTGACCAACTGTGCTTTTCCAGTTTCAGATGTTGATTGACTGTCATTCTACTTATGGATGTAATTGTCCATGGAAGAATAAAGCAGAGCATGATTCATGGCTGTCAGCAATGCTCACATTGGTTCAACAACACACTCAAAAGGACAAATACATATTAAGAGTACCCAAGATTGATTTTCTGGGGTGTAGATGGTGGAATCTGGAGTAAAATTTAAACATAACAATATTAAAGCTGTGCATGAGGTTCCCAAATAAGGTGAAAGAGCTGGCATCAGTTGTTGGCAATAATTTTATCACAAATTCATTCCTTAGCATTCAGATTTGATATATTAAAGGTGAAGGTAGCATCTCTGCCAGACCCCACCGATTTCAATGTACATGCAGAAACATAAGTTACATCAGATAGAGTAATCGGCTCATAGAGGTGTATAGCATGGAAACAGATCCTTAGGTCCAACCCGTCCATGCCGACCAGATATCCCAACCCAATCTAGTCCCAACTGCCAGCACCCGGCCCATATCCCTCCAAACCGTTCCTATTCATATACCCATCCAAATACCTGTTAAATATTGCAATTGTACTAGCCTCCACCACTTCCTCTGGCAGCTCATTCCATACATGTACCACCCTCTGTGCAGAAAAGTTGCCCCTTAGGTCTCTTTTATATCTTTCCCCGCTCATCCTAAACCTATGCCCTCTAGTTCTGGACTCCCCGACCCCAGGGAAAAGACTTTGCCTATTTACCCTATCCATGCCCCTCATGATTTTGTAAACCTCTATAAGGTCACCCCTCAACCTCCAACGCTCCAGGGAAAACAGCCTCAACCTGTTCAGCCTCTCCCTATAGCTCAAATCCTACAACCCTGGCACCATCCTTATAAATCTTTTCTGAACCCTTCCCAATAGGAAGAAGACTAGAATTGCAAGCAATATTCCAACAGTGGCCTAACCAATGTCCTGTACAGCCGCAACATGACCTCCTGACTCCTGTACTCAATACTCTGACCAATAAAAGAAAGCATACCAAATGCCTTCTTCACTATCCTATCTACCTGTGACTCCACTTTCGAGGAACTATAAACCTGCACTCCAAGGTCTCTTTGTTCAGCAACACTCCCTAGGACCTTACCATTAAGTGTATAAGTCCTGCTAAGATTTGCTTTCCCAAAATGCAGCACCTTGCATTTATCTGAATTAAACTTCATCTGCCACTTCTCAGCCCATTTGCCCATCTGGTCCAGATCCTGTTGTAATCTGAGGTAACCCTCTTCGCTGTCCACTACACCTCCAATTTTGGTGTCATCTGCAAACTTACTAACTGTACCTCTTATGCTCACATCCAAATCATTTATGTAAATGACAAAAAGTTGAGGACCCAGCACCGATCCTTACGGCACTCCATTGATCACAGGCCTCCAGTCTGAAAAACAACCCTCCACTACCACCCTCTGTCTTCTACCTTTGAGCCAGTTCTGTATCCAAATGGCTAGTTCTCCCTGTATTCCGTGAGATCTGACCTTGCTAACCAGTCTCCCATGGGGAACATTGTCGAATGCCTTACTGAAGTCTGCATAGCTCACATCTACCACTCTACCCTCATCAATCCTCTTTGTTACTTCCTCAAACACTAGTAAATGCACAATATATTAAAAGAAGCATTTAAACAATTACTTAAACATTGTGCCTGCTCTCATAGACTGAACACTAACTTTCTACTAGATAGCATCCATATCAGTTAAAAGTGGCAAATGTATCTTTATGGTAGGAGTTCACTCCATGCGTTGTTCACTAAATGCTTAATACATTGTCAGCCATGTCAAGATTTGGTCATCAACCTCTATGCTAGATTGTCTTCATCAATGCAACTTTGATATTGAGTATCTTGCAGATTGACATAACTAAGTGGTTGATGTATTTAGCTAAACACTATCACAGACAGCGTTTGTGAAAGCAAAATGACTTCTGACATTGAAGTGTGATCACAGTGGTTTCATATGTGATCCTGAATCTTCTTTTCTGAGAAGAGTTGAAGTCAGAGCCAGTGACAGACAGTAGTCCTATAGCTAAAAATAAATGGCCTTGCAAATAGAGGGAGAACTCATCCAGTACTCCAGAGTACACAATGAACTTGGCTTGTTTGATGCCATATTTTTCACTGGTGGAATCCAAGCACTTTTCCTGAAAGTACTGTGCCAACACACATTCAGTTTGGTTGTTATGAGATGAAACAACAATCCTCTAAAGCAGCCTGGTGGCCAGCAAATGATTACAACATTATTATTATTAGAAACTGTGCAGCTTGTACACTCAGTGAATGATCAGTTGAATGTGTCCTGCCCTTTTCAAGTGACACCATTGCCAAATACAGAAACAACTCCAAGTCGCATCTGAGATTGATTATATATTTGCAAGTAGTCCCAAGCAGACAATACTTTTTGTTTGTTTGGAAAATGCTAGAAATTGCGACTAAAATCCCGTAACACCATTTTGTCAATTGACATTCTAGACAAATTGTTTCCAAACCTGGGCTTACCAGAGACTATCACTACACACAATGAAGTGCCATCTATTTTCAGTGAGCCCATGGAGTTCTATTCAAGCCACAGAATCCACCAACATCCAACTTACAATGCAACACACAATTATAGGTTGGCACTGATTCACTCAACAGGGTGATCAAGATGAGTCTCAGAAATAGCAAGTTCAAGGGGTAAATAGTTGAACAATTCATTCACATCCTAATTTGCACATAAATATTTACCCCACTAACTGGAAAAAACACTGACTGAGTGTGACATTCTCAAACCATCAATTCCATTAGATGAGAATGCCTGGGAGAGAGTTAAAACAACAAAGCAAAGCAAAAGTAGACTTGAACAGAGGAACATGTAAATATGAACCATGACCTGAAATTGGTGTCTGGGTTTGCATCATTGCTGCAGGCTTCAGATAAACCTTCTTGAGAGTGAGCCCAAGGAAAGAGACTGGCCCAGATGGAGTTTCAGCCGGGCACTTAGATCCCATGTAGACCAGCTGGTGAGACTGAACATCTTCAACCTCTCCTCGCTACAATCTGAAGTCCCCACTTGCTTCAAGAAGACCACTGTCATCCCGGTACCAAAGAAAACACATAAAACATGCCTCAATGACTACCACCCAGTACTCTGACATCCTGACAATCCTCAACACCGGCACCCACACAGGTGCGTACTCAACCCCCTCATGTAATCCCTGTACACTCATAACTATATGGTCAAATTTCATTAGAACTCCATCTACAAGTTCGCTGACAACACAACTGTTGGAGGAAAGATATCAAACAACAATGAGACAGAATACAGGAAAGAGATAGACTGCTTGGTAATATGGTGCAAGGATAACAGTCCTTCCCTCAATATCAGCAAAACTGAAGAGCTGGTCACTGACTTCAGGAAACATGGAGGAAGGCATGGCCCACTTACATCAATCTGAGGTGGAGTTGGTCAACAGCATCAAGTTCCTAGCAGTGATGATCATCAACGATCTATCCTGGACCACCCACGTTAATGCAATGGTCAAGATGGCACAACAATGCCTCTTCATCCTCAGGAGGCGAAGGAGATTTGACATGTCCATCAGGACGCTCATCAACTTTTATAGATGCACCATGGAAAGCATTCAATCTGATACATCACGCCTGGTACAGCAACTGCTCTGCCCAGGACTGTAAGAAACTACAGAAAGTGGTGAATACCGTCGAGACCATCATGCAAATCCACTGACTCCATTTATATTTCTCGCTGCCGCGAAAAGGCAGTTAACATCATCAAAGACTCCTCCCAACCTATTTATAATTTCTTCCAAACTCTTCTGTCAGGCAGAAGATACAAAAGCTTAAACACGTATACCAACAGGTTCAAGAACAGTTTCTTCCCTGCTGTTATTAGACTTCTGAATGGACCTCTCAAATTTCAAATCTAATGTTGATCTTGCTTTTGTGCATCTTCTCTGCAGCTGTAACTTTGTTTTTCTCGCTCTATGATCTTTGTATGTTATCTGTCTCAACTGCTTGCAAAACAAACTCTTCACTGTATTGAGGTGCATGTGACAATAATAAATCAAAGCAAATGACCAAATCACCATCACAAAGTCCTATCATCTTTATCAGGACCAAAGCAGATTAAATGTCTACTTGGGAGCAAACACTAAATGACAACACAAGGTGAAATATGAGACACTTCATTGCAAGCTGATTATCTTCCTCATACTTCACAATCGTTCCACATTTTGTGACATTTGCCAACTTTGAAGAAAAAGAGAGAACTTAGTATGGCCTCACTCACATTTTCAAGATTGTGTGGAGTATTTTTTAAAAAATGATTTGGAACTAATTTTCATTGAAGTCGAGGTTTCAAAACATTTTAATAGGGAGAGTTCAACTTGTCAAGGAAGTTACTTTGGGACCACAAACAGAAAGTGAAGAGAATAGATAGGTTCAAGAGACAATCAGGTACGTTTGCAAAAAGAGGATAAATTGAGATCTATGATAAGAAAATAAGTATATCTGGCATAGGGAATATTCTGCATCTAAAAATCTCTCACATTCTTATAAGAAATGCTTTCATCTCTCAGCATTTTGTATGGAACACTGAATGCCACTGAGATTACTACTTATATAATTAAGTTTACTTTGTAGGTTAGACTTCTTGAAATTAGCTTTCCATCTTCGAAGAATATCAAAAACAAAGAGCAAAGAAAACTCCAGCACAGAAACATGCCCTTTGGCCCTCCAAGCCTGTGCCGATCCAGATGCTCTATCTAAACCTGATGCCTATTTTCTAAGGATCCGTATCCTTCTGCTCCCTGCCCTGTAGAGGTGGGACCTCTACAAACACGACAGTCTTCACCTGAACCAGACGGGTATCAATATCCTGGAGGGTGAAATTTGCTAATGCTCTTTGGGTGGGCTTAAACTAATTCAGCAGGGGGATGGGAACTGAAACTATAGTTCAAGTATACAAAAGGTTAAGAATAGTGAAGTCAGAACTAAGAAGGCACCAGCAAGAAAGAAATTGGTTTGAAATGTGTCTACTTCAATGCCAGGAGCATTCGGAACAAGGTGGGTGAACTTGCAGCAGGGGTTGGTACCAGGGATTTCGATGTTGTAGCCACTTCAGAGATATGGATAGAGCAGGGACAGGAATGGTTATTGCAGGTTCCGGGATTTTTCAGTAAGAGCAGAGAAAATGATAAAAAAGGGGGTGGTACATCATCGTTAGTCAAGGACAGTATTACGATTGCAGAAAGGGCATGGGAGGACTCATTTACTGAGGTAGTATGTGGTGAGATTAGAAACACGAAAGGAGAGATCACCCTGTTGGGAACTTTATATAGACCGCCAAATAGTTCCAGAGTTGTAAAGGACAGGATAGCAAAGATGATCCTCGATAGAAGCGATTGTCTCAGGGTAGTTGTTATGGGGTCTTTAACTTTCCAAATATTGATTGGGATTACTATAGTTCAAGAACTTTAGATGGGTCAGTTTTTGTCCAATGTGTGCAGGAGGGTGTCCTGACACAGTATGTAGACAGGCCAACAAGGGGCGAGGCCACATTAGATTTGGTACTGGATAATGAACCCAGCCAGACATTAGATTTGGAGATAGGTGAGCACTTTGATGATAGTGATCACAATTCATATGGAAAGGCGTAGGTATATACCGGAGGGCAAGAGTTATGGCTGGGGGAAAGGCAATTACGATGCAATTAGGCAAGATTTAGGATGCATATGATGGGGAAGGAAACTGCAAGGGATGAGCACAACTGAAATGTGGAGTTTATTCAAGGACCAGCTATAGCAGTTCCTTGATTAGTATGTACTGGTCAGGTAGGGAGGAAGTTGTCGAATGCGAAAGCCGTGGTTTACTAAAGAAGTTGAATCTCTTGTCAAGAGGAAGAAGGAGGCTTATGTTAGGATGAGATGTGATGGCTCAGTTAGGGCACCTAAAAATTATAGGTTAACCAGGAAAGACCGAAAGAGAGAGCTAAAAAGAGCCACAAGCTGACATGAGAAATTGTTGGCGGATAGGATCAAGGAAAACTCTAAGGCCTTCTATAGGTATATTAGGAATAAAAGAATAACTAGAGTAAGATTAGGGCCAATCAAAGATAGTAGTAGGAAGTTGTGCGTGGAGTCAGAAGAGACGGGGAAATGTTAAATGAGTACTTTTTGTTAGTATTCACACTAGAAGAAGAAAATGTGGTCGAAGAGAGTACTGAAATACAGGCTACTGGACTAGATAGGATTGAGGGTCACAAGGAGGAGGTATTAGCAATTCTAGAATGTATTAAATTTTATAAGTCCCCTGGGCCAGATGGGATTTTTCCTAGGATTATCTAGGAAGCCAGAGAGGAGATTGCCAAGCCTTTGGCTTTGATATTTATGTTGTCATTGTCTACAGGAATAGTGCCAGAAGACTGGTGGATAGCAAATGTTGTTCAAGAAGGGGAGTTCTTGATTACAACCCTGGTAATTATACACCATTGAGCCTTACTTTGTTTGTGAGTAAAGTGTTGGAAAAGGTTACAAGAGATAGGATTTATAAACATCAAGAAAGGAATAATTTGATTAGGGATAGTCAACACAGTTTTGTGAAGGACACATCTTGCCTCACAAACCTTATTCAGTTTTTCAGATTGATTTCACAGGTCAGTGATCAAACAGGTGGATGAGGGTAAAGTGGTTAGTGTGGTGTATATGGATTTCAGTAAGGTATTTGATAAGGTTCCCCACGGTAGGCTAATGCATAAAATATGGAGGCATGGGATTGAGGGTGATTTAGTGGTTTGGATCAGAAATTGGCTAGCTCAAAGAAGACAGAGGGGGTGGTTGATGGGAAATATTCATCCTGGAGTTCAGTTACTGGTGGTGTACTGCAAGGTCCACTGTTTTTGTCATTTATGTAAATGAACCGAATGAGGGTGTAGAAGGATGGGTTAGTAAATTTGCAGATGATGTTAAGGTCGGTAGAGTTGTGGATGGTGCTGAAGGATGTTGTAGGTTACAGAGGGACATGGATAAGCTGCAGAACTGGGCTGAGAGGTGAAAAATGGAGTTTATTGCGGAAAAGTGTGAGGTGATTCACTTTCGAAGGAGTAACAGGAATGCAGAGTACTGGGCTAATGATACGATTCTTGGTAGTGTTGATGTACAGAGAGATCTCAGTGTCCAAGTACATAGATCCTTGAAAGTTGCCACCCAGATTGGTAGGTTGTTAAGAAGGCATATGGTGTGTTAGCTTTTACTGGTAGAGGGACTGAGTTTCAGAACCATGCTGCAGCTGTATAAGCCACACATGGAGTATTGTGTACAGTTCTGGTCACTTCATTATAGGAAGGATGTGGAAGCTTTGAAACGAGTACAGAGGAGATTTACTGGGAGGTTGCCTAGTACGGAGGGAAGGTCTTCTGAGGAAAGGTTAAGGGACTTGAGGCTGTTTACATTAGAGAAAAGAAGGTTGAGAGGTAACTTAATTGAGACATATAAGATTATTATAAGATTGGATAGGTTGGACAGTGTGAGCCTTTTTCCTAGGATGGCGATGGTTAGCACGGGGACATAACTTTAAATTGAGGGGTAATAGATATAGGATAGATATCAGAGGTTGTTTCTTTACTCAGAGAGTAGTAGGGGCATGGAACGCACTGCCTGCAACAGTAGTAGACTCACCAACTTTGAGGGCATTAAATAGTCATTGGATAGGCATATATACAAGAATGGAATAGTGTAGGTTAGATGGGCTTCAGATTGATCTCACAGGTCAGTGCAACATTGAGGGCCAAAGGGCCTGTACTGCACTGTAATGTTCTATGTTCTATTCATGTATCTATCTAGATAAATCTTAAATGATGTTATCGTGCCTACCTCTACCACCTCCACTGGCAATGTGTTCCAGGCATCCAGCACCCTCTGCATAAAGAATTTTCATGCATATCTCCCTTAAACTTTTCCCCTCTTACCTTAAACTCGTGATCCCTAGTAATTGAGTCCTCCACTCTGGGAAAAAGCTTCTTGGTACCTACCCTGTTTATACCTCTCATGATTTTATAGACCTGAATCAGGTTTCCCCATCACTGCCATCTTTCTAATGAAAATAATCCTAATCTACTCAACCCCTCTTCATAACTACTGCCCTCCATACCAGGCAACATCCTGGTGAACCTCCTCTGCACCCTCTCCAAAGCATCCACATTGGAAACCAAATCATGAAATAACCACACCAAGTGCATCACTATATTAACAAAAGTAATTTTATTTTATATTTATTTGGTCAACTGTAATATCTCTTCAGAAATAATTATTTTTCAAGTAAAGACATGAGCTATAATTTGTCAAAGATATTCTGTTTCAAGGTTAAAACCTTGATGATAACAGCTGAAATGAATTTACATAGCTGCAGGGAAATCATTTACTTTGAAGTCTGATTCAATATTATTTCTTGGTGCAGAATTTGATGTTCTTGGCAGTACAGTTTATCCAGGACAGTTTATCTAGACTGTATTTTAATATGCAACAGCAAATATCATCCTGATTTTAAGAATATTTAAAATACAATGAAAAAAACTGGAAGATTATTTGGATAATCTTCACTCGCTTGATTCAAATCCATTGCAAATTAAATCAAATGTCATGCAAATTGTGAATAAAATATTTCAGGATCAAAATATATACAGAAGTATATATTTTGAGAGGTACATAAAATCAGAGGTTAATGAAGGTTTGATCTCCAAACTTGATTTAATTTTATATGAAATCTTATTTTTAGCATCATCAGAATGAAGCTTGCTTACATAAAGAATATGTCAGATTTTTTTCTATGCCTAACACATGTCTTGTCTTTACCTTTTTCCAGCTATTTTAGTGCTGGTGAAGGGTCACTAGATTCACAGTCATAGAGCAGAAACAGACTGTTTGGTCCAACCAGTCCATACAACCGTGTTACCAAACTACACTGGCCCTCAAATGTTATCAAACTACACTAGTCTTCAAACGTTAACTCTTTCCCTCTACCAATGCTGCCAAGTCTGTACCACTAAATCAGCAATTTCTGTTTTTGTTTCAGACTTCCACCTTCTGCAGTTCTACATTTTTATTATCATCATATCCATGAGAGATTGCATCTTTCAAGTTTTAAGAAGTGTAGATGGAACACATGAGTGCATAGATGGCGTACTTGCTGTACTGCTACGAAATTCCTATTCATTTTTGTTTATAATCAAACCCAACACATATAGGTTGCCTATATCCAGTCCCTATACACTTCCATTCCCCAATCACAAAGGCCTCCAAGCCCTCCACTTCTTCCTCTCCCGCCGAACCAACCAGTACCCTTCCACTGACACCCTCCTCCGACTGACTGAACTGGTCTTCACTCTTAACAACTTCTCCTTCCAATCCTCCCACTTCCTCCAAACCAAAGGAGTAGCCATGGGCACCCGCATGGGCCCCAGCTATGCCTGTCTCTTCGTCGGATATGTGGAACAGCCCATCTTCCACAGCTGCACTGGCACCAACCCTCACCTTTTCCTCCGCTACATCGATGATTGTATTGATGCTACCTTGTGCTCCCACGAGGAGGTTGAACAGTTCATCTACTTTACTAACACCTTCCACCCCGACCTCAAATTTACCTGAACTGTCTCAGACTCCTCCCTCCCCTTCCTAGACCTCTCCATTTCTATCTCAAGTGACTGACTCAACACAGACATTTACTACAAACCGACCGACACAGCTACCTAGATTATACCTCCTCCCACCCTGCCTCCTGTAAAAACGCCATCCCATATTCCCAATTCCTTCGCCTCCACTGCATCTGCTCCCAGGAGGACCAATTCCACTACCGAACAACCCAAACGGCCTCCTTCTTCAAAGACTGCAATTTCCCCTCCAACATTGTCGACGATGCTCTCCGCCGCATCTCCTCCATTGCCCGCACCTCCGCCCTTGAACCCCACCCCTCCAATCGTCACCAGGACAGAACCCCACTGGTCCTCACCTTCCACCCCACCAACTTCCGGTACATCGTATCATCCTCCATCATTTCTGCCACCTCCAAACAGACACCACCCCCAGGGATATATTTCCCTCCCCACCCCTATCAGCGTTCCGAAGAGACCACTCCCTCCACGACTCCCTCGTCAGGTCCACACCCCCCACCAACCCAACCTCCACTCCCAGCACTTTCCCCTGCAACTGTAAGAAGTGCAAAACTTGTGCCCACACCTCCCCCCTCACCTCCCTCCAAGGACCCAATGGATCCTTCCATATCCATTGCAAATTCACCTGCACCTCCACACACATCATTTACTGTATCCTTTGCACCCGATGTGGTCTCCTCTACATTGGAGAAACAGGCTGCCTACTTGTGGAACGTTTCAGGGAACACCTCTGGGACACCCGCACCAACCAACCCAATCGCCCTGTGGCTGAACACTTTAACTCCCCCTCCCACTCTGCCAAGGACATGCAGGTCCTTGGCCTCCTCCATCGCCAGACCCTGACCACACGACGCCTGGAGGAAGAGCGCCTCATCTTCCGCCTAGGAACCCTCCAACTACACAGGATGATTGTAGATTTCTCCAGCTTCCTCATTTCCCCTCCCCCCACCTTATCTCCATCCCAACCCCCGGATTCAGCACCGCCCTCTTGACCTGCAATCTTCTTCCCGACTTCTCCGCCCCCACCCCCTCTCCAGCCTATCACCCTCACCCTCACCCTCACCTCCTTCCACCTATTTCCAGCACCCCTCCCCCAAATTCCTTCCCCCCTACCCTTTATCTCAGCCCGCTTCGCACACCAGCCTCATTCCTGGAGAAGGGCTTATGCCCGAAACATCGATTCTCCTGCTCCTCGGATGCTGCCTGGCCTGCTGTGTTTTTCCAGCACCACATTTTTCAACTCTGGTCTCCAGCATCTGCAGTCCTCACTTTTCTCCACATATAAGTTGCCACCTGATACTATCGTGAGTATCACTTAGAGAGAAAACATCATCAACTAGAAAGTGCTAAAGGTCAGAGGCTCCTGTGTAACAGATATGAATCAAACAGGGACCTATTTAATTCACCACTCAAACACACACTCCATTATGTGGAGGTGCTGGTGTTGGACGGGGGTGGACAAAGTCACTTCACCTGATGAAGGAGAGTGCTCTGAAAGTTTGAAATTTCAAATAAACCTGTTTATAGTCTGACTCTTTACACACTCCATGAGAATAGCTGTAGGATGGATACAGGAAAAGACAATGGGACCTACTACAGAAGACCTGACAAAGTACACTTTAGGAAGATCTCTGGGAATAGGACATCACATGACCTGGAGTGAAAAGGATTGTGGTGGATGGGGACTAATGGCGGAGTCTTGCTATCCATTGTCCCACATAGGACTGGAGGACCTAATACTCACTAAGTATCATCTTAATTGATTTGTAGATACTGGACACTGAAGTATTTAGATCGTCATTGTCATGTTGTGTTTTAAAATGAAATGGATATTGTATATTTGTATTCTTGTGGATCACCATTTCTGTATATTTATATTATATGTCAGATATGTGCATTTAAAAGCCAGAGGCTTCGTCTAATGTTCAGACACATAAGTTTGAATCCCACCATGCTGTCTAGGCAAATTTACATAAAATTAATGAATTAATCTGGAATAAAAAACTAGTCTCATTAATATATGTATTAGACAACCAGGAATGGACCAGAACAAACACTTTCCAGTCGAAAATGCAATACCCACTGAATAACATCAGAATATTGGGATAGTTGGCCCACAGGTGAGTCGTCCTAATCATCAAATCATATCTTACAGCTAATATTTCAAAGATCCATCATTATTCTTGGATATGGCATATCCCACTGGCAAGTCCTCAACTTTGATGCCAAACTCCACAAAGTTTCATGGCATTAGGTCAAATATGGAGAAGGAAACCTTCTGCTACTAGCATTATAGTAGCTGATGAAATAGTACTCCTTGATGTTGAACACCATTTGAAAAAATTACTGAGGGAAGCAGAGAATCAACTGTTGGTGGGATCCTTCAATGCTCATCACAAAGAGCCATGTGGTAACACCATTACTGACTGAGGTGCCCTGATGGACATACCTGCCAGATTTTGCCTGATACAAGAGATGAGTGAAACAAAATGAAAAAAAAAACTTTACCTATTCCTCACCAAATTGCCTATGCAGATGCATCTGTCCATGACAGTATGATAGGAGTGATCACTGAACAGTCTTTGTTGTGATGATGTCCTGTCTTCACGCTGAGGATAACGTCCATGTGTTGTGTGACACTACCACGGCACTAAATAAGGTAAACGCAGAATAAATTTAGCAGCCTTAAACTGGGCATCTTTAAGGTGTTGTGAAAAGTCAGCAGCAAGAGAATTAGATTGAAGTGCAATTTTTAAACTCAGAGCCCACTATCTCACCCACTATACCATCGACATTGAGCCAGAGGTGAACCCTGGTTTAATGAAGAGTACTGGAGGCATACCCAAAACTGAGGTATCAACCAGGTGAAACAGGAACATTTGTATTGAAGAGTGTGATGCTGGAAAAGCACAGCCAGTCAAGCAGCATCCGAGGAGCAGGAGAATCGACATTCCGAGCATAAGCCCTTCCTCAGGAATAAGACTCAGATTGTCGATTGTCCTGCTCCTCGGATGCTGCCTGACCGGCTGTGTTTTTCCAGCGTCATACTCTTCGACTCTGATCTCCAGTATCTGCAGTCCTCACTTTCTCTCAGGAACATTTGTATGTCAAACACCAGAAGCAGCATGTTATAGATGGAGCTAGGTGATCCCATAACCACTTGGATCAAATCAAAGATTGTAATTCTGTCACATTCAGTGACAAATGGTGATATATAATTAATCAACTGACCAGAGGAAGAAGCTGCATAAACAAGTGTATTATGAATGATGGGGAGGCCCAGCACATTAGTACAAAGGACAAGGCAGAAGCTCTTGCAAACGTCTTCAGCCCATTGTGGCTAAGTGGATGATCCATCACAGCCTCCTCTAAAGTACACATTATACAAAGAATCTGGGGTCACATGGTCTTCTTTTGCGCATTATCATTCTATAATTTTACAAAATCTAAACAGAGAAATGTGAAATGATTGGTGTTCATCACAGGACTGAAGAGATGCAATCCAAACAAACTGAACGATTGTAAAGATGATTTAAGAATTGCGATATATGGGGGAGGCATGGTTTGTACACAAAACCTTTGAAAGGAGAATGACAATTGGCAAGACTGTTAGAGAGACTTACAGGATTCTTGGCTTCGTAAATAGATACATAGGCAAAAGAAGATGTGAGATTCAACCCAAACAAACAGGCTCATGCTAGATTGTACTGTTTAAATATGGGCACCTCACTTTAGGAAGATGCCAAAACATTAAAAAGATTTCAGAGAAGATTTACGAGAATGCCAAGAATGATGGACTCCTGTAATGTGCAGACATTGGAGAAAGAGTATTCGCCCTCCCTATAGTAAACACGCTTAAGAGAAATTTAACTGTGTTCAAGATCTTGAAAGACATTGAGAGAATAAATAAGGAGAACCTGCTTCCAGTGGTAGGAACCTCAGAACATAGGTTGAATGTAATTGGCAAAAGAACCTGAGGTAATGAGGGAAAAACAATATAACAGCGAGTTGATATAATTTGGAATGCACACCTGGAAAGATGCTGGAAGCAGATATGAATAGTAACTTACAAAAGTGAATTGGATGAATACTTGATAGGGACATTTATAGGGCTATGGGATACCCAAGGGTTTGAATCTAACCTTGGGTGACTGTCTATGTGAAGTTTGTACATTCCTCACTGTGTCTGCATGGATTTCCTCTGGATGCTCCAGTTTACTCTCTCAATCTAAAGATGTGCAAGTTAGGCAGATGGGCCATGTTAAATTGCCTATAATATCTAGGGATGTGCAGGATAGGTGGATTAGCCATGGGAAATACAGGATTAAAGGGGTAGATGAGGGGTGGGTCTGGATGGGATGCTGATCGGAGGATTGGTATGAACTAAATGGCTGAATAGCCTGCTTCCACACTGTATGGTTTCTCAGATTTTTATGATAATTCAATATTCTTTCAAAATGGCAGCAAAGATAAGATGGGCCAATTAGCCTCCTTGTATGCTAGATGATTCAATAATTTGTATTCTCACATATCTGTGTTACTGTCCGTTTAAAGGCATGTTTACCTGCTTATATTACCATGTATATGAATGTAAATATGTTTTGGCTCTTAATGTGATTAGATTATTAGATTAGACAAGGCTTATCAAGTAGCATAATTGGCCATGCTTAATGAGCTATTTAATTTATGCAAATAAACAATATTCTTACCATCAAGAACACTAAGAAATGAAGCAGTAAGCGCACACGTGATTTATTATTTGCAGGTTTACGCAATGTACAAAACGCATTTTAACATGCACCTGAAAAGCCTGGGAATTGTTTTAATTCAGTCTATCCTATACAGTTAACAAATCATCTTTTGCTTTCTTCAGTTGATTTACAGAATCTTGGAATGAAAACCTTTTATGATCGAATTTTCTTCTACCGCCTGTAAATTAACCAATGCTAAAATAGAACACAGGCAATGCACAACTTGGTTAAAAAACATTATAGCAAATTGTGTGGTAAAGAATATTGGAGATATGTTTACTGGGGGTAGGGAGGAGGTTGGAGTGTCCAGATGGTGATTAAGGTTGCTGTTTAAAGATTTGTTGCTTATGAGACTGACAAAGTGAGATCAGGTGGTGGGGTATGGTGGGCTGAGGTGGGGTGGGGTGGGGGGGTCACTGGTTAGAACAAGACCCAATTGGATAAGATTGTTTTTATTGTCATGAAATCCATCGCTCATTCACAGAGAGAAAAGACAATAAAGTTTTCCTAATAGACAACATGATATTAACTATCAGTGCTAATGGCTGGACACTTTGCAGTAATTAAATATTAACCTGGATACTACTGAGGGAGTACAAAGATGTCAACAGTAACTCTGGTCCAAGACATTGCATGTTGGCGACCCTTAATCTATTAACATTTTGGGCGGCACGGTGGCACAGTGGTTAGCACTGCTGCCTCACAGCACCAGAGACCTGGGTTCAATTCCCGCCTCAGGCGACTGACTGTGTGGAGTTTGCACATTCTCCCCGTGTCTGTGTGGGTTTCCTCCAGGTGCTCCGTTTTCCTGCCACAGTCCAAAAATGTGCAGGTCAGGTGAATTGGCCATGCTAAATTGCCCGTAGTGTTAGGTAAGGGGTAAATGCAGGGGTATGGGTGGGTTGCACTTCGGCGGGTCGGTGTGGACTTGTTGGGCTGAAGGGCCTGTTTCCACACTGTAAGTAATCTAATCTAATCTAAAAAAAAAGTACAGCATAGCATGGGCCCTTCAGCCCTCGATGTTATGCCAGCCACTTATCCTACTGTAAGATCAGACTAACCTACTGTTGGAGAATTGCCCAGTTACAAATACAGGCCACACATAGATCTTGTGAAATCGATGAACACTGATTTGTTTCTCGCAATATCGTGGTAAGAGAAATTGACTGGACTGATACAAAACAGACACTTTGCACAGTTAAGTCAAAGATTCTCCTCCCCAAGCAGTAGATGCAGTCAGTTTTATAGGGTTACAGCAGTGTAATGTTAATTATAAGACAATGCAGTTTCAATTATGATTTGGAGCTGCCAGTGTTGGACTGGGGTGTACAAAGTTAAAAATCACACGACACCAGGTTATAGTCCAACAGGTTGAATTGGAAGCACTAGCTTTCGGAGCGACGCTCAGGTGATAATGATTACCTGATGAAGGAGCGTCGCTCCGAAAGCTAGCATGTTTCCAATTAAACCTGTTGGACTATAACCTGGTGTTGTGTGATTTTTAACTCATTTTCAATTACAGTTAATAGAAAACAATTGCTTGTCTGGCAGTATCCATCGGTTAACAATTGTAACAGGATATTTAGTTAATCTGTAGAAACGGGTGCTAATGGCTTCAATAGGTCCTTAGGGTAGTGTTCATTCCTGATGAAGGGCTTTTGCCCGAAACGTCGATTTCGCTGTTGGGTTTTGTGGGGATTGAGTACCTGGGGAGACAGGAAATGCCCTCAGGGCTTCAGGAGTAGCAATTCTATTGTAAGGTAGGAAAACCAGTTAGCAGATCATCTAGGTAGTGAATTTCTTCAGTTGGAAAACTGCTTAGGTAATGTTTTGTTTCACTGTTAGTTTCTGAGCTGAGTGTGGTCAAGTTGTGGTGCCTGTGGCATTATGGATAGGCTGTCTTTGGCTGAAAACAGACATGGTTTCTGTGAGCAAGTGGTGGGCAGGCAAAGTGGTTTGTTTTTCTCCTACACCTACATACCCTTCATTGCACTATCTTCCATGTGCCCATCCAAGAGTCGCTTATATGTCACTAATGTATCCGACTCTACTACCACCACTGGCAGTGCATTCCACATATCCACCATTTGCTTGCAAAGAACCTACCTCTGACATCTCCCCAAACATTCCTCCAATTACCTTAAAATTATACCCCCTTGTGATAGCCATTTCCAACCTGGAAAAAAGTCTGACTATTTACTCTGTCTATGCCTCTCAACACCTTGTACACCTCTATTAAGTGGTCTCTCACCCATCACTTGATGTGTACCATGACTTCTGGCTGCTCTCCCTCCCCCTTAAGAATCCTGTAGACTTGATCCAAGACATCCCTGACTCTGACACCCGGGAGACAATATTCCCTCTGGGAGTCTCATTCACAACCACGGAATCTTCTGTCTGTTCCTCTCACGACTGTATCTCCTATCAATTATCCCAGGATATTTTGTAATTGTAGTTTTCGACAGACAATGAACAGAATCTTTAGCTTTGAGAATGTAGGTGTGAGGGAGTACCATTTTCTGGCCTTGACACCACTCCAGTGGTCAAGCCACCACCTGCAAGATCCCCCGGAGATGAGGCTACCTTTCAGTTCAAATTGAGGGCATGGGTAGGTGTGTGAGGCTGGGTCCACACAAAGTACCTGTTGCCTTGCAACGACACTGAGTTATTGGTCTTACGAGGTTTCCCTAGGATGCAGAAAGTGAGGACAGGGGCTTTCCTGTAATAGTCGAGAGTGTGGTGCTGGAAAAGCACAGCAGGTAAGGCAGGATCCAAGGAGCAGGAACATCAACGTTTCAGGCAAAAGCCTTTCATCAGGAATGAGACTGGGAGCCTCAGGGGAGGAGACATAAATGGGAGGGGGTGGGGCTCGAGGGAAGGTAGCTGAGAGTGGAATAGGTGGAGGGAGGTGGGGGTAAAGGGATAGGTTGGAGGCGAAGGTGGAGTGAATAGGTAGGAAGAAAGATGGCCATGAAGGCAATGTGAGCTGGAAGGTTGGAACTGGGATAAGGTGGCGGAAGGGGAAATGAGGAAATTGGTGAAATCCACATTGATGCCATGGGGTTAGAGGGTCATGAGCCGGAAGATGAGGTGTTCTTCCTCCAAGCGTCAGGTGGTAAGGGAGTGGCAATGGAGGAGGCCCAGGACCTGCATGTCTTTGGAGGAGTGAGAGGGGGAGTTGAAGTGTTCAGCCACAGGGCGGTGGGGTTGGTTGGTACAGGTGTCCCTGAGATGTTCTCTAAAGTGCTCTGCGAGTAGGCGTCCTGTCTCCCCAATGTAGAGGAGACCACATCGGGAGCAACGGATACAGTAAATGACATGTGTGGAAGTGCAGATAAAAGTCTGATGGATGCGGAAGACTCCTTTGGGGCCTTGGACGGAGGTGAGGGGGGAGGGCTGGGTGCAGGTTTTGCAATTCCTGCGGTGGCAGGGGAAGGTGCCAGGAGGGGAGGGTGGTTGTTGCAGGGCATGGACTTGACCAGGTAGTCAGGAGGGAACGGTCTTTACGGAAAGCAGATAGGGGTGGGGAGGGAAATATATCTCTTGTGGTCCATTTGCAGGTAGCAGAAATGGCAGAGGATTTCCTGTAATAGCTGCTTCTTCACAGGTGCAAAATGCTACAGGTTTAACACATATTACCATCAGAGCACCCTAGCAACAGGCAACAGTCTTTCTGAACTGGATGAGGTTCCACTTTATTAAGGCGCAAGTAATATGTGAACACATTGGTTAAATATTCCAGGACTGCACTTGATTTCCAGGAAGTTTCATGGCAGTCAGGGCTGGATGTGAGGAGACAAGGGATACTCCCAAAAGACCTGGCTGATGATACCAGCAAGAAATCCTCAGACTGCAGTGGTGGAGAGGTGTGATATCACAAATGCCGACACAAAAGCCATCACTGAGCAGAAAACAGGACAGTTCAAAATGAAATTCAGGTGCTTCAGCAGCTCAAAAGTGTGAAATACAAGCAATATACCACAGAAAGAGTCTCTGACACCATTAGGCACAGTGGCCTCTATAACTTCACTTTACATTCATAGAGTGTCTTAGGAGAGGAAAAGATGGGACCAAGGTATCTCCTCCAATGTGGAAAAGGATAGCAATCATCACATGAAGCAGACAAGCCCATGAAAACCTTATTGTAAACCAATTCCAACTGAGTGGGGTATACATACCTGTTTCTTCGATTATGCTGTTTTAAAACCTGCTCACTGGGAGGCTACTTTGGAGCATTGATCACTGAGTTATTTATGTTATATTTTTCTTTGTTTGCGAAATGAACGGTCCTTTATCATTTTACCTTGTTGGCTTGTCATTCCTTAGATGCAACAGAGTAAATGAAAAACCTAGCTTTTGTGTTATTAGTGCACAACACTGTGAAGTTCCATGACCTGGGGCTTCTGGACAGAGGTATGATTATGGTCCATGCCTCAGGTAAGCCTCTATGAACTTTATCTTGAAAACTATATGCTGCCTCATCTTCTCTTGGTTGATCACATGAAACCATTTTACATGCTCCATATGTGGATTACACCTTGCTGAGGACTTTATAAGGCAGATGTAGGAGCATTTGGAAATAACCTGAGAGGTTAGATTGGACCAGTCAGACCCTGGAGTGTGCTCCACTGTTCTCCCTAATTTGGCCGATGTGACTTGTCACTTTAATTCCTCAAAATCCCTAATAATTCAAAATTTCAAAGATTACAGACCTAATCTACACAATTTGTTCTCATTAGGCAGCCCTACCATATCTGGAATTAACCATGTGAATCTTCTCTGACTGCCTGCAATGTCAATATCTTTTTCCTTAGATAAGGGGACCACAATTGTTCAAAAAGAGCAACAGAGCTGATTTACTGTTAACTAAAAGTCTGTTTGGTAAGCAAAATATATACAATGAGGCCTCAATTATCTGAATATCAATTATCTGAATTTCAGATTATCCATAGAAGATCTCAAGGATTTGAGCTATAGGGAGAAGTTGAATAGGCTGGGGGTGTTTTCCCTGGAGAGTCGGAGGCTGAGGGGTGACCTTAGAGGTTTATAAAATCATGAGGGGCATGGATAGGATAAATAGACAAAGTTTTTTCTCTGGGGTGAGGGAGTCCAGAGCTAGACGGCATAAGTTTAGGGTGAAAGGGGAAAGATATGAAAGAGATCTAAGGGGCAACGTTTTCACGCAGAGGGTGATACGTGTATGGAATGAGCTGCCAGATGAAGTGGTGGAGGCTAGTACAATTGCAACATTTAAAAGGCATCCGGATGGGTATCTGAATAGGAAGGGTTTGGTGGGGATGGGCCGGGTGCTGGCAGGTGGGACTAGATTGGGTTGGGATATCTGGTTGGCATGGATAGGTTGGACCAAAGGCTCTGTTTCTGTGCTGTACATCTCTATGACTCTAATTGAGTACAATACTCTATTAAGCTAAACCATTGGTTTATAAAAACATCCTTGATTTTGGAGTCCTTGTCCCATCTGTAAAATTCAGGATCCTGTATGCTTCATTGACTGCTCCTTTGATTTGCCCTGTTCCATACCCAGTTGATGTTGCCCAGCTTATCAGCCTATGTCCTCCTGCAGTACTAAGTATGAAGAGTAAAGGAACAGGCACTTGTCCTTTACACTAATAACAACTTTGTACTATCACATGATACTCCACTCAGAACTAGAGGTGCATAAAAAAGACAAAGACCTGCCAATGTGCTACTATTAGATAAAAAGTATAACATTTTAGTGTGTTTTAGACAATAGACAATAGGTGCAGGAGTAGGCCATTCTGCCCTTCGAGCCTGCACCACCATTCAATATGATCAAGGCTAATCATCCTTAATCAGTATCCTGTTCCTGCCTTACCTCCATAACCCTTGATTCCACAATCCTTGAGAGCTCTATCCAACTCTTTCTTAAATGAATCCAGAGACTGGGCCTCCACTGCCCTCTGGGGCAGAGCATTCCACACAGCTTATAATCTGTTGTTTTATAATCTGTTGTTTTCTCATTCTGCAGAAAATAATGTAATTACTCCTCATTTCACTGAAAATCTGTTCACAGAAAGTTAAACTTCTTTTCTCTACAAGGAAAATAAATGGAATTATGGATAAAACAATAATAAACAAAAAAAATATAAGATAGCCTTAGCTAAGACAAGTTGGATGGTCGTACACATTAAGATCTAATGTACAAAATACATTAAGAAGATAGCCTAGACCTCAACTTTTTTCTTATTTTTAAAGGGAAGAATAAGGCATTGTGTTCTGGATGCAGTTTGATTGGTCAAATCAAACTTGAAAGAAAACACGCTTTATCCTTACTTTATAATTAAAATACAAACATTAGAAAGAAGAATTGGAATGACGACTCTATTGGAAAACTTAACAGAATAATAGATTATTTAACTACTAAACAGCAATTTTTCAAACATACTAAAATCCCATAAACACACCCTTGGCATATTCATTAACATAGATTAGCTGACATCCAATTCTCCAGTCCAGGCAGAAAGAACATCAACAGGAAACTCTGAGAGAGAGACAGAGAAAGAGAGAGAGAGAGAGAGAGAGAGAGAGAGAAAAAGAACCCAATCATTGTGCTGTACCAGGGAGAGATATATAGCAGCTTCCAAACACCAATAGCTCCTGAAAGTTAAACTAAAATCCTCATACTCTGGGATCCTGACCCCACCCATTCATGCTGCTTCTATTGTTCTAACTATTTTAAAAAACCCAAGGCCTCACAATCTATTTATTTTATTTGCTTGGAATTGACTGCTCTACACCTCTGTCTCAACCTCTCTTCATAAAACACCTCTTCAAGCGATAGCATCATGACAGTTGTCACTCACCTTAAATTAATTTCATTGCTGAAAATATGCTACAGATAAAAAATGTCATATTTGGAGAATTCCTGTATTTCTTAATTAATTCATTCTTAACTATCATGCAGATAATTAACTATGAAACTTGAAACATGTAGTTGCCAGAAAACAGTGATGATATGGAACATTTCTGGGCTGTATTGAAGGAAGCCAAGAACTGTCCAAGTGTTTGAAACATTGATGGAGAGTTCCAATCTTCTGCTCAGTCAGGCTTATAGCTGACCTGTGGATCTGAATGTTGCAGAGTTCTATTCCCTAGGTGCTCCTAAGAGGATTCATTAGCCAGCCATACAGTAAACAATCGTCAAGCAGCCACTCTATAATTTGAAGTGCAGGGAAATCAGCTGGGGAATGGATGACTAACACAGCAAAACAAAGCACCATGGCAGCTATCAAGAAAACATTCAGGGCAGAATACGAGCATTTGAGTGATGCAGCCTATGGCAAGATGTGGCAGAATCAGACAACAAGTGAGGCAAGGCTCACATTAGTATCAAGGCCATCCTGCTTCATTTTTTATGCTTTTCACAAACAATGTGGTGAAGTTCTCACTGGAATGCCAATTGAAGAGGATTATTACTTTTTAAATGCCTTGTCAGTGCCACAATTCACCTCATTAATATTTAGACTCTCATCTTACCAAACTCGCCAAGCAAGCTCCTTGTCAAGAAAATTTGACAAGGAAAAATAAGCAAGCACCTGGAGGATGTGTCTTATTTTGCATGTGTTACTGCCCAGTTTTGGAGCACAAACAGTGCATCAGAGAGGCTAAAATAATTCACATGTTTTTAACTAAAATAGTATTTTTTTTTCTGCAATACTCTGGTAAAGTTGTAATGCATTTAAATGTTCTGGGTTCTTGATTCCTTTTGATTACAGAAAAATTAATTTGTAAATTCATCTATTCATTATAAATCTGCAAACTATTGTCACTGTTAATAAATCAAGAATTTAGCATACCACACCAATTTAACTTATAGAGGAACAAAATACTGCAGATTTATTGCAAAACAGTTTCCATACATATTAGAGAAATTAATCCTTAACTCAAGTGGGTCTTTTTTTGTCTACATAATTATTGCTTAGAAAAGTAAGGCAAAATCATTACTCATTTTCATGCAGAGTTTTCTGTACAATGATTACTGGTTTCATTGATGATTTTCTACTTGAACAGTTTGAAATACAATTCAGCAGTGGTGATGAAAATGTGCATTTTCCCTTCCGAACTATTTCCAGTCAGTGGTAACTTATTAAATACTTTAACATTTAAAACAATTCTACTGTTGGTCACTACATTAAGGAAGTAATTTGAATTTTATTACTCCAATTAAATTCAATTAAGTTTAAAGACATATTTTGTTTTGTCCTGTTTGTCAACTGATTTACTACTAAATTCTAGTTGAATTTGACGTGTTATTGTTCAGGGGAAATGTTTCTTTCTTTGAGTCAGTATCTTTCATGGACATGCAATGTATGATTTAAAATTAATAAACAAAGTTGATTTTGAACTAGAACAATTATTATAAGGCAGGACTTGTTCACAGTGAAATTACAGATAATGCATTCTTTCTAGTGAGCTTTTAAATTGAGAATATGTTGTTATGACACACAGAGCAGACAGCTGAACTAGAGCAGTCATTCTATCTCTATATTCTCAACACAGTACAATTAAAATTTTCAAAGGTGTTTAAAATTGACCCCACTGGTGCCTAACCAATCCTAGACTCTGTGAATAATCAATTCTGGACACTATGTCTATAGCTTAACCAAAAGACTTGGCAATTTATGAGCAAAGCAGTACCTCTAGCAGAGCAAAATTAAACAACAAAGTAATCTTATTGATGTCTATAGTTGAAACCCAAATGCCTTTGCTTTTAGTCCCATTCACACAAAAGACGGACAGACAAACCAAAAACCCAGTTGAGGGATAACTGAAAGGAAACAAAAAAAATTGGCCTGATTACTTAAATGTTTTTCACAATGCGTTGTTCCACAAGCATAGATGATTGCATCTGAGTTAATTTTCTGCCGATCTTGATCAGAACTCCTTTGCAGCTCACTCAGAGGATGTCAGAAAACACAGTCCAAAACCCAATTCAAAACTCTGGCCTCTCTCTGTCAGGCTGACTGTCTCCCCACAAAGCTCCAGTTACCATCCAACATCTGTTATCTGCTTGAGCAGAAGGTATTTTTTAGAGTTGCTGAAAACAATTCCCAAGTACAGATGCCATTAATGGCCAAATGTCTGCTATCTGGTTAGATTTACAGAAGTTTATTACTTTGCAGAGTCTGCAGAACCTTTTCATCAAAATCCAACCTGCAATCAACCTTCAGAACTGGCCTCACAAACAAATGTAGCTTATTTGTTGTTGCTTCCTTTTTTTAATCAAAGCTGCTGCCCACCATCCAAAGGTCATTTTTAGCTCACAGCTCTCAGCTCCAAATGAAAATTATAAAACAACAAAATAAAATAATGAAAACTCAGGGATTGAATAATCTACCTACAAGAAAATGGAATTTTAAAAAATGGAACGTACAATACAGATGAAAGAAACTTTATTGATTATTGGAAATGATGAGCAATTTCATTCATAAGATACGTAAACAAGGGTTCTTAGTATCCTGGACCCCATGTCCTAGGCATCAGTGATACAATACAAACTCTGGATATTATTTTAAATCTACTAAGCCATAGTACATACCTACAAAACCAGTTCTTAGTAAGATCCATGTAAAGGAGTTTATTCCTAAATAGTCATTTCTCTCAGCATTATCCTCACATGACTTTCCATGACTGACAATATCAAGTTTCCCTGGTTCCAGCAATGATGTCATTTTTGATGATGTTTTAATGTATTGTTTTCTGAATTTTGTCCCTTGACATTCTGGGTAATACCTTAAATCCAATTATTCAATTGCATTTCGGTGCTATATCAATTTCACCATGGCTGTGTGAGACTACCTGCATGTGGTCATTTCCTGCTCTTAGCAGAGGTATCTTCAGGTGCATATTAGTTGTAATATCTATATTTTGTTAAAGCAGAAGAAAGTAATTTATATATCTACAGAGAAGCTAGTTCCAATAAAGTTGGTGTAATTGTGTGTCTGGTGGTACAATTAATCTGAACCATGTTCTGCCTTAATAAAATGTCAAGTAATGGCTGTTTAGTTAAGATTGTTTTTTTTAAGTTTTAATATGAGCCACAGTGCCAATGTCTTCAGTTGGAAAACTTTTTCCTTTTGTCCGATCTCCTCTGCACTCTGTGATCCTAATGCCTGCTGTTGAGTTCTACATGCTGGATTAGAGTGTTCCTGGAAAAGCACAGCAGTTCAGGCAGCATCCAAGTAGCAGCAAAATTGACGTTTCAGGCAAAAGCCCTTCATCAGGAATACAGGCAGAGTGCCTGAAGGGTGGAGAGATAAATGAGAGAAGGGTGTGGAGAAAGTAGCATAGAGTACAATAGGTGAATGGGGGTGGGGATGAAGGTGATAGGTCAGAGGGGACGGTGGAGTGGATAGGTGGAAAGGAAGATAGGCAGGTAGGACAAGTCATGGGGACAGTGCTGAGCTGGAAGTTTGGAACAGGGGTGAGGTGGGGGAAGGGGAAATGAGGAAACTGGTGAAGTTCACATTGATGCCCTGGGGTTGAAGTGTTCCGAGGCGGGAGATGAGGCATTCTTCCTCCAGGCATCGGGTGGTGAGGGAGCGCTGGTGAAGGAGGCCCAGGGCCTCTATGTCCTTGGCTGAGTGGGAGGGGGAGTTGAAATGTTGGGCCACAGGACGGTGTGGTTGATTGGTGCGGGTGTCCCAGAAATGTTTTACATGCTAGTCCACAACACAACTGGTTACATTTTACTCACAGAAATATAAGAGATATTAAAAATATCTTACAACAAACCAAACTGCAAAATACATCAAAATGCATTACACATGAGGACACTAAAGAACCAAACCATGGCACGATATGTGATGGTGATTATCACGGCTTTCATTGCAGGATGGTTACGTCAATTATGTTTTAGTGCTGCCTAGCAAATACTTATCACCTCAGAAAGAAAATCAAGAGAAATCTTGGCTGCCAGATCTTTTGCAACTTCAAGTTTGTCAGGTCTCTCTTAAAGCACAAAGTGGATTACAAAAGGACATACCTAGGTGACGCCAGTGAGCTTTACATTCGCTGATTCCAAGGATTACTTAAAAAACAATTGGAACATTTTTATGATATTTACTCAATAGTTCTCAGATACCAGGAACGCAAAACTCCAACTTTATGGGAAGAGAATGAGAATGAGCCTTGCAAAGGAATCAAAGACTTCAGTCCATGTCAGAAGAGACCCAAATGCTTGTTAAGATTACAGTAAGAATTTATTTGGGATCATGAGTATGCAGGTTGTAAGCCAGTCAGCTGACAACAGCCATCTTTATTGCTAAGTATGGAAAAGGTAGGGCAAGCTCAGTGGTTGGCACTGCTGCCTCACAATGCCAGGGGCCCAGGATCGAATCCCACTTTGGGTGACTGTCTGTGTGGAATTTGCACATTCTCCCCGTGTCTGCATGGGCTTCCTCCAGGTGCCCTGGTTTCCTCTCACAATCCAAACGACATGCAGATCAGGTGAATTGGTCATGCTAAACTGCCCATAGTACTAGGTGCATTAATCAGGGATAAATATAAGGTAGGGGAATAGGTCTGGGTGGGTTACTCTTCGGAGGGTCGGTGTGGACTTGTTGGGCCAAATGGCCTGTTTCCATACTATAGGGAATCTAATCTTTCAAAAAAAGTCTCTCTCATGAAAAGGTACAAACAGGATCTGTGTCCAAATAGGTGGAAAACATCTCGCACACTAAGTCTTGAGTTCTCTACTCTCAAATGGCCAACTTTCCAGAAAAGAACAAAGAAAATACTACAAAGACACTCAAAAGCTATCTTTGAAGCACAGAAGCATTAACATTAATATTTGGGAGGATCTTGCGATGGAGCTCCACCTGAAAAAGGAGCAGTGCTCTGAAAGCTTCTGATTTCAAATAAACCCATTGGAACTGCCAGAAGAAGTGGTGGAGGCTAGTACAATTGCAATATTTAAAAGGCATCTGGATGGGTAAATGATTGGAAGGATTTGGAGGGATATGGGCCAGGTGCTGGCAGGTGGGACTAGATTGGGTTGGGGTATCTGGTCAGCATGGACGAGTTGGACCGAAGGGTCTGTTTCCACATCTCTATGACTATAACCTGGTATCGTGTGACTTCTGACATTGAGAGATCACAAGAGACAGGTTATGGGGGTGGCAGGTGCTGATGTATGAACTTGAGGAGAGCTGCCTCTGTCAAGCACAGGTGACCCACAAAAGTAAAAAGTTGAAACCAAATCAGCAATAAGACCTTAACTTAAAATATATCACCAGTCCTTCATGGTGACTGGGTCAAGTCATTGTAAGTCTCCAGATAACATAATAGTCACAATGGCTGCATTTGTTCAAGAAATAGGTTCACTACCATCTTCTCTGAGCAACTAGGGATGGGGAATTAACGTGATCTTGTCAGTGTTGCCTTGTCAATATTTCATTTAGTTGAATATTTGGCTATCTGACAATGGCATTTTTAGAAAATTAATTCTTGTGTATCATATGAAGTTTCTGCTTTCAAGTTTATCTGACAAAAAAATGCAGGGTTCTTGCTTTGCTTTCTAATTTTCATGTTTACAAAATATCATATCTGCTTCCAACAATATCTTTCATCTGATATTCATTGCACTAAATTTCTACTAATATGGATGTTCACCAGAGAGGACAGAACAGAAAAGATTTAATCATGACATATTCTATAAATGGCTAACATTATGATGAATTTTTTAAAAATCTAGAAATGAATGAACCCCGTTCTCTGCCAGTTTGTGCCCTTCAGCAGATGTTACATCCTCCAGGAAGTGATAGAAGTGGCAGCCATTAAATATTTTTAAGCTGGGATTGGTAGTTTCTTATGAGGCAGAAGAATCAAAGGTTGTTGGGTGTAGATGAGAAATTTGAAACACACAAATACTAGCCATTATCATATTGAATGGCAGAATAATGTTGAGAGGCTCACATGGCCTCCTAATTGCCATGTGTTCATATAAAGATCATGTTCTATTTTAATATTTGAGTTACGTTGATACTAGTCTTCCATAATTGAGGGAGTGGATAAATTGAAATGGCATTAAATATTGAATATTGGAACCACAAAAACAATAATGAATGATTTTATATCCACAATGTTTGCTGTTACTCAAGTTCCTTGCAGGGTGGAGTGATTGTAATAAGGTGACCAGTGGGACATCATAGAATATAAGATTCCCCCAGTGATTGGAGGCTCTTATTCTGGTCCAACCAGAGATCCCTGGTTGACAAAACGTTGATTTCACTGCTCCTTGGATGCTGCCTGAACTGCTGTGCTCTTCCAGCACCAGTAATCCAGAATCTGGTTTCCAGCATCTGCAGTCATTGTTTTTACCAAAAAAAAGAGAATGTCAGAGATACCATAAACTTAGATATCTTACTCTGAAAAGTACTGAAGTCAAGGATTGTTTATGTAGAAATAAAGGGTGGTTTGGTAATAGGATACCGGCCTCTGTGGAGTTATTTCACAGACTGTAATAATTTATTGTATGGATCAACGCAAATTATACTGACCTAATTCCATCAGAAAGTTATGCACTTCCAAATAAACTGAAAAGGAAATCCAGAAATTTTCAGGGCCAAGTTACTTGCAAAGAAAATGATACAAATGGTCCACAGACATTTGCACTAATTTTTACTAAAAATGTGCAGAGAAAGGTAAAAGAACAAGCTCAGAGCACAATCACACATTTAAGAGTAGCAGAGACACCACTCAGAAAGATCAGCCATTTTATAATCTTCATTTTTGATCCTGCACATTTTCAATCAATCCCATACCAAAAATAATGCCTGGATATCAAGAGAAATTGAACTTGACTGGAGAATGAAATAGATTTAGACTGACAGTGATACTAGCTTCAAGATCAAATAGCAGGACTAACAAAGAACATTTCCCTAAGTATAATGTATTAAATTCAAAAAGTTATGATTTTACCCAACAGATTCATAGCCAAAGAGCAGATATCAGCTGGAGTGACAATCACCATCTGGAATATGACTAAAAGAAATTTGACAGACAGAAAATGGCCATTAGGCTGAACAGGCCAGATTGCTTTTCACTGGAGTTTACAATCTCCCGATACTTTTTTTCATTAAACACATGGATATTTTCCCCTCAAGTCTATTTATATTATTAGATTGGCAATAGATATTGTTGTGATTCGTTACTCTGCGCAAAGGAGAAAGATGAGAGTTATTATTTATTTGTTGACAGGATATGGATGTTGCTGGCTAGACCAGCATTTTGTTCCCAGAGGGCAGAGTCAATCTCATTGTTGTGGGTCTGGAGTCACATGTAGGATGGCAGATGCCCTTTCCTAAAGGATATCAGTGGATCAGCTGGGGATTTTTATTTTAAACAACAATTGTCACTGGCTAGCTCTTTATTCCATATTTTATTGAATTCTAATTTCACTATCTGCCAGGGTGGGATTCAACCTCATGTCTGCAGAACATTGGGTATGTATTGGGTACTAGCCAGAGATCGTTTGTCGGAACTGAAGATAACTGGGGAAGGGTGGAATCCTTGCTGATGTATGGGATGGGAAAAAGACATCATCTATCATGCCCAGCCTCACTTCATCATCACCATGAATCGCACCCTTCCTCAGCTCTCTTCAGTTCTGATGCAAGATCTTTGGATTCAAAATGGGTTAACTCTTTTTTTCTCCCTGCTGAGCAGATGCTGCCAGGCCTGCTGTGTCTCTCCAGCACTCTCCATCTTTGTTTCAGAGTTCCAGCCTCTGCAGTTTAGTCCAAAGTATCTGTTCAAATGTTTGCTTTTTGGACATTTTTCCTTCCACATGACAACACTTGTTTGCTTCAGAGTTAGAGAGTCAATATTCAGTACTGATTTGCCTCTTCTTGTCATTTACAAATTTGTTATAATTCCATTTACTTGACTCAAACTCTAACATTCCAGCTTCAAGGCTTCCCTCCTGAGTGTCAGGGAGAAAGTGAGGACTGCAGATGCTGGAGATCAGAATTGAAAAGTGTGGTGCAGGAAAGGCACAGCAAGTCAGGCAACATGAATCTCAACAAAAGGAACTTGTCTTTCATGCAATAATTTGTTATAACTGACTGTTATTCCATAAGCTAGTGCAACATCTCATGTTGTTATCTTAAATTATTCAATTCCTTACCAATCTCTGACTTCTGAAAGTTACCGTTTAATGCTTTCTGTTGCACTTAATCCTAATTAATTAAAGTTCTCTGTAGTCCACATTAAAGTTTCTTTAAATTGCTGTTATATACATTAGCTAAATGGATGACCTACTCAGTTATTGTAAACAAAAGCCCTGTTAATAAGTCTGAAATTAGAAGGAACTCTCAGTCATTTTAACATTGATTGTTAAAAAGTGTAAGTCCTGGTGCTCCGAGGGTTGCTAACACACTTGGTTCCTCCTCAGTTTTTTCCATACCATTGCTGTACTGGGACCACAGCAATGATAACCTCTATTATGCCCGGTCCATTGGTCACAGTTCCAATGTGCCTCTGTGAAAAATAGCAGAAAGATGACCTTACATTGAAAACAAAACTATTGGGTTCACTAATGCCCTTCAGGGAAGGAAATCTATCATCCTAACCTGGTCCCTAGCTTTTGACATCAGGTTCCAAACTCACAGCAATATTGTTGACTCTGTAAAAAACACACCTCAAGTGCAATGAGGGTTGAGGAATAAACATTGGCCTTATCATCACATTCCTATGGTGTGAAAGCAGACCATTCAGGCCATCGAGACCACACCAACCTTTGAAGCGCATCACAACCCGGCCCTTTCCCTCTAACCCTGTATTTTCCATGGCTAACCCATCTAGCCTGCATGTCCCTGGACACAGTGCAATTTAGATTAGATTAGATTCCCTACAGCGTGGAAACAGGCCCTTCGGCCCAACATGTCTACACCGACCCTCCGAAGAGTAATCCACCCAGACCTATTTCCCGCTCACTAATGCACCTAACACAATTTAGCATGGCCAATTCACCCAACCTGCACATCTTTGGATTGTGGGAGGAAACCAGGACACCAGCAGGAAACCAACGCAGACACGGGGAGACTGTGCAAACTCCACACAGAGAGTCGCCCAACGCTGGAGTCGAACCCGGGTCCCTGGCACTGTGAGGCAGCAGTGTTAACCACTGAGCCATCGTGCCGCCCAATGCACGGCTAATTCACCTAACCGGCACATCTTTGAACTGTGGGCGTAAACCAGAGAACTCAGAGGAAACCCATGCATATATAGGGAGAATGTGCAAACTTCACACACACAATCACTTAAGGATGGAATCGAACTTGGGTCCCTGGTACGTGAGGCAGCAGTCCTAACCACTGAGCCACCATGTCACCCAGCGATGTCATATTGTGAGAAAAGGATGAGTAATTTTAAGAAAAATGCATTGTACATTTTAGGCGATTAAGTTTCTGTCTTTGTAAAATTGCATATTGTTTGAGTTAACAGGAATATTTCTATAAGAGAGAAGCAGATTTTGAAAATGTCAAAGCTCTCAAGGCCACTCCCTGGGATATTCTCTTCATAACTTTTTCTTTTACAATTCAACACTTTTCACTTATGTAGGCCTGTTGTTTCAAATCAATTTTCTCCGCAGCATCTTACTTCTTTGGCATCTCTTGCACTGTTGTGTCTCAGCAATCAGTCAGAATAGGTCCCACAATCCATATTTCTGTTTAGGAGTATCGCAGAAATATCTTTGAAAATATTTAACAAGCTATTTAACATGTTCAGTCAGGAGTGACTGTTCTAAAAGTTATATTTTCTAAGTGTTCACTTGTTAGATTACACATCATTGCTTCAAGTTTGTATTAGCTTTAAAGCTGGTAAAAACAATAACTGCAGATGCTGGAAACCAGATTCTGGATTAGTGGTGCTGGAAGAGCACAGCAGTTCAGGCAGCATCCAACGAGCAGCGAAATCGACATTTCGGGCAAAAGCCCTTCATCAGGAATAAAGGCAGTGAGCCCGAAGCGTGGAGAGATAAGCTAGAGGAGGGTGGGGGTGGGGAGAGAGTAGCATAGAGTACAATGGGTGAGTGGGGGAGGAGATGAAGGTGATAGGTCAGGGAGGGGAGGGTGGAGTGGATAGGTGGAAAAGGAGCTAGGCAGGTAGGACAAGTCCGGACAAATCAAGGGGACAGTGCTGAACTGGAAGTTTGAAACTAGGATGAAGTGGGAGAAGGGGAAATGAGGAAGCTGTTGAAGTCCACATTGATGCCCTGGGGTTGAAGTGTTCCAAGGCGGAAGATGAGGCGTTCTTCCTCCAGGCATCTGGTGGTGAGGGAGCGGCGGTGAAGGAGGCCCAGGACCTCCATGTCCTCGGCAGAGTGGGATGGGGAGTTGATATGTTGTGCCACGGGGCGGTTTGGTGTTAAATTCACTGGTGTTAAAATATCAGAATGTGTGGAATGTCTGTGTGGAGTTTTGCTTTAACTGGCTATTATTGCCCCTTTATAAGTCTATTCTGAATTTTTGTGCATCATATTTATTTAACACGTACAAATGCAAATATGATATTGCTATTTTAATAAGGGAATTCTGAATGGTGACTAACAAGTTGCAAATAGCTGAAAGGCTTTGATAGGTATCACAGCTAAACTCAATCCACTTCTTCCACAAGATTTGGATTTTTAATTTCTAGCACAAGATGTTGGATTGCAACTAGGGAGTGCCAATACTTTTAATGCTCCATTTGTTTCCCAACTGGGATCAAACTTGAGTCTATTAGCAGTGTGTCACCAAACACTTAGTTCAGCAATGCTGGGAATTTTAAGAAAACCAAATAAAAATCGGTGGAGTTAGGTGTCTTAAACAGTGAGAGAAAATTGAGCAAAGAAAGGATCCTGGAAGCATTTTAGGCCTGATCTTAAAATTTGTTAGTTAAGTGCAAGTTGCATCAAAATGTTTTGGAGGGTGTCTCATGCCCTATCTTACCAAACTCACCTCATTAATTACCTACCAATTCCCTGGCACTTTTCATTTTCATACTGTCTTACCACATGCTGGTCCCAAAACATCTTGCCACTCTGCAGATAGTCATCAAAACACGAGCATCCATTGAACCAGAGCAATCTTTAAAGACCAACTGAGAAATGAACACTGGCATTCCTATGCTACCTTGCTTAAATAAGGATGGAGTCTTTTCTTCAGCAGTTCTCTGGAAATCTTCTGGAGTTACCTGGGGGGTCCGATGGACAGGGTGGTGCAGAGGAAGGGCATTCTCTTTTTGAAGGGCATGACAGAGGCTACTGCGTTTAGACCCTACCAGCCTGGTCTGGGTTCACTACCCAGGTTAGTCCTTCTCAGTGGTGTAACAGAACAGTCAGAATTGCAGGAATTATCTCTTTTCTGCTCTGCCAGGGCACATGCAACTATCTTCACCTCACACCTCACACCTCACCTCACACCCACTCTATCTCTGCAACTGCATCCATCTCCTATCAAGCTTCACAACTGCATGCAGTGTGCCATCAAGGAGTCCAAGCAAAAGCACAATCATGACTGGAGTCATTCCTGACATAATTAAAAAATTGTAGCAGCCATACAGTGTAGAAGCAGGCTATTCAGCCTGTCAATTCCACACTAAACCTCTGAAGAGCATACTGCTTAGACCCACCCCATCACCCTGCATTTCCCATGACTAATCCACCTAGCCTGACACTATGGATCAATTTAGCATGGCCAATCCATTTAATCTGCACATCTCTGAACTATAGGAGGAAACAAGAGCACCTGAAAGATACCCACGCAGACACAGGGAGAATGTGTAAACTCCACACAAGCAGCTGCCTGAGCGTGAAATCAAACTTGAGTCCCTGGCGCTGTGAGGCAGCAGTGCTAACCACTGAGCCACTATACCACCTGAGATGGCTGTCATTGCTAGAGGTCGGTAATCTCAGACATCTCTGCAAGAGTTCCTCAGGACAGTGTTCCAAGACCAAACAGTCCTCAGCTGTTTCATTAATGACCTTATTCCATCATGAGGTCAGAAGTGGGGATGTTCAAGCGCAATGTTCAAAGCCATTCACAACTCCTCAGATACTGAAACAATCCATATCCCAGACAACATCCAGCTTTGGGATGAAAAGTGACAAATAATGTTTGTATCACACAAATGCCAGACTACCCATACAAATACAGTAACCACAAGTTCATTTCTCCTGAGTCCATCATCCATTACATCCACAAGGGACAAGTCAGGAATGTGATGGAATACTCCCCAGTTGCCTGGCTGGGTGCAGCTCCAACAACATTCAAGCAACCTGACACCGTCCAGGATTAAGCAGACGACATGATTGGCACCGCATCCACTCCCCCACCATTAATCTCAGAGGAAGAATTGGCCCCTACCCGTTCAAATACTGACACTTCTGGGGCACTTCAGAGATAAAGAGTGTGGGTGCACAATTTAGTGGCCACTTCATTGTGATACCTTTGCAGCTGGCTGAGGAAAATATGTCCCAGGCCATTGGCACTTGAAGGACAGGCAGAGATCAGGCACTTGCTCAGCCGCAAGCAGGAGATGACCCTGTGGTATCAGTAATACTTTGGTGAGCATGCAGATAGGCACTAAGGGAGCAAGTGTGCACTGAGTAAGAGATCAGCCCTAAAATACAACCTGTTCCATTCCATAAGCTGAGTGCCTGTCTCTATGCATAAAGTGACTTCGTTGTCAGTATGCCCTGCAATGCCAGTCTGCGCTTCCAGTGTGCAATGTCAGTGCAATAGAGGAGTGCCAGATTCTCATGATGGGTTGGTGTTTGAGGGATGCCTGGTGTCCCTGGAACATGCCCTGATAATGATAATAATTTGGTTATGAGCAACATCGGGATAGTTCAAAACAGGATGAAAGCTGAATCCACCAGCTGCTCACTCTGATTTTCTTGTCAAGTTTTTGCATCATTTAGTTTGTTTCATGGGTTTGATAAGAGGGGGGACTGAATGCTAATATGGCAAATTAATACTAATAGTAACCAGCCATGCAATTAGCATTAATGCCATCAACCTTGCCACACTACTTGTGAATAGCACAAAAGATGGAATGAGATAATCTTGATTTCAAGAAGGGCTTCATTGCACGGCCACACATTTCATCTAATAGCCCATGTCATTTAGATTCTTCCTTCTGTTTGCAATAATCACATGACCAAAGCCTAGTGAAACAAAGAAAGATCTGGAAAATGTGAGAGGATCAAAAAAAAATTTTCTGCTCCATGTTTGCTTACCTACCAATTCGAGTGGTTAGTCCTGATCACCAATGTTTGTTGATGTAAACACAATTCTCAGATATGCAACACAGTCAGGTTTTGTTAACCACATTATCAAAAATCTCTTAATGAGGTTCTATTTTATGTATTATAGTTTGGAGCAGACATCCCAAAACAAGTCATTCATGCATTTGAAGCTGCAGATTTTGAACTATCTAATTTCCCAAAAGTAGAAATAATTCCAGACACTTCTATTTTGAATGTAGTATGCTAATAAGTAGATGAGGCTTATCTCAAAATACAAAGACTTTGCCTGTAGCACTAATAATAGAAAACATTAGCTTTCATCATCAATTATAAATTTCTTTAGTCACATGTGAAAAATATGCACAATTTTTATTGCTTCTGCCTGGAGAGATAGCAAGAGCAATAAAATGTGTATTCCCAAAACATGTACATAAATGTGAGGTAGCTATGAATGCTCTGGCCAAAACTGTGACAACCCCTTGCTCCCAGGTTCAAAGCCATTCACAGGTTCACAGGTTTACTGCTTACATTTTCTTAAATCAACAAGTCTTTCTTGCTTTAAATGGAGTCGTGGGTAAATGGATGATATAATCATATGACCAAAGCCTAGTCAAACAAAGAAAGATCTGGAAAAAGTGGGAGGGCCTAAATAAAATTTTTGTTGCTTTAATTTGTTACTGTGGCTATTAACAGTGCAACTTTACAGTTGTTTTTTTATTAACACAAGTAATGAACAGTGAAATTAAAGCAAAACAAATATTGTTCGCAAGGCCTTTTCTCAAATGGTCACTAATGACATGTATTGGTATTTGCCACCATGACAAATATGTGGTACTGGACAAGAGTTGCTTGAGTTAGTTTATTGCCACCACTCATCCTTCAGTGTGACTTTGTCTTCATCCTTTGTTAGTGGTAGAGGATTCATGATTGTAGTGTAACTACAGATGAGCCACTGTTCTTAGATAACAAGAAGGCTACATATACGATCACAATAATCAAAACTGCATTTTGTCAAGCATAACCACGAGGACCTTAGGCAGCCTGTCAAATTCTGCGTTTCCCCCCAGATTCCAGAGTGAAACCTGTAAATTGCATGTGACATCAGGAGAATGGGTGGAATCAATGTAATATGAACATTAACCACTTCAGAATCATTACCTTATTCAACATTCCTCCTCAAGTTATTTCCCATTTTATTATATAATCATGCATATAACTATGATATTTTTAGCACTACTCCATCTCCCTCAACTCTCTGTCTTCACAAGGGCAGGCAATGTGGAGGTTTGCAGTTTTCTTAGGATACTCTATCTTTGGTCTTGGACAAATGATAAGTGTCCATTTTAAGGATTGTCTCTGGTTCTGATCTGAAAGAGTCTTTGGGAGAAGAAAAATCCTCCAAATTGTCTTTCATGGAGGAGGTCATTCTTTGTAGAAATGTTTGTGTTCCATTACATTATGTGGAGGATCCTTAATAATTCTCTTCATGGAAGACAGGTCCTGTTGAAATAAGTATTTGCTTCCTAGTAGTAACCTGGATCAGGCAATTGCATTCTAATAGAGTCATAGAGATGTATAGCATGGAAACAGATCCTTCGGTCCAACCTGTCCATGCTGACCAGATATCCCAACCCAATCTAGTCCCACCTGCCAGCATCCGGCCCATATCCCTCCAAAACTTTCCTATTCATATACCCATCCAAATGCCTCTTAAATGTTGCAATTGTACTAGCCTCCATCACTTCCTCTGGCAGCTCATTCCATACATGTACCACCCTCTGCGTGAAAACTTTGCCCCTTAGGTCTCTTTTATATCTTTCCCCTCTCTCCCTAAACCTATGCCCTCTAGTTCTGGACTCCCTGACCCCAGGAAAAAGACTTTGCTTATTTACCCTATCCATGCCCCTCATAATTTTGTAAACCTTGATAAGGTCACCCCTCAACCTCCAACACTCCAGGGAAAACAGCTCCAGCCTGTTCAGCCTCTCCCTATAGCTCAGATCCTCCAACCCTGGCAACATCCTTGTAAATCTTTTCTGAACCCTTTCAAGTTTCACAATATCTTTCCGAGAGGAAGGAAACCAGAATTGCATGCAATATTTCAACAGTAGCCTAATCAATGCCCTGTACAGCCGCAATATGACCTCCCAACTCCTGTACTCAATACTCTGACCAATAAAGGACAGCATACCAAACGCTTTCTTCACTATCCTATCTACCTGTGATTCCACTTTCAAGGAGCTATGAACCTGCACTCCGAGGTCTCTTTGTTCAGCAACACTCCCTAGGAACTTACCATTAAGTGTATAAATCCTGCTAAGATTTGCTTTCCCAAAATGCAGCACCTTGCATTTATCTGAATTAAATTCCATCTGCCACTTTGCACCCCATTGGCCCATCTGGTCAAGATCCTGTTGTAATCTGAGGTAACCCTCTTCACTGTCCACTACACCTCCAATTTTGGTGTCATCAGCAAACTTACCAACTGTACCTCTTATGCTCACATCCAAATCATTTATGTAAATGACAAAAAGTAGAGGACCCACCATCGATCTTTGTGGCACTCCACTGGTCGCAGGCCTCTAGACTGAAAAACAGCCCTCCACCACCACCCTGGAAGAAGACATCTCATTTTTGCGTTTTGTAAGATTTATTTGACCAGGCATTTCCTTCATCTTGACACTGATCTAGATAAATGAGTTGTGCTGGTTCCAGTGGAGTCAACTGCAGCTTATCTCTATCAATTTGTTGATTTTGGCCAGAAATCTTTCACCACCTACTGTCGTCATTTGTTTCGTGAAGTAACCTTTTTAAGACTCTCAGTCGTGTATTGAAACATTATGTCCTACTCAACATTCTTTTCATTACTGACAGTGGCAATTCTGATATATCATGTTTTTAACACAATGTTCTGCTGTTTGATCACAATCAGTTAAAAATTCCTGAATGATCTCAAGAAGTTGGACTGTTCAGTTGTGTTCTCAGAATTGGCTTGTTCTCACAACATTTGCTGAGTTTAGCCATATCTGTCTTTAATGACGACAGGTGTTTTTTCTAGATCTGCCAATCATGTATTATGACAGATTTCACAATGAGCTGGGAGATCTTCAATCTCTTTTATGATCTCCAGCCTCCAAATTGCCAAATGTGCTTTGATTGTAGACTAAGCATTGAGTAAGTGTGTCCCACACTCCACCATCCCCCACCCCCCCACCACCACCATCCCCGCCTCCCCCCCAAACTCCGGCCTGGATTCTTTCTGCCTGGATTCTTTCCCATACTTTTTCTTGAAGGGAAGCTGGGGATAAATAGTCCTGTGTCATTCACTAGCAAGTCATCTATAATTGTAAAAATACTGTCGCTGGACAGAATATGTGTTCTCAACTAATTGACTGGACTATGATGTGGCCATCCTTCAATACAATCCTAGTGAAAGGTAGCACAGTGCTGGTCATTCTTTTGTTCTTAGCAAATTTAATTGTGCCTCTGGCCTGCTGGCTACTATTTCATCTCAACTGTATGAAGCATTTATTTTATGCCATCACAGGTAATCTCAACAGATCCTTACTTCTCTTTAACTACTGCTCTGAATTTAGGGAGACCAATAAAATACTTCTTCTAGTTACACTTTGACAGCTTCATCAATAACAATTTGCTGATGAAGTTGAAAATCACATAACACCAGGTTAAAGCCCAATAGGTTTATTTGGATGCACTAGCTTTCGGTGCACTGCTCCTTCATCAGGTAGCTGTGTTGATGGAACACTTTGGATTACTGCTGTGCTCTGGCTCAATTGTTCTCTGAGAGGTTGATAATCTCCTCCAATTGTTCAGATGAAATTGAGGTTAGGATATGCATTTATGTTCAAAAGTGAAGTTTGTGAATGGTAAACAATGTATACAATTTTAGTTCTCTTGCAGTATAACTTGCAACATTCCTATGTTTCTGACAGATATTCCATTGACACCAACCAATCTTATCTCTGTAGTCTATAACTCTGCTTCTTGAGTCATGGTAACTGATCTGTAGGAGAAAGTGAGGACTGCAGATTCCTGAAGAAGGGCTTATGCCCGAAACGCCGATTCTCCTGCTCCTTGGGTGCTGCCTGACCAGCTGCGCTTTTCCAGCAGCACATTTTTCAGTAACTGATCTTTAGAATAGTACATTTGCTCCTTCATCAAGCACAAAATCAACAGAATGCCCATTAACAAAGACAAGTCCAGTCTCTTCTGGCTCATTTAGATTGAGAGTTCCCCTAGGAATTCCTTGGATAATGTCTCCAATGGAAGTATCCTTTCTAATGATATTGGGTGGTCTCCTGTGTAGATCTCTTTGTATATGAGACCTACCAGTACTTCCACTGTTCTAAAACTATGGGACAGACTTGCTCAAAGATCAGCAAAGTGTCAATTTTGAGAAGTTTTATGGTCAGTTTCTCTTTATTAGCCCTAATAAGTTATAACATGCAATTTTACATTACCCACATCATTACATGTGCACCATGCCTCGATATCACTGCCTTCACGCTATCATGCACTCACCAGCAGTTCTTGCTATTGCTAGGGCATCCTTAAAGCTCAGCCGTACACCAGGTCAGACACTGGCAGCCATAAATAACACTTCACATTAGGTGTAACAGGAAGTAATTGAGAAAGAAAAGCTTCTGAGGGCATATAGGTGGCATGAGTGAGACTTCAGTGTAATTAGAAGCTCACATTTGCAAATGTGTTGCTATTTTACTTCATCACCCATCTGATCAGCTGATATTATAACTGCAAGTACAAGAATCAAACAATAGAAGTGGCCTATCCTTGGCACCAAACCATGTTAGAATCCTACCTGAAGGAGTGCTACTCTTTCCCTATAGCATAACCACATTTGTCAATATGGTAACATCACACATTGGAGATCATGAGGACTGCAGATGCTGGAAACTCAGAATCAATAAAGTGTGGAGCTAGAAAAAGCACGGCAGGTCAAGTAGCATCAGAGGAGCAGGGTAGTCAATGTTTCAGGTCAGGGCCTTTCATCAGGACTGGGAAGGAGGAAGAGGGCTGAGAAACAAATGGCAGGAGGAGGTATGGCTAAGGGAAAGGTAGGTGGGATGGCAATAGGTGGATGCAGTAGGAGGTGATTTGGATTGGTCAGTGGGAAGGGTGGAGCAGATAGATGGGAAGAAAGATGGACAGGTCAGGTCAGGTTAGAGATTGTCCAGGTGAATTTGAGGTCAGGGTGGATGGTGTGGGTGAAGTGGATGAATGTTCGAGCTCCTCATGGGAGCACGAGACAGCGCCAATACAATCATCAATGTCACAGAGGATAAGGTGGGGAATGGTGATGTTGTAACTGTGGAAGAGGGACTGTTTCACGTATCCTATGAAGATGCAGGCATAGCTCAGACCTATACGGGTACCCATGGCCATCCCCTCTGGTTTGTAGGAAGTGGGAAAATTCAAAGGAAAAGTTGTTAAGGGTAAGGACCAGTTCCGTCATGTGGATGAAAGAGTCAATGGAGGAGAAATGGATGAGTCTGTGGGAGAGGAAGAAATGGAAGGCTTTTAATCCCTCTTCATCGGGGATACAGTTGTAGAGAGACTAGATGTTCACTGTGAAGATGAGATTTTGAGGGCCAGGGAATTGAAAGTCAACAAAGATAGTCCTCCTGGTCCTCACATTCCGCCCCACTAATCTCCAAATCCAGCACATCACCATTTTTGCCAGCAGCAGTCTGAACTTACTACCAAAATAATATTTCCTGCCCCACTCCTATCCAGTTTCTGTAGGGATCATTTCCTCTGCCACTCCATTGTTAGCTCGACACTCCCTACCAATCTCTGCTCCACACCTGGGACCATTCTCTGCAGCCACAGGAGGTGTAATATCTTCCCCCCACATCTCCCCCCTCACCTCCGTCCAAGGCCACAAAGAATCATTCCAAGTCCAGCAGAGATTCACCTGTATTTCCTCTAACCTGATCTATTCCATCCGTTGCTCCCCATGTGATCTTCTCTTCATCGGAAAGACCGAGCACAAACTCGGGGAGTGATTCAGGGAACATCTATGGTCCGCACGCTCCAATCAACCCCCCCCCCCACCTTTCCAGGTGTTAACCATTTCAACTCCCTCTCCCACTCCCCCGATGACATGTCCATCCTGGGCCTCAACCACTGTCAAAATAACTCCTCACGCAAACTGGAGGAAGAACATCTCATCTTCCGCCTCAGGAGCTTACCAGCGTATGGCCTTAACACAGAATTCACCAGCATCTCCACCTCATCTCATGTCCAGCCCCACCCCCCCTCCACACCACCCCCTGAGCTGACCTGACCTGTCCATCTTCCTTCTCACCTATGCACTCCTCCCTTCTCACTGACCCATCCAAATCACTTTCTACCTGCAACCACCTATCGTCATCTCACCTACAATTTCCCCAAGCCCAAACCCCTCCTTCTATTTATTTCTCAGCCCCCTTCCCCCTCCCCAGTCCTGATGAAAGGTCCTGACCTGAAGTGTTGACTCCTTTGCTTGTCTGATGCTGCTTGACCTGCTTGCTTTATCCAGCTCCACACTTTATCAACATTACACATTGGAAAGCCTTCAAAAAGTTGGAAATAAAGTTTTATTGAACAATAGTAAATGCAGAGAAAAAGAACAAACAAACAAAAAGAGCTGCATTTGTTTTTTGCAAACAAATAGGGGCAGCTTGCCTTTTGGACAAAAATAATTTGCAGTGAATGAACGATCATTTCATTCAACTCGCATGTAAATGAATTTGCAGAATGCTACTTGTGGAATGCTTCAGAGAACTTCTCTGGGACACACACATGAAGCAACCCGACTGCCTCGTGGCCGAACACTTTAACTCCACCTCACAGTCCCCCAAGGACATCCAGGTCCTGGGCCTCATCCACTGCCAAACCCTTACCACCCAATGTCTGGAGGAAGAACACCTCATCTTCCGCCTTGGGACCTTCCAAACACACAGGAACAATGTGGAAACCAGTTTCCCCATTTCCCCACCCCCTACCTTATCCCATATCCAAGCTTCCAACTTGGCACCACCCTCTTGTATGATCCTACCTGTCCATCTTCCTTCCCACCTATCCGCTCCACCCTTCTCTCTGACCTATCACTTTCACCCCCACCTTCATCTACCTAGCGCATTCCCAGCTACCTTCCCACCCCCAACTCCACCCCCCTCCCATGCATCTCTCAGCCCCCTTGGCCAACAAGCCTCATTCCTGATGAAGGGCTTATGCCTGAAACATCGATTCTCCTGCTCCTTGGATGCTGCCTGACCTGCTGTGCTTTTCTAGCACCACATTCTCTACTCTGATCTTCAGCATCTGCAGTCCTCATTTTCTCCTAGCAATTAACTTTTGTCCGTCTTGTTGCATCCAACAATGAAGCACCATATAATCTCCTCTTGCAAAATGTCTTCATCATCCTTTGGGCGAGATTGCTATTATGCACTTAGGTTTTCAATATTCATCACATCCCTTTCGCCCACTCCATTAGTGCAGGCCACAGTACGCTAGAATTAAGTGGCCCATTGTATCTGGGTGTACTGCAAAGAACTTCCCCAGACTGATCCAGGCATTGGAACCTCACATCAGGAGGCCTTTGTTCTGTTCCTGGTGGTAAAATGGGCTGTGTTGTATCTAAATTCAGCCTCAGCAGAATATGTAATGGAGTCATCAACCATGGTTGCATAGTATATCCCTTGTCTCCCAGGAACTACCCTTGTCAGGTGTTTAATCCTTGAAGTGAAGCAGAATCATGAGCATTCTCAAGGATATAGGCATTATGCCAGCTCCCAGGGAACTTGGCACAGACTTCTAGGATGTGACACCAATGATCACAGATGATTGCACTGATGGAATGGAACCCTTTCCTAAATATTAAATCAGCCACCTTGTGATATGATGTGCTCCATATAATGTCTGTAACTCAAATTGTGTTGGAAATAACCTTGACACATTTGTTGCTTGAAGATTGAGAGGTCCCATTGGTCCCCCGTGGATTCTTGGATGCAGCCAGTTGCGCAAATAATTTGTTGCAACTGTCACTTTAACAGCTACTGGAACAGGGTTGCCACCCACTCCTTCCGTTCTGAAACCCTGCTCCAGTAGTTGGCATACCTCTACGATAGTGCCCCAGGACATGCTGTCTGCACTGAGCATGGTCGATTCTGGGTCTACATGAAATACTGAGGAAATCTTCAGCTGTGACTTTTTCATATGGAAGCTGTTTGACAGCTGCGAGAGGTTGCTGCTGCTCCTGGGCTGGCTGACACTGTTGTTCCATCTCAATTTCTCTGCACCTTTGTAGCCTTGCAGCAACTGTAATGATAACCCGGCACAGATGGCACAGTGACTCTGGTTAGCACTGCTGCCACATAGCACCAAGAACCCAGGTTCAACTCCACCATCAAGCAACTGTGTGGAGTTTGCACATTGCCTGGGTTTCCTCCAGGTTCCTTCCACAGTCCAAACATGTACAAGTTAGGTGGATCGGCCCTGCTAAATTACCCATGGTGGCCAGGAATGTGTTGCTTAGGTGGATTAGCCAGAGGAAAGGTGGGGTAGGGTGGTGGGGGGTGTGAATCTGGGTGGAATACTCTTTGGAGGATTGGTGTGGACTCGATGGGCCAAATGGCCTGCTTCCACACTGTCCAGTTTCTATGATTCTAACCTCTGCAGTGGCTGGATCCATTGGTCCTGGTTTAAATGAACCTCTGTGGGGACTATCAGAAACAGAACAGATCCTTGGTAATATAAACAATCAGTATTCACATCACACACAAAGATAGTTTAGCATCATCCTTCATATAATGGAACAATGAAATGCTTCGACATAGTCCTTCTACAAAATGAACCTTATTTTGATTTATGCAGCAAAAGTTATGCCATGTATATTTGATAGGAGATTGTAATTGTGAGAGAGCTACTGAAATCTTGCCACACTACTTCTGATCAACTCCAACCCACTTCACATAAGAAAGGCAGTATTGCATAATCGAGCACGTTTGCAAATATGAACAGTTCTATGTGAAAGAAAGTTAGCCTTCTGCCTTTGTGCAGACTATGGGATCTTGGATTGTTTTTGTGAATTGTGGCCCACAAGTGACACTTTTAAGATCACCTTTGATCACTTCTGCTTCTCAGAGATGCATGTGATCAATTTGCAATGGCTAAGACATAGTCAAGCTTGCTCGTAATCAGGTATTGCATTTGACATAGTTGGAAACTGCATATGTGTCACATGCAGGATGCTATGATTGTAAGGAGGAAACAATGATGTTAATGGCACTGTCCCTGCACTACTGATCCAGAGACCCAAACTCTAAACCAGGGTTTGAATTCTCCCACAGCAAATAACAGAACTTGAATTTCTTTTAAAAATCTGTAATTAAAAATTTAATGATGACCATGAAATCATTGTCAATTGTCATAGCAACACATATGGTTCACCAGTTTCCTTTAGGGAATGAAATCTGTTGCCCTTACCTAGTCTGGTCTACATGTAACTCCAGACAATGTGGTTGTTCTTAACTGCCTCCTGAAGTCACTCAGTACTATTAAACTATTTGGAAAACTCAAAAGGACCACCTGACATTGGCCTAGGCAATGGAAATGATCAATTAAATTGAGCTCCATTGAGGAAAGTCCTCCTCACAAACATTCAGGATCTAGTGTCACAATTTAGGGAGCTGCCTCACAGACTACAAACTTAGTGCAGCTGTCACCTTGAGTATGCTGGGTACCCATTCCTTTGTGTCGCAGATCCTCTCAAGCATAGCTTTGTGACAGTGTCATGGGATATCATTGGTCTGCAACAACAATTTGCCTCACCAATCTGGAGGAAATGGATTTGAGGATAAGACTCCAGCTGCTTTTACCTCCTCCATGCCCTGAGGAGACATTCAGCTGCAACCTCTTCATGTGAAGGCTATTCCGGAGCTGCCTCAGGCTGTTGATTGTCCTGACCTGTTGCTGCATCTGTTTCCCCTTCATTCCTTGCAGTTCCATCAACTCCATCAGCTTTGAATTTTCATATGTTCCCACCCAGCTCTTTCATTCATCTCTGAACATTACCAACTGAGCTCCAGACTTCCAGATTTGCCACAATAAACGTCATTAGATTAGATTAGATTATTTACAGTGTGGAAACAGGCCCTTCGGCCCAACAAGTCCACACCGCCCCGCCGAAGCACAACCCACCCATACCCCTACATCTACCCCTTACCTAATACTATGGGCAATTTAGCATGGCTAATTCACCTGACCTGCACATCTTTGGAGTGTGGGAGGAAACCGGAGCACCCGGAGGAAACCCACACAGACACGGAGAGAATGTGCAAACTCCACACAGAGAATCGCCTGAGGTGGGAATTGAACCCGGGTCTCTGGCGCTGTGAGGCAGCAGTGCTAACTACTGTGCCACCGTGCTGTCATGTTGCACCGTTTCCCATGCTCCTCCCATGCAGTATTGTCTCCCACCCCTACATGTTAAGTTGGCTCCATTCACAGTTATTGATCCCCCTATATCAGAGAATGCTGTCTACAGTTCCTACAGTTGACATCACCACTTCCCCACCACAGTGGTGATCCATGATAACCTCCACTTGACCATCAGAGAGCAAAACCCCAGTGGCCCCTGCATTATAGTGATATGGAAATACTGACCTAAACTGTTTCAAGCACCTGACCAGATATTGAAAGATGCTCTTATCCGACTGTGGCAAAGTCAACTGGGTAACAATAGATTCCCTTGGCTTAATTGAGGACCACTCCCCTTAGGCTTTGAGACATGACCACTTATTTGAAACAGATGTAGTGAATTTGCTGCATGAACTGTTGGCCCATGCTGTAACTATGACGTTGATGTAGCACAATGCCGTACAGCAACATGTGCACCTCCTCGACAGATTGCTGCTGGCAACCATTAGCAACCAAAGTGTTGTACTTTGCATTTATGCTAAGTGGCAAAGCATGGCAGACGTATGGTGAGCTATTCAGCTCTGAGTGAGATGATGACGCACTAAAAAATAAAGTCAGATGGGGAGGCAGTACAGGTGTGAAGTGAATGAGAACTAAGAGAGAAAACAAAGATCTGTATGATACACTCTGCTCCACTACATGATTTGGGTATTTTCTAAGCTAATCCAAAATATACCATGATGATGCAGTGAGGCTGCCAATGCAGACATCCATGGACGCGGGGGTGGGGGGGGTGCGCACGGATACAGGAGGTTGCATCCCATGTAGACTACCCTGAAATATTTGAGAATGCTACACAAGATGGGGGCCTAAAGGAGTAAGTAGTGAAGTGGAGATGCGAGGTAACCACTCTGATTAAATTCAGGAATGTCACCATCTAGTATCCAACTAGGTAATTGCATATAAATGATGTGTGATTAGGTATCTAATGACATGTAAATAGATACAAATAACCTTGTGCCACCCAGTGGTGAGGTTCTCATCCTGCCATTCAAACAGTTGGTGGAAAATTGCTTTCTCAACAATAGAAACATATCTGTTTCGGTACTCTACATCCCTATGATTCTAGTAACAATACCACTTCTCTGATCTTGCCATGTCTTTGCAACTGACTTGCTGTTGCCCACATCATGTAGGGGCTGGCAAAATTCAACCCTTTGTCTAACTTGTATACACTTACTGGAAGTGACCTTCAGTTTGAAAATATGGCGTTCCTTAATAATGGCTGGGCCATTATTAATGTCTACGAGGCCTTATTGGCCTACAGCACTGACAGTGTTTCTTAAGGTATTTAACTTGTTCACTTCAGAGTTTCCACTTCCTGTATGGTTACCAGATTCTGTTTACATCCTGAGGTAGTGTTAATCTTTTCCTCTCAGTATCTATCAATGAGTCTTTCTGGTTTCTGTTTTTGGATTAGTACAATAGTTTTCTTCATAGTTAAATCTCCCAGGCACTGCAAAACATTTTGAGAGAGATTCACCAAGAGGTCCAACAACAAGTGTCTCTCTTTTTATTCGCCTGATTTTAAACTCTGATATTCAAATTTCCCACGAATTGTAGAGATGATCAATTAGAGGTAATTAATTAAATTATCTGCAGATTCTCTTGAAACCTGAATTCTTCTGTTAAATCTTACTCAATCAAGAATTTTATTTGATCTTAAACTGGAAAATTATGAAAAGCTTTTAAGAGTTCTTCAAAAATACCTGTGCTACATCTGATACTTTGTCAGTTTATAAGTGGATAATTTGACCAGTCGAATACAATTGTGTATTCATTTGGTCAGCCTCAGTCTTAATGTTTAATTATGAAGAAATTCTCTAATTTCAAAATTATTGCCTCCAATACATTCAGTTTTGTGTTCTGTATGGTCCTTCTCTGACCTTGGCCCCCAACTCCAGTCTGTATGTGATATTGCTAAATTGGGTGGAGTTAATGTTGAATGAACATTAACTCTTACTATTACCTCATACAACAGTACAACACCTTCTTCAGTGCTCAATTCAACTCTAAGGTCAACCATGAAAAATTGACTGATTATATGGGAAATCATGAAATGTATGAGAGTCCCCAAACCAAGCTCTGAGTGGTTCCATAAAGTAGCATGAATTATTATGAGTCTCCCTTTGTTTTGGGGAAAACAATTCACCCTGCTTAAAGACTTTCTTTCTGCAAGAATCAAGCCCCTTTAAATTCAACTTCTCATGGCTGAGGGGTTTTCTTTTCATATTGGATGCTGTTTGTGACTTCCAGTGTTGTTTTATTTTCACAAGTTTAAGCTGCATTTTTCTCTCCCTGCCATGTAAAATTCAGTTAGCATCAGATGCCAGGAGCAGGTGTTTCTATGGAAAATTTTCACGTGATGTATTGTGGAGGTTTTATTTTTACACCTTAGATATTGAACACTCACAAGTCTATTCTGTTTTGGTCTTCAGTTCCTGGATGCACAGTTTATGTCATTTATCACATTCTGTCTAAAAAAAATGAATGTCACTGCGATGACTTTTGTCTTTGCTCCTTCACCATTACCTTAGGTGTCTTTCAATGTGTGAGATCGTGCCCCTAGCTCAACCCCAGACCCTCCCCTTCCAATCTCTTCTCCCCTCCCCTCTGACTATCACTACCATTTATAAGCTACATGTTGTTCTTGGAGACAGATTCCTAGGGCACATCTTTAGTCTTCTGACATACACTGATAATATTGAGATCTACCTCATCACCAGCTCTCTCACTTTCTCCAATGTTGCTAACTTATTAGAACACTAGTTTCACCACTGCCGAATGAGCAGAAATTTCCTCCAATTAAATACTGGGAAATCTGTAGTCATGATTTTCAGTCCCCGCTTCAAACTCAGTTCCCTGACTATCAACTCTATTTCTCTCCCCAAGGCAACAGCCCAAGATTACACCAGTCTGTGGACAACCTTGGTATTTGACTTGGTTCTGAGACGAGACTGTAGATTCATATTCAGTGAGGTCACTTACTTCCATCTCCAAAACATTACCTGACTTCACTGCCTTATGTCATTATTATGGTCGGTTCTGCGATAATGCATGTTTTATCAACGCAAGTTGGCTTTAACACGTTTGAAGAATTTAGACCATTATTTGCACAATGCCAACTTTCTTTACCTGTATTCGCTATAACATGAAACCGGCCCCATTAGTTTACATGGAGTGGCTATTTCATGATTTTCTTGTAATGCAAGCTCGCACAAGAATGGAACTATCGCATTTTTGTCAGAACCAACTGTACTTGTGAACACAATTGTTCCAACACACTACCAATTGATCACCCACATTCTACACTTTATAAACTTGAGCTCATGCAAAACTCTGAGACCCATGCCTTAATTTGCAGCAAGTCCTATCTTGCTATCATAAACTTCCAAATTATTCTTTATTTTCAGGTCCCTCCGTGGCCTGACCCCTCTCTATCTTTGTGATCTGCTTTTGTCCCTTCTCCCTTCAATCCCTGAAATATCTGTCCGTCTCTATTGTTGGCCCTTTGCACATTCCCATTTGGAATTCTCTAACAGTGATGGCCGTATATTCAATTGCCTGTCCTAAGGCCTACAGCTCACTGTTTATGCATCCCTTCCTTTCTAACTTGTCTCCTTTAAGCTATTACTTAAGACTTAGTATTTTGGCTAAACATGTCTCTGTTTCACTTTATTTTATGGTTTTCTGCAACTTCCCCGTTTAGTCTTAATTTTAAATTCCAACTTTAACCAGTACAATTAGAGAAAATGGTTAAGGGTCACAGATCCTTAAACCATGATATTCTTTTAATTGTCTATTGCACCAATTTGAACTTATAATATCATTACCCTCTGATAACTTACAAAGACCAATTGCCTTTTCTCTTCAAATTAAATCAGTAGTTACAAATGCTGTTCCCTACTCTTGTAAATTATACCCAATTGTTGATCTATCAGAGCAATACACTCCTATACAAATCAAACTCACCTTCCATTAGCCTTGCAAATTGCTACCCCTTAAACACATGATCAGGAGTCATTCATAGATCACACAGGGCGAGGTGACTAAAGAACTTCGATGAATTGAATAGAACTTAGAACAACCTGGTTGTAGCTTTGTTTCAAAATTGAGACTTTGTTCTTTTTAAAACTTCCATTTTTTTAAAATTATCTGAATTTAAATTTTCCGAATACGCTAGTGGGATTTGAATTCACTTCATTGCATCATTAGTCGATACCATTGGATTAAAGTTTGTAAGAAGATTTGTAGCTCGGGTGCTCGTTGTTGTGGTTCTGTTCGCTGAGCTGGGAATTTGTGTTGCAGACGTTTCGTCCCCTGTCTAGGTGACATCCTCAGTGCTTGGGAGCCTCCTGTGAAGCGCTTCTGTGATGTTTCCTCCGACATTTATAGTGGCCTGTCTCTGCCGCTTCCGGTTGTCAGTTCGAGCTGTCCGCTGTAGTGGCCGGTATATTGGGTCCAGGTCGATGTGTTTGTTGATAGAGTCTGTGGATGAGTGCCATGCCCCTAGGAATTCCCTGGCTGTTCTCTGTTCAGCTTGCCCTATAATGGTAGTGTTGTCCCAGTCGAATTCATGTTGCTTGTTGTCTGTGTGTGTGGCTACTAAGGATAGCTGGTCGTGTCGTTTCGTGGCTAGTTGGTGTTTGTGTATACGGATCGTTAACTGTCTTCCTGTTTGTCCGATGTAGTGTTTTGTGCAGTCCTTGCAAGCACACACAGACGACAAGCAACATGAATTCGACTGGGACAACACTACCATTATAGAGCAAGCCAAACAGAGAACAGCCAGGGAATTCCTAGAGGCATAGCACTCATCCACAGACTCTATCAACAAACACATTGACATGGACCCAATATACCGGCCACTACAGCAGACAACTCGAACTGACAACCGGAAGCGGCAGAGACAGGCCACTATAAATGCCGGACGAAACAGCACAGAAGCGCTTCACAGGAGGCTCCCAAGCACTGAGGATGTCACCTAGACAGGGGACGAAACGTTTGCAAAACAAATTCCCAGCTCGGCGAACAGAACCACAACAACCATTGGATTACCTGTCCAGCAACAAAACCAAAACATTGTCATTTCCATAACAGGCAAGCTGTGGATTGTTATGAACACAGCTTCGTCCATCATATTAGCCAACCTTCCATCCATTGACTCCAGCTATACTTCTCGCTGCCTTGGGAAGGCAGCCAATATAATCAAAGAATCCTTCCACCCCGGTTGGGCAGGAGAAACAAAAGCTTAAACATATGTACCAACTAATTCAAAAACAGCTTCCTCCCCACTGTTATTAGTTTTCTGAATGGACCTCTCAAGTTTTAAATTTAATGTCAATTTTACTCTTTGTGCACTTTCTCCACAGCCATAACATTGTATTCTTTGCTTTGTTCTATTACAATTTGCATGTATGATCTGTCTGTACTGCATGCAAAACAAACTTATTACTTAAATCAAACACACACACACACAGGAAATGTTAACGTTTTGGGTCTGTTGACAATTCCTCAGAATTCCACTTTTACCTATACAATCTATCCATCTCTAAATAATCCAATGCCTTGGCATCCCGAAAAGGAATACATGTCCCTCTACTATCATAGCAACATTAGACATGCACAACTAAATTCAGCATTGCAAAGAAAGATAGGATATGTTTCTCTTCTTTCCATTTTGATCAAAGCAAGAATGCATCAGCACCTCAGTACTGATTAATTTCCACATCAAACCAACAGAGGTTTCCCATGATTAGAGGACCAGTGGGCAAGATTCAATATTAAAACCCACCGAATATGTAGTTGAAATAAAATCTAGATTTTAATAAATATTTTTAAAATTAATAAACAATTAAGCCCATTGTTTTAAGACAATCTCCACTCTGGTTGTACAGTGTCTCCTGAATAGTGTACTATTCAGTTTCACCCATGAGAGAGAGAGAAAGGGAGAGGATCTTCATAACCTATTTTTGGCAGTGTGAATTATAAATTAGTATGCCATTCATTCTTATGGAACACATTTCTCATTCACTGTTTCTAAATATTTATCAAGGAAAGAAAAGTATGCTGTTCAATGTTTATTTTGTTGAGTAACTATGTGATTAATGATCTGAAGTTGTCCTTTAAAAACAACATTGAAAATAACTGCATTTGGTTACACTTTCGAATGATTTTGGATCATATGCTCTGACCTGATGAGAAATGTATATTGCAGCAAGTACTTCTAACATCCTAAGCATAGCAATTTGCATTTATATCACAATTTTTAACATAGTTTTATGTCCCCAGGCATTTCAGATAGGAGAAAATGAAGGTTGAATGTTAATATCAAAAAGGTTAGGAGAGAAATCCGAAAACACAGTTGGTGAGAGGGGTTGGAGAGGCTTTTGAGAGATTGGTAGCTAAATGGTAAGAAGCAAGGAATAGGATAGAGTTCATTGCTGAAAATTCTGACACTGATGATGGATAAAGAGGGAGTGACACAGGAGATTTCCTGAGTTATGGGAGGAAAATACAGAAAGATAAAGTATTCTATGTTTACTTAATTGGAAGAGACTGCAATCCAGAAACTGAAATTTAAATCCAAGAATTCAATTTTCATTTTTAAAAATCCAGAAATATCAATAAAAATAAAGCTTGCAATGAATCAGTTGGATTGTCATAAAATGCCAATTATTCCATTTATTGCATGTGTGTAGAAATACTATAGTATAGTTGACTTTTCACTGTCTTCACCTCATCATTTTATTGACAATAACAGGAGTAAACACAAAATTACCAGTTTTAACCATGACAACCACACCCAAAAATATTTTTTTCAAAATCACAATATTGGGGATAGAGAGCAAAGGTTGACTGGTTTAGGGTTAGCAGGAACTGGGAAATTTGTCACTCTAATAGATTAGCATAGAATGCAAGAAGCTATGGATGGGACAACATTGGAGTCTATCAGAGGTGTAGTCCGTGATAACTAGTGAGGAGAAATTGAGACTTCCTGTAATGATTAGGTTGTCACAGGAATCAGGTAATTTGGAGAGCTGGTTGATGAAGGTAAGTGGGTCTTGATGATGGATCTGAAATAAGAGGCTCAGTTCAAGACCAAGCAGCCCTTCAAAGATGTGTACCATTTGGCTCAGCCCAAACAGGTAGCTGCAGAGAAGGACAGAACTATACCAAGCTTAAGCAAATGCTGATAATGCCAAGGAGATTTTCTTTTTTAATTTGTCCAGTCATAAAATCCATGGAAATTTAGGAACACTATTTCTTGGATCTAGATGTCTAATAGCTATGAGTAATATTTGGGAGCTTAAGATTCCCTCTATTGCCACCACTTCCCTTCAAACAATGCACCCCCTACATTGGTATACAAATGTTATTTAGGCATATTTATTTTCCCTTGTCCATTCAAAGAAAACTTGGGAGATGTAACTGTTGAACTCCTGTAAAGGCATCTTCTCATAACAGTAATAAAGCAATGCCAAACGTGGAATAGGCTGAAAAGCAGTATAAATTTCAAAGCATGAAGTGTACGACACATTCTGTTAACATGGTGATGATTATTTGTGCTGTTCAATTTGGATTGTTGCAGCTTGGAAGCTCAGAGTAGATCCTATTTCTGAAAGTGCATACAGGCTGACATTGATCAGAGTCTAGAAGCTCTGTTGTAGAAAGTTGATACTGGTTCATTTTATTGTCCAAGAGAAACAAAATCAATAAAATAATTAAGTTGAATTTGATGGATTTCTCCAAGATTTCTTACAATAAAGTCACCATTGCAGCTTATCCAATTAAAATCCTTTTTCAAATTACTTTCAAAAGTATGCAACATGGAGGCACATCAATATTTTAAAATTTTATTGAGCGAATGCAGAAGTTCCTATAATGGGCAGAGTTGTGTTTTGTTAAAACTTGATATTTTTCTTCTAATCGAGGTAAATGTGTACAAACACCATGATCAGAAAATGTTTTCAATGTAACTGTGCACTTCCAAAATCCGATGAAATACCAAATAAATAAAATTCACAAAAAAAGAGAAAATTGCAATATATAAGAAGAATGGCAAGGTATTTCTTTTCAGAGATAATTTTGTTCTAGTTTAGTCATAGAGTCATAGAGATATACAGCACAGAAACAGACCCTTCGGTCTAACTCGGCCGTGCTAACTGGATATCCTAGATAAAACTAGTCTCATTGGCCAGCATTTTGTCTATATCTCTCTCGAGAAAGTGAGGACTGCAGATGGTGGAGATCAGAGTTGAGAGTGTGGTGCTTGAAAAGCACAGCAGGTCAGGCAGCATCCGAGGAGCAGGAGGATCGATGTTTCGGACTAGAGCTTATGCTCAAATTGTCAATTCTCCTGCTCCTCAGATGCTACCTGACCTGCTGTGCTTTTCCAGCTCCACACTCTACATTCCTCTAATCTCTTCCTATTCATATACCCATTCAGATTCCTCTTATGTGCGGTAATTGTACCAGCCTCCACCACTTCATCTGGCAAGTCATTCAATACATGCACCACCCTCTGCACGAAAACGTTGCCCCTTAGGTCCCTTTCATATCTTTTGCCTCTCACCTTAAACCTATGCCCTCTAGTTTTGGACTCCTCATGCCGGGGAAAAGACCTTGTCTGTTTACCCTATCTATGCCTCTCATAATTTTATACATTCCCGTATAATCACCCCTCAGGCTCAATGCTCCAGGGAAAAGAGCCTCAGCCTATTCACCCTCTCCCTGAAGCCCAAACCCTCCAACCCTGGAAACATCCTTGTTAATCTTTTCTGAACCATTTCCAGTTTCAAAACATCTTTTCTATAGGGGGGAGACCAGAATTGCTAGCAATCACAAATCAACGTAGACTATCAAATTACTTTGAGTCTCCATTTTAGTTTACAAATGGCTTCTAAAGCTGCAAACACTAATAATATAGACTTGACATATCAAATGGCAGCAGGACTATCCAGGGCTAATACATTAAATTAACTCTAGCATTACCTGGAATAAAATATGTTGCAAGCTAGTATTTCTGGATTGAATACCTGATTTGGGTGCAAACTGCAATTTTGGCACAAGTAATGCATAGATTTTTAAATGATAATTATTTAGCAAACAGCTGACCATAAAATCTTCCAATAATCTGCCATCATACAGCATTTTGAAACAAATAATAAGGATTAAACTTGATAGTCCTTGAAATCTGTGGCTGAAATAACAGTGCGCATTTACTGAATATATCTATTCAAAGTGAGCAGGCAGCACTCAAAATTCCTGCTGTTTAAGTGTACTAATTGTTGCATGCAACACAATGTGTGTTCATAAAAGACGAACACTTAAAATTAGCCTACATTACTCGTGTAATGCTGTACCTGTTATGATCCACACACAGTCTGATAGCTTCTTAACAAAAGGAAAATTCCTAGTGTTCAATCACATACAGTCGGATAGAACATAGAACAATACAGCACAGAACAGGCCCTTCGGCCCTCGAGGTTGTGCCGAACTGTGAACTATTCCCAGCTCGTCCCCCTACACTATCCCATCATCATCCACGCGCTTATCCAAGGATTGTTTAAATCTCCCTCATGTGGCTGAGTTGACTACATTGGCAGGTAGGGCATTCCACCCCCTTACCACTCTCTGAGTAAAGAACCTGCCTCTGACATCTGTCTTAAATCTATCACCCTCAATTTGTAGTTATGCCCCCTCGTACAAACTGATGTCAACATCCTAGGAAAATGATTTTCACTGTCTACCCTATATAATCCTCTGATCATCTTGTATATCTCTATCAAATCCCCTCTTAGCCTTCTTGATTCCAATGAGAACAGACCCAAGTCTCTCAGCCTTTCCTCATAATACCTTAGCTCCAGACCAGACAACATCCTGGTAAATCTCCTCTGCACCTTTTCCAATGCTTCCACATCCTTCCTGAAATATGGCAACCAGAACTGTGCACAATATTCCAAATGTGACCACACTAGCGTTTTGTATCGTTGCAGCATGATTTTGCAGCTCCAGAACTCAATCCCTCTACGAATGAAACCTAACACACTGTATGCCTTCTTAACAGCACTATCAACCTGGATGACAACTTTCAGGGATCTACTTACATAGGCTCCAAGATCCTTCTGCACATCCACACTGTCAAGAATCTTTCCATTGACCAAGTACTCTGCCTTCCTGTTATTCTTCCCACAGTGCATCACCTCACATTTATCTGCATTGAACTCCATTTGCCACCTCTCAACCCAATGTTGCAGTTTATCCAAGCCCCCCTGTAACCTGTAAGATTCTTCCAAACTGTCCACTACTCCACCAACTTTAGTGTCATCTGCAAAATTACTAATCCATCCACCTATGCCTGCATCTAAGTCATTTATAAAAATGACAAACAGTAGTGGTCCCAAAACAGATCCTTGTGGCACACCACTAGGAGCCGGACTCCAGGCTGAATATTTTCCATCAACCACCACTCGCTGTCTTCTTTCAGAAAGCTAGTTTCTAATCCAAACTGCTAAATCACCCTCAATCCCATGCCTCTGCATTTTCTCCAACAGCCTACCACGTGGAACCTTATCAAAGGCATTACTAAAGTCCATGTATACCACGTCAACTGCCGTACCCTCATTGACATGCTTGGTCACCTTCACAAAAAAATCAGTGAGGTTTGTGAGACACGACCTGTCCTTGACGAAACCATGTTGACTATCTGAAATCAAATTGTTGCTTGCCAGGTGATTATAAATCTTATCTCTTATAATCCTTTCCAAAACCTTTCCTACAACAGAAGGCTAACTGGCCTATAATTACCTGGGTCATCTCAACTGCCCTTCTTGAACAAGGGCACAACACTTGCAATCCTCCAGTCCTCTTGTACTAAACCTGAAGACAATGACAATTCAAATATCAAAGCCAAAGGCTCTGCTATCTCCTCCCTAGCTTCCCAGAGAATCCTAGGATAAATTCCATCCAGCCCAGAGGACTTGTCTACTTTCATTCCTTCTGATTTGGAGATGCTGGTGTTGGACTGGGGTGTACAAAGTTAAAAATCACACAACACCAGGTTATAGTCCAACAGGTTTAATTGGGACCACACTAGCTTTCGGAGCGACGCTCCTTCATCAGGTTATAGTGGAGGGCTCAATCGTCGCACAGAATTTATAGCAAAAATTTGCAGTGTGATGTAACTGAAATTATACATTGAAAAATTGATTGTCTGTTAAGCCTTTCATCTGTTAGAATACAGTGATAGTTTCACTTCTTTCATGTGTAAATCACAAAACCTTTTTTTAAAGTTGCATTCTTGGGTTAGCTGTTAACAATGGTGATAGCTAGACAATATGTTAAAGGTGTTGGCCCCTTGGGACCTTGGGTTCATGTCACATTACAGGTGATCACCATTGCACTACACACACACACAGATGTTCCTACACACACACACTCTCACATACACACAGACACAGGTACACACAGAGGCACACACAGACACCCACACACACCCTTATAGACACACACACTTCCACACTCACACATGCACCCCCTCACAGACTTAAGACATTCTGCACTCACTACACACACACACACTTTCTCACACTCACAACCCCCACCCCAGACAGACACACACACACAAAGACCCACATGCACACATATATCTTGTGGCGTGAATTTGCACTTGCAGAGTTACATTGTACTTTGCTCAAAAACTGCATGCATTCATGTAGAATTCTGAGCTCAAAAACTGCATGAATTTATGTAAAACTCTGTTATCTCACTTTTTAGATTAGCATCAATCTAAACGTCATGGCATAGACAGAGAACACAGGGGTCTAACATCTTCAACATACTGTCTAGCTATCACCATTGTTAACAGCTAACCCGAGAATGTAACTTTAAAAAAAGGTTTTGTGATTTACACATGAAAGAAGTGAAACTATCACTGTATTCGAACAGATGTAAGGCTTAACAGACAATCAATTTTTCAATGTATAATTTCAGTTACATCACACTGCAAATTTTTGTGATAAATTCTGTGTTACGATCAAGCCCTCCACCATCACCTGATGAAGGAGCGTCGCTCCGAAAGCTAGTGTGCTCCCAATTAAACCTGTTGGACTGTGTGTGAGTGTGTGTGAGGGGGTGCATGTGTGAGTGTGGAAGTATGTGTGTCTATAAGGGTGTGTGTGGGTGTCTGTGTGTGCCTCTGTGTGTACCTGTGTCTGTGTGTATGTGAGAGTGTGTGTATGTAGGAATATCTGTGTTGTGTGATTTTTAACTTCATTCCTTCTAGAATTCATAACACCGGTTCGTAACTAACCTCGATCCTTTCTAATCTAATATCTCATACCTCATTCATTCTCCTCTACGATATTCTCCTTTGCCTGGTTGAAAATCGCTGAGAAATGTTCGTTTAGTACCTCTCCGATCTCCACAGGGTCCACACTCAACTTTCCACTTCTGTCTTTAACTGGCCCTATTCCTACCTAGTCATCCTCTTATTCCTCACATACCTATAGAAAGTTTTAGAGTTCTCCTTTATTCTATTTGCTAAAGACTGCTTGTGTCCTCTCTTTGCTCCTCTTAACTCTCTTTTTAAATCCTTCCTAGCTGATCTGTAACTCTCCATCGCCTCATCTGAACCATCTTGCCTCATCAACACATAAGCCTCCTTCTTCTGCTTAACAAGAGATGCAATTTTCTGTAGTAAACCACAACTCCCTTACCTTATCACTTCCTTCCTGCCTATCAAGGACACACAATATCTGTTCCTTAACTCAGCTCCACATTTCCATTGTCTGCATCCCCTGCATTTTTCTACCCCATTCTATGTATCTTAATTCTTGCCTAATCGTATTATAATTGTCCTTGCCCCATCGATAACTCTTGACCTATGGCATGTACCTATCCCTTTCCATCGCTAAACTAAACGTAACTGAATTATGGTCAGTCTCTCTAAAGTGCTCACCTACAACTAAATCAAACACCTGGCCTGGTTCATTACCAAGCATCAGATCCAGTGTGGCCTCTCCTGTTGTCAGCCCTTCGATACACTGTGTCAGGAAACCCTCCTGTACACATTGAAAAAAAACTGATCCACCCGATGTACTAGTGTTATAGCATTTTCAGTCAATGTTGGGGAAGTTAAAGTCCCCTATAATGACCACCCTGTTCCTTTTACACCTACCCAGAATAATTTTGCCAATCCTCTCTTCCACCTCCCTGGAGCTCTGCGGAGGCCTATAAAAAACTCCAAGCAGTGTGACCTCTCCTCTCCTGTTTCTAACCTCAGCCCACACTACCTCAGTAGACGAGTCCTCATCAAAAGTTCTTTTAGCCACCGTTATACTATCCTTGACTAACAAGGCCACACCTCCTTCTCATTTACCACCTTGCCTGTTCTTAATAAAAGATCTAAACCCTGGAACCTGCAACATCCATTCCTCAGCTTGTTCTATCCATGTCTCCGAAATGGCCACAACATCGAAGTCCCAGGTACCTGTCCATGCTGCAAGCTCACCTACCTTATTTCGGATACTTCTGGCATTGAAGTAGACACACTTCAAACCAGTTTGCCGTCTGCCAGCACATTCCTGTGACCTTGAAATCCTGTCCCTGTCCTCCCTACTCTCATCCTCCTGTGCGCTGCAACTACACCTCAGTTTCCCATCCCCCTGCTGAGCTAGTTTAAACCCACCCGAGTAGCACCAGCAAATTTCCCACCCAGGATATTGGTACCCCTCTGGTTCAAGTGAAGAGTGTCCTGTTTGTAAAGGTCCAAACTTCCCAGAATGAGCTCCAATTATCCAAGTACCTGAAACCCTTCCTCCTGCACCATCCTTGCAGCCACGTGTTCAGCCGATATCTCTCCCTATTCTTTGCCTCGCTATGTGGCATGGGTAACAAACCAAAGATAACAACGCTGTTTGTTCTAGCTCTCAGCTTCCACCCTAACTCTCTGAAATCTTGTCTTACATCCCTTTCTCTCTTTCTACCTATATCGTTGGTACCTACATGGACCACGACTTGAGGCTGGTCACCCTCTCTCTTCAGGACCCCAAAGATATAATCTGAGACATCATGGACCCTGGCACCTGGGAGGCAACACACCAACCGTGAGTCTTGTTTGTTCTCAGCAAACCTTCTATCTGACCGTCTAACTATTGAGTCCCCAATGACTAACACTCTCCTCCTTTCCCTCCTTCCCTTCTGTGCAACAGGGACAGGCTCTGTGCCAGAGACCTGGGCCCTACTGCATACCTCTGGTAAGTCATCCCTTTCAACAGTATCCAAAGCGGTATGCATGTCTTGAAGGAGCAAGAGTTGTGTGCACTTCCTGCAGATGTACTTGGATGGGACATTAATGGCATCCCTCACTGCAAACACTGCAGGAGGAACAGGCTCTCCCTGCACTGCCATCCCTGCTAGTCCTCTTATCACAAAGTAAAAAAGAAGAGACGCTTACCTGATGTGTCCCTGTTCTTTAAGGTTAGAGGAGGTGGTTGGGTGGGAGGCCCTACAAAGGATAGGGTATTGGGTTGAGAAAACACTGACTTATATAGCAGGATGGAAGTAAAACTAAGACCTCTCTCCTTTCCCAGAAACCTCTGTTCTCTGATTTCAACTATAAAAGCACAAATCAGTGACTCACCGCTCCCGGCAGGCCCCTGGTCCAAGCTCCCGCCCTTCGAGTTGCTGCTGTCACTGAAAAACAGAAACAGAAACGAACAAAAACTGAAAAATGTAAATTCCTAGTGTTCAATTTAAAGGATCTCAAAACAGAATTTCAGGTTTTAAAAGTTTTAAAGTAACAAACAAAAAATTAACATTGACATTAAACATTTATTGGGTAGGAACAAATACACTAAACTACAGAATAGATATCTTCTCCTTAATTCCTAATACAATGAAAAACCCAAAACATTATTTATATTTTGTATGTAACTCTTTTGTGGGATTGTAGTCTTTACAAGAAACATAGTCAAGCTATTTCCAGCTTCCAAGGACTTGTTACTCCCCATTTTGTTGAGAAATGAAGTCCAGCATCTCTCAAAAATTATTTGCTTCAGTCTTTTGAGAATTCCCAAATTGGTTTCCAGCTGCAAGGCCTTTCCGATGATTCCTTCTCCGATTCAAAGTATGAATGATATTACTGGTTTCTTTAAATTTCAATAGTCTCTTCACAGTGAGCAGCTTCTTATCAGCATCCTACCTGGTAGCGAGCAGAAACCAGCTTTTTTTTCTCCACTGCTCGCGTCCCATGTAAATATTTATAAGCAATAAAAGTTAATAGTTCCACTCGCCTTGTCTCGAGTCCTCAACTATCACAAACTTCTAATGAGATTTCTACACAGTGAAAAGTGGTGAGCAGACCCAAAAAGTGATAGTATGAAAAAGCCTTAAGGTTTTTTAACCAGAAGCAGTGAGCGAAGGACTTCAAGGTCAGCCCTGCAACCAGACAAGAGAGGAATCTACCAGGCTGCAGCACTCAATAATCCTCATCCTTCAACATATACGCTTACTGCGGCCTCCAGTTGTCAGCAGCAAAACATCCTTTGTCTGTACCATACTGAAATGAGGCCCCAGTTAAGACCTGAATGGGAAGCTAATGATGCAGAAACCATTTATGATCCTCATTGCTCCCAGTGGAAGAAGATGTTGCATTGCAGATACATTGGCATCATGCCCAAATGCTTGACCATCATCTGTAACAGATTGCAGCATCACTGCCCGTCTTTCACCTGGTCAGCATTCCATGGGCAACTGATTTATTACTTTGGTTCTCTTGCAATTTCACCACACATGAGGATACAATTGATTGGAAGCTCAACTTCTGGAGGGTGCTCCACATCCGTTGGAAGTTGTTGCTGGCCTCGGAGCTCCAGATGCACGTGTCCCGAGTAACAAGGTTGGTTGAGAGAGAGCTCTGAGTGAGCAGCCATTCTACTAGCACCCAACATCACTTTCAGGCATGCTTTGCTAAATTTAGAATAAATCTTGAAAATTACTGACTCATCTTTTATTATACGATGTAAACAACAGATTGGTTCCAACTATTTTGACAATATTTATATATTTACAGCATTGGCTTTGAACAATATGACTATATTCCTATCACTCGGTAATGCCATGGACCATGGATGAGTGAGTGATTGCTAAATTTAAAGCCACACCTTCTGTAAGAGGTAGCTACGGTCCAGTTATAATTAAATAGCTATAGCATCCAAACTAACTACACATATGACTGTGGCACTAGGAATGTGGCTGGAACTAGACAGTCACAGGACACATGACCCACCAAAGATTCATAATTGTTCAGATGGGGCAATGTGATACTGCATCAGTTAGAAAACATTATGTTCTCTATTTTGTTTACTTTACCCCTTTTTAAAACAAATGCTGAACACATTTACAAACGAACAAGGTAATATAAAACAAAGAACTGCTGGTGCTAGAAATCTGAAACAAAAACAGAATGTCCTGGCGAAACTCAAAAGGTCTGGCAGCACCTGTGAAGAGAAAAACAGTTAACATTTCAAATCCTGTGGCTAGACCATATCAGATATCATTCTGACAAAACGTCATCAGACTCAAAATGTTAAGCTTCCTCTCGCCAGATGCTGCTTGACCTGCGCTTTTGACAAATGAATAAGATTTGGAAGGAGTGGAATTATTAAGTTTAAAAATAATTTTTAAAAACTTGGAAATGTATTTGTTTATGATGAGGAAAACATGGACAGGGTGGTGCAATGGGCAGACAAATAGCAGATGGTGTGGTCAGATGAGCCATGACCTCCAAATTTATTACAGAAATAATGACATTTTTCATGAACATGGATTACAAACTTGAAATGTGGAAGCCAAGTTTAAACCTAGCCATATTCTGCAAATTGCAAACCGCAGAGCTGTGACAGACAGTATTGATGCAGTCAGGTCTTGGGCAGTCAAATTCCCATCGAAACCAGACAGACTTGGAACAGTCTGGCTAGATGTTAACACTTTTTCTGGACAAGCCATTGTTTACACCTTCAGTGAACTTGCTTTGTTAGAAGAATGTTACACAGGCTTGAGGGCACCCAGCGCCAGAAGCATAGCATGACAAGGTCAGTACTTGACAGCTGAAGGTTCAAACTAGGTTCTGTGACCTCTAAAAATAGAAAGTAAGCATTGGGTCCTCCTATCCCCACCAATGCTAGTATTGGACACAAGTCACAGAATCAACAAGAACGGCACAAAGAGAGGAATAAAATGCACAAACTAGTGCCCCAGCGCTCTCTGTTTTTGTATCTTCAACAACATCCCAGAGAGATCACCTTGATGAGACCAGACAAAGACCAAAACCAGTCCCAGACAAGAGGGGAAGCCCAAATCTACGACTGCAGACCCTGAAACATCAGCCAAACCTCAAAGACTAAGGAACAGCCTCTTCCAGCTTTATTAAATGGGTATTACCAGTCCTTTCAGTAAACAATTCAAATACAGTGGCAAGGACCTGTGGATAGGGTGTACGGAATGCTTGGAGGTATGTGTCAGAAGTAGATAGATAGCTATTTGAGATTGCTACCTTAGAGATTTTACTTAAACTGTTTATTGAAAGGTCCTGTGAAGAGATTGATAGGATTCGATAGAATTTAATTAAAGTACAATAGTAGAGTCTAATAAATGATTTTTTCCTTGATAAAGTGCTCAATAAAGTTATATTGGATCCTCCCCATGACTCTTATTCCCTTTGTTTACCTCACTGCGTGAGGCATCAAAATTAAAAAGAATTATTGCAAACTGGTTAAGGTTATGGTTTGGAGATGCTGGTGTTGGACTGGGGTGTACAAAGTTAAAAATCACACAACACCAGATTGTAGTCTAACAGGCACCACCTGATGAAGGAGCAGCATTCCAAAAGCTAGCGTTTCCAATTAAACCTGTTGGACTATTACCTGATGTTGTGTGATTTTTAACATGGTTAAGGTTCATCAGGATACACTTTCCCACTTCTCACTTTACAACAATGGTGTTTGACATGGAGAAGTGCAAAGTGATCTACTTGGGTGGATTAATATTGGTATGTTATAAATGCCATTATTTTGCTAAGTTCAGACAAGCAGAGGGAACTTGATGTCCTTGTTGACAAATCTTTAAAGGTGATTCAACAAATTACCAAGGAAATGAAAATATTTGAGATAATTTGTTCTAGAAATAAGTACATACAGCACATAAGTAAAATGATTGTGGATAATGCTGAGAATCATATTCAGGAAAGTTATGAACACTTTATAAAAGGGCAAAAGACCTTTACGATATTATTCAGGAGAAAGCTTTCATCTATAAAGGCAGATTGGGAATATAAGGATGAATCATCTAAAAGGTGACTTAATATACATTTTTAAGATGATGAGCACTTTTGATAAAATAGTTAGAGAAAAGTTACTCACTTGGTCAATTGAGCCAACAAGTGGAGGCCATAAATTCAAAATAATTGGCAAGGGAAAAGAGATGGGATATTTATTTTTCACCTAATGAATTGTCAGGGTCTGGAGTGTTGGTAGTATACAATGGCTGCAAAAGTATTGTCCTATCCACCAGATGGAGAACTAATGTTACCATTCTGGGCCCAGAACCAATTTCCAACTAGACAAACAGCGGACACTGCCAATATTATAGTAGGGCCACCACACAGGATCATCACTGGAGCCCTGGAAGGAAGATAACTAAACCATGATCATTAGGGCCAGTCAGGAGGCCCTGGCCAGGGATCGATAGGGCAGATATTCCCATTGCCAATTTGATTTTCTTACTTCGTGCGTAAATTACAATCAGATTGCTGTTCTTTATCACAACCAGAGTTGAAAAATGTAGTGCTGGAAAAACACAGCAGGCCAGACAGCATCCGAGGAGCAGGAGAATCGACGTTTCGGGCACTAGCCCTTCTTCAGGAATCTTGTGCCCGAAACGTTGATTCTCCTGCTCCTCGGATGCTGCCTGGCCTGCTGTGTTTTTCCAGCACCACATTTTTCAACTCTGGTACTCCAGCATCTGCAGTCCTCACTTTCTCCTACTTTATCACAACCACCCAATTTTTAAAATGTAGCTTTTTGCGACTTTGTAATTACTGTTTGAGGAGTTGTAGACCACTCCCTCAAGTTACCTCTTTAACCTACTGTTCCAAATCTCCACTCAAATAACCTACAACCTGTTCTCTTGAACCAGGATCAATTCTAATTATTGCAACAATGCCATCTTTGATGAACAGTGTTACACTTCCACTCCTACCCACCTTCTTGTTCTGGTTGACTGTCATAAGTACCTCAATCTTCTAGACCTTCTCATCTCATAACCACATTTCTGGAATTGGTTCTTGAAGCATAATCATTTATTTTAATGGGTGCTACATACCTGGCTTCAATGTCTTCCTGCACAGCAATGCCCTGGTCAGTTAGCTCATCCGGCCTGCAGCCCTCACCCTCATCTAAACAAGCTACATGAAGCTGAAAGGTTAAGGCTCCTGTGATCCAGCCGTCTGGGTCCACCAACCTGCCTTGCTTGCAGTCATTGTCTCCTATCCCAAATCATTGGCCATATCAGATGACTGTATTCTAAGGGGTGTGATAGCCTCCTAGAATAAAGCATATAGTTATGTTCCCTCTTTAACATGGATCTCTAGTCCAGTGCAAGCTGTGTATGTTTTTTTGATGTAATGCTAAATAAAAATCAGTCAAAATAAAATCAGTTGACTGAGATAGTAGAAAGCAGTGTTTTGGGGTCAATATCATATTTGATGATTTTGGCACCCCTGATGGCCATGCATATTACCTGCATGGGGATTGGTGCATGCAAGTGAACTTACAATGCAGCAGACAGTAACATTGGCGACCATGCTCGCCCCATTCGTCACTCATCCCCAGGCATAATATCTTTATCCATGAGCGCCAGCACCTCTTCCAGTTGCAGGCTAACTTTAAACAATCAACACCACCTTCATGAACTTGGCTCCTTGCTGAAGCGTCCAGCCAATCTAGCACATGGTTAGTACTGGCATGTAGTTAGCATTTTGCCTAACCTGCCTACCTTAGAATCAACAGATGTGGGTTAATCATACAATTACAATTATGGCATCCCCTTTCAGGATTCAGTTGAGACCCCAGATAGCTCTTGGTGACTACCTACTCCCTGATGTAAAGTATTTTCACTGAGTGAGAAGTGAAAATAGGTGGAAAAAATTAATCAGCAGATAGAAGACATCAATAATGCTGATGAGATAGAATGTGCTTCGTTTCAAAAAGCTGTGAGATGTTTTTAACAAAATATTTAAAAAATCTTTATGGCTTGGTAAAAGCAATGATGCTTCATAAGCAAAACCAATTGTACACAGGCTAAGATTTAGTCCACAAAAACAAAGATATATTTAAATGTATGCTGACACCATTTTGCAGAAATGAATCCCATTTTTAGCAGTATGTGGTTGACAGCAATGTAAAATACTCATATTTTAAATCCAATAACATATCATAAAACGTATTGTGCTTTTTCCTTTTTATTTGTTTGATCCTTAAGCATGATTTTAATTGTATCACATGGATCCATGCTGCATACCTCAATGTCAGTTTAAAATGTACATACCTATCAATACTAATTAAGAATTACACTTGCATTGCTTAATTTTCATACCATCTGTTCATGCTTGGGCATATACTAGCAGCCAGCTGGAACTTTCTGCACTCTGCGATAAATAGCACTCTCTAAATCTGATTCTGTTGAAAATACACCTTTAGCTTGTTTGAGGTACAAGAACAGAAGGGTGAGCGCTGATGATCAGTCCAACGCTTATTATTTCAGATTCTCAGCTGCAAGAAAATATGCACAACCAAATGATCAATTAAACATATTTAATTAAGTCATAAATAAAAAATGCTAATAATGATGTTTATTGGAGCAATTTCACAATCAAAATGTAAACATTTAAATGATTGAAGCCCTGGCCTATGGGCCGAATTTGCACCATTCATTTTCAGATTAATTGTTTCCCTTGTTAATAAGTCAATACAGATTTTTAAATATATTTTCTATAATGTACAAAACAGGAACGTTCTACCATTCAATAAGATCACGTGGCTGATCTAGCACCTCAATTCCACTAAGTCAAACTGCATTTATTTCAATGTAGGTTTTCTGACGGATTAGGCAGCTGAACTCAGGGTGTGGTTGGAAACATGAACTGGGATATCATAGCTGTTATAGAAATGTGGCTCAGGGAGAGACAGGTCTGACAGCTTAATGTTCCAGTGTAGAGATGTTTTTGGGAGGATAGAAATGGATTCAAGAGAGGAGGGGGAATGCCGTTTTTGGTTAAAGATAATATTATAGCTGTAGGATTTTCCTGAAGAAATTTGGTGCAGTTATATGGGTGGAACAGAGAAAAATTTGTTAAGTGTGTACAAGATAATTTTCTGATTCAGTATTTGGATGTACCTATAAGAGAAAGAGCAAAATTTGACCTTTTCTTGGGAAATAATGCAGGGCAAGTTACCGAGATGTTTCTGGGGTGCACTTTGGGGCCAGTGGTGATAGTATTAAAATAGTTATGGAAAAGGACAGACCTTATCTAAAAGTTCTAAAGTGGAGTACAGTAAAGACCATTTTGACAGTATTAGGCAAGAGCTTGCAAAAGATGTTTGGGAGAGTGTATTCACAGGTAAAGGGATGGTTGGAAAGTGAAAGGCATTTAAAAATGAGATTACAAGAGTTCAGAGACAGCATATTTCTATTAGTGCGAAGGGCAAGGCTGGTAAGTATATGGAAATGTTGGATGACTGGAGAAATTGAGGGTCTGGTCATAATAAAAATGGAGATATAGGCAGCTGGGATTGACTGAATGCCGAGAGGAATATGACAGCAGTAGGGCTATACCTAACAGGAAATTCAGGAGGGCAAAAGCGGCCGCTTCTGGAATATTGTGTGCAGTTTTGGTCGCCATACTATAGGAAGGATGTGGAGGCACTGGAACGGGTGCAGAGGAAGTTTACCAGGATGTTGCCTGGTATGGTAGGAAGATCCTATGAGGAAAGGCTGAGGCACTTGGGGTTGTTTTCTTTGGAGAAAAGAAGGTTTAGGGGTGATTTGATAGAGGTGTACAAGATGATTAGGGGGTTAGATAGGGTTGACAGTGAGAACCTTTTTCCGCGTATGGAGTCAGCTATTACAAGGGGGCATAGCTTTAAATTAAGGGGGGGTAGATATAGGACTGATGTTAGGGGTAGGTTCTTCACTCAGCGAGTCGTAAGATCATGGAATGCCCTGCCAGTAGCAGTAGTGGACTCTCCCTCTTTATGGGTATTTAAGCGGGCATTGGATAGGTATATGGAGGATAGTGGGTTAGTGTAGGTTAGGTGGGCTTTGATCGGCGCAACATCGAGGGCCGAAGGGCCTGTACTGCGCTGTATTGTTCTATGTTCTATGTTCTATGTTCTAAAAAGGGGACATGGCACTATCCTGTCTCCGTGTGACTTCAGGTAAGGATCCCCACTCCCTGTCATTATGCCTTTGGTCCTAAGGTACTTTGAATGAGGGATAGTTTGCAAAAGTGTTGGCTTTTCCAGCAGCTCTTGAGGATGCTGGGCCTGGCTGTTCATCACAGACACCAACCTGACAATAGAAGCAGGCAGATAGTTTCTTCAAAGACCAGAGTTTCTGGGTAATAAGAACCATGATGCTCCAGGTGCCTACCTGCTGCTGCTCCTCTCTGTCATCTGGAAGAAGTCCTTGATTGCTAACACCACAGCATCGTCTCCTGGCTGGCACTGAGCAGGAGCTTGGTCTCCACCATACCTCCATGTGCCAGTGACCCAAGTTGTTTCTCCCTTGGCCAGCTACATAGCTCCCATTGTGAGATGCCCATTAGATTCTGTTATATCTATAATTCTTCCCCAAGGTATCAGTATCTGAGCTGGTGGGGAAGTGAAGGAACATCCTCACTGATATCCCCTCTGAGGCTGAGGTTCTCTGTTCCTCAGAGGTCAAGGATGGGTCTTCTGCTGGAGCTGAGTGTTTCTACTCAGAGGTCAAGGGTAGGCTAATGGAACTTGCCAATCTAAAGAGAGAGAAGGTGGTTATATGTTGGATGCAACAAATGACAGGGATTCATATAAGAGTTGCAATGGAATGAAGAGTTTGACAAAACTTTGATGTTTCAATATTCCCGCAGTAGTGGTCCCAGGCTTCATCCTGCAAGGGCCAGGATTCTGTGTTCACAGGAGGTGAAGACATTCATGTTGCACACCTCCCCATCTCTTTCGCTAAACACCACAGGGCTTTCTCCGTGGGCTGTCTTCTCCTGTAATGAGCAAAATGCTTCTAGTGAGTAATTAACAATGGGAGGCATGGCTGTCAGACCTGGTGCATATACGGGAGAGATGGTGAGGTGTATGAAGGGCTGAGGACACAACATAAAAGTCATGGGGGATTACTTGTGTATGAAGTTGAGTGGGAATGAGAATCAGTCACAGGCAGTAGTGAGAGTAGCAGAGCAAGAACCTTAATGGGAGATGGATACAATAGCAGTGTTAAAGTGTGCATGAAGTGGCAGAGAAAACATTTAGACTCTTACCGTGGTGGAGTGGAAAATGTAATTGACCTCCTTTCTGCAACGTTGGCCACTCTTCCACATGCTTCCATAAACCTTGAAGAAGGGCTTATGCCCAAAACGTTGATTCTCCTGCTCCTTTGATGCTGCCTGACCTGCTGCGCTTTTCCAGCAACACATTTTTAAGCACTCTTCCACATGCTAGAGACAGCACTGACTGGTGGAGACCTCAGACCAAGCTGAAAAGATTAGGAGACCCACCCTCCTTTGCCGATGGTCCAAGAAGAGAACACCTCTCTTCTGCATTGCTCGTGTCCACCACAAACCTCAGCTCGCTGTTGGAGAAATGCGTTCTCATCTTCCCCTTCTCTGACATGTGCAAACTGTCAGCCTCAGAATGCCACTGCTCATTCAGGTACACAACAGGCTTTCAAAGATGGTATACACACAAGCAACTCTGGTTTTTGGGGGATATCTGCTGAATGGTGAGTTGTTCCTGGAACTGTGCATGGTAAATGGAGGTGGAAGTCAGACTTATTAGATGCCGTAGGGACAAGGTAGGTTGCAAGTTTATAAGCAGCAAGTATTGTAAGCTAAGTCAGGAAAACCCTATAGACTTCATTAGAGAAACTAATATTAAACATCTATGAGAGAGGAGGATACCATCTGAAAACAAACATTTTCACACTCATTAGGGAGCATACCAAACCATTGTGTGGTCTAACAGCTTGCATGGCAGTGTCCATAAATGCAGCAGCTTAGCTGATATTTGGGGTTAAGTTTGAATTGGTCGTGAACCTGTGTTTAGAAGGCATGCTGCTGCACAGCTAAAACTGGAGGCATAAAACTGCCACAGGTGAATTTGTACCACAATGGATTCCAGTTTCCTGCAGCTTCAACATGCTGGGTGATTGTATGTTGCTCGGCAACTGTGGTAAGAGTGTACTGTTAGCCAGCAGCAGATAAGGCCATATTTAACACAGATGAGGCTGCTGCCACTCCGAATAATGTAAAATCAGGGCACTCTGCTGAAGTGTTAGCAGTAATCAAGCAGCCTCTGCAACAAAACATAAGGTCAGGGCTGTTACAGAGTCATCACAGGACACAGCAGGAGTAGGGCAGATATCCTGTGTGTTGAATGTCTCCTCACTGCAACCAACAGCCAGAGTCTTCATTTACACTTACTATTCAAGAAGCAAGAAGAAACAGTAATGCACTAGATCTACAACACATCTACAACACACAACTTAATTGAAGGGAAGTGGATAATGGAAAGGGATGTTGCCACTTTTCCCCTTTTCTTTGACTGGGTCCAAAGTAGAGGTAGAGGAACACCCACCATCGAGGCTTAATAAGATGAGGCAACTGTCTTAACGAGAGGTTCTTTATTGCCTGATAACAATAAGATACAACTTGCATTAGCTGGTTCGATATTTACTGAGACCATTAAGAAACATAGAAAAGCTGTACCATTCAAGATGCAGAGCCCCCCATTCTCTTCATTTCCTCATCCAAGACATCATCAGATTGGGGGAAGCTTAATGCAGTCTTCAACATTGACTTTTTCAGAATTATTTCCTACTCCAACAAAAGCATTGGTTTACATAGGTAATATCACATGCAATAGTCAGTTTTAAAGAATTACATTTGGTTGTCATTTATTACTATCATGAGCTGAGTTGTTTTGGGATGCTGAGCACAAAACTTCATCTAATGGTAGAAGAGATTTATGGTAGAGAAAATAGAGATAGTGTAAATTGGTGAACGTATAAACTATGTGGAGGTTTTGCCCAGGAGCTTTTTATGTAGTTCTTCATACAAAGGTAACTCAGCAAACATGCCTTTTTTAAATATGCTCTGATCAACCTGTTACTATACATCTCTGCAGCACCCAGGATTTGAACCCAGGCCTCTTAGTTTCATAGTAGGGATACTACCATGGCACCAAAGGACCCCAAGAATGCCTTCAAGATCCTTCTCTTCATTTTCTTGAGTAAAAATACATTTAATATCCTTCACCTCTTTGACAAATGGTTTCTTTGGATGGTCAGGTAGTGTTTGGTATATAATGATAATTCAGACAAACAAACATATGAGAGCATTGATTCAAGCTGTCTATCTTATTGGAAACACTATTCTTCGTGGTTCCATGGACCTCTTAGCATCTGTGCTGCTGATCATCCAGTTATGTCATGAGGCAGAGTTTCACAACATAGCCTTGGTCTCCTTTGAGAATCAACCCTTCAGCATTATTATGTAGCCCAAATAAGTGTGGCCTTAAAATTAAAGTGGCCTGGAAAGCTCTTCTGGTTTACACAGAGAATAAATGCACTATACACCTTCCAAGGATAAGTAATCTCGTCACTCCAAAATAAAGTATTCTAGCTATTAATGAAGCAAAGTGCTGATAAAAGTCAAATAATTATGGCGAGAGTCAAAACTGATATGTACTTCTAAAGAAATTTCTAAGTAATGAGGAAGTCATTCTAAAAAATTATTGTGAAGACAGCCATTTCTGCCCTGGGGAAAAGTCTCTAGGTTGCTACTCTATCTATGCCTCTCATTATCTTGGACACATCTATCAAGTCATCTCTCTTCCTTCTTCTCTCCAGTGTGAAAAGCCCGAGTTCACACAGCCACTCTTCATAAGAAATGCCCTTCAGTCCAGGCAGCATCCAGGTAAATCTCCTCTGCACCCCCTCTAAATCATCTAGATCCCTCCTATAATGAGGTGACCAGAACTGAACATAATATTCCAAGTGTGGTCTAACCAGGGTTTTTTTGATTTGCAGCAAAACCTCACAGCTCTTAAACTCAATTCCCTTGTTAATGAAAGACAAAACATCATACGCTTTCTTAAACAACCCTATCAACTTGGGTAGCAACTTTGAGGGATCTATGCATGTGGACCCCAAGATCCCACTGTCCCTCCACACTACTAAGGATCCTGTCATTAACCTCATATTCAGCATTCAATTTTAACCTTCTAAAGTGAATCACTTTGCATTTATCCAGGTTGAACTCCATCTGCCAATTCTCAGCCCAGCTCTGCATCCTGTCAATGTCTTGCTGTAGCCTGCAACAGCCCTTGACACTTTCTACAACACCACCCACCTTTGTGTCATCAGCAAACCCACCCTTCCACTTTTTCATCCAAGACATTTATAAAACCTACGAAGAGCAGAGGCCCAAGAACAGATCCCTGTGGGACACCATTGGTCACCAACCTCCAGGCAGAATACTTTCCATCCACTACCACTTGCTGTCTTCTTTTGCCCAGCCAATTCTGTATCCTGACAGCCAAACTTCCCTGTATCCCATATCTCCTAACTTTCTGAATGAGCCTACCTTGGGGAACCTTATCAAATGCCTTACTGAAATCCATATACACCACATCCACTGCTCCACCTTCATTGACTTGTCAAGTCACATCCTCAAAGAACTCAGTAAGGCTTGTGAGGCATAACCTGCCCCTCAGAAAGCCATGCTGGCTATCTTTAATCAAACCCTGTTTTTCTAAACAGTCATAAATCCTATCTTTCAGAATACTTTCCAGTATATTGCTTACCACAGATGTAAGACTGACTAGTATGTAATTCCCATGGATTTCTCTATTCCCTTTCTTGAACAGAGGAACAACATCCACCTCCCTCCAATTAGCCAGTACTATTCCCATGGATAGTGAGGATGCAAAGATCATTGCCAGAGGTGCAGCAACCTCATTCCTTTCTTCCCATAGTAACCGTGGATATATCTGGTCCAGCCCTGGGAACTTATCTATCTTGATGCTTCCAGAATTTCCAGCACATCCACTTTCTTAATATGAATCTGTTCAAGCCTATTAACCTGGTCCATGGTATTCTCACTATCAATAAGGTCTCTCTCTCCAATGAATACTGAAACAAAAAAAACATTTAGGGCCTCCCCACCTCTTCAGACTCCAGGCACAAGTTCCCTTCATTACCCCTGATCGGCCCCATCCTCTCTCTGATCATTCTCTTATTCCCCAAGTAAGTGTAGAATGCCTTTAGGTTTTCCCTAATTTTTCCCGCCACGGAATGAGGATTAGGTCATCCATCATATCTGTTCTAGATAATGTTTATTGAACATTGTTCTCTGAGTAACTTATTCACACACCACAAAGCTTATTGATTTATAAAAATAACAATTAATGTAAATTTAAGCACACCATTGCACGTTCATCCAATTTGAGAGAGACTTTTATCTTTATTTCAAATGTGATTCATTAAATAATGAAGATACAGAGTCTGACAAACACGGCAATATAATCGAATGCTGGTATGTATTTTATTTTACGTTTGCCTACTGTCATCACCGGTCAAAAGGATTCTCTGGGGTATTACTGCACTATTACAAGCATCACTGATTTGTGAATAAGCAATAACATATGCCCAAATCAAATCAGCCTGTGGCATTTCTGATACTGAATTCAAAACCTTTCTCAGGCTTGCATCATATTTACTTAACGACTATTTTCCCATTGTAACTTTCTGGCCCATATCTGTAATGGTAATTTCATAAGTAAACCTGGCCTTTCATTTGTAGACCTTTCCACCAGAGATGGCTCAACACCAGTTCTCTTTTGATCTCCTGGGATCGTCACTCTTCCACACAAAGAAACTGCTATATCCTGAACAATAGGGTGGCATGGTGACTCTCAGAACCAGGGACCCAGGTTCGATTCCAGCCTCAGGCCACAGTCTGTGTGGAGTTTGCAAGTTCTCCCTGTGTCTGCGTGGCTTTCCTCCCACAATCCAAAGATGTGCAGGTCAGGTGAATTGGCCATGCTAAACTGCCCATAGTGTTGGTGCATTAGTCAGCGGGAAATAGGTCTGAGTGGGTTATTCTTTGTAGGGTTGGTGTTGGACTTGTCGGGCCAAAGGGCCTGTTTCCACACTGCAGGGATTCTAATCTAAACTCTGTTTCTTAAATTATCATGCTTTCTTATTTAACAGGAAGTGAAAACATATCAGCGTATACAAACAAGAACAGGATGCATAACTTTAAAATGTATTGTGGACTTCCTCTTCAGATCATGTTATAATTATTCCTTATCTTTGATCTCTCTCCACCTGGTGAGATCATTTGCTGTTTATTGTCCATGAGTGCCAGAGGGGATCAAAAGGGCCATGTTGCCTGTTTGTCACGTTTTTGGTAAAATCCTTTAGCAAGAGCTGCAAAGGAATCTTTTGTTTAAAAAAAAAGCAGTCATTGATTTAGACTTTGAAATTCACAAGCAATTTACTGACTTTAAGTCATCCTCATAATTTAAGGCACTGACAACTCTATTGTGCCTACAAATAGTATTTTAACACAAATCTTTAAAAACCAGGTCAGGTTGGGAGCTGATTATCATAACAATTCTTATAGACTTTGGGCAATGTGACTGCTGGTAAGAAATGAAACGACTAACATTTCAGAATTAAATAAGCATTATCCCATAGTTTCACCAGAATGAAGCCATCATTTTTTTTTGGGCAAGTACAAAGTAGTTTCTACTTGAATACTGATCCATATGTATTCCAAAATTGATTATGTCAACATGGCTTTGTGTGTGGAAAATCATATCCCACAAACTTGATTGAGTTTTTTGAAGAAGTAACAAAGAAGATTGATGAGGGCAGAGCAATAGGTGTGATCTATATGGACTTCAGTAAGGCGTTCGACAAGGTTCCCTATGGGAGACTGATTAGCAAGGTTAGATCTCTGGAATACAGGGAGAACTAGCCATTTGGATACAGAACTGGCTCAAAGGTAGAAGACAGAGAGTGGTGGTAGAGGGATGTTTTTCAGACTGGAGGTCTGTGACCAGTGGAGTGCCAAAAGGATCAGTGCTGAGTCCTCTACTTTTTGTCATCTACATAAATGATTTGGATGCAAGCATAAGAGGTACAGTTAATACGTTTGCAGATTACACCTAAATTGGAGATGTAGTGGACAGCGAAGAGAGTTACCTCAGATTACAACAGAATCTTGACCAGATAGGCCAATGGGCTGAGAAGTGGCAGATGGAGTTTAATTCAGATAAATGCAAGGTGCTGCATTTTGGGAAAGCAAATCTTAGCAGGACTTATACACTTAATGGTAAGGTCCTAGGGAGTGTTGCAGAACAAAGGGACCTTGGAGTGCAGGTTCATAGCTCCCTGAAAGTGGAGTCGCAGGTAGATAGGATAGTGAAGAAGGCGTTTGGTATGCTTTCCTTTATTGGTCAGAGTATTGAGTACAGGAGTTGGGAGGTCATGTTGCGGCTGTACAGGACATTGGTTAGGCCACTGTTGGAATATTGCATGCATAGTAACTATAGGCCGGTGACTAGTAACTATAGGCCGGTGAGTCTCACTTCTGTTGTGGGCAAAGTCTTAGGGAGAATTGTAAGGGATAGGATTTATGAACATCTGGATAGGAATAATGTGATCAGGGATCATCAGCATGGTTTTGTGAAGGGCAGGTCGTGCCTCACAACCTTATTGAATTCTTCGAGAAAGTGACTAAGGAGGTGGACGAGGGGAAAGCGGTAGATGTGGTGTATATGGATTTTAGTAAGGTGTTTGATAAGGTTCCCCATGGTAGACTACTGCAAAAAATACGGAGGTATGGCATTGAGGGTGAGTTGGAAGTTTGGATTAGGAATTGGCTGGCTGGAAGAAGACAGAGAGTAGTAGTTGATAGTAAAGGTTCATCTTGGAGTGCAGTTACTAGCGGTGTTCCACAAGGATCTGGTTTGGGACCATTGCTGTATGTCATTTTTATAAATGACCTGGAGGAGGGGCTAGAAGGTCGGGTGAGCAAGTTTGCGGATGATACGAAAGTCGGTGGAGTTGTTGACAGTGAGGAAGGATGTGTCAGGTTACAGCGGGATATAGATATGCTGCAGAGCTGGGCAGAAAGGTGGTAAATGGAGTTCAATGTAGCTAAGTGTGAGGTGATTCACTTTGGTAAGAGTAACAAAAAGATAGGGTACTGGGCTAATGGTCGGATACTTGGTAGTGTGGATGAGCAGAGGGATCTTGGTGTCCATGTACACAGATCTTTGAAGGTTGCCACCCAGGTAAATAGTGCGGTGAAGAAGGCATATGGCGTACTGGCTTTTATTGGTAGAGGAATTGAGTTCCGGAGTCCTGAGGTCATGTTACAGTTGTATAAGACTCTGGTGCGGCCACATCTGGAGTATTGTGTGCAGTTTTGGTCGCCATACTATAGGAAGGATGTGGAGGCACTGGAACGGGTGCAGAGGAGGTTTACCAGGATGTTGCCTGGTATGGTAGGAAGATCGTATGAGGAAAGGCTGAGGCACTTGGGGTTGTTTTCATTGGAGAAAAGAAGGTTTAGGGGTGAATTGATAGAGGTGTACAAGATGATTAGGGATTTAGATAGGGTTGACCATGAGAACCTTTTTCCATGTATGGAGTCAGCTATTACGAGGGGGCATAGCTTTAAATTAAGGGGTGGTTGGTATAGGACAGATGTTAGGGGTAGATTCTTTACTCAGTGAGTCGTGAGTTCATGGAATGCCCTGGCAGTAGCAGTGGTGGACTCTCCCTCTTTATGGGCATTTAAACGGGCATTGGATAGGCATATGGAGGATAGTGGGCTAGTGCAGGTTAGGTGGGCTTGGATCGGCGCAACATCGAGGGCCAAAGGGCCTGTACTGCGCTGTATTCTTCTATGTTCTATGTTCTAATTCTGGTCTCCTTCCTATTGGAAAGATGTTGTGAAACTTGAAAAGGTTCAGAGTAGATTTACAAGGATGTTGCCAGGGTTGGAGGATCTGAGCTACAGGGAGAGCCAGAACAGGCTGGGGCTGTTTTCCCTGGAGCGTCGGAGGCTGAGGGGCGACCTTATAGAGGTTTACAAGATTATGAGGGGCGTGGATAGGATAAATAAGCAAAGTCTTTTCCCTGGGGTTGGGGAGTCCAGAACTAGAGGGCATAGGTTTAGGTGAGAGACCTAAGGGGCAACTTTTTCACGCAGAGGGTGGTACGTGTATGGAATGAGCTGCCAGAGGATGTGGTGGAGGCTGGTACAATTGCAACATTTAAGAGGCATTTGGATGGGTATATGAATAGGAAGGGTTTGGAGGGATATGGGCCGGGTGCTGGCAGGTGGGACTAGATTGGGTTGGGATATCTGGTCGGCATGGATGGGTTGGACCGAAGGGTCTGTTTCCATGTTGTACATCTCTATGACTCTATGTCTCTATGATTATGTCATTACATTAGAAGAATCTCAGCACCGATGAAAAGCATTTGACATATCAAGACAATATCTATTCATAAATAAGGGGTGAGTAATTCAGAACTTAACCATTGAAGTATGTGTGATTAGAAAAAAGTAGAAAATATAAATATGAATTCTTTGATTGAGATCATTAACATTAGCTGTCCCTAACCAAGGGATAGTCAGGCTAATTGAAGAGGTTATTTTGACCTGAAACAAGCTGAGAACATGGAACAAAATGCAGTCTGTCATAGTTCAATTAAGGCAGTACACCAAGCAGTTCAACTATCCCCTTATCCCTAGCAACATGCAGTATGGAGAATAATTGAAGGCACTGTGAATGAAAGCATTCTGAGAGAGTTTTTGAGAGCGGACAAGTCAGGATATAACAGGAAGTTTCAGAGAAGAGAAGCAAAGTAGATGAACAAACAGGCCTCAATGCTAGACCAGTGAAAGCTCAAGTCATCAGAGAACAGGAGAAAGGGAGTAGCTAAATGCACACTCACACAGGAAATTAGTAAAATAATAGGCACAAGGCCAATATGACATCTTAAATCGTGGGTGATAATTTTGAAGTCAATCCGCTAAGGATGCTTTGCATGGGAGAAAGCAGAATTCGAGCATGAGACTTAGAATAAATTCTCATATAGTAGGAAGCTCAGAAAGTAAGAGGTATATTGTGTTTTAAGATAACATCGTACTTTGGAAAGGGAAACTAAGTACTGAAAAGATGCAAGAAAGTGGCCTTAACAAGCAATGAATGGTTACAATAATTACATCCTCTGCCTACAACTTGCTGCTCCCAAATTTATAATTTGTTTTATTTTCTAATCTAGGCAGATGGTGACACAGTGGTACTGTCACTAGTAATTCAGGGATCCAGCCTAATGCTCTGGACAATATTCGTGTCTTCAAATCCCACCATGGCAACTGGTGAAATTTAAGTCTAGTTAATGAATCAAGAATACAAAGCTAGTCTCAGTGATCATACCCAATAAAGATATCTTTGATTGTTGGAAAAATGAACATTGTTTTTAAGTCATGTCCTTTAAGAAAGGAAATCTACCACTCTTACCTGGTCTGACCTACATGTGATTCCAGATCCACAGCAATAGATTGACTCTTAACTACCCTTTGAAATGGTGTAACAAGACACTCAGTTCAAGGGATCGAGGGCAATTGGGGATGGGAAATCAATGCTGGCCCAGCCAGTGAAACCCATGTCCCATTAAAGTATAACTATATCTCAAGTAGACATGATTATGGATTTCAAAAAAATTACCAGTAAAACAGAGTACAAAAATTGATTACCCAACTTCAGAAATTTATTGAAAATTTCTGTCATTATCTTTTAGTAACAGATGTGTCTAATATTGTTAAGTTCGGAATGTATATTGTGACAATACTATGCTTTTAAGAAGTGAACTCTGTCCTCTTTCTCTTGCAGAGGAGTGTTGTCACAAAGGTGCCAAAATATCTCCTTCACACAGCTCATTGGTAAACAGCTTTGAGTTCTCCCTTAGTTTTATTTTGAGAAGACACAAGAATCATGAGTGGGCGAAGTCAGGCTCACACACAGACTCAAGAAGGCTTTTAGTTTGCCTTGAGTCAGGGTTTGCTAGCTGCTGGAGCTGAAATCTAGAGTACTCCACTGGTAGAGTGAAGTCTTAGACAGAGAGGTTTCTCTTCAAAATCAAAAGTGGCAGATTTTCTTTCAACGTTTCTTTCTTCTGGATTGGAGGGAGACAGCATTCGAGAGTAATCATTTTGTTCCTGAATTGCCTTTGCTAAGGGCTTGTTTATGAGATGTTGCCTGTATTGGAACAGTTAGTAATTTAGTCATTAAATAATACATTATCTTGTTAAGTATTTCAATAGAGTAAAGTTATGCCAATTCTGCTTTTTATCGTATTTTAACAGTGTTGTAAGAATGAAGTCTGTTTTGATGAAAGTTTAGTGGTAGACCAATGAATCATATCTGGAACACAATGCTTTATACTTGCTTTTTAAGAAAATATAAAGGTTAGGCCATTTCACAGCTACTTAAAGAAATCAGACCTGTCAAAGCAGTTTGTCTCTAATAATAAATCGCTCTGCATCACCAACATTATAATTTTCTCATCTTCTGTAATTGCCTCTACAGTCTGCATTGTTCCATGCAACAGGAAGACTTTGCTTCTGGGAAATGAAATCTTTAAATTACTCTCACCTGGACAAAATGCAATGCTGAACAGTATATTTTGACTTGAAACCAGATATAAAATGGGAACCAAAAATAAAGATTTTCTACAATGTTGAGATTGGTAGTTGGTAGTGTTCTTTACCATAACAACCAAGGGTGAAGATGCTTAATTTCCTTAATGAAACTTTTGCACTGGAATTATTGAATTTATACAGTATGTTCTTTATTGCTTTTATGCCAGTTTCAATTTCCTTGTGTTTACACTACACAGGATGTTTCTTTCTTGCTAACAAGCAATAAATCAATATGCACCAAACAGTTGTTATATTAAAATTTGTATGCAAGACTTGAATGTTACAGCTATTTACAAGTTAATTCAATGTTTGTAGCTATCCTTTCAAGTGAAAGGATTGTACGTTAAACTTGCTACATAAATGAACAGCATTTTCCTTTATTTTGAATATTTTCATTACATACTTTCCATTGTATGGATTATGATATTATGGAAACAACTGTTCTTTACACTAATGGTCTGGATTGGTTAATGTCTGTTACACAGTCTCCTGGCATTCCATTGATGACTGTGGGTGGAAACAAGGAGTCCAGATAGAGCTCCTTATGGTCCTGGTAATTCTACCTGTTGTCATACTTATTGCTTTCAAGCAACAAACTATCTTGTTATCAAAGAACAGAGTCTCTTTGGTAGATACTCAATGGTGATAAATTCTCGACTACTAATCACTAAATAGGCCCCAGACAAAGCAATGACAAACCAAGACTGATGACAGCGAAAAACATTACCTTGGTAACACGTACTGATTAAGGTGGCAAATGCCACAAAGTACAGGGCCAGGTTATCTGGAAAGGTATTACAATCTCTGAGATTGTTAAATCTAAATGGGTAAGAAAGGCAACATTGGGCTGAATTTTACCCTCATGGCAATAGGTGGGATTCCTGCCCAGAAGTGTATGGATCGCCAAGTCCTGCCCCTGCTTTTGAGAGACAAGCTCCAGAGACAAAGGTGAACTGTGTGATCATTTGAAGCAGGATGTGTGACATAAAGAAGTGGATAGCTAATCCAATCCCATTGATCATAAAGCTAACAGCTGCATTGAACTTTTATGCAACCATCTCCTTCCAAGGAGCCAATGGGGACCTTTATGGAATCTCTCAGTTGTCATGCACATCTTTATCAAAGCTATTCCTGATGCTACTTGTACCAGATTATGTTACTTCATTTTGTTTCCCTGTGATGAGTCCAGTGCTTCTGCCCAGGCAGATGATTTCTCCCAGGTGCAAGGGGTGTGTTGAGAGGCCCACTATAAAATGCAGCTGGGTTGATCAACAGAAAATAATTCTATTTCATCAATGTGCAAGTGACTTTTGATCACTGGTACCACATCTGAGAAGTCTGAGCAAGGTACCTTAGGAGCTGCCATGATGCTTATATCTTTGAGAACTCTCAAGTTCCTTCTATGCCTGAGAGTCCAGCTGACTTAGAAAGATGGTTCCTAGGAGACAATGGCTAATTTCGGTAATCATGCATGATGTTTCTGTTACACAACCCTTGACTAAGACTAAGTATTCATTATATGCAGCCTATTCTTTAACTAAAACCATCATGTAGCAGATGATCAAACTGCTGAGGTTCCAATGTTTGGATCAGTAATCCCAGACAGCCTTACCTTACACTGTAAACAAAGTGTATCCAATATGCTGTGCTCTACAAAACTGGAGCAGGCAAACAGGAGATCTGAGGGAGACTGAGGAGCCTGAGAGAGAAGGAGCAGTCTTAAGATGGAAGATGAAAATATTGACCAAGAGGAATATCACCTTCCACATGGTAAAGCACAGCAGCATCAGGCACTATAAGCCAGTCAGGACTTAATTAACACCCAGTTCCAATGCTGGCTGCTGTGTTCATTTATTGACTATAAACCTTGTTGCTCAAAAGGCAAGCAATCTGTTTCAAAACGCAAACAAAGGTCCTGGTTGTTTGTTTTCTATTAGCCTTTGTTGCTGCTGAATAAAAGTGATTGCTTTGAAGTATTTGAAGTCTTTTCTGTACAGCCCCACATTAGACAATGATAAGACGCAGTAGGCATTGGGGAAAGTGGAGCAGTGATTCAAAGGGATGTAAGATGGAATGTGACTAAGGACAGGTGATCTGTGTGTCTTGATGCTTGAATAATGATTAATGTAGAAATGTGCACTTATAAGTGCTTAGAAGTGTCAGCCACGCTGCTTATGTGTCATGATAAGCTTTAGTTTGTGGATGTTCTCTCACTATGTACATGGCAAAGGACACCTTGAAACGGTGCACTAATGGTATTCAAAGGTAACACAGGCACTAGAGTGTCCTGGTAGTGACAAATACTGTTTCCATGGAGAGTGCAAGAATTGAACTAGCATTAGATAAGCAATGTGCCATAGGGAAGTGGGAGGTGGTTAATGTAGTGAGTTTGGAATGATAGTACGAGAAAATTTGTTAAGCTTTTCAATGAGAAAACCTCCATAAACTCAATTAAAATGACGCCTCACTGATTTTCAGTAAGATTCAGCCACATATGACTATGGCAAGCCAGGAAGTAGAGAAATATAACTTTGCATTTCTAAACATTTCATTTCCATACAAAAAAAACATACTTTCACGTACTATCATTTACAAACAGAAATACCCACGATGCAAACATCAGCTCTCATGCATTAGCACGAATCTTTGTCATTCTAGTTCAGCCTGCTTTTGTTGGTTCATTTTACATACATGGCTGCATGTGGGTTGTCAGCCTTTTCCCTCCACTGTCTGCTGAATGGAATGCTGTGCTCTCTGCTTCTGTTCCAAAATCTCCTGAGCCGAATCTGCTAATTTACGCTAAATAAAAATCGAAAGAACATAGAACATAGAACATAGAAAAATACAGCGCAGTACAGGCCCTTCAGCCCTCGATGTTGCGCCGACCGAAGCCTACCTAACCTACACTAGCCCAATAACCTCCATATGCTTGTCCAATGCCCGCTTAAATGACCATAAAGAGGGAGAGTCCACCACTGCTACTGGCAGTGCATTCCATGAACTCACAACCCGCTGAGTAAAAGATCTACCCCTAACATCTGTCCTATACCTACCACCCCTTAATTTAAAGCTGTGTCCCCTAGTAACAGCTGACTCCATACACGGAAAAAGGTTCTCACTGTCAACCCTATCTAAACCCCTAATCATCTTGTACCCTCTATCAAATCTCCCCTAAACCTTCTTTTCTCCAATGAGAAAAGTCCCAAGTGCCTCAGCCTTTCCTCATACGATCTTCCTACCATGCCAGGTAACATCCTGGTAAACCTCCTCTGCACTCGTTCCAATGCCTCCACATCCTTCCTGTAGTATGGCGACCAAAACTGCACACAATACTCCAGATTAGGCCGCACCAGAGTCTTATACAACTGCAACATGACCTCAGGACTCCGGAACTCAATTCCTCTACCAATAAAGCCCAGTACACCATATGCCTTCTTCACAGCACTATTTACCTGGGTGGCAACTTTCAAAGATCTGTGTACATGGACACCAACATCCCTCTGCTCATCCACACTACCAAGTACTCTACCATTAGCCCAGTAATCCATCTTCGTGTTACTCCTACCCAAGTGAATGACTTCACACTTAGCTACATTGAATTCCATTTGCCACCTTACAGCCCAGCTCTGCAACTTACCTATATCGCGCTGTAACCTGCCACATCCTTCTTCGCTGTCTACAACTCCACCGACTTTTGTATCATCCGCAAACTTGCTCACCCAGCCTTCAAGCCCCTCCTCCAGGTCATTTATAAAAATGACAAACAGCAATGGTCCCAAAACAGATCCTTGTGGAACACCGCTAGTAACTGCGCTCCAAGATGAACCTATACCATCAACTACTACCCTCTGTCTCCTTCCAGCCAGCCAATTCCTAATCCAAACCTCTAATGCACCCTCAATGCCATACCTCCGTAGTTTTTGCATTAGCCTGCCATGGGGTACCTTATCGAACGCCTTGCTAAAATCCATATACACCACATCTACTGCTTTACCCTCGTCCACTTTCTTGGTCACCTTCTCAAAGAATTCAATAAGGTTTGTAAGGCACGACCTGCACTTCACAAAACCATGCTGACTATCCTTGATCACATTATTCCTACCCAGATGTTCATAAATCCTATCCCTTACAATTCTCTCTAAGACTTTGCCCACAACAGAAGTGAGACTCACTGGCCTATAGTTACTCGGGCTATCCCTGCTCCCCTTCTTGAACAAGGGGACCACATTCACTATCCTCCAGTCTTCTGGTACTATTCCCGAAGACAACGATGACCTAAACATCAAGGCCAATGGCTCCGCTACCTCCTCCCTAGCTTCCCAGAGGATGCCATCAGGCCCAGGGGACTTATCTATTTTCATCCTTTCCAGTATTCCCCAGACCTCTTCCCTATGTACCTCAAGGCCATCCATTCTAATCACTTGTGACTCAATATTCACATCAGCAACAGTGTCCTGTTCCTGAGTGAATACTGACGAAAAGTATTGATTTAGTGTCTCACCAATCTCCTCCACCTCCACACACAACTTCCCACTACTATCCTTGATTAGACCGATACCTACCCTAGTCATCCTTTTATTCCTGACATACCTATAGAAGGTTTTCCCTAATCCTACCAACTAAGGACTTTTCATGTCCCCTTCTTGCTGCTCTTAGCTCTCTCTTTAGATCCTTCCTGGCTACCTTATAACTCTCAATCGCCCCAACTGAACCTTCACGCCTCATCTTTACATCGGCCGCCCTCTTCCCTTTCACAAGGGATTCCAATTCCTTGTTAAACCACGGCTCCCTCACAAGACCCTTTACTCCCTGCCTGACTGGTACATACTTATCAAGGACACCCATTAGCTGGTCCTTGAACAATCTCCACATATCATTTGTGTTCTTCCCTTGAAGCCTATTTTTCCAATCCACGCATCCTAAGTCATGCCTCACTGCATCATAATTTCCCCGCCCCCAGTTATAACTGTCGCCCTGCAGTGCACACTTATCCCTCTCCATCACTAGAGTAAAAGTCACCGAGTTGTGGTCACTGCCCCCGAAGTGCTCACCTACCTCCAAGTCTAACACCTGGCCTGGTTCATTACCTAGAACCAAATCCAGTATAGCCTCACCTCTTGTTGGCCTGTCTACATATTGTGTCAGGAAACCCTCCTGCACACATTGGACAAACACCGACCCATCTAACGAACTCGAGCTATAGCTTTCCCAGTCAATATCTGGGAAGTTAAAGAACTTTGGATGCCATAAATCAGAAACAAAAACAGGAGTTGCTGGAAAAGTTCAGCGGATCTGGCAGCATCTGTGAAGAGAAATCAAAGTTAATACTTCCGGTCCGGTGACCCTTCCTCAGAACCGGACCCCAATCGTTGACTTTGATTTCTGTTCACTGATGCTGCCAGACTTGCTGAGCTTTTCCAGCAACTTCTGTTTTTGCTACTGATTTGCACAGTTGACCTTTTTGCTTCAGTAGCATTAGTTGTGTCTGGCAAGGCAAGCTTTTCATTTTTTTGACTTTGGCATCATGACTGCGTTCCTGAAGATGGGCTCTTGTCTATTGTTCGGTCAATCTGTCCTGTGAAACACTACATTTTTACAGCACATTTAGAATTACTAGCCTGAATTTCCACCTTCCTGCTGCTGAAGTGATTGGCTCTAGCTTTGTATCTAATCTCTGGAATTTAAAGCATACACTCCTGTCATTGCGTTGGGTTCTCAAGTTATTATTTGTTCTCTTGGGGGTGAGCATCATTTCATCACAGATCCGCAACTTTACCTTTGAGAGTTTCCCTCTTGGATCACCATCTGGTGTAACTTCACACAGGTCGATGAAGTTCATAATGTTGCAGGAAGTTCTGGTACCTAACAGATACTTTATGTTCACTTGATATTGTTATTCTGCTTTCCTTATCAGAAATGTTACAATCCATTTTTTCTACTATGGACTCGATGTTTAACCTGCCCAAATCTTCATCTGACATCTCTCCAATGTCTACATTTGAATTTTCAGGATCATTATCTGGGATCTCTGTGATAGGCAAAGTGAAGACTGCCTATGAAGGGCTTTTGCCCGAAACGTTGATTTTCTTGTTTCTCCGATGCTGCTTAACCTGCTGTGCTTTTCCAGCACCACTCTAATCTGGGATCTCTGTGATGATCATCTCTAAAAGATTTTATAGACTTGTTTGGCTTCTTCCAAGTTAAATGCGAGCGTGTGAGGTGGTTTAATTCCCGATAGCACTGTCTTTTCATGCTAGATTTGATAACCTCCTCAATATTTGTAACTTGTCTTTTGGCCCTCAGCAGCCCCTTGCTTTGCAACAGGCTGAGCTTCTAGAAGCATTTCTGGTGGTTCCTACTGGTGTTCATCTAGACCTCTATCTCTCCCTCCACTTCTCCTCCTCTCCCTCTTCTCCTCATTGGAGGTTGTAACGCCAACAGAATAAATTATGCCCATGTTGGATGCAGCAGCAAAGCTGCAGAAATGTTTTTTACAGAGTATAACATTTTGAAGACAGTACGTTTCAAAAGTATTCCATCAAAAGCCTTTGCTGCTAAACTCAGACATAGACACACTTGCAGCCTTTAGATCTGCTTTACTACCAACAATGAAATAAAATAGACCCTCATCTTCCATGTGTCAAATGCAGGCATTAAGGAGATTTTCTGCCATTGATTAGACTGCTTATGTCATGGTCAATATTAAGGTATTCTCTTTTATTTGCCTGGTGTCAATATACTTGTATGTGAATGTGTATGTGTATTCTTATCCTTAAGTGATCCAGCAATTTAAATTATCCACATGCATGCTTTTGCATTCTAAATGGAAGAAGGTTAGTTTATTTCTCATACACTTGTCATAGGTTATAAAATTGTGATTTTTACTCTCATGACTTACTACGGACCAGACCAGGCCCCTCAAAATATGTTAAGAGGGTAGCCCAGGCCTTAATTTTATCTTCTTTTAAAGGTAGAAGTGAGGTGGGTGTTCCAGATATAATGCAACGGGTCAAACTACTTGACGTTATGCAAAACACAATTTATTTAAACACTGTAATTAAGATACAAACAAAAAAAACTTTGTAATAACATAACTATTGGAAAACTTAAGCTAAATAATAGATACAGTACCTCTTTGTAATTAACTGTTCCAATATAGTAACATTCCATAAACACACCCCTTGGCAAAAAGGCAAACTCAGACACAGATTCTTACATGCAATTCTTCAATCCAGAAGGAAACAACATCAAGAGAGATTTCAAAGCAAGTAGCAGCTCGAAATTATTCACTGAAGCTTCCGATTCTTCTGAGACCCCAAACAGCTTCTGACTGCTAAAGCTAATAAAAACTAGAAAGTCTGGTGTGTAAGAATTGGCAACTCCCTTTCTATCTACTTCCATTGTTTCAACTTTTAAAAAAAAACTCTAAAGGCCTTCTAAGTTGTTTATTTAAGGTGTCTTCAGCAGTCTTTCCAAACTCTTTCCAAAAACAATCCAGGACAAAAATAACCTTTCTAAAGTGAAAGCATCATCCTGGACTCATCTGCATGATCACACAAACTATTTTAGATATAAAGATAAAATAGTAATTATAAATAAAATTTAACTCAATCCTTATTTTTTGTCTCATTGCTCCATAAAACAAGTTAGATAACTCCAACCAGAATATTACGAATAAATCTGCCCAGGTGTCCCACCATACTGAAGCGGTCAAATCAGCGCAAACACAATTGGTACCAATGCAAAACAGTCCCCACTTTATTAGAAAACAAGTTACAACAGCCTTTTACGTCAAAACAATGCTATTTCTAACACAACAAAAACAGAAATACTGGAAGAACCCGTTCTGAGGAAGGGTCACTCCACCCAAAATGTTAACTCTGATTTGTCTGCACAGATGCTGCTAGATCTGCTGAGCTTTTGAAGCTATTTCTGTTTTGTTTATGATTTACAGCACCCACTGTTCTTTTGGTTTTTAAACAGTATCTCTTATCCTATTCCACTCTTTAAGCTGACAATACTTCCCGAGTCTCTTGCAGATTCAGGCAGCCACTCTCTCTGTGGGACTTTTAAGCTGCTTTCTCTGTTCCTCTCTCTCTCTCCGAACAGTCAGTGGGTCTCTGCCTTTTGCCATGCTGGTCTTCTTGGGACACCTCCAAAAGATTTAAGATTGTCTGCAGATGAGCCCTTTTGGATGGTTTTCTGGAAGTTTCTATAATTCTGGATAATCAGGGAGACACATTTAATACTTTGTCACAATGTCAGTCATTTGGACGACTTACTACTGTTTGTTTCTTTATATAGCAGGACCTGGTGCCTTACTGTCTGGGCCCTACTTTATTTGGTGGATAAACTGTTGGGGGTATTTTTGTCCATGACAAATGTTACCTTTTACATTATGCTAATGTCATTAGCATCTGGCCGCTGTATTTGCACTGTGTATGGTGTCTAGGTTTTGTGACTTCAGAGTTTTACTTAGCTAATGTTCCCAGCATGCCTTGCGCTTCAGTCGTTAGCAATTCATCTGTATTTTAGAAGCTATGAGGCTGCTACAAGTACAAACCTGATGTTTCTCAATTAAGTTGCTCTTTGTCTAAAGTGAAGGTCTTGAAAATGCCAATGACTTGACGATTTTGAGAGTTGCTTTGCCTGGAGGTTATTTTCACACCTTAACTGGAAGATGGAACAGGTCCAAGGAGAGAAAGGCCTTAATTCTTTTTCAAGATATTTTCATAGTTACTTGGCTGCAGCAGCAGGAGCAGTGAGAGTGCAGACCAGAGGGTGGCCGGTAAGGTAAATCTGTTAATACTTACCTTGTGAATCACCAGCTTCCATTGCAGAGCAGGAGCGGTGAGAGCGCAGACCATGAATTGGAGGAGCGAAGGCTCAACGGGAGTGGAAGTGGAGTAGGGACTGCTGGCTACAAAAACATATGTATTTGGGCTGTAGCTGAACCTGAGACACCGTGTGGAGGGTTGGTAAGCTAAGTTTTTAAAAATTTATTCAATTTCTCCTGGCAATATAGATCAAAGGGGCTAGGGCAGTTGCATGGTTCTTTTGGAGGATGTAGGAGGTAAGGGTCGCCACTTGTATCCCTGCTGACTTCAGAAGTGTACCCATATCCAGCTCCTCACAGAGCGCGTTAGGGAACTGGAGCTGCAGCTGAATGAACCTCAGACCATTCGGGAGGCTGAAGGGCTGAGAGAGAGAGGAGTTATAGGGAGGCAATCACACCTAAGTTACAGGATAAAGGGAGCTGGGTGACCATGAGGAGCAGGAAAGGGCATAAGTATACAGTACAGGGACCCCCTGCAGTTTCCCCCTCAACAATAAGCATACTGTTTTGGATACTGTTTGGAAGGGGAACCTACCAGAGGAAAGCCTCAGCAGCCAGGTCTCTCGCAGTGAGAAGGGAAGAGGGGAGAATACGATGGCAGTAGAGGATTCAATGGTGAGAGGAACAGGCAGGAGATTCTGTGGTCATGAACAAGACTCCCAGATGGTATATTGCCTCCCAGGTGCCAGGGTCAGAGATGTTTCGGATGGAGTCTATGGGATTCTTAAGGGAGAGGGAGAACAGCCAGAAGTTGTGGTACATATTGGTACCAATGGCATCACTAGGAAAAAGGATGAGAATCTGGAAAGTCAATATAGGGAGTTAGGTGGAAGCTAAAAGGCAGGATGAGCAGTGTAGTGATCTCAGGTTTGCCACTGGTGCCACAGGCTAGTGAGGTTAGGAACAGAGAGCAAGTACTGATAAATACGTGGTTGCAGGGCTGGTGTAGGAGGGTGGGCTTCAGATATTTGATCATTGGGATACCTTCTGGGGAAGGTGGGACTTGGACAAGTAGGACGAATTGCAACTGAACTGGAGGGGTACCGATATCCTGGGCGCGAGGTTTGCTAGAGCTCTTCGGGATGGTTTAGCCTAGTTTGGCAGAGGGGTGTGAACCAGAGCTATGGATCTGAGGATGGAGTAGCTAGTGAAGAGCTAGAGGAGTGGCATGGCTAATCAGAGATAGTATCACAGCTGCAGAAAGGGACATTGTCAAGGAGGGTTTGTCTACAGAGTCAGTATGGGTGGAAGTCAGAAACAGGAAAGGCACAGTCGCTTTATTAGGAGTTGCCTATAGGCATCCCCAATAGCAACTGAGACACGGAGGAGCAGATTGCAAGGCAGATTTTGGAAAGGTGCAGAAGTTATAGAGTTGTTGTCGTGGGTGACTTTAACTTCCCTAATATTGATTGGACCCTCCTCAGTTCAAATAGTTTTGATGGAGCAGTTTTTGTCAGATGTGTCCAGGAAGGGTTTCTGATACAATATGTAGATAGGCCAACTCAAGGGAAGGCAATATTGGATTTGGTGCTTGGCAAAGAACCAGGCCAGGTGTCAGACCTCTCAATGGGAGAGCATTTCGGTGATAGTGGATCACAACTCCCTGACCTTTATTACAGTCATGGAGAGGGAGAGGAGCAGATGGTATGGGAAAGTATTGAATTGGGGGAGGAGGAATTACAATGCTATAAGGCAGCAACTGGGACACCTAAATTGGGAACAGATGTTCTCAGGGAAATGCACGACTGAAATGTTGAATTGTTAAGGGAGCATTTGTTGATAGTGCTGGATAGATTTGTCGAAATGAGGCAAGGAAGGGATGGTAGAGCGAAGGAATCTTGCATTACAGGGGATGTGGAACATCTGGTCAAGAGGAAGAAGAAATCTTACTTAAGGGCTCTCGAGGGTTACAAGGTAGCCAGGAAGCAACTGAAGAGTGGACTTTGGTGAGCTAGAAGGGGGCATGACAAAGCTTTAGTGGGTAGGATTAAGGAAAACCCGAAGGCATTCTACACATATGTGAGGAACACGAGGATGGCCAGGTGAGGGTAGGGCCGATCAGACATAGTGGAGGAAACTTGTGCCTGGAGTTAGAGGAGGCAGGGAAGGTCCTTAATGAATACTTTGCTTCAGTGTTCAATACTGAGAGGAACTTTGACATTTGTGAGGACAGCGTGAAACAGACTGATATGTTTGAAGAGGTTGATGCTAAAAGGAAGGATGCGCTGAAAATTTTGAAAACATGAGGATTGCTAAGTCCCTGGGTCAGATGCGATATATACCCAAGGTTACTACAGAAAGTGAGGGAAGAGATTGCTGCACCTTTGGCAATGATCTTTGCATCCTCACTGTCCACTGGAGTAGTGCCAGATGTCTAGAGGGTGGCAAATGTTATTCCTTTATTCAAGAAAGGGAACAGGGATAATCTTAGGAATTACAGACTAGCCAGTCTTACATCTGTAGTGGGCTAATTATTGGACAGGATTCTGAGACAGATTCATGACTACTTGGAAAACCATGGGTTTGATTAGAGATATTCACTATAGCTTTGTGAGGGGCAGGTCATGCCTCACAAATCTTATTGAATGCTTGAGGATGTGAGAAAACACATAGATGAAGTGAGTGCAATGGATGTGGTGAACATGGATTTTAGCAAGGCGTTTGATAAGGTTCCTCATGATAGACTCATTCAGAAAGCAAAGAGTCATGGGATACAGGGAAACCTGACTGTCTGGATACAGAATTGGCTGACCCATGGAAGACAGAGAGTGGTGTTAGATGGAAAGTACTCAGCCTGGAGCTTGGTGATGAGTGGTGTTCCACAGGGATCTGTTCTGGAACCTTTGCTCTCTGAGATTTTTGTAAATGAATTGGATGAGGAAGTGGAGGGGGGCCTTATTAAGTTTGCTGATGATACAAATGTTGGTGGAGTAATGGATAGTATGGAGGATTGTTATAGTTTGCAATGGGACATTGACAGGATGCAAAACTGAGCTGATAAGTGATAGATGGAGGTCAAACTGGAAAGTGCAAAATGATTCACTTTGGAGGGTCAAATTTGAATATAGAACACAGGGTTAAAAGCAGGATTCATGGCAGTGTTGAGGAACAGAGGGATCTTGGGGTCCATGATCCTAGATGCCTCAAAATTGCACCTATGTTGATAGGATTGTTAAGCAGGCATATGGTGTGTTAGCTTTCATAGCCACGAGGTTATGCTGAAGGTCTTTAGAGCCCTGGTTAGACCACACTCAGAATATTGTGTTCAGTTCTGCTCACCTCATTGTAGGAAAGATGTGGAAACTTTAGAGATGGTGCAGAAGAGATTTACCAGGATGCTGCTGGACTGGAGGAAATGTCTTATGAAGAAAGGTTGAGGGAGCCAGGGCTTTTCTCATTGGATTGAAGAAGGATGAGAGGTGAATTGATAGAGGTGTACAAGATGATGAGAGACATAGATAGAGTGAATAGTCAGAAACTTTTTCCCCAGGCAGAGATGTCTATCACAAGGGGGCATAACTTTAAGGTGATTGGAGGAAGGTTTAGGGAGATGTCAGAGGTTGGTTCTTTACACCGAGCGTGACGGATGGGTGGAATGCATTACCAGCAGTGGTAGTAGAGTCAGACACATTATGGACATTTAAGTGATTCTTGGATTGGCACATGGATGATAGTAAAATGCAGGGTTAGTTTGATCTTAGAGGAGGATAAAAGATTGGCACAACATCAAAGGCTGAAAGGCCTGCACTGTCCTGTACTGTTCTATGTTCTATAATTGACTTCAGGTCTCAATGCCTTTTTTCCAGGACCTCTCCCTGATGGAATTCAGTCCCCCTGAATAGTAGCTTGAATTTTCAGGTTTAATCCTTTCGCAAAGAGATAGAAATGAACACTTTGCAACAGTGACATTACAACAAATATCAAGCCATGGTTCCATAGATTTTGGATACTCAGATAGATCCTAGTAGGGGCTGTCTAAACTGTTTAAACATAAAATAGAGAACAATTCATCCCATTATTGTATCCTTGTTTTTAGACATTAAATCAGGGAAGGAATGAATGCCCATTGTACTTAAAAGGTATACTTGCTGTCAAACTGAAAGCTAATTTCTTCTGGGTGTACTCGGTGCCTAGATGAATTAGATGAACCTTAGTGGCAAAACTTAAAACTTATGTTCGGCATTTTTCAGTTGTTGCACAGCCACATGATTTATAGTAAAAATAAATTCAATTTGATAACAACATTTTAGAACAGATTATTCTACAAATATAAAGTACATGTCTTCTTATTTAATTTTAAATTGACATAATTATGTTCATAGACTTTTACATCCTTGAATAATATTTATTCAATAATATACTTATTTAATTTCACTTTAAATATATTCCCAACCAAAATATCTCCACATTTTAAAAAGGACTTTTGGTAGTACTGTTATTTTTCTGATAGACATAGAACATAGAAAAATACAGCGCAGTACAGGCCCTTCGGCCCTCGATGTTGCGCCGACCGAAGCCTAACTAACCTGCACTAGCCCAATAACCTCCATATGCTTCTCCAATGCCCACTTAAATGACCATAAAGAGGGAGAGTCCACCACTGATACTGGCAGGGCATTCCATGAACTCACAACCTGCTGAGTAAAGAATCTACCCCTAACATCTGTCCTATACCTACCACCCCTTAATTTAAAGCTGTGTCCCCTAGTAACAGCTGACTCCATACGCGGAAAAAGGTTCTCACTGTCAACCCTATCTAAACCCCTAATCATCTTGTACACCTCTATCAAATCTCCCCTAAACCTTCTTTTCTCCAATGAGAACAGCCCCAAGTGCCTCAGCCTTTCCTCATACGATCTTCCTACCATGCCAGGCAACATCCTGGTAAACCTCCTCTGCACCCGTTCCAGTGCCTCCACATCCTTCCTATAGTATGGTGACCAAAACTGTACACAATACTCCAGATAAGGCCGCACCAGAGTCTTATACAACTGCAACATGACCTCAGGATTCTGGAACTCAATTCCTCTACCAATAAAGCCCAGTACGCCATATGCCTTCTTCACAGCACTATTTACCTGGGTGGCAACTTTCAGAGATCTGTATACATGGACACCAAGATCCCTCTGCTCATCCACACTACCAAGTAGCCTACCATTTGCCCAGTATCCATCTTCTTGTTACTCCTACCAAAGTGAATGACTTCACACTTAGCTACATTGAATTCCATTTGCCACCTTTCTGCCCAGCTCTGCAACTTATCTATATCCCGCTGTAACCTGCCACATCCTTCTTCGCTGTCCACCACTTCCCCGACTTTCGTATCATCTGCAAACTTGCTCACCCAGCCTTCAAGCCCCTCCTCCAGGTCATTTATAAAAATGACAAACAGAAATGGTGCCAAAACAGATCCTTGTGGATCACCGCTAGTAACTTCACTCCAAGATGAACCTATACCATCAACTACTACCCTCTGTCTCCTTCCAGCCAGCCAATTCCTAATCCAAACCTCTAATGCACCCTCAATGCCATACCTCCATAATTTTTGCAGTAGTCTACCACGGGGTACCTTATCGAACGCCTTGCTAAAATCCATATACACCACATCTACTGCTTTACCCTCGTCCACTTCCTTGTTCACCTTCTCAAAGAACTCAATAAGGTTTGTGAGGCACAACCTGCCCTTTACAAAACCATGCTGACTATCCTTGATCACATTATTCCTATCCAGATGTTCATAAATCCTATCCCTTACAATTCTCTCTAAGACTTTGCCCACAACAGAAGTGAGACTCACTGGCCTATAATTACTAGGGCTGTCCCTACTCCCCTTCTTGAACAAGGGGACCACATTCGCTATCCTCCAGTCCTCTGGCACTATTCCTGTAGACAACGACGACATAAAAATCAAGGCCAATTGCTCCGCTATCTCCTCCCTAGCTTCCCAGAGGATCCTAGGATAAATGCCATCAGGCCCAGGGGACTTATCTATTTTCACCCTTTCCAGTATTCCCCGGACCTCTTCCCTACATGCCTCAAAGCCATCCATTCTAATCACTTGTGACTCAATATTCACATCAGCAACAACGTCCTGTTCCTGAATGAATACTGATGATTGATTACTATATGCTAAGCAGTGCTTATTCAATATATATTTGCTTATCACAGGTGTGAGTTAACCAGCTTTCATCACAGGCATGAGTAAACCATGCTTCCAATTAAACCTGTTGAACTATAACCTGGTGTTGTGTGATTTTTAAGTGAGTAAACCAGCTTTCATTAAATCTGTAACCAAAGCAGGCACCAAAATCACCCATCCTTCCTCCAATTGCACAGGAAAATGGAAACCAGGCTAATCGCCACCTTCTTATTTCATTGTTTAAAATTAAAAAAAAGAGCCTACAGCTTATCATAAACAAACTTGACATCTGGATAGGAATAATGAGTTCACCTTTGTTCAGCTCCCTAAATTTAGACTCTAGGTGTGCACTGCACGCTGCATAAGTAATGTGTGGAGAGAAGATTTACAGCTAAAATGTTGAATTGTCCCATTACTCAGGCATGGGGTCAGCAATTCACATTCTCCATGCTAGTTCCACTGAAGGTGGCTATACACAAGTTAAATTTTGCCATATCTTTGTCTCATTATTGCATAGAGTTGTGCATCTTCTGAGTTTCTGACTACCTCTGTGCTCAGCAGGAAGCCAAGAATCATTTATTAATAGCATCTGAGGTAGCCTTTTTGTTTTAAAGGTACTCTGATATTCCTCATACTGCAAGTTGCTGTTGAATACTATTATGCAATTTTAAATTAGGAAATTGGAACTACAGGACAGAGAAAGAGAGAGGTCAAGGGCTATCAACGTGGTGCTGTAGGCCTTAATGGATAAAACAGACCAGCAGTGACAGAGTGATAGGGGGTTGGGGGGGGGGGTGAGGTGAGGGTGCTTGGTGGGGTAGTGGCCTTCAAAGACGGCACTCAGGACTAATTAGCAGTAGATAGCCTCAGCGGCCACTACCAGATTCTGAACTCAAGGACCTGGAGGCAGTCTCACAAAGACATTCAAAGACCTCCCCTGACTCAAGAGACAAATACAACCATGATAGCATCATACAGGAGCCATTCAGCCCATCGAGTCTGCTCTGTCAAGCAATGTGATCATTACTGATCTGATAATTCTCAATTCTATTTTCCTGCCTCTTCCCAATAACTCTTGATTTCCTCACTGATTAAAAATCTGCCTATCTCAGTCTTGAATAGACTTACAGGCCGGCTGTGACAACCCTCTGAAGTAATAAGGGTTCACTCTCCTCTGAGAGAAGAAATTGCTCCTCATGTCCATAAGTAAGTGACCCCTTATTCTAAGATTATGTCCTCTGGTCCTGGGTTATCTTACAATGGGAAGCAAACTCATAACATTTATCAAACTCCTTAAAAATAACTTTTAAAATGAAACAGATAACTTGTAGAAGTATGTGTCATTCCCCAGTTTTAGTGACTTCATTTTCTTATGAACTTGCACTCAAAACTCAAGTCTAACTTGACCTCACACACCTCCCAATACAGATACTTGACCTCCCACACTTCCCAATTCAGAAACTCTATCTCATGCACCACCGCTACAGAAAGTCAACGTCCTGCACCTCCTGATACAGAAACTCGATGTCCTGCATCTCCCAATACTCTTGGCCTCAAAAACTGCTTCCATATATCTCCAGCTACTCCGCACTCCAGGCACATTCCTCAAACACTGTCATGCAATCACTGACATTCTGTTCTCTTTACTGCATAAGCTATTATACAATAATTGGGTGCAGAGCAGAGTTAGCTGGGTATAATGATGGCTATAATTCCTGAGCACTATGGCGAAGATGGCAAAGTGGGTGTGGGTTGAGTAATACTTGTAGAAGTCAGCATTTCCTTCTTCAACACCTGGTGAAAATATATCTGTGCATTCACAACCCAGTAAGTTCACATTCAACCTACAAAATTAATCCACATTTGCCCAATGGATTGTGTATCTAAACACTAAAGCTTTCACTGCAGCTACTCACAATCTCATCATGTTTCATGTTAACATTGTAAAACAAAGGTTTGAAGAATAACTCAATTTCAGAACATGTCGTCCTTCAATTTGGTAAGAACAAAATCTCTTTTCCATCTACAAAACTCTGGAAAACCAAACTAGTTAAACTCTCGCAAATCAGACAGCAGACAATTTGGCTGATTTTGTCGTACTGTAAAATGATGACAGTTCTAATGCTTCTGAAGAACATTTTCATTTTCCCACTAGGTCAATGATGAGGTTCTCATAAATCTTCATAATCCATCCTATCATACAACAACGCCTGTTGTACCCTCTAATTGTCAGGTGTAAAATTCCAAAGGTTAACTGGGGTTATCTGTTAGAGCTATTCTTCAATAAATGCCTGGACATGACCTGCAATGGAAGCTGATGTGGATGAAATATCTTATGACCCTCATTGGCCCTAGTGAATGAAGGTGTTGCACTGCAGATACACCTGGCATCACAACATGGTGTCCTGACCACTTCCTCTAACCACTGCAGCGCCACCTGTACCTTTCTCTGCCATCTCTCAGTTGCATGGAATGCAATAAGAAACTTGGAATGTGGCTGTCATGCCTTTCACCATATCATAAGGCACTTTTGGCTAGAAAGCTGCATTAGGAAGTTGGTCTACATTCACTGGAGTTTCCTGCTAGTCCTGGGCTTCCCGACACATGTGGTTTTCATCTACTCACATAGATGCACTACTCACATAGTGAAGAGGAGAAGATGACAATGGCAGATTCTGTGTCTGGATCTATTGGACATTTTGTGAGCAATATCAGAAACAAAGCAATTCCTCAGTAATATGATCATTCAGTAGTCACAGTGTACACAAATAACATTTAAACGACATCCTTGGAACATAGAGATCTCCAACAAGGAGGACAATGGAATCCCTGTACATGAACCTTTTTAACATTGGCCTGATTCAGATTTAAACTGTTGAAGGAATTTGGCACACATACTGCCAGAGATTGTAAGTGTGGTAGTATTATTGAGAGCATAACCCCCAACACCACCCCCAGCCCCAACATAATGATGTGGCTATTTTCACCTTTGACTGTAACAGCTCCGGAACCTTGCACAGGCTAACCAACTCAAGATTAGCACTTTAGGAACATATTGTCTTGACAATGCTTCCGGTCGGCTCACTAAGCTTTATTTAGTTTTACTTATCAGGATCTAAAGTCTTGATCTTATGACTCACAACAAACATTCCCCTACAAGGCCACTTTGCTGACAAGGGAGTGGTTGGAGGTCGGACATTGAGAAGGACTATTTTTCTGCCTCAGGTCAAACAAATAGTATAAATTGAATAAAACGTGTGCCAGCATGTGGCAGTGAACTCCAGCTTCAACATGATGATGACTTGGAAGCAGTTCCAAAAGATTTACAAGAGAAGAATTCGAAAGCAAAGTTACCATATTCCTATAAAATATGAAGTGTACAGCATATACTCGAACATAAGAAACATATGAACTAGGAGCAGGTATAGGCCATCGAGCCCTTCGAGCCTGCTCCACCATTCAATATGGTCATGGCTGATCTTTTTGTGGCCTCAGCTCGACTTACCCGCACTCTCATCATATCCCTTAATTCCTTTATTGTTCAAAAATTTATCAATCTTAGTTTTAAAACATTTATTGAAGTAGCGTCAACTACTTCACTGGGCAAGGAATTCCATAGATTTACACCCCTCTGGGTGAAGCAGATTCTTCTAAATTCAGTCCTAAATCTGCTCCCCCCAATTTTGAGGCTATGTCCTCTTGTTCTAGTTTCACCTGCCAGTGAAAACATCCTCTCGACGTTTATGTAATCTATCTATTCCCTTCATACTTTCATATGTTTCTATAAGATCCCCCCATTCTTCTAAATTCCAATGAATATAATCCCAATCTACTCAGTCTCTCCTCATAAGCCAACTCAACTCCGGAATCAACTTAGTGAACCTCCTCTGCACCCCCTCCAGTGCCAGAACATCCTTTCTCAAGAAGATCAAAACTGCACACAGTACTCCAGGTGTGACCTCACCAGCACCCTATACAGCTACAACATAACCTCCACGCCTTTAAACTCAATCCCTTTAACCGTGAAGGACAAAATTCCATTTGCCTTCTTAATTACCTGTTTTACCTGCAGATCACCCTTCTGTGATTCATGCAGAAGGACACCCAGATTCCTCTGCACAGTAGCATTCTGCAACTTTTTACCATTCAAGCAATCGTCTTTTTTACTGTTACTCCTACCAAAATAGAAGACTTCAGATTTACTAACATTGTGTTTCATCTGCCAGACGTTTGCCCACTCACTTAAATTACCTACGTTTCTCTGCGAAGTTTCACAGTCTTCTGCACACTTTGCTCTGCCACTAATCTGAAGTGTCATCTGCAAATTTTGACAGATGACACGTGATCCCCAACTCCAAATGTATGAAGGAATGAATGATTGTTAATTTGTAATTAATTCAGCAAATCTTAAAAATAAATACCTTTCAGAGAACCATATTACCAGTTTATTATGGGCAAGCAAGATACCAATGATATTTCAGAAATGAAAGAATAGTTTCAGAGATGCGAATAAATAGCTATAAATCCCACTGAAATTTTATTTAATTCCAAAAATTAACCTGTGTGATGGATCCATAAATATTCAGCTTGCAGAATCATTCCATTGTGATTGAAAAGCATCCCATCAATGACTAAATATGTTCCATATTCATCATGGTATCTTTACAAAAAGAACAACTTAAAAAAATTGTAATACAAAGTGAGAAGGTGGGGTACAAAAGGGTTATCAAGGATGCAGTAAATTGCTCCAAGGGAAAATTACTCATACAGATTTCAGAGAAAATTATGTGTATTTTGATACAGGAAATTATCTTCACCAAAATCACCTTAAAAAGATTCTTCATTGACGGAGTGCATTCAGGTATGTGTTCTTAACAACTGGACCTTCCAGAATTTTCTGTGGCTTTTGGTCAATGGGAATATGAGCTGGCTTAAAATCATCCAATGCTGTTGCACCAACACCCTTCACTGTTCTCATGTCAGGGTGATGTGAAGTGCACAACCTCAGGCATTCAAGGTGTCAGACGTTTGATTGACACTTCTCCAAAATGCTACCCTCAGGCTGGATGTAACTGGATCCTCTTGAACCTTTGTAACCTCTGATTCTGGATTCCACTGCTCTCTGTGGCCAATAGCTGCTCACTGTTGTTTAACGTAGTTTGTCCAATCTTCTCTCAGGCCTCATTTCTCCAGCTATGGGTCAATTTAGATGATCCAGCTTTGGGCCCTTGGTCTCTTGACAGCATGGGATTCTCACCTTTACTGGGTCCTGTTTAGGAAACAGAATCCATCAGTACTGATTGTAAATGTTATAAAATACGTTAGTGTTAACAAACAAGTTTGACTATTGTTGGTAAAAAGTACTTTCAGTTGCTGACTAATCCACACCTGTGCACACCTGTTCTCTAAGCACAAACAAACAACATGTATTTATTTAACACCTCATCAAATTTGATAGAGTTTAACCAACAAAAACAGTTGGGTCTGAATTTTCACAGGAACAGAGATTTGGAGTATTCCTTGTGGGTTTGTATAAAATAAACTAAAAAGAACATAATGACATGACACAACCTGAGCTGACCCCAGTGGAGGTACAGTGCAGTATGAATTGGACTCATAACTATTAAATTATTATGTCACTTTATTTGGTAGAGAGAACTAAGTATCTTTCTTGGAAAAAGTATGAGCACATATACCTTGTGTAGCTGCTTAAATAATGACAATTATTTCTCAGCAACATTCACTGATGGTCAGCTCAGAGAATTACTGTCAAAAATGTCAAATAAATGTTTTGCCACAACTGCAGTTCCCCTGGACAAATGTGTGGAAGTCTGCAATCCTCATATATTTTCACTGGAAGTACATTTATTGAAACAGCAGGATCAATTTTAGACTCCCGTTGTGAAACCAGCAGGAAGTGTTTCAGTCAATAGTAATGGTGCCTGGTAGTGCCAATGGGAGATCCATTCCATATACTAAGGCAGCTCTCATTAAACTGGAGTTGCTAAACAGACAGTGTGAAATGTTCTTCCCATAGTGAGCTCACATTTTCATCACAAAATCAGGCTCTGCTGTAAGAAGTTAGAAAATGTTGAAATTCTGTTCTGGCTAAATTCAAAATGTAGGCTATGGGCTGAAAGAGGGTGTCTTGTGGCAAGAAAAGTTCCAGCAGGAACCAAGCTTTTCTGATTCAAGCACAAAGAATGCAAGTGGGAATTTCTGGAGCAAGAGAAATTATTTAAAGCATGAACATGGAAAGAGATTGTAACAGGCATGAACGCAATTCTGGACCAGGGCCTAGCTGTAATGGAGAAAAGACGTTAACGATCTTATTAGCATTGGCAATCGAAGACTCCACGTGAAATCTTCTGTAGTTTCTGCACAATTCCAATGGAGCAGCCCTGCTTTTTCTCTTGCTGTGATCCCTGTCAACAATATATAAACCAAACAATCAAATTTACTGTTTGATCCTTTCAAATGAAGGAATCATTAATGAGATTTCATTTTGTAAATTTTATCATAATAAAAGTCAGAAACAATCTAAGTAAAAGCTGAATGAACAGACAAGTAATGGAGAGTCATGGAGTTGTACACAACGGAAACAGATCCTTTGGTCTAACTCATCCACACTGATCAGATAACCTAAATTAATCTAGCCCCATTTGCCAGCATTCAGTCATATCCCTCTAAATCTTTCCTTTTCATGTACCCAACCAGATGCCTTTTAAATGCTGTAATTGTACCAGCCTCCAACACTCCTTCTGGCAGCTCATTACATACATGCACCACCCTCTGCAAGAATAATTCGCCCCTTAGGTTGCTTTTAAATCTTTTCCCTCTCACCTTAAACCTATGCCCTCAAGCCTTTAACTACCCTAACTTGGCAAAAAGATCTTGGCTATTCACCCTATCCATGCACCTCATGATTTTATAAACCTCTATAAGTTCACCCCTCAGCATCTGACACTTCAGAAAAACAGCCTCAGCCTATTCAGCCTCTCCATGTAGCTCAAACCCTCCAATTTGGCAACATCCTTGAAATTCATTTTGAACCCTTTCAAATCTTTTCTATAGCAAAAAGAGCAGAACTGATTGCAATATCCTAAATGCAGCCTAACCAATATCCTATACAGCCACAACATGAAATCCCAACTCCTATACTCAAAGCACTAAATTTTACCTGCCACGCCTTGGCCCATCAGCCTATCTGATTAAGGTCCCATTGTACTCTGAGATAACCTTCTTCACTGTCCACTATGTTACCAATTTTAGTGTAATCTTCAAAGTAACTAACCATATTTCCTATATTCACATCCAAATCATTATAGAAATAACAAAAAAACAGTGGACTCAGCACCATTCCTTGTGGCACAGCATTGGTCACAGATCTCCATCACCACCTTCTTTCTCCTACCTTCAAGACAATTTTGCATTCAAATGCTAGCTTTCCCTGAATTTCATATGATCTAACCTTGCTAACCTAATCTTCCTTTTGACCTTGCTCACTACTTCCTATTCTCCTCTTTAGGGACTATCTCTTACAAGGAAATAATTGAAAGTCTTATCCCTGGCACAGATCAATCCACATATACCTTTCTTGTAAAAGATGATTGATGAGAATTGGAAAAAACCTCACAGCAAAAGTTCTGACTATTCCGACGATTCTTCAAACACTCGATAAGAGATCCAATAGTCACCATTGGAAAGGGTAGTGCTTAAAGATATAAATACAGCAAGGTTTATAGGCACTTTGCTTTCTACTTAATTGTTTCAATTCTATAATTACACACCTCCTGAAAAAGCCTACCTCACCTTGGTAGTAGGCAGTAACATAGAAGTATGAGAACTGGTAAAAATAATTATTCTAAAGAATCCAAAGCCTAACAACAAATGACCACAGCAGAGTAGTTGTTCAGTAGTTCACACTGCTGACTCACAATGCCGACTCACAATGCCATGGACATAAGTTCAATTCCAGCTTCAAGCAACTGTCTGTGTGGAGTTTGCACATTCGCCGTGTTTGCATGAGTTTTTTCTGAATGCTTTGGTTTCCTCCCACAGGCAAAAATATGCAGGTTGGGTGGATTGACCATGCTAGATTGACCATGCTAAATTGCCCATAGAGTCTAGGGATATACAGACTAGTTAGATTGGCCAAGGGGAATGCACGGTTACATGTGTAAGGGGGTGGATCTGGTTGGGATACCCTTCAGAGTGTCAATATGGGCTGAATGGCCTGCTTCCACACTGTAGAGATTCTACAATGAACACTCCTGGTACTTTATGTTATTTACCATCTCAACCACGATATGGTGCTGTGTAAGGATTCTTTGAAATAATTCTCTACCATTGTGCTTCTTTTATCTTTACTTCATCTTGGACCTATCTAGTAATTAATGGTATCAGTAACAGTGACCACTATTCAATTCTTAAGGAGATAAAGCTCTGCCTCCACATTGAGAATACCCTCCATTGTGTTGTGTGGCACTATCATGGACTAAATGGGACAGATTTCAAACAGATCTAGCAACTCAAGACTGACACCAGTCCGACACTGTGGGTCAAGAACAACAGCAGAATTGTGCTCCAATGCAATCTGCAACCTCATGGTCCTGCATATCCCATATTCAAACATTACCATCAAGCCAGGGGATCAATCCATTTTCAATGGAGAGTGCCAGGAACTTCACCATTAGGTGTCAACTTGGTGAAGCCACCAAACAGGACTACTTGTGTGCCAGATAGCATAAGCAGCAAGTAATAGACAGAGTTAAGTGATCTCAAACCCAAAGGATCAAATCTAAATTCATCAGTCCTGCCATATTCAGTCAGCATGGTGATGGACAAGTAAACAACTCACTGAAGGAGGAGGCTCCACAAATATCCCCATCTTCAGGGATGGAACAGTCCAACACATCAGTGTAAATGATAAGGCTGAAGCATACGCAAAAAATCTTCAGCCAGAAATGCCATGTGGATGATCCATCTCAGCCTCCTCCAGTGATCCAAGTACCACAGATGCCAGTCATCAGTTGAGTTGATTCATTCAGTGTTATATCAAGAAACAATTGGAGATACTGGATACTGCCAAACTCTGGGCCCTCACAACATTCCAGCAATAGGACTGAAGACTTATGCTCCAGAACTCACCATTCCCCTGGCCAAGCACCTCCCGTACAGTTACAACACAGGAATATATGTGACAATGTGCAGATTGTTCCTTATGTCTTGTACACAAAAATGCAGGACAGATCCAACAAGGTCAATTACCGATCAGAAGAGCTACAGAAGCTGGAAATCAGAAACAAAATCAGAAATTGCTGGAAAAGCTTAGCAGGTCTGACAGAAATTGTGGAGAGAAATCAGAGTTAATATTTCAGGTCCAGTGTCTCTTCCTCAGAACAATTTCTACTCCATCAGTTGATCATCAGTAAAGTGATGGAAAGTGTCATCAGCATTGCACATCAAGCAGCTCCTGCTTAGCAATAACCTGCTCAGTTGATGCCCAGTTTGGGTTCCACCTAGGCAACTCAGTTCCTGACCTCGTTACAGCCTTAGATCAAACATGGACAAAAGACCTGAATTCCAGAGGTGAGGTACATGTGACAGCCCCTGACATCAAGAGAATCAATGGCAAACTCTCTGCTGGTTGAGTCATGCCTGTCACATAGGAAGATGGTCACGGTTGTTGGAGATCTGTTATTTCAGCTCCAAGTCATATTCATGGGAGTTCCTCAGGGTAGTGTCTTAGGCCCAACCATCTTCAGCTGCTTCATTAATGACCTTCACACCATATAAGATCAGAAATGAGGATATTTGCTGATGATTGCATAATGTTCAGTTCCATTCATGATTCTTCACATACTGAAGCAGTCCATGATCAAATGCAATAAGATCTGGACAATATCTAAGTTTATGCTGACAGGTGGCAAGTAGCATTAACACTACACAAATGCCAAGTAATTACCATCTCCAATAAGAGAATCTAAGCACAGCCCCTTGACATTCAATGGAGTTACCATCAGTGAATGCCCCACTATCAACATCCTAGAACTTACCATTGGCCAGAAACTCATCTGGACTCACCATATAAATACTGTGGCTGAAAGGCAGGTCAGATGTTAGGAAAACTGGGGTGACTGGCTTTTCTCCTGATTCCCCAAACCATGTCCACCATCCAAGACATTGACAGGGCACAAATCAGGAGTATGATGGAATACTCCCCACTTGCCTAGAAGTATGCAGTTCCAACAACACTCAAGAAACCTGACATCTTCCAGGACAAAGTAGTCCACTATATTGGCAACATATTCACAACATCCACTCATTTAACCATCGATGTTCAGTAGCAAGATGTACTGCAGAAATTCACCAAAGATCCTGAAACAGCACCTTCAAACTCACAACACTTCCATCTGGAAGGACAAAGGCAGCAGATACATGGGATATCACACCTGCAAGTTTCCCTCCAAGCCAGTCACCATCCTGACCTGGAAATATATCAACCGTCCTTCACTGTCTCTTGATCAAAGTCATGGAATTCCCTCCCAAAGGGCATTTTGGATATAACTGGAGCACATGGACTGCAGTGGTTTAAGAAGGTAGCTCACTGCCACTATCTCAAGGGCAACTAAAGACAGGCAATAAATGCTGCTACAGCCAGCAATGCCCACATCTCACAAGTGAATTAAAAAGTTTCACCACCCTGGAGTAGCTGCAGAACACATTTTTCAATTCTTAATTTCCATTCTATTTTCCGTTTCAGTTGTATTCCTAGATAACAAGAACATTTATTGCATGATAACAATAAGTATAATTACATTTTGTCAGACATAGTGACATCTGATCCCTCTGAAAACTAGTGTACAACTCCTTGTCTCTTTCCAAAGAGCATATGTAACCTCAGTAGAGTGAAGTCAATGCAACGTGAATATTAAGCCCTTCTGAACCTCATCAAGAATCATGATGACATAATTCTTTTCTCTTTTCCATAACATTTTAATTTCAATGCTTTTCAAAATTATACATAATGGCCTTTTTTTTAAAAAAATGGCAAATTTACAATTTGAAGTAATTGAACCAAGAGTTGTGATATTTGGGTAGATGGTGTACTTCATAGGCTAAAGCTGTTAATGCAGGGGAGCAAAGATTGTTTATCTGAAGCTCATTTCATGAGTTGCAGCTTTGGCAGAAATTAACTGTAAAACTCTTCAATCTTTTTGTTTCCATTCCATTTTCTGTTTCAGTGGTGTCCTGTTCCTCACAGTGCTGAAGAATCCTCCTCCTACTATGGTTCCACATGGCATGGGAAAAGTTATGCAATACACTTGGACCTTCTATGGAGAGTATTGGAGAAAGCCAAAGTGTCTGAACAATTGGCTGGAATTTAATGACCACACCTTTTAAAAACACCCAGACATGGGTTCAGAGATGGGTGATGCCATATGGTTGAGAAAGATGATACAGGGTGTATAATCCATCACCTCCCTTTAATTTAGTCCATAATAGGAAGTTCCAAATATAGCCTTCATGGTTAGATGCCAAATAAGGCCCCTAGTTGGCCAATTAAGAGCCATTTAAGGGTCTTATTCCACTGCCATTGGTATTAACTAAATGGGTCCGGATTAGAGTTATAGTGGAAAAGCACAGCAGGTCAGGCAGCATTCGAGGAGCAAGAAAATAGATGTTATGGGCAAAAGCCCTTCATCAGGAATGGGTAGCTATCTACTTTGGCAGCTCATGACCAAACAGGAGAACCAATAAATGCTTGAGTCATCTTTGGGTGAAGAGTCTTGACAGCCCTAGCTTTGAGTCTTTCTTCTCCCTTCATTTGAGCCTACCCAATGAACCCAACCCATCACCCTATTTCTCAGGCTCCTTTGCTGATCCTCTGTCTGGACTGCAATGCCATGTGTCAATATTAATGACCCTGTCGACAATGTGGGACACTAACCTTGAATTGTCTAGATTTGGGCAATTCCTGCAATCAGTGCCTACTTGAGAGCCTCTCTTTTACTTCTGAAAATACAGAAGTAAGGTGATGAGCCTCGTATCTATGGCTAAGGTAGAAATGTGGAAAAATGTCAAGGCAAGGCAACAGGGATGTTATGAGTAGGTAGGTAGGCTCACAGTGAGCAAATGAAGAGTCTGGCGATGCAGACTGGTCCAGTCCATGAGCTGGGTGTGTATCCCTGATCTTGCTGCAGTATTACAATGAGCTACAGCTTTGAGTTGCAGAAGCATCCTTTAAGTGGATCAGAGATGTGTCATGATGGCCCTTAGAGGCTATAACATATCAAATGCCAATGTCTATAGATGTGGAGTGTTTGTGGCCAGTGACTGTGCAGTTTGATCTGAGATATTGATGCTTAGTATCCAACATAAAGATCACTCAGACCCAGTGCAGAGCTGCTACAGTTCCTATGTCAATTTTTCTCAATGTCTAGCTTGTTTGGTAAGATAGGAAGCGCAACATTAGTGAGGTGAGTTGGCCAGTTAACAAAATGTTTTAACATGCAATAATCCCCCTGAATTGTCAGGGTGACAAACTTTCCATGCCACATGTCAAAAACCTAAAAGATGGAACAAGTTGCTCCTAATGCCTAGCTGGATTAAGTCTAACTGGACTTTTCATATGATTCTTCCGCAAATCTGTCCATAACACATATCATTCAGACCCCCATAAGGTTCTGCCCAGAATTTGGTATTTAGGGGGGCTAATAGGAGCAGAAAATTAGATGAGTGGGGTAAGGGGACTTCCTTAGGTGGAATGTAAAATTTCAGTTTCACGATGCTTGGTTAAGAGTGCAAAATTCAGCTACATGCTGTGAGTTTGTTCAATTTCTGGGTTTCCAAGTGGAATTTTTTCCTTTGTCCAACTCTGCTGCACAGGGGAGAGGAGAAGGATAAGCTGAATGGTCTGGTAGTGGTAAGGAAGGGGGAGCAGGGTGATGATGTTGAGGTTCTCAAATATTATAACAGTTGGCACTAGCATCTGTCATGGCAGTGGAGGAAGGAAATCGTTTGAAGGGAGCCAGGCTCGGTCTTATAATGTGATACCTATCATTGCAACATTCTCATTCTGAGTAACTAAAGGAAGCAACTGCACAAAATCTGGTGGGTTGATGGAAAGGGATAGTAAACTGGTAGTAAGGCAGGTCTGGCTAGAAAGAAGGAATTTCAATAGTCTCAAGCATACAGAAGGCAGGTCAAGGATGGTAGGGTGACCATCCAGGATGATAGCAGGAAATTGAGGGTAAAGGGATTGGGAGGGTTGAGAGTTGGAAGCTCAAATGTCACTAGCTCAGAGTTCAAGGGTGATGGTTTTCCTTCAGTGAATTGCAGCTACTCAAGCCATGAAAGCCTTCTTCATATTTTGAATTCACTAAGTGAACTGTATGTCTCATACATAAATCCTTCTGCCACCTTTGGGTGACAGTGGAGTGGATTTAACAGAGGAGAGCATTTGTTGCACAGCAACACAAGGCACAAGGCCATCAGAGGGCAACAGCTCAGGGGAGGGAGGTCAAGCATTGGCAATCTGGGATGTGTCAATGTTGCCAAAGAGTATTGATGGATCAGAGCATGTTCAAAGTACCCATCAACAACTTTCAGGCATTTGAGGAGAAATACCAGAGCCAGCAAAGGCTTTCACGGAAGTTCCATGTGATTCTACAAGGCCTTGGCTTTGAAAGGATGTTATGAGTTGCAATCAAGGTAACTGCAGCCGAAATTTCTAAGTCAGTGGCTTATTCTAAAACTCATACATCAGCTGAGGGAAAATGATAACCTATAGCCAGCAGACATTTCCTGGCATGAAGATTTAGGTCTGCAGGATCAATTCTAAGGATAGCCATGGTAACACTTCTGAGAGGTTTGTCCTGCCAATGGGATGGGACACATTCAGAGCTGATGAAATAAAAGTCTAGGATTTTGGCTTAGAGGTATGATTCTGTATATGTATCTACATCAGGCTATTGCTCAATTAATCTGGGGGGGGGGGAGGAATAGGTGTCCAGATTTTGACATTAATCCTCACACAGTAATGAAGAGGACTGGGCTAGGTTTGCATTTGACCGGGTAAGAACAGCAGATGCCCTTCCCCAAAAGTGCATAAATTGAACCAGTTGTGTTTTTATGACAATGCTGATCACTATTACAAATAATAGCTTTCAACTTCAGATTTGTTTCATAAAAAGAATTTAAAATCCAGAACTGCTCAATCAGATTTGTGCTCTTTCTACAAATGATTGGTTCAAGCTTCTGGATTACTAATCTAGGAACAAAATCACAATACTACTGTAATCTCCTTTTAGTGTAATCAGACCAGTATATTAAAAGCAGATGGACAGAGGTAATAATACCATCTTTGGACTCAGCAGCCTGTGATTTTCCATCCAGTGACTTTAGCTCACTCACAAGCTGCAGAGTGGAAATGTTACTTCAGTGTCTGGGAATGTTATATACTGTTGTTGACACTGGATTTAAGAAGCTGCTGTCAACAGGTGTCTTACAATCTTTGTTAATGAACCAACCAAAGAGAGTCAGTTCTGTCAGCTGCACTCTTGAATTCATTCTCCTCACATGAACAGAAAATCATGTAAGGACTGCTGAACTCTATTACCAAATTTCCAATGTACTTCCAAAAGGCAATGTTTGTCGTGGAAATATGCCCTTTAAATGTTCTATGAGATTTTGGTACAGGTAAGTAAGCCCCAAAGGGTTAATAAACTACTTCGAAGTGTTATGAATAAGAGACTTTACAGTCATTATAATTTTGTTTGCCATATTTTGTCTTTCAAAACTGAAAATGGGATAACAATGCATTAGAAATCAAATATTGAAAATATCTTGATAGCATTGCAGCGTCCTCATAGCTTCACTCTAAGCTAGCTCTGTTCAGCTTTAATATTGTAACATATGTATGGCATCAAGAAATGTTATGCTAATTTCAGTACCTATATTTTTGTTCACAGTCTAAATTGTAAATTACAACTACTTACCATTACAGTTCAGCGTGTAGTAGTGTACAAACATGCCTCCTGGCATATTGTAGTCATGTGACATTTATCAGAAGGCATTTATTGCAGATATCTGTCTTACGCCAATGCAATACAGACAATGCAAGGAAGAACCTCTCAGATTAGTTGGAGAATGCCTAATTGTTGGACCAATAACCTTCAGCATGTCAAGGAATTGCACAATTCCTAGAGGAGTGTAATGATGTGTTTATTTCATGGAGAATATCATTACAATGTAGATGAGCATGTTGTAACAATTCAGCATCTGTCAAGAGACATTCCAGTTCTCCTCAAAATCAGCCTGAAAGATAAGATAGAAGAGATAGTCAAGAACGGTGTAATTGAGAAAAAGGCAACTCATACACAATGCATTAGCAGCATGGTAGCACAGAGCAATCAGAAAATCTGAGAATATATATTGGATACATTGACTGCTCCATGCCAACCAGAGAGAATTGTTGCCACAGCTTCTGCAGGCAAAGATCTTCACTACCCTAGATCTAAAGTTTAATGATTGACAAATGAAAAAGGATGAAATTCCTAAATACTTTCTGGGTGCTATTTGGGAGATATCGATAGTCACACATGCCATTTGACATTTCCTTGGCTCCAGAGGAGTAGCAATGTCAACAACATTAGATAGTGATCTTCCCAAACTGGAAGCTAACGTTGATGATGTGTTAGTTTATCAATTCAAAGACACTATTAGATCATGGCCACAAGACCATAAGGTAAAGGAGCAGAATTAGGCCATTTGGCCAGTAAATCATGGCTGATAGCTTTTTCAAACCTGTTCTCCTACCTTCTCCCCGTAATCTTTGATCCCCTTACTAATCAAGAACCTATCTATCTCGGTCTTAAACACACTCAATGTCTTAGCCTCCAAGCTTTCTGCAGCAATGAGTTCCACAGCTTAACCACCCTCTGGGTGAAGAAATTTCTCCTCAGCCCATTTCAAACCATTGTGCCTTCTCTGAGTTTGTACCCTCAGATCTAATCTCTCCTACCAGCAGAAACAGCTTCTCCACATCCACTCTATCCAGGCCTTTCAGTATTCTGTATATTTCAGAAGGATGAAGGGCTTCAGACTAACTGTCATCTCGTACAGTCCCAGAGTCCTCAACCTCTCCTTACGTGTCAAGTCCTTCACCCCCAGTTTCATTTTTATAAACCTCCTCTTAATCCCTGGCAATGCTAACACATCTTTCCATATAAAATGGAGGCAAAAACTGCTCACAATCTGTATTGTAGAGTAATTGAGTCATACAGCATGGATACAGACCTTTCAGTCCATCTCATCCATGCTGATCAGACATGCCAATCTGACCTATTCACATTTGTCAACGTTTGGCCCATATACCTCTAAACCCTTCCTATTCATGTACCCATCCAAATGCCTTTTAAATGTTGTAATTGCACTCACCTCTACCACTTCCTCTGGCAGCTGGTTCCACACACTCAAACAAGTTACCCCTCAGATCCTTGTTAAAATATTTCCCCTTTCAACTGAAACCTCTGCCCTCTGGCTTTGGACTCCCATACCCTGGGAAAAAGACCTTGGTTATTCACCCTATTTATGCCTTTCATGATTTTATAAACTTCTTTAAGGTCACCCCTCAGCCTTCAATGGTCCAGGGAAAAAGAAGTGTCCACATAATCAATGTAAAAACACACAACTAATGATTGAAATGTAATGTAGGGTGTATATACATCACTGTTGTACCTTATTTACATCATAAATTACTTAAATAATAATGCAACTTTGCCACAAGTAAAATTTACTGTCAGAGAGCCTTTTCACTCACAACCTCAACTGACAACTTGAACATTGCAATAGATCAGTATTTGAGGAGGAATTGACTGAAATTAAATCAACTGTGCATTATTCCACCAAAGTGCATAATCTCACACTTTCTCATATTATATTCCACTCTGTCCAGGTCCTTCTGTCGCCTCCCTGCTTCCTCAACACTACCTATCCCCAATCTATCTTTGCATCATCTGCAAAATTAGCAACAATGCCTCAGTTCCTTCATTCAGAATGTTAATGTATTATATGAATAGTTGTGGTCCCAGCACTGAATCCTGCAGGACTCTACCAGTCACTGGCTACCATCTTGTAAAAGACCCCTTTATCCTTACTCTCTGCCTTTTGCCACTGAGCCAGTCCGCTAATTTGCCCCTAAATCTTGTCTCTTGCCCCTCTAACTTCTGCCCCTTTATGGGCAGCATGGTGGCTCAGTGGTCATCATTGCTGCCTCACAGTGCCAGGGACCTGGGTTCGATTCCTGCCTTGAGCAACTGTCTGTGTTGAGTTTGCACATTCCCCCCGTGTCTGTGTGGGTTTCCTCTGGGTGCTCTGGTTTCCTCCCACAGTCCAGAGATGTGCAGGTCAGGTGAATTGGCCATGCTGAATTGCCCACAGTGTTAGTTGCATTTGTCAAGGGTAAATATAAGGTAGGGGAATGAGTTACTCCTTGGAGGGTTGGTGTGGACTTATTGAGCTGAAGGGCCTGTTTCCATACTGTATGGAATACAGTCTAAAACACCGAGCTCTTGTCTTGTTTAGCAGCTTCCTGCGCAGCACCTTGTCAAAGGCCTTTTAGAAATCCAAATAGGTTATATCCAATGGCCTTCCTTTGAAAGCTGCTTGCTCATTACCTCCTCAAAGAATTGCAGTGTCTTCAGAACTCACTGCCAGTGCTGAGGAGAAGTGCCAGGATGGCTATCATATGTTGGCAGATGCCAGATGCTGATATCCATGGTCAAACAGTGCAAGTAACTGATGCTCGTGGATTATTCCCTGAGATGTTGCTCATCATGGGAATAGTTCAGAGTAAGATGCGAGCTGAAACTGCAATGTATATACCCAGGTTTCCTTATTAAGTTTTTCTGACATTGAGCTTGTCTGGAGAGTTAGGCAAGATGGGAGTCTGAACATTAATAATATAAGTATGTTGTTAACAGGGTGCTTAAAAATTAATCACCATCAATTGGTATCTCATTGCTGTCTAGCCAGAATCTCACATACCACTTGTGAAAAGCTTAAAAGTTGACAGGAGATCATCTTGGAATTGAGATGAGCCTTACTGGTCTTTTCATCTGATTCTACCACTTGTCTCACCACAATCCACATCACTCAAAGCTCAATTAGATTCTACCCTTTATGTGTGCAATGCATATGCAAAGATTAACAAGAATAACTAACACCTAATGCATGTGTGCAGTGAGGAACATGGATAACTCACACTGTAACAATTAATGCAAGTGAACATTTTTGTCTTTTTTTAAAGGGATAGAAATGCATTCCTTTTCTAATGTGCCTCCAAATTTCCATAGTCGAGGGTCATCAGGAATGGCTCCAGCCCGAAACGTCGATTCTCCTGCTCCTTGGAAGCTGCCTGACCTGCTGTGCATTTCCAGCAACACACTCCCGACTCTGATCTCCAACATAAGACCTCATTTTCTCCAACTTTCCATAGTCATGTGACATCTACCATGAGGCATTCTGTTGAAGCATCCTTCTTACAGACAGATTAATTACAAAGTATCAAACGGCACAATACAAGCAAGACTGCTGTCCTGTGAACTTGGGAAAGTGACTAAGGGTGACTATTAGCTTGAATACTATGACGATCTCGCTCCTTTCACAAGGTTATGTCGTTCATTGGGTTTTTCTCAAAGAGGTCGTTAAAAAAAACAGACTCCGAAAATTCTAAGTTGAAGGGTTTTAGGCCAATTTGATTATAGCTAACAGATACTGACTCAAGCAAAAGACTTTTAAGTTAAAAAAAGGACTTGCACAATGAAAAGGAGTGGCCAGTTCTCCCCGCTCAGCTTTTCTCTGGTTTGGTCTGCCTATTCACTGAAAGCAGTCAGGAACGTATTGAAGCTGCTGGACCCAAAGAAGCAGGTCCATGTTGATCCTCTCTCTCTGACATCTCTCCTGTAAGACCCTGTGCTTGATTTTACCTTTTGGGCCAAGGGGTGTTTATGGGGATTGTTGCAAGTATTGGGAACAGCATCATTAAGTTGAGATGATCTGTTGGGTTTTCAGATAGGTTAAGCTATTCAGTATTCTGCATCCCTCCTGAATATCTGAGTTACACCTGTGTGAAACAACTAGCAAAGTTAAGGTCTGGACTACTCTTTTGAAACGTTTTGAGGGGGTCTGGTGTGATCCATAACAATGCACAATTCCATCAAGTTGGAGGATTCCCTCTAAGCTGCACACATGCAGCCACTCAAAGGGCTAACACACAGTAATTAAAAATCAACACGCCTATTGCTCCATTAATGTCCAAAATCACTGCTGCACACTGACCACAGAGGCTTGCCCAGCCAGGAAGAAAATTAGAAGGACTGCTGAACATTATTGCAGTGGCCATATTATACCTTTACAAACACATATGATACTCCAAGAAGCTCAAGTTTAATTTCCATAATTTAATTGATTAGAACAGTTAGTATTATATTTCTTCAGCACTTTTAATATGCCATGTTAAGATTTGCAGTTTTCACAGAAAACCTACAGTAACTTTTAAAAATAAAATTTGCAGGATTTGGGTTTTCCTGACAACTTCAACATTAATTGCCCACCCTGATTTCACCTTTAATGATGGTGATAGATCTTCTTGGAGCAATGTGATAGACCACTTCAAAGAGCAATTAAGTGTTAACCAGATTACTTAGCAATTCAAGTTACATTTACACTAAATTGGGTAATGAGAGTCATTTTCCAAGTCTAAAGATTATTTGTGAATTAGTTGAGTTTCTACAAAAATTTAAGCCTTTTGTATTTTAAATTGAATTGAAATTGACAACTAATCATGGTGCATTTTGAGCTCATCACTGAATTACTAGTGCAGTAATGTAACCATATCCTGGAATTCCATATCATATTGTGTCATCTTCATTATGACAAAAAAAATTGGGAGATCTTGACTTTTCCTACCATTACATTCAGCTTTAATGAATCATAATGTTAACAAAATGTTAACAGCAGTAAATTACACCCTCACCAGTTGGTGAAAGAGATAGAAAAGAAATTATGCTACTTTTAGTAGCTGTTACATTAGTTCCTCTTTGTTTTGTTCTTAAATTCCAAAAACATTTTTTTTTGTTTCATATAAATATCAATAAAAACCTTGGGATTGTCTGAAACCAGTTTGATACTCAACAAGACACATTATTTTTTGTCTGTGTTTCTGTGTAAAACATAGCTCTTTAGATCTGATTTAATAATGTCTTCTCCTGTGACAATGCTCCTTCCTGTGCCCTGTACATGTGAGGCATTAGTTAAGCAGTTCTGCTGTGTGGGAGGACATAAGAGAAAATAGTGGTAGGAATTTTCCACCAAATTTAAACTATTCCCAGAAACACCGCATTTTGTTCATCTCTTTTATCAGCAATATATTTATTCAAAATACATGTTAAAATACTCCTATGATACAAATAAGGGTGCTGATTTTTTTCTAAGAGAAAGTGAAGACTGCAGATGCTGGAGATCAGAGCTGAAAATGTGTTGCTGGAAAAGCGCAGCAGGTCAGGCAGCATCCAAGGAAGGGCCTGAAGAAGGGCTGATGCCCGAAATGTCAATTCTCCTGTTCCTTGGATGCTGCCTGACCTGCTGCGCTTTTCCGGCAACACATTTTCAGCTGCTGATATTTTTCTCCCAATCCTACTTTTGTCCCAGCCCTGCCTTCTTTTCTTCAACACTACAGAGTGAATAGAAACAGGGGTATCCATGTTAAATGTAAAGTCTTATCTCAATTTATCCTCTTATATATTTTATAGCTGCAATATTTTATAGCTGGAGCTGCCAAGGCAAATCACCTCCCCACTTTATTATAACTGCATTTAGAAATACTATGAGTAATAACTATTTGATTACATGATTTCTGAAAACAAGTAGGTCTACCCATATTAGCCAAATATCCATACAGATACTAATCGTTTATTTAAGATACACTATCAAAGGATTTTAGGCTCGTCAGACTGTGAATGGAGATGAAGAAGATGCACTAATAGCATCCTGTCACCAGATGTCACTAGATATTAAATACCATTTGTATTTGAGTAATAAGCAATGTAAAGCTTGACACATGTGTTTTGGCCAAAAGATCCTAATTCTTTCTCCTTATCACCCTCTCACCACCTCTCCTCCAAACTGAATCTCTCTTGTCACCTGTTGTTACTTGTTGATCCCCTCTTTTTGTTAAATCTATCTCAGTCAACATTTCTTTACATTTTGTTTTCAGCATGTGGCTAGCACACTTCAATAAAGCTTAGTTAAATATATCAAAAATGAAGGAGAGCCAACTCCAAGGTTTTATAAAGTGAAAGATCATGGCATTTTATTAGCTACTATCCTGAAAAAAAGATAAAACATAACATCAAATATGCACACAAACATGGGTAATGAGCATACAAAGAATTGGAGAGAGGGTAGCTAATACAGATAGAGAGGTAAGTTCTAAATATTGGTTGTTCTCCTGTTTCTTTAGCAGTGGAAAAGTTTGGCAATAGGACAGAACAGTAAAGACAGGAACAGGCCTTTCGACTCATTATGTCTGTGCTCACCATGATGCCATTCTAAACTCATCCCATCTGCGTACACGTGGTCCCTATCCTTCTATTCCCTTTCATGTATCTGTCCAACTGCCTCTTAAACATTGTATCTGCTTCTACCACCTCCCCTTGCAATGCATTCCACCCCTCTATAAGAACTTGCCTCATACATTTCCTTTGAACTTTCCCCTTTCATTTTAAAACTATGTTTTCTAGAATTTTAACATTTCTACCTTGGGAAAAAGACTGAATGTCCACCCTATCCATACCTCTCATAATTCTATATACATTGATCAAGTCACTCCTCAGCCTCTGATGCTCTAATGAAAACAATCCAAGTCAGTCCAACCTCTCCTTATCGCTAATCCACTCCAAACCAGGCAATAGCTTTAGTAAAGTCCATGTAGGAAATATCCAACACTCTACCCTCAAACATCTTCATCACTTCCTCAAAAGCTCAAACAAATTTGAAACAAAAGACCTCCCCTCCAAAAAACTACGCTGACTCTCCGTAAGAAGTCCATTCTTTCCCAAATGTGAGTAAATCCCATCCCTAAGAATCCTCACCAATAATTTCCCTATCACTGATGGAAGGCTCATCAGCCTATTTGTAGGAATATCCCTGTTGTCTTTCGTAAAGGGATAACTGGCTATTCTCCAGTCTTCTGAGACCTTGCCTGTGGCTAAAAAGTATATAAAGGTCTTTGCCAATGCCCCAGCACTCATCTCCCTTTCCTCCTTCAATATCCTGGGATAGATCTGATCAGGCCCTGAGGGCATATCTAACATAATGTCTTTCAAGATACCTAACATCAGCACCTCCTTAATATTAACCTGCCCTACAATAACAAGCTACCCTCCTAAACTCACCATCATCCTTGTCCTTCTCTTTGGCCAATATCAATGCACAGTGCCTATCCTTTTCCCCTGGCTTCCTGCATAAATTCCCTCCATTTTTCAAGTACACTGGTCCTTTTCCTAGCTCCCCTTTTGCTCCAGTACACAAAAAATGCTTTGGTAGTCTCCTTCCTTCTACATGCCAATGGACTCTTCTAACATTCCCAATGTGCAGTTTAAGTTCTTTTCTGCTTGCTTTATATTCAAAGGCCTTGACTGATTTCAGTTTCTCAAACCTTTACATATACTTCCTTTTCATTTTGTCTAAACTTTCAATATCTCTTGTCATCCAGGGTTCCTGAATCTTGCCATTTTTATCTTTCATGCTCACAGGAATATGTTGACCCTGAATTCTGAGTAACTGGTGTTTAAAAGACTCCCACAAGTCAGATGTGGATTTACCCTCAAATAGCCACCCTAACCCTAATTTCTCCAGTTTTTGCCTAAAACTTTTGTGATTAGCCTTCCATCAATTTACCCAAGGACCAGATTTATCCTTACCCATATCTATCTTAAAGCTTATGGAATTATGATCATTATTCCCAAAATGCTTTGAATCTTAGTGAATGACAGGATTTTCAAGTTGTTTTCTCTGGTTTCTGCAATTGAGACTATGACAGAGAAGGAGACACGGTCAGATAGGAGCTTTCAGTATCCTTTGTTATCAGTCCATGCTGCTTTTCTCTCTTTTTGTTCAAAGGTTACTGGCATGTTGTAATTTCTTTTGCATATTCTGGGGTCAATGTCATTGCTTTATTCCAAACTGGATAGCTGTAGACAACCTTTCATCTCTCACTGCATGTGCCTCTCATACAAGTGTAAACAAACTAACAATTGTAAATTACTTACACTGGATTACATTATCGTGAGCCTTGATTAAAATGGTAACTCTGTTGCATTTAGTAAATGGTAACTCTGGTTTTGTATATTCTATGTGACCTGTATGGGCTTGTTAGGTGATCACAAGAGGTCATTTCAGGTTGGCAATATCCCTTTTGAAACCATATTTGGTCTTTGAAAATTCCAGGTCAAACAATGAAAAGAAGAATGTTGATAGTCCATCTTCAGTTTGATTGGAAAATGCTTCCCTGCCCAATTCTCCTACTCACTATTTTCCAACCCAACTCTCTCACTGGTCATTTTCTCTCCAGAACTCTCATTATGAATGAGGATTGGGTGAGAGAACAGGAGGGCAGAGCGAGCAAGACAGTCAGGGAGAGGTTGGAGAGTGAATCAGTGAACAAGAAGATTGGGCAGTAAAGCAGTGAGAGAGTTGCGATGGGAATGGGGAGGCTGGTTGATATAGCAAGTGATAGACATTCTTGGGGAGTGGACAAGGTCACTTCAAAAAGGTCACGGATTGGGTCACTCATGCCCTCTCAGTTCTGGCACAAAATGAAGCTGAAGATTTCAAAAATGATATTGAAAATATCACTCATGCATAAGTCAACTTGCAATTTCTTGCCTGAAAACGTGATCGAAAATACACAACATTTACACAAGAATTCACGGGTACTTTACATATTTTGGTAAGTGCTAAAATAGATAGGAGTTATATCTTTTTATACTTCTGAACAGAATTCCTGTAGTTTCACACCCATCTTAGAACCTCACTTGAAGTACACAGAGTACACATAGCTTACTATTCTTATAGCAGTTTTTTCTGTATCTTTACTGTGGGTCTAGGAAAAGCTTGGCTCACAATTGTAGTCTTTATTTTTAACTCTGTGTTTGATTATTTAAGGTCATGAAATTTTTTTTAGTTGATCTTATGAAATGAGACAGCTGCTCCAATGTGACATTTTGAATGTGAGGAGAAAGTGTGAGTGCAGTCACAAGGATTGCAGACACTACACCCATGATTTAATGTTAATATAAAAAGCTACAAACATGCATAAATTAAGTCACTTCTTTATGATAATTATGATTCCTTTGAAATTTGCCCTTTCTAACAAAACAAGATAAATGTCCCAACTCGTATTTAACAATTTATCAAACAGCCATTCTTGCAATAGACAAGCCTGCTGTTCTGAAACAAATAAAAAGAGACAACAAGTCAGTAGCTGAATACCAGCACACCTGCCCCCAGGGGAAGTCACGACAAAGGCTTCGATATTTCTTCACTTATCCTAAGAAATCACTTTTGCTTATCATTGCCACACAAGGGAAAGTTTACCACTTCTCCCTTTTGTTTTGCGAATTGGGTTTCATCAATTAGGCAAAGGTGGTGGATAGCCCATTCAGAAGTCATCAAATGACATTGAAATCCCATATGCTGTATGTTGTTGGGCACCAATTTACATAAAGGTCTGATATTTCTGCTTTGGAAACTCAAGGAAGCAGCAAAGTCGAAATTACCTTAGGATGGGAATGGAAAGGAAAATTGACCTTTTCCATTTAACTCTGACTCTGAAGACTTCAGCTCAATAGAGAGGAACCTTACTATTCTGCTACTTACAGGATGATACATCTAAGGACCCAGCCAGAAACTGAAAGCAGTACATACCACTCATGAGGCATACCTGGTTTTATCGTTGTATCTTCCAATTACACTAATTAAGGAAGTAAGCATGAAAAGCTAAAAAAATGCTCAGCTCTAATACAACACAAAATCTCGCTGAATATAAAACTTTAACAAAGAATCTTGTCGTAATTTTCAGTGGATTGACACATTGGATATCCTCCTTATAACATGAAATGCGGCAAAGAATACAGGAAATAGTCATTGCAGTTTAAAAAGAATTGTGAAGTGGAGAACTGAGAATTTGTATTAACAGCTAGTATTTGTATTAACAAATAAAAGGGTTTTCAGTAGAAAGGCTAGCTACCAGCATGAACATAACTTCACTCTGATGGTAACAGAGGAACCATTTGGTAGTCATGACAGCAAATTACACCTATGCACAAATAAATGGATGAGACACGAGCCCAAAAAAAACAAAAATTTCTTTGGGGAAGAAGTGACCTGTACAAGAAGGACAGATTGCATGTAAATTGGAAGGGGACTAATGTACTGGCAGGGAAATTTGCTAGAGTTGCTCGGGAGGATTTAAACTAGTAAGGTGGGGGGATGGGATCCAGGGAGATAGATAGTGAGGAAAGAGGTCAATCTGAGACTGGTACAGTTGAGAACAGTAGCAAGTCAAACAGTCAAGGCAGGTAGGGACAAGGTAGGACTAATAAATTAAACTGCATTTATTTCAATGCAAGGGGCCTAACAGGGAAGGCAGATGAACTCAGGGCATGGTTAGGAACATGGGACTGGGATATCATAGCAATTACAGAACCATGGCTCAGGGATGGGCAGGACTAGCAGCTGAATGTTCCAGGGTACAAATGCTACAGGAAGGATAGAAAGGGAGGCAAGAGAGGAGGGGGTGTGGCATTTTTGATAAGGGATAGCATTACAGCTGTGCTGAGGGAAAATATTCCCGGAAATACACCCAGGGAAGGTATTTAGATGGAATTGAGAAATAAGAAAGGGATGATAACTTTATTGGGATTGTATTATAGACCCCCTAATAGTCAGAAGGAAATTGAAAAACAAACTTGTAAGGAGATCTCAGCTATCTGTAAGAATAATAGGGTAGTTATGGTAGGGGATTTTAACTTTCCAAGCATATACTGGGACTGCCATAGTGTTAAGAGTTGAGATGGACAGGAATTTCTTAAGTGTGTACAATACAATTTTCTGATTCAGTATGTGGATGTACCTACGAGAGAAGGTGCAAAACTTGACCTACTCTTGGGAAATAAGGCAGGGCAGGTGACTGAAGTGTCATTGGGGAGCACTTTGGGGTCAGCGACCATAATTTTATTAGATTTTAAATGATAATGCAAAAGGATAGACCAGATCTAAAAGTTGAAGTTCTAAATTGGAAAAAGGCCAATTTTGACAGTATCAGGCAAGAACTTTCGAAAGCTGATTGGGGGCAGATGTTCGCAGGTAAAGGGATGGCTGGAAAATGGGAACCTTTAGAAATGAGATAATGAGAATCCAGAGAAAGTATTTTCGTGTTAGGGTGAAAGGAAAGGCTGGTAGGTATAGGGAATGCTGGATGACTAAAGAAATTGAGGGTTTGGTTAAGAAAAAGAAGGAAGCATATGTAAAGTATAGACAGGATAGATCGAATGAATCCTTAGAAGAGTATAAAGGAAGTAGGAGTATACTTAATAGGGAAATCCGGAGGGCGAAAAGGGGATATGAGATAGCTTTGGCAAATAGAATTAAGGAGAATCCAAAGAGTTTTTGCAAATACATTAAGGACAAAAGGGTAACTAGTGAGAGAATAGGGCCCCTTAAAGATCAGCAAGGCGGCCTTTGTGTGGAGCCACAGAAAATGGGGGAGATACTAAATGAGTATTTTGCATCAGTATTTACTGTGGAAAAGGACATGGGAGATATAGACTGTAGGGAAATAGATGGTGACATCTTGCAGAATGTCCACATTATAGAGGAGGAAGTGCTGGATGTCTTGAAATGGGTAAAGGTGGATAAATCCCCAGGACCTGATCAGGTGTACCCTAGAACTCTGTGGGAAGCTAGAGAAGTGATTGCTGGGCGTCTTGCTGAGATATTTGTATCAATGATAGTCACAGGTGACTGGAGGTTGGCAAACGCTGTGCCACTGTTTAAGAAGAGTGGTAAGGACAAGCCAGGGAACTATAGACAAGTGAGCTTGACATCGGTGGTAGGCAAGTTGTTGGAGGGAATCCTGAGGGACAGGATGTACATTTATTTGGAAAGGCAAGGACTGATTAGGGATAGTCAACATGGCTTTGTGCATGGGAAATCAAGTCTCACAAACTTGATTTGAGTCTTTTGAGGAAATAACAAAGAGGATTGATAAGGGCAGAGTGGTAGATGTGATCTATGTGGACTTCAGTAAGGTGTTCGACAAGGTTCCCCATGGGAGACTGATTAGCAAGGTTAGATCTCACGGAATAAAGGGAGAACTAGCCATTTGGATACAGAATTGGCTCAAAAGTAGAAGACAGAGGGTGGTGGTAGAGGGTTGTTTTTCAGACTGGAGGTCTGTGACCATTGGAGTGCCACGAGGTTTGGTGCTGAGTCCTCTACTTTCTGTCATTTACGTAAATGATTTGGTAGTGAGCATAAGAGGTACAGTTAGTAAGTTAGATGACACCAAAATTGGAGGTGTAGTGGACAGCGAAGAAGGTTACCTCAGATTACAACTAGATCTTGACCAGATGGGCCAATGGGCTAAGAAGTGGCAGATGGAGTTTAATTCAGATAAATACAAGGTGCTGCATTTTGGGAAAGCAAATCTTAGCAGAACTTATACACTTAATGGTAAGGTCCTAGGGAATGTTGCTGAACAAAGAGACCTTGGAGTGCAAGCTCATAGCTCCTTGAAAGTGGAGTCGCAGGTAGATAGGATAGTGAAGAAGGCGTTTGGTATGCTTTCCTTTATTGGTCAGAGTATTGAGTACAGGAGTTGGGAGGTGATGTTGCGGCTGTACAGGACATTGGTTAGGCCACTGTTGGAATATTGCGTGCAATTCTGGTCTCCTTCCTATCGGAAAGATATTGTGAAACTTAAAAGAGTTCAGAAAAGATTTACAAGAATGTTGCCAGGGTTGGAGAATTTGAGCTATATGGAGAGTCTGAACAGGCTGGGGTTGTTTTCCCTGGAGCATCGGAGGCTGAGGGGTGATCTTATAGAGGTTTATAAAATTATGAGGGGCATGGATAGGGTAAATAGAGAAAGTCTTTTCTCTGGTGTCAGAGAGTCCAGAACTAGAGGGCATAGGTTTTGGGTGAGAGGGGAAAGATTTAAAAGAGATCCAAGGGGCAACTTTTTCACACAGAGGATGGTACATGTATGGAATGAGCTGCCAGAGGAAGTGGTGGAGGCTGGTACAATTGCAACATTTAAGAAGCATTTGGATGGATATATGAATAGGAAGGGTTTGGAGGGATATGGGCCAAGTGCTGGCAGGTGGGACTAGATTGGGTTGGGATATCTAGTCGGCATGGATGAGTTGGACCGAAGGGTGTGTTTCCATGTTGTACATCTCTATGTCTCCATGACTCTATGAACAAAAAAATCACTTCACTCTGGAAAATGTTCTTTAATGTCAAAACCAATGCTGATATCTATAATTGCATAAATCAACAAAATATTCATTATCTTTTATACATTTGGTGTGAAAAATTATTTTGTCTAGTTCAGCCAATTGAAAAAAAAAGTGCAAAATTTTAACTGAAGTTCTTTGCATTTGATTAGTGTTGGAACAAATCCAAGCCACGTTGTCAAATCAGCAGAACTATCACAGCAGGCAAAGAAGAACCTCTTGCTTACTGGGTGTGCTACAACTGGCAACAGAATAGAACGTTGGGGACCACTTTGATAGCATTAAGAAGTGAAAAATCAAGTATAGAAAGTTTCCATAAACAAACTCTTCAAATTTGTTTTGTGTGTACTGCAGCCACACAACACCAGAAACAATGGTAGGAAGACTCTCCAACATTATCTCAGATTACTTTAACAAGTTCCATGTTGGGGTAATGCATTGTGTCAGAAGGATGGCAAATTCATTTTGTATTATGGCAAAAATGGGTTAAAACTACTGCTATTATCGAACTATTTGTGCTTAAAACGCAGAAGCAAACCAGCAGAATATACTTTAATAGCCCCCAATGTTTGCTCCCATCTTATGATCTATTACAGAATTCCACTGTAGCAGTGCAGCTTCATTTTAATAGAGATATGTTCTCAGTTTGGGTCTTGACTTTTTGAACCCTATTGCTTACTGCTCCGTGGACTTGATAATTGTTTATGTTTTATTCATGATACTATTGCAAATTTATGGTTCACAGCACGATTCATTTCACAGATGCTTTGTAGTACCTTAGAAGACAGAAGAAAATCCTTTTTGCTTAAGTAATCATGAGCAAGAAAAATGACTTTGGGTTGCAACATGATTCAACTGTGCACTATAATCAACATGAAAATCATTGATGTTGAAAATAAGTGCAGGCAACCTTCTTGACAAAAAAATCATTACTTCACCAAGTGGACTGAATCCATGATAGTTTTGAAATGGAAATGTACATGAACAATGAGCAACTGAAATTTTTTTTTATTGTTAATAAAACATCATCAGTGCGCTATTTCACTTGCATTGCTATCATTATAAGCACTTCTAGCTAGTTCCCTTCATCATCCAGTCAGGAGCTCCACTAAATTATGCATGAGCAGGTCCACCTCCAGAGCTATGAATAATCAATATGGTGTAGCTACTGAGTTAAAATTAATTCATCTGCTTATTGAAGACCACTGTGTCCTATCCTGAATTTATGTACCTTGTAAATCTATAATGTTTTGATCATTAATTGTCATTTTTCATTTCAAGTTCTCAATTACCTTCAATCATTGACCTTATGAACTACGTTGCAAAAACAAAATAATCATAATTTTCAGAATGTGTTGCTAACTAATGTTCTCATGATCATTTCAGATGCACCATTATTTTTGAATTGGAAGATACCTCAGAACAATTTCCATAACGTTGAGGTAAGGCTCCACCATGTTAATGACCCTTTATGGTTGGCCTTCCAAGCTCAAAATTATATCTTGGCCATAAATTAGATCAGGACCAGGTCTAATGGGCTTCTGGTGGAATAATGATGTAAATTCATTTTTAAATAAAGAAAAAAAAAGGAGGAACATAAGGTTAAATGTAAATAAAAAGGGTATTTTTAAGATCTTCATAAAGACCAATAATATTTGTTTCAAGTGGAAGAAATCTGAAATCACATTAATTCAGTAGCAGAATGAAACCACAGGATTCCATAGATTGAAACAATAGTCATTCAATAGTCAAACAAAGCAAATGCTAAATATTATCTTATAATGTTACATCCATGACTGACATAAATCAATTATAAATTCACAGGTAAAGTGTAGTTTATTTTAAACTATAAATTAAACATTAAGTGGGAGTTACAACTCAAACAGATGTTTGAAACTGGCACAGCACTCCATACCATATATATATATATATATATATCATCAATCTCAGTCACAAAATCATTCAAAGCTCGGGCTTCCTCAAAGACAACACCAGCTCCTCTCCTTTAGCTTGCAGTCTAATCCCATCTGACAGTGTTACACATGCAACCGGAGTTCCTCGGATACAACCTTCACTACAATGGGAAAATCTGCAGAGCTTGCTCAATTCAGTCTGGATGGCAAAGGTCCATCAGCTATTGTCAAGTTACAGAAACAGCAGCAGCCGCTTGACTCCACTTTGGATCTTAGTAAATGCAACCACTCAACTTGGATTGATCCGTGTGATTATCGAATCCCTACAGTGTGGAAGCAGCCCATTCATTCATCAAGTCCTTCTGAAGAACATCTTACTCAGACTCATCCCCCAACCCTATCTCTGTAACCCTGCATATCCCACGGGTAATCCACCTAATGTGCGCATCCCTGGATACTATGGGAAAGTTAGCATGGTCATCCACCTAACCTGAACATCTTTGGACTGTGGGATGAAATCGAAGCATCTGGAGGAAACCCATGCAGACAGGAGGAGAATGTGCAAACTTCACACAAATCTGCAAATTCCAGCCCAAGGCTGGAATCAAACTCGGATCTCTGGTGCTGTGAAGCAGTAGTGCTAACCCCTGAGCAACCATGTTGCCTGTGATCAGTCTGTCCAGAAGTTCTCTTTTTCAAATCTCAGATTTTTTTTATAGAAACTGGGAGGGGCAGTTTCATTTTATGATTCCAGTTTGAAATTCTGTTTTAGAGTCGCCTCAAAAATTCCAAAGTGAACATTTAAAGCACAGAATCTGTGATTTTAAAATCCCATCCATTTCACCAATGTACTTTTGGGGACAAAATCTGTCATCCTTACTTGGTGTGACCTATAGGTGACTCCATACTCATGATAATATGACTAATTCTTGTGTTCACTGAAATTGCAAGCCACTCAGTTGGGGAGATGTGGCATGGTGAGGATTTTACTGAAGTAGTGATCCAGACACCCAATCTGATCTTCTGAGTTTTAATTTGTCCATGGAAGCAAGTGAAACGTACATTTAATTAATAATCTGGAATATAAAGTGAGTCTAATTAATAAAATATTGCATTTATTAATGTCCTAAATGGAAAGTAATCAGCCTTTCTTGCCTGGTCAGGCCAATACATGACTCTAAGTCCACAGAAATGTCAGAAACTCACAACTAATCCTTGAAATGGCTGGGCAAGCCATTCTGTTTAAGTTCAGGGCAATTAAAGATGTACAACAAATGTTGGCATTGTCACCAACACTATGTCACACAAAAGAATTTTTAAAATTCTCTCATTATACATTACAAAACTGCAGTCCAAACAACAGGCTTAATTGATGACATTAGACTGAGAAGGATTGGTTCCTTAAAAACTTACCAAACAATAATTATTAATAATGACAACATACACATTCTAAATGCTCCTTTAACTTCTACTATTTAAATATTTTACTTGATGCAATGCCTGAGGAACATAATTTTTTTTTACATAAAGCCTAATGCAATATTGGTAAATCCACAGATTTATACATAAATCCACATATAGGCAGCCCTCATAACAAAAGATACCAAGAAAATGGTTTTAAGCAATAAAGCTTAAGCCAGCAGTAATACCATGAAAAGCAAGATTACTCGCATTTCAAACATTGTTCTTTTTTGAATCATTCTAGGGGTATGGACAAACCGACAACACCAACAGTTGTTGCCCATTCCTAGTTGCACTGTTCAAAGTGGTGATGAGCTGCCTTCTTGAAGCTCTGCAGTTCATGCAATGAACAGTGCAAGGGAGGGAGTGACAGGATTTTAACAAAGCAGCTGTGAAAGGAAGACAACATAATTCCAAGTCAGGATGGTGAGTGACTTGGAGGAAAACTTAGAGTTGCTATTTTCTCCCCTTGTTTTCCTAGGTTATTAGATTAGATTACTTTCAATGTGGAAACAGGCCCTTCGGCCCAACAAGTCCACACCGCCCCACCAAAGCGCAACCCCAACCATACATTTACCCCTTACCTAACACTACGGGCAATTTAGCATGGCCAATTCACCTGACCTGCACATAGTTTGGACTGTGGGAGGAAACCAGAGCACCCGGAGGAAACCCACGCAGACACAGGGAGAACGTGCAAACTCCACACAGTCAGTCACCTGAGGCGGGAATTGAACCCGGGTCTCTGGCGCTGTGAGGCAGCAGTGCTAGCCTCTGTGCCACCGTGCCACCCCTAAGGTCATCATTAGTTCAGAAAATTGTGTTGAAAATGCCCCAGTGAATTGCTGGATACATTTTGTCTAAAATATTTACTATCTTAATTAAAACTGACATTGCTTACAGATAAAAGTAATGTACAGGCATCAATAGGAAACATAAATGTGGATTTTCCTATTTGCATGTCACTGGCATTTACATAATGGGCATGAAAATTCTACCATCTTCCATTTGACCTTCTAAAGGCAAGAAGAGTCAAATCTGAGAGGCAACAATGTTCCTGATGCTTCAGTAAGGGCAAAGATTTTCTACTTTCTACAAATTTTCAGACTATTGTTAATAATATAACAGTAAACGTAAAGTAACTAAAGTGAAACTTAGTAAATAAACTTAAAAGTTAAAAATTAATCTGTAAGCGTATTGACTACAGGAGTTGGGAGGTTATGTTTTGGCTGTACAAGACATTGGTTAGGTCACTTTTGGAATATTGCGTGGTCTCTTTTCTATCAGAAAGGTGTTGTAAAACTTGAAAGGGTTCAGAAAAGACTTACAAGGATGTTACCAGGGTTGCAGGATTTGAGCTTTAGGGAGAGGCTGAGGCTGTTTTCTCCGGAGCATTAGAGGCTGAGGGGTGACCTTATAGAAGTTTATAAAATTATGAGGGGCATGGATAGGATAAATAGACAAAGTCTTTTCTCTGGGGTGGGGGGGTCCAGAACTAGATGGCACAGGTTTAGGGTGAGAGAAGAAAGATATAAAAGAGACCTAAGGGGCAACTTTTTCACACAGAGGGTGGTACGTGTATGGAATGAGCTGCTAGAGGAAGTAGTGGAGGCTGGTACAATTGCAACATTTAAAAGGCATCTGGAAGAGTTTGGAGGGATATGTGCTGGGTGCTGGCAGGTGGGACTAGATTGGGTTGGGATATCTGGTCGGCATGGATGAGTTGGACCAAAGGGTCTCTTTCTGTGCAGTACACCTCTATGACAGTTCAGCAAAGCAGAATGCCATTCTGGAGCTTGTTGAGGGTCATGGAGACTTCTCATGGGTCCATATGCAGCAATTTTCATCAGTTACAAAAGCTTGGGCTCCAGATTCCGGACCTCATGCAGGGTCTAGAGCCATTGAAGTTCATCTGCAAAGCAGAAAACAGTGTGAACAACACAGATCAGCAAGAGATGGAAAACGGAAACCAGTAGATTGAATAATTTTGCACTGCCAAAAGGCACTTGATAAGGTAATGTACTTAAATCTACTAAATAAGACACAAACCCAGGATGTTGGGCTAGATATTAGCAAGGAGAAAGGATTAGTTAACTAATGGATAACACAAGGTTGGGATAAGGGTGTCACTTTCAGGATGGCAATTTGCAACTAGTGGACTCGTGGAGTATAACTCAGAGTGAAACAGGGATCAGTGCTGGGCCACAATTATTTACTATATACCTTAATGTTTTGGATGAGGAAAGTGAATGTACTGTTGAAGAGTATTGGATGACAGAAGTAGGTGGGAAGGCAAGTGCTGAAAATGACACAACGTGTCTACATTGGAATAAGATTAAGTGAGTGGGCAGAAACTCAGCAGGTGGAATACAATGTGGAATAATAGGAGGTTAAGCACTTTGTCAAGAAGAATAGAAGAGCTGAATGTTATTTAAATGGAAAAAGTTTGTCCAAGCCACTGCACAGAAGAATACGGAGGTCTTTGGACATGAAATGCAAAAAAAGTAGCACACAAGTTCAGCATGATAAGGAAGGCAAATGGAGAACTGATTTTTGTTTCAAAGCAAATGCATTATAAAAATATGGACGTCTATGCACTGGAGTTTAGAAGAATGAGGGGTGACCTTATTGTAACATATAGACTCTTAGGGGTCTTGACAGGGTTAAAGTTAAGAGGTTATTTTCCGATGGAAGACTCTAGGATCAAAAGACATAATCTCAGAGTAAGGTATCAGACAATTAACATAAAATAAGGAGGAATTTCTTCTTTGAGAGAGTAGCAAATCTATAAAATTCTTTACTGCAGGTGGCTGTGGAGGCTGGGTTTTAAATTATAACCCTGGCTGAGATCAAGAGCAAGGAAATCAAGGCTATGGGGAAAAGGCAGGAAATTGAATTTACAGATTATCAAATTATCCACGATTTCATTGAAGGGTAGAATTGAATCCATAAACCAAATGTTATGCTTCTCCTTTTACATCTTGTGGTCTTGTAGTCTTACACAGAGATATTGTGAAGAATCTATTGAATCACGGCTAAGACAAACAATCGGTGAGCCAGTACCCAGTCTGATTTACAAATCAGGAATTTACATTGTTTGGTACTAAGGGAAGATGCAGAGAATTGGAGGTTGGTTATAAACAAAGTGAGTTTGGGCTTTAGTGAGATGTAAATGCAAGGCGCCTAACAGGGAAGGCAGATGAACTCAGGGTATGGTTAGGAACATGGGACTGGGATATCACAACAATGACAGAAATATGGCTCAGGGATGGGCAGGACTGGCAGCTTAATGTTCCAGGATACAAATGCTACAGGGAGGATAGAAATGGAGGCAAGAGAGGAGGGGAGGTGGCACTTTTGATAAGGGATAGCATTACAGCTGTGCTGAGGGAGGATATTCCCAGAAATACATCCAGGGAAGTTATTTGGGTGGAACTGAGAAATAAGAAATTGCATTTTAGACCCCCGAATAGTTAGAGGGAAATTGAGAAACAAACTTGTAAGGAGATCTCAGCTATCTGTAAGAATAATAGGGTGGTTATGGTAGGGGATTTTAACTTTCCAAACATAGACTGGGTTTAGATACAGAGGAATTTGTTAAGTGTGTACAAGACAACTTTCTGATTCATTTTATGGATGTACCTACTACAGAAGGTGCAAAACTTGACCTACTCTTGGGAAATAAGGCAGGGCAGGTGACTGAGGTGTCAGTGGGGGAGCACTTTGGGGCCAGTGACCATAATTATATTAAATTTAAAATAATGATGGAAAAGAATACACCAGATCTAAAAGTTGAAGTTCTAAATTGGAGAAAGGCCAATTTTGACAGTATTAGGCAAGAACTTGAGGGCAGATGTTCACAGGTAAAGGGACGGCTGGAAAGTGGGAAGCCTTCAGAAATGAGATAACGAGAGTCCAGAGAAAGTATTATTCCTGTCATGGTGAAAGGAAAGGCTGGTAGGTATAGGGAATGCTGGATGACTAAAGAAATTGAGGGTTTGGAGAAGAAAAAGAAGGAAGCATATGTAAGGTAGAGAAAGGATAGATCGAGTGAATCCTTAGAAGAGTACAAAGAAAGTAGGAATATACTTAAGAGGGAAATCAGGAGGGTAAAACGGGGACATGAGGTATCTTTGGCAAATAGAATTTAAGAGAATCCAAAGAGTGTTTACAAATATATTAAGGACAAAAGGGTAACTAGGGAGAGAATAGGGCCCCTCAAATATCAGCAAGGCAGCCTTTGTGTGGAGCCACAGAAAATGGGGGAGATACTAAATGAGTATTTTGCATCAGTATTTACCGTGGAAAAGGATATGGAAGATATAGAATGTAGGGAAATAGATGATGATATCTTGCAAAATGTCCAGATTACAGAGGAAAAAGTGCTAGATGCCTTGAAAAAGGAAAAGGTGGATAAATCCCCAGGACCTGATCAGGTGTACCCGAGAACTCTGTCCCAGGTGAGGTACCGATAGACTGGAGGTTGGCAAATGTGGTGCCACTGTTTAAGAAGGGTGGTAAGGACAAGCCAAGGAATTATAGACCAGTGAGCCTGACGTCGATGGTGGACATGTTGTTGGAGGGAATCCTGAGGGACAGGATGTACATGTATTTGGAAAGGCAAGGACTGATTAGGGATAGTCAACATGGCTTTGTGCATGGGAAATCATGTCTCACAAACTTGATTGAGTTTTTTGAGGAAGTAACAAAGAAGATTGATGAGGGCAGAGCAGTAGATGTGATTTATATGGACTTCAGTAAAGCGTTCAACAAGGTTGCCCATGGGAGACTGATTAGCAAGGTTAGATCTCATGGAATACAGGGAGAACTAGCCATTTGGATACAGAACTGGCTCAAAGGTAGAAGACAGAGGGTGGTGGTGGAGGGGTGTTTTTCAGACTGGAGGTCTGTGACCAGTGGAGTGCCACAAGGATCGGTGCTGAGTCCTCTACTTTTTGTCATTTACACAAATGATTTGGATGTGAGCATAAGAGGTACAGTTAGTAAGTTTGCAGCTGACACCAAAATTGGAGATGAAGCGGACAGCGAAGAAGGTTACCTCAGATTACAACTGGATCTTGACCAGTTGGGCCAATGGGCTGAGAAGCGGCAGATGGAGTTTAATTCAGATAAATGCAAGGTGCTGCATTTTGGGAAAGCAATCTTAGCAGGACTTATACACTTAATGGTAAGGTCCTAGGGAGTGTTGCTGAACAAAGAGACCTTGGAGTGCAGGTTCATCGCTCCTTGAAAGTGGAGTCGCAGGTAGATAGGATAGTGAAGGCGGCATTTGGTATGCTTTCCTTTGTTGGTCAGAGTATTGGGTACAGGAGTTGGGAGGTCATGTTGCGTCTCTACAGGACATTGGTTATCTTTCTGATAGGAAGGAGACCAGAATTGCATGCAATATCCTGACAATGGTTAGGCCAATGTTGGGATATTGTGTGCAATTCTGGTCTCCTTCCTATCGGAAAGGTGTCGTGAAACTTGAAAGGGTTCAGAAAAGATTTATAAGGATGTTGCCAGGGTTGGAGGATTTGAGCTATAGGGAGAGGCTGAACAGGCTGGGGCTGTTTTCCCTGGACTGTCGGAGGCTGAGGGGTGACCTTATAGAGGTTTACAAAATTATGAGGGGCATGGATAGGGTAAATAGGCAAAGTCTTTTCCCTGGGGTCGGGGAGTCCAGAACTAGAGGGCATAGGTTTTGAGAGAGAGGGGAAAGATATAAAAGATACCTACGGGGCAACATTTTCACACAGAGGGTGGTACATGTATGGAATGAGCTGCCAGAAGAAGTGGTGGAGGCTAGTACAATTGCAACATTTAAGAGGCATTTGGATGGGTATATGAATAGGAAGGGTTTGGAGGAATATGGGCCAGGTGCTGGCAGGTGGGACTAGATTGGGTTGGGATATCTGGTCGGCATGGACAGGTTGGACCGAAGTGTCTGTTTCCATGCTGTACATCTCTATGGCTCTATAACTATCCGGAAATAAGGTAGTCACTGATAACTGATGAGATTCTGAATTGAAGGCTTGAGGGAATATTAGAAAACAAATTCTCGTTGAGAATCTGATATCTTTTTTCATTATATTTTCACACCTTTCTCACCATTGTATCCGGGTGTGATGCAATTAAGCATGATCTCTGTTTACCTCTTCACAGATACTGCCAGATCTGCTGCATTTTTCTGGCACTTTTTATACCAATGCAGTAAATTAGCCACATAAGAGGAAGAGTTGGCTTCAACTCCTACAACTTTGATATCATGGAAGTGAATGGGGCATATTCCACAGTACTAAATCTGGACAAGACCATGTCAACATGGGTGTCTGTAAATGTATCCTGTAACTTTGTTATTTTCTAAGCGGTTTAAATATCATGACCTAGAAAGAGATGAGTGTGGCATAGTTTTCAATAATATACTACATTATGACAGTTTTAGGATATGCAAGAATTATAATAAAAGAACTGCAAAACTGTATGAGCAGTTGGTCTGCGTAAACAGTAAATGTGAAATAAGTTGACTGACACCACATTATAGTGAGCAATCTTGAGTTATTCATATAAAATGCAGTAATGCTCATCAATTTTTCCTTGTTTTATTTATTTTGTTACTATATCACTTTGTCATTTGCCTACAGTGTCTGCTTTGAACCTCCACACTGAATTTCAAGTAATTTAATGTTGCCTTGAGACTTTACCCCCATTGGTTACTTTAGTTTGAAGCTTGATACAGGCTGAACAACAGTTGTGCTCATCAGAAACCATTACCTTTGAAGTCCAGCCATCTTTCAACTGAACCTGCTGACCAGATTTTCCACATTGCTCAAGGCTTGCTCCCAACAAAAGGCAGAGCAATTAGTTTAAAAAAATCCAGTGAACTTACGGAGGTTTGAAAGAACTGGGGTCAATGTGTTTGAGCTGGCTGTGCTGCAAAAATGTGCCACTCAATTATCAGTTGTGCTGGTAGCAGAAATTCTTCCTTCAGAAATCTAGGCATAGAAAGCATAGAGTTACAGGGTTGTGCAAATTGAATCAATTGCTGCCTTCAAGTTCAGCAGATTCAGTGAGAGTTGAAAATCCTCTGGCATCATCAAGCAAGTGGCATCTAGCCAAAACTTACAGGAGAAAAGATTGTTACTCTTCCTGCACAATAGACATAAATCTGTGTGTCTGCTGTTATGTTTATATTTACAATAGCTACAGGAAGAAAGAATGATAGATATATTTTAAGATTTTAAACATGCTGGTATATGTAGATATATATGTATAAAATATATGTTTGAATATATTATTTTGCCTGCTTTTATCCAGAATACAGAACAGAGAAGAATAATTTCCACTTTTGAAAAAAACAGCAAAACTCCATCTATGGGAATGATGAAGCCAGTACCCAAAGGTTGCATCATCATACATTTCCATTAGTTCAGACGCAACCATCAGGTCCACAGGAGTTTAGAGCATTGATTTAGGCATACAATCTGGTGAACACACCACAAACCGACCCTAGTAGTTGAGGGAGGATGTGACGCCAAGGTCCTCAGAAAATCAAACAGCTGCTTGAGATCAGACTCCTGCTGAGCCTGATGCTGATGACAATCCTTCAGCCTCACAGTCACAAAAGTGCTGCCGGACATGCAGAAGAGGCCGAGAGAAAATCTTGGTAGAGGTGTCAGAGATTATGAACAGATTTGTGCAGGTTATGAAAGTGTCCATGCACATAAATGGGTCCAGGGGTCCCCTTCCCCTTTCCCACCCCACACAGTCATTCAAGGCAATGGGGCATGAAACTGAGTCCACTGTCTCCACCTCAGATACTGCTGCTGGAATAACACCAATATGTAACAGAAGGAAAAGAATACATATACAAAGATGATAAAGGTGAAGATAAAGGTTGCCATGGGCCATATTTGTCATTGGAGCATGATGACTGGTGGTGGTTTAAACTGAAGGTCACCATGCCTCAGGTGAGGGGTGAGATTTAGAAGATGGAACCTTCATGGTAACCTCAACTGGTGCAGGAATTAAACCCACACTGACACTATTCTACATCACAAACCAGTTGTCCAGCCAAAGGAGCCAACTTGGCCCCAAGACAAATTAGCACAATGATTCTTTCATTTTGATCACACCATATAATTCATGTTCTTCAATTGTTCATGATTTTTTAGCATTTATTGTGATATCAAATGTAATGGGCATAGAAGCTGTATTTGTCACAGGGTAATAGCTAGAGAGAGGTGATAGTGACACAGGCAGTAGTCTTGAAAGAGATATGCTGCATTTCACACATGCCAATTGAATATTTATATGAATTTTCCCTTCTGTGTCAATCAATGGAAGATAGCTTGAAGTTAAGGCACAACAGCTCCCTCAGCTTCATCACGCCCAACCCCAATTCTCTTTCTCACACACACACACCTATGTAGAGGATTTTGGACTCTCAGGGGCTGTAACATTCAGATGCAGTTTCATTCAAAGCACTGGAACAAATTATATTTTGGGCATGGCAGTCTGTTACATGGATGTACATGTATTCCTTGGATAGTACAGGTACTAGCACTCACAAATAACTGATAAAACTCTGCTCCCCATATTATTGTTCGCAGTAAGGGCAGCAGGCTTAGAGGTCACAGGCTCGGGAGGGTGACAGTGCTAGGTCTACATCTAGGAAGACAATGGATGTCAGATGGTGGAGTAATGGTCATGCAGATGGATCATCGTTACGCTAATATTATGTAGTTCTTTGATTTTCCTTGAGTGTCTCTCCATGTTGCTGGAATCCATGAAAAACTTATTTGGATTCATGGTCTTCTATACTCTGAAATCCTCTTCATATGGGAAAGAGTAATTTTCTTTCTGTTTTTCCTCTTGTGACATCTGTCTGTGTTACAGTGCTGGTTGTGCAGTGTATCGCAGATCATTACGACTCATGACATCCTCCCTACAGAGTGGTCAAGACAGCAGAAGCACATGTTAAGAAGTCCAGTTGTGTGCACAATGATGGCTGAGGCAAAAACTTGATTGTAGTACTCTTCTGCCTCAATCTGGGGATCAGCCATAAACACATGGAATCACCCTTGTCACTCACCCAGTGAGATCTTCCAGTACCCAACTGTATCTCTGAACTTAACCTCATTATGTGCACAAAGTCTGCCTTTGACTGTGACTATTCTCTCTGCCCCAACCACACTGAATTTAACCCTCAGGACCCTACCATTGACAACACTAACTCCAATCTTCAGTCTCTTCATGGATCTTTAAACTCTTACCTTGACCCACCACCCCAACAAGACCACCCCATTCAGAGATCCTCCCTGCACCCTGCACACAAAACATTCTCTCCCTTCCCTTTCCTGCAACAAATCTTCCTCTACATAAATACCAATATCTGTTCTCTCTCCTTTCCCTACATTAAACCTCCCATCATCTAAATATAATCTATTCAAAATCTATCAATTTATGTCACAGAGTGCAACATGGAGACCTGCTTACTTTAGTCACAAAAGATAAAAACCACACAGCTGCACAGAATATGTGCTATTGTGAAGAGAATATAGGACCCTGAAGCAACCATGCAATGACATCACAGAGTTGCTCCTCATTGGATGTAAATTGCACAATGTGGGTGGAATTAAAAGGAAGAAAGATTAACACACAAAGAGCCTGTAGAAATTATAGAACAATCTTTCAATAACCAAACAGTAAGGTTAAATACTGTTATATTTCATGTATTATAGTATTTAGTCTTAATATGTAATAAACCTTGTAATAAAGAAACCCAAACCTGAAGATAGTTCTTGAGCTATGCCTTCACCTTGATAATGGGCATAAACCTCACAGAAACGACATGCCACCTTTAAATGATTTTGAACTGAGTGCCATGTGATTCTTGTGCACCAATAACTTCATCCTGAGGGTAGGATTTAATTGCTAACTGTTTCAGATTAATGAATATTCATAGTTTGCAAATGTATTTCAAGTTTGAACCCACAAAAGGCTGGCATATATTTTAGCAGGCTGCAAAGACACTACTGACCTTATCACTATCACAGATCACTGTTGGGAAATCAAAATTTTATATCCCATTGAACTAAGTTCTACTCTTGTGAGTTCTTTCCTTACTCTTATGGGTTCTATCAAATTCATCCTTTTATTTTTTTTTCTTACTGGTCCAGCTCCCTCAGAGCCAGCTCTCTGAATGAACAGAACCTTTGACACTCAAGCTTATCTTTTTTTTAAATTACCCCACACTACCGCCAAACTGCAGTAGTGCTTATTTTTCCCCAGCACCCATGTTGTAAATTCATCCTTTTATTCAAAATTTAGCCAAGCTTATCACACATGCAATTCATTAATTCATCACTTTACAACAAATCAGAAAACCTGTTTCAAAGTCTTGGTGAAGCAATGGCATTTGCTTTCTTTAACAATAGTTATGTGAATCAGAAAGACAGGTAAATGTTAAATCACTGAAGTCAAACTGAAAGAAAAGGTTATAATCTAACGGTGTTTCAGAGTAGTCACTTAACCTCCCCACAGATTGTATTTACTAATAATTAAGGCTAACAACTAATCATTAACGGTGATTATGATGGCTTTGGCAGGTAGCTGTTTAGCCCAAATCCACATGAGAGTTTATCAGTCCAAATGTCTAGCAACGTTCAATCAGTGGACACTGGGAAATCTTTAATAGTCTCATCCCTATTAAATAATGAGCTATAAAGTAGATATATAGCTCTCTGTCAACTCTGTGAATGTGAACTTTGGCACATGACCAATTTACATTACTGCCAAGCTGAATTAATGCTGATGTTTTATTGTTCACATTTTTCCCAATTCATGGACACTACTGTAGTGATTTAGATATTACAATATTTACATATTTTGGGATTAAGTTTGGGTTTCAGGTGACATGTTCAGATTGAGAGGGCTGGTTATGTCCAGTTCACTTCAAATCGAGGTAATGTTTTACAACATTGAATGTCCACTCCTTCATGGCATGTAAACATTTTGCAAGTAGGAACCTGCCTTGGGATGGCATGACCCCCAAACTGCCTCTTTCATATCACTAACTTAATCTCTGCATCTCAACCCATCATCAGAAATCAAACTTTCAGCTCCTGTCTAATTAAACCACCTCACCAATCACAGTCCCCACCCTATACAAATATGCAGGGAGATTGGGGAGACCTGCAGGAGCAATGGGTTGTCATAGTAGGAGATTTTAATTTTTCTAACATAGACTGGGACTGCCATAGCATTAAAGGCTTAGATAGGTTGGAATTTATTAAGTGCGTTTAGGAACATTTCCTCAAGCTTGTGAAGGGGGAAAACTCAACCTGCTCTTGGGAAACAAGTGATGAAGATGACAGTGATGGAGCACTTTGGGACCAGTGACCATAGTTCTATTAATTTTAAAATAGTTATGGAGAGGGATAAAACTGATCCATAGGTTCAAGTTCTAAATTGGAGCAAGGTGAATTTTGATGGAATTAGACAGGAGCTTGGAGGGGTTGATTGGAGTAGTTTGTTTTCAGGCAAAAGAACCTTCGGCAAATGGGAGACCTCTAAAAGTGTGATAGCTAGAGGTCAAGGTCTACATGTTCCTGTGAGGGTGAATGGCAAGGAATTGTGAACTTTGGATGATAAGATATAAAGGCTTTGACCAGAAAAAAGGTGGCATGGCTCAGGTACAGGTGGCAAGGATCAAGGGAATCCCTGGAGCCATATAGGGAATACAAGAGTTTACTGAAGAAGGTAATCGGGAGGGCGAAAAAGGGGCATGAGATTGCCTTGGCTAAGAAGATTAGATTGAATCCAAAGAGGTTCTTTAAATATATTAAAGGAAAAAGAGTACTAGAGAGATTAGGACCCCTCAAGGTTGAAAGTGGATATGTATATGTGGAACCAAATGTTTCTCCTCTGTGTTTACGATGGAGGAAGACATGAAGACTTGAGAACTTGGGGAAGTTAGTGGTGATATCTTGGGGACAGTCCATATCATAGTAGAGGAAGCATTGGATATATTAGAATGAATGAAGGTGGATAAATCTCCTCGTCCTGACCAGACATAACCAAGAACACTGCAAAGGCTTGAGCAGAAATTGCAGAGGCCCTAGCTGATACTTTTGCATCATCATTAGCCACAGGCAAGGTCCCAGAAGACTGGAGGCTAGCGAATATTGAGCCCTTATTCAAGGAGGGATGCAAAGAAACACCTGGGAACTTGAGACCAATAAACCTAACATCTGTGGTAGGTAGGAGAAAGTGAGGACTGCAGATACTGGAGACCAGAGTTGAAAAAATGTGGTGCTGGAAAAACACAGCAGGCCAGGCAGCATCCGAGGAGCAGGAGAATTGATATTTCGGGCATAAACCCTGCTTCAGGAATGAGGCTGGTATACCAGGCGGGCTGAGATAAAAGGTAGGGAGGAGGGAATTGGGGGAGGGGCGCTGGGAATATGATAAGTGGACGGAGGTGAGGGTGAGGGTGATAGGCCGGAGAGGGGGTGGGGGCGGAGAGGTCAGGAAGAAAATTGCAGGTCAAGAAGGTGGTGCTGAATCCGGGGGTTGGGACTGAGATAAGGTGGGGGGAGGGGAAATGAGGAAGCTGGAGAAATCTACATCCATCCCGTGTGGTTGGAGGGTTCCTAGGCGGAACATGAGGCACTCTTCCTCCAGGTGTCGTGTGGTCAGGGTCTGGCGATGGAGGAGGCCAAGGACCTGCATGTCCTTGGCGGAATGGGAGGGGGAGTTAAAATGTTCAGCCATGGGATGGTTGGGTTGGTTGGTGCGGGTGTCCCAGAGGAGGCCATTTGGGTTGTTCGGACCGCATCTGCTCCCAGGAGGACCAATTCCACTACCAAACACCGCATCTGCTCCCTCCTTCTTCAAAGACCACAATTTCCCCTCTGACGTGATTGACGATGCTCTCCACCGCATCTCCTCCACCTCCTTCACCACTGCCCTTGAACCCCACCCCTCCAATCACCACCAGGACAGAACCCCATTGGTCCTCACCTTCCACCCCACCAACCTCCAGGTACATCGTATCATCCTCCGTCTTTTCCGCCACCTCCAGACAGACCCCACCACCAGGGATATATTTCCCTCCCCACCCCTATCAGCGTTCCGGAGAGGCCACTCCCTCCGCGACTCCCTCATCAGGTCCACACCCCCCACCAACCCAACCTCCACTCCTGGCACCTTCCCTTGCAACCGCAAGAAGTGCAAAACTTGCGCCCACACCTCCCCCCTCACCTCCCTCCAAGATCCCAATGGATCCTTCCATATCCATCGCAAATTCACCTGCACCTCCACACACATCACTTACTGTATCTTTTGCACCCGATGTGGTCTCCTCTACATTGGGGAGACAGGCTGCCTACTTGTGGAATGTTTCAGGTAACACGTCTGGGACACCCGCACCAACCAACCCAACCGTCCCGTGACTGAACACTTTAACTCCCCCTCCCACTCCGCCAAGGACATGCAGATCCTTGGCCTCCTCCATTGCCAGACCCTGACCACATGACGCCTGGACGAAGAGTGCCTCATCTTCCGCCTAGGAACATTCCAACCACACGGGATGGATGTAGATTTCTCCAGCTTCCTCATTTCCCCTCCCCCCACCTTATCTCAGTCCTAACCCCTGGATTCAGCACCGCCCTCTTGACCTGCAATTTTCTTCCCAACCTCTCTGCCCCCACCCCCTCTCCGGCCTATCACCCTCACCCTCACCTCCTTCCACCTATCGTATTCCCAGCGCCCCTCCCCCAAATTCCCTCCTCCCTACCTTTTACCTCAGCCCACCTGGCACACCAGCCTCATTCCTGAAGAAGGGCTTATGCCCGAAATGTCAATTCTCTTGCTCCTTGGATGCTGCGTGGCCTGCTGTGTTTTTCCAGCACCACATCTGTGGTAGGTAAGTTACTTGAGATGGTTCTGACAGATAAGATATACATGCATTTAGAAAGATAGAGTTTGATTAGGAATAGTCAACATGGCTTTGTGCATGAGAGATCATGCCTCACAAATTTGTTTGAATTCTTTGATAAAGTGACCAGGAAGGTTGATGGTGGCAGGGCGGTATACATGGTCTATATGGATTTCAGTAATGCCTTTGACAAGGTTCCATATGGTAGGCTGCTTTGGAAGGTTAGATTGCATAGAATCCAGGGTGAGCTGGCAAATTGCATACACAATCAGCTTGATGGTAGGAAACAAAGGGTAATAGTGGAAGGACTGGGGGCCTGTGATTAGTGATGTGCCTCAAGGGTCAGTGCTGGGTCCATTGCTATTTATTATCTACATCAATTATTTGGATGAGAACGTACAAGGCATGATTAGGAAGTTTGCAGATGACACTAAAATAGGCGGTATCGTGGACAGTGAGGAAGGTTATCAGAAATTGCAGCAGGACTTTGATCAGTGGACTGAGAAATGACAAATTGAGTTTTATGTACATAAGTGTGAGGTTTTGCATTTTTGAAAGTCAAATCAAGGTAGGAGTTTCACGATGAATGGTAGGGCCTTAAGGAGTGTAGTGGAACAGAAAGACCTTGGAGTTCAGGTGCACGGTTTTCTGAAAGTGGAGTCAGAGGTAGACAGGGTGGTGAAGAAGGCTTTGGCACACTGGCCTTCATCAGTCAGGGCATGGAATATAGAAGTTGGCAAGTTATGTTGCAGTTGAACAGGAAGTTGGTGAGGCCGCACTTGGAGTATTGTGTTCAGTTTTGGTCACCTTGTTATAGGAAGGATGTTATTAAATTGGAAAGAGTGCTAAAGAAATTTACAATGACAAAGGTCTGAGTTAAAGGGAGAGGTTGGACAAGCTAGACCTTTTCTTCTTTAGAGTGTAGGAGACTGAGGGGGGATTTCATAGACATGTATAAGATCAAGAGAGGCATGGAAAGGGTGAATGCACTCAGTCTTTTTCCCAGGGTTGGGGAATCAAGGACTAGAGGGTGTTAGTTTAAGGTTAGAGGGGAAAGAATAAAAGGGAACCTAAGAGGCAACCTTTTTACTTAGAGGGTGATACGCCATGTGGAATGTGCTGCCAGCTAAGTTGTCAAGACTGGTACATTAATAACATTTAAGAGGTATTTAAATGAATTAATGGATATAGCTGAGCTGGAAGGTTCATTTCCAGACATTTCGTCACACTACTCGGTAACATCTTCAGTGGGCCTCCGGGCGAAGCACTGTTGATAATTCCTGCTTTCTATTTATATGTTTGGGTTTCTTTGACAATAGACTGTAGACAATAGACAATAGGTGCAGGAGTAGGCCATTCTGCTCTTCAAGCCTGCACCACCATTCAATATGATCTTGGCTGATCATCCTTAATCAGTATCCTGTTCCTGCCTTATCTCCAGAACCCTTGATTCCACTATCCTTGAGAGCTCTATCCAACCCTTTCTTAAATTAATCCAGAAACTGGGCCTCCACTGCCCTCTGGGGAAGAGCATTCCACACAGCCACCACTCTCTGGGTGAAGATGTTTCTCCTCATCTCTGTCCTAAATGGTCTACCCCGTATTTTTAAATTGTGTCCTCTGGTTCGGCACTCACCCATCAGCAGAAACATGTTTCCTGCCTCCAGATTGTCCAATTCTTTAATAATCTTATATGTCACAATCAGATCCCTCTCAGTCTTCTAAACTCAAGGGTATACAAGCCCAATTGCTCCAGTATTTCAGCGTAATGTAGTCCAGCCATTCCAGGAATTGACCTTGTGAACCTATGCTGCACTCCCTCAATAGCCAGAATGTCTTTCCTCAAATTTGGAGACCAGAACTGTACACAATACTACAGGTGCAGTCTCACCAGGGTCCTATACAGCTGCAGAAGAACCTCTTTGCTTCTTTACTCAATCCCTCTTGTTATTAAGGCCAGCATGCTATTAGCCTTCTTCACGACCTGCTGTACCTGCATGCTTACCTTCATTGACTGGTGTGTACAAGAACACCCAGATATCTTTGTACTGCCCCTTTACCTAACTTGAATCCATTTAGGTAGTAATCTGCCTTCCTGTTCTTGCCACCAAAGTGGATAACCATACATTTATCCACATTAAACTGCATCTGCCATGCATCTGACCACTCACCTAACCTGTCCAGGTCACCCTGTAATCTCCTAACATCCTCATCACATTTCACCCTGCCACCTAGCTTAGTATCATCAGCAAATTTGCAAATGTTATTACTAATACCATCTTCTATATCATTAATATATATGGTAAAAAGCTGCGGTCCCAGCACTGATCCCTACGGTTCCCCACTGGTCACTGCCTGTCATTCCGAAATGGAGCCGTTTATCACTACTCTTTGTTTCCTGTCAGCCAACCAACTTTCAATCCAAGTTAGTACTTTATCCCCAATACCATGCTCCCTAACTTTGCTCACTAACCTCCTATGTGGGACTTTATCAAAAGCTTTCTGAATGTCCAGGTACACTATATCTACTGGATCTCCCTCGTCCATCTTCAGAGTTACATCCTCAAAAAATTCCAGAAGACTAGTCAAACATGATTTCCCTTTCATAAGTCCATGCTGACTCTGACCTATCCTGTTACTACTATCCAGATGTGTCGTAATTTCATCCTTTATAATAGACTCCAGCATCTTTCCCACCACTGAGGTCAGACTAACTGGTCTATAATTTCCTGCTTTCTCTCTCCCACCTTTCTTAAAAAGTGGTACAACATTAGCCACCCTCCAATCTGCAGGAACTGATCCCGAATCTATCAAACTCTGGAAAATAATCACCAACGCATCCATGATTTCTCGAGCCGCCTCCTTCAGTACCCTGGGATGTAGACCATCAAGCCCCGGGGGCTTATCAACTTTCAGACGAAACAGTCTCTCCAACACCAATTCCTGGCAAATATAAATTCCCTTAAGTTCAGGTCCTTCAGTCACTGTTACCTCAGGGAGATTGCTTGTGTCTTCCCTAGTGAACACAGATCTGAAGTACCAATTCAATTCTTCTGCCGTTTCTTTGTTCCCCATAATATATTCCCCTGTTTCTGTCTTCAAGGGCCCAATTTTAGTCTTAACCATTTTTTTGTCTTTCACATACCTAAAAAAGCTTTTACTATCCTCCTTTATATTTTTGGCCAGTTTACCTTCATACCTCATTTTTTCTCTGTGTATTTCCTTCTTAGTAATCCTCTGTTGTTCTTTAAAAGCTTCCCAGTCCTCCGTTTTCCCACGTATCTTTGCTATGTTATACTTTTTCCCTTTTAACTTTATATATTTCTTAACTTCCCTTGTCAGCCACGGCCACCCATGCCTCCTCCTGGGATCTTTCTTCCTTTGTGGAATGAACTGATCCTGCATCTTCTGCATTATACACAGAAATATCTGCCATTGTTCCTCCACTGTCATCCCTGCTAAGATATTGCACCATTGAACTTCGGCCAGCTCCTCCCTCATAGCTCTATAGTTACCTTTATTCAACAGAAATATTGTCACTTCTGATTGTACCCTCTCCCTCTCAAATTGCAGATTGTAGCTTATTGTATTATGGTCACTACTTCCCAATGGCTCCTTCACTTTGAGGTCCCTGATCAATTCTGGTTCGTTGCACAATACCAGATCCAGAATTGCCTGCTCCCTGGTCGGCTCCAGCACCAGCTGTTCTAAGAATCCATCTCGGAGGCACTCCACAAAGTCTCCTTCTTGAGGTCCAATACCATCCTGATTCTCCCAGTCTACCTGCATGTTGAAATCCCCCATAACAACTGTAGTAACATCTTTGCAACAGGCCAATTTCAGCTCCTGATTCAACTTACATCCAACATCCAGACTACTGTTTGGGGGCCTGTAGATAACTCCCAAGAGGGTCTTTTTACTCTTAGAATTTCTCAGCTCTATCCATACTGACTCTACATCCCCCTGATTCTAGGTCCCCCTGCGCAAGGGACTGAGTATCATCCCTTACCAACATGGCCACCCCACCCCCTCTACCCGTCAGTCTGTCCTTACGATAGCATGTGTAGCCTTGAATATTCATTTCCCAGGCCCTGTCCACTTGAAGCCACATCTCAGTTATCCCCACAATATCGTAGTTACCAATTTCCAAAAGAGCCTCAAGCTCATCCATCTTATTTCTAATGCTTTGTGCATTCATGTATAGTATTTTTATTTGTTACTGCCCTCACACTTCCCATCAACTCCTATTTCACTCAACTTTACAGCATGATGTTAGTGATGTTATTTCCTGTGGTGACATCATTTCCTGTGGTGATGTCATTTTCTGTTCTTTTTCTCAGGGGGTGGTAGATGAGGTCTAACTCGATGTGTTTGTTGATAGAGTTCCGGTTGGAATGCCATGCTTCTCGGAATTCTTGTGCTTGTCTGTGTTTGACGTGTCCTAGAATGGATGTGCTGTCACAGTTGAAGTGGTGTCCTTCCCCATCTGTATGCAAGGATACTAGTGAGAGAGGGTCATGTCATTTTGTGGCTAGTTGATGTTCATGCATCCTGGCAGCTAGTTTTCTCCCTGTTTGTCCAATGTAGTGTTTGTTACAGTCCTTGCATGATATTTTGTAAATGACATTAATTTTGCTTAATTAAGGGTCTTTCAAGTTCATTAGCTGTTGTTTTAGTGTGTTGGTGTGTTTGTGGGCTACCATGATGCCAAGGGGTCTGAGTAGTCTGACAGTCATTTCCGAGATGTCTTTGATATAGGGGAGAGTGGCTAGGATTTCTGGACACATTTTGTCTGCTTGTTTGGATTTGTTGCTAAGAAATCTGCGGACTGTGTTCATTGGGTACCCGTTCCTTTTGCATTAGCAAATTTTGTATTAGCAAACATAGCAAATATTGCATTAACTAAAAAAGGGGGTGTCGTTTAACTTCTCTCAATTAACCTGCGTGACAAGGGTGATGGAGCAAAAAACATCAGCAAAATAGGTAGAGCTCAGTCCCTGTGCAAAGAAGTAGAAGCAGCATGATAATCTGACTTTGATTGCCACACCTCAGAACATCTGGGCCCAAAGAAAAGGGGCTATGTAACATGAGAACTTACTCTGTGTCTGAGCTCGGATCTGAATTCAGTCTGAATCAGGAGGTCATGGGTTCAAGCCCCTGACAGAGATTGTGCAGATCAGTTTGGCTGGATAGAGTATGATTATGAACTGGGTTCTTGTGCCCGAGGTGGGTAGCATGAGTCAAGGAAGTCCATGCCTTGCCACACCAGCCTCGTATGAAAATATTCCATTACTTCCTATTTGGCTTCAAGGAAGGGAGGATAAGACAAAGATGGGCCTGCTACCAAGTAGGCACAGATCACAGGAATGCCTGGAGCTAACAAGTGCCAAAGTGGGCTGTTTAAAAGGGCTACCTTAGAATTTTGGGACTTTATCCCAGTTCATTCCTTATATTCTCTTGCTCACATCTGAACAACACTTCCTTTTCAATTTAGGTTCATCCAACCCACCCGGAACTTAGAGTCATACAGCATGGAAACAGACCCTCTGGCCCATCTCGTCCATGCCAACCAGGTTTCCTAAACTTAACTAGTCCCATTTGCCTGTGTTTGGGCCATATTTCTCTAAACCTTTCCTATCCACGTAAGTGTCCAGATGTCTTTTAAATGTTATTGTAACTACCTCTACCATATTCTCTAACAGCTCATTCCATATACGCACCGCATTGTGTGAAAAAGCTGCCCCTCAGATCCCTTTTAAGTCTTTCCCCTCTCACCTTAAAATTATGCCCTCTACATTTGGACTCCCCTTTGCTAGAGAAAAGACCTGTGCTATTTGCTTTATCTCTGCCCCTCATGATTTTATAAACCTCTATAAGGTCACCTCTCCGCCTTCTTCACCACTCTGTCTACCGGTGATACCACTTTCAAGGAACTGTGTGCATGCACCCCTAGGTGTCTCTGTTCAACAATATTCCCCAGGGTGTCACCGTTAATTATGGAAGTTCTGCCCTGTTTTGTCCACATGCGAAATCCTGTGAAAGATCTAAATGCCTTTCATAGTCTGTGCTGCATTAAAAAAGGACACTCCCATTCATAAAAGCACATTCAAATTTCCATTTATGTTCCCTAAACTACAAAAACACTTTTAAACCCACATCTAAGACAACTAATTCTTTTGTAACCTATTTAAAACATTCATCAATCTAAGACATCCTACTGAGAAAATTATAAGTTATGAAATGCAGCCAAGAATTAATAATGACATAATGGTGCCCCTAATGAAATGTCAACAAACAGCTATCATAACTGCTGGAACCTTCTTATAGTCATCACTGATACAGGCAGGTTCATTTTTAAATTGGGAGTTTAAATAGCTTCGTACATTGAGCTTTTTTCCGAAATCTCCCATTGGCCCAGGCAGATTTTTTTCAATTATTAAAAGGCCAAGATTTAAATAACTTCACAGCTTCACATTTCTACAGACTTTATCTGCCCTTCGTGAGCATTTACTCCAAAAAAAACTTCCAAATTGTGTGTCAAGGCCTTTGCTAGAGTGAAAAGTGTGCCTGTTAAATGATAGCATTGAGTTCAAATGGTCCTGCTGAGATTAGGTCTCCCTCATGTGAGTCATATTCCTCTTTCTTTGTCATGTCAATAAGAATGGGACCTGTTGGAAATGGGGACAGGATGTTTGAATTTGTGTATCGCCTTCTATTTTTTTAAATGTCCGCAGAGACTCAAAGACTAAGAGAATATTCAGCCTTATATTCCTGTTCTGAATTAGAATAATTAGCAAAGATATATATTATTCATGCCTGGAGACTACCCTGCTCTAAATGATTAGGTTTAATTTTATGCATAGAATTTTTTTTAATGTAACTACCCTCCACTCATTGAATTTTACTGCATGCATCCTGTTTGAGGACTCCTTTAACTCTATGACCAAGAAAACTGTTCAGAAAATTCATGGTGCAAGTCCTTATAAACATTAAATCACTACTGACTCTTTTTGTTTTTCTTCACCACATCTTGCTGGCACAAATAAGAGGCACTGCATTTCAAAGTATCACATACAAATTTATATCTTGAGTGGGGGCCCCATTTTAACTGCATTACCTGGATGGGATTAGGTTCTCTGCTTTGTTTTCCTATACAGGGAATCAGTCTTTACCCTCAGAAGGCCATTTAGAAAGGCTTTATGCTGATGCTGAGCACTTTGTCCTAAGTGGTGCGAGGAGGAGGAGGAGAATATATTGAACTAATTAGTCCATGAGGCAGTAATGCATCAATTCAGCCATCAGTTCATAATCAGGAACAATGCAACAATCATTCTGAAAGGCTGGGAAATGAACATAGCACAGAAAGCTTCTAGAAATGAATGAGAATAACTTAGTACATAAAAACTTTAAGCTATTAATTAAAAATAGACAAGCATCACAGGCCTACATTTCAACCACACTATTTCCTTTTCTTATGATCTCACACTGTTATCTTTTATATGTGCATCTTCTTGGTAATAAGAGAATTAATATTCCACCATTTTGAGTCGAAAGAGATATACTAAGGTTTGTCATTTTTCTTTTAAAAATGTCTTAAAGGAATAATAGATTTAATATAAACTGAATTCAGTAATAACTAAAGAATTCTAATAAGATTAATAACTGGAAGGAAACCAAAGAATTAACAAAGATTGATGGTCTGGAATGCATTGTATAAATAATCTTTCATCTCATAAAATGAGAAGCATAATGATAACTAGAAATCAATTGGATGTTAATTGTATATCAGGGGAAGGATATTAATTGGAGACTCGTCAGTCCTTGCATATATTTGGGATTGTTATGTCATGGTGGTAGAGTCCCATCATCTGGACCAGGGACTCTCATTTCAAGTCCCACCTACCATAGAGGTGTGTAATAAAATCTCTGAACAGATTGATTAGGACAATATTTGTTTTCAGATTTAATTATTAGCATTTGGCACTCTCACCACTGCTGCCTGTGTTTACTTCCCAGTTAGGGTATGAAGAGTTTTAAAGGAGTCCTGCAGCTCAGTTAAGGTATCAGCTGTTCCAGAAGTGTGGTGTAACATGTCTGAACAAGTTGATCAAAAATAACCTGTGTCTTATATAGTAAAAGCTTCGATAATTGTTTTGATGATTAGCTACCAACTCAAGGTGGGTTATTGAAGGCACATTTCTGAAAAATAAAAGCTAATAAGTGAATAAAGGTTTAAATTCAGTATTCTATCCTTCACCTGGCTAATTGAGTTTTCATACCTGATGTTTCTCCATCTACTTCACTGTGAAGAGCGACTTCAGCCAGTTTGAAATTGATATAATAGATATAATTCTAGATGTGTATTTTTTTTCTGAATATTGGATTCTGTTTTGCAGAGTGCATCATTTTTATTATAATACATCGTTCTTCATGTTTTCTACAAAAGACACATTTCGTGTTTGAGGGAATTAATGTGGGACAGAATGATTGATTACTATAATTAACACCACAGGGATTCGGTAAAGCATCCTATCATTGGAGGAGCCCTGGTGCTTGGAACAGGGGAAAAAAGCCCAATTCCCTTTACAGAAGCTGAAAACCTGGTAATTATGTATTCAAATTATGTATCTATCCTCTTTTCCCTATTATGAAAATGTATAATCCCTTCAGTTTTATTTTCCATTTGTTACGAATTAATTTTGATTGTATTGCACTCTCTATTTTTCTTGTTGCTAAGCAATTTCAGAGCTGTGAACTAATATTGAAAAAAAATTGTTTCACAGGTCTTTTTTTAAATGTGAAACGTTAAACTGTATTCTCTGTTAGCTCTTTGGTCTCCTTCCAACTATTAATTGTATTAGAATGCTTTGATTAATACTGAAGAAATTAAGTGTGAATTTACTTTAAATTAAATCAAATATTGTACCACGTCATTTTAAAATTAATTTAAGAAACTTTGAATATTCCCTTTGACTCAATGTTCGAATATTATTGTTTGCTAAATTTACCAATGCCATTAACTTTATCCCGTTAACCTGTGAAAGAAAGTGACACTCAATATGATAGATTGTTAGACTGGCACAAATATACTAAATTGGATCTCTAGGGCAGAAAAAAAAACTCCAAGTTACCACCTTCCAGTCATTCGTAATAATACTTCATAGTCAGGAAATATTCTAAGAAATTTTAATTTTTAGCTGAGTTTTGCCATTTGAATGTTTCATTTTTATCATTACTATAGTGTTGAATTTCCATTTGGATTCTCCTCAATGTCTGCTATAAGTTTGATGAAAGAGTTGCAAATAGTCAAAAAAAATGCTCAAGCACAACTTTGGCTTTTGCTGAAGCTTTGGTGGGTCTTCCACTGAAGTCAAGGAAACGATCAAGAGAATCACCTCATAACTCATAGAAATTCCTCTCCTTTTCTTTTTAATTCACTGATTTCCAGAAAAGATAGGATAACAAAACTGACATAAACTTCAGCTGATTGTCATCTCCACTGAGTAAAATGAGAAGGGAATAACATGTAAACTATTGATTTTCCAAAGCACAATGGACTTAATATTAAGTTTTTCTTACAATAGCCATGAAGTTGGATTCAAGAACTGAGGTTGCTTTGTCAAATCCATGAAATGTTGTCCTAACCTGCTGCTGTATGCCCAATGTGCTTATGGTAGTAGATTTTATGGCATCTAAGTATTATAGAGTCATAGAGTCATAGAAATGTACAGCATGGAAACAGACCCTTCAGTCCAACCCGTTCATGCTGACCAGATATCCCAACCCAATCTAGTCCCATCTGCCAGCACCCGGCCCATATCCCTCCAAACCTTTCCTATTCATATACCCATCCAAATACCTCTTAAATGTTGCAATTGTACCAGCCTCCACCACTTCCTTTGGCAGCTCATTCCATACCCGTACCACCCTCCATGTGAAAAAGTTGCCCCTTAGGTCTCTTTTATATCTTTCCCCTCTCACCCTAAACCTATGCCCTCTAGTTCTGGACTCCCCAATCCCAGGGAAAAGACCTTGCCTATTTATCCTATCCATGCCCCTCATAATTTTGTAAACCTCTATGAGGTCACCCCTCAGCCTCTGACACTCCAGGGAAATCAGCCGCAGCCTGTTCAGCCTCTCCCTGGCAACATCCTTGTAACTCTTTTCGGAACCCTTTCAAGTTTCACATCTTTCCGATAGGAAGGAGACCAGAATTGCACGCAATATTCCAACAGTGGCCTAACCAATGTCCTATACAGCCGCAACTTGACTTCCCAACCCCTGGACTCAATACTCTTACTGATAAAGGAAAGCACACCAAACGCCTTCTTCACTATCCTATCTACCTGCGACTCCACTTTCAAGGAGCTATGCACCTGCATTCCAAGGTCTCTTTGTTCAGCAACATTCCCTAGGACCTTATCATTAAGTGTATAAGTCCTGCTAAGATTTGCTTTCCCAAAATACAGCACCTCGCATTTATCTGAATTAAACTCCATCTGCCACTTCTCAGCCCATTGGCCCATTTGGTCCAGATCCTGTTGTAACCTGAGGTAACCCTCTTCGCTGTCCACTACATCTCCAATTTTGGTGTCATCTGCAAACTTACTAATGGAACCTCTTATTCTCGCATCCAAATCATTTATGTAAATGACAAAAAGTAGAGGACCCAGCACTGATTCTTGTGGCACTCCACTGGTCACAGACCTCCAGTCTGATAAACAACCCTCCACCTACCTTTGAGCCAGTTCTGTATCCAAATGGCTAGTTCTCCTTGTATTCCACGAGATCTAACCTTGCTAATCAGTCTCCCATGGGGAACCTTGTTGAATGCTTTACTGAAATCCATATAGATCACATCTAACGCTCTGCCCTCATCAATCCTCTTTGTTACTTCTTCAAAAAATTCATTCAAGTTTGTGAGACATAATTTCGCACGCACAAAACCATGCTGACTATCCCTAATCAGTCCTTGCCTTTCCAAATACATGTACATCCTGTCCCTCAGGATTTCCTCCAACAACTTGCCCACCACCAATGTCAGGCTCACTGGTCTATAGTTCCCTGGCTTGTTCTTACTGCCCTTCTTAAACAGTGGCACCACATTTGCCAAACTCCAGTCTTCCAGCACCTCACCTGTGACTATCAATGATACAAATATCTCAGGAAGAGGCCCAGCAATCACTTCTCTAGCTTCCCACAGAGTTCTAGGGTACACCTGATCAGGTCCTGGGGAGTTATCCACCTTTACCCGTTTCAAGACATCCAGCACTTCCTCCTCTGTAACCTGGTATTACTTCAAAAAGAGGTGAAACACTCCTGACCCTTATTCAAAACACTAACAGTTTTCAGTAAGGGTTCGGAAAAAACTGATGGTAAAAATAAAGAGAAGTGGCTATCTCAAGTTAAGTACATTTTTCAATACTGCTCAGTGTCAGAAGAAATAACTGCCCCACACAGCCCTTTAAAAAAAAGCCTCTGATCTGCTTCCTGCAAATAAAGTCTTTCTCTCCCTCATCCTAATTATCGACCTTCATGGCCATCTCTTTCTTCCCTTGAAGTGATGGTCAAACTGTCTCACTTCTGATTTCTCACACTCAAGGATCCCCTACCCTTAGCTGTCATGCAATAACTGTATCCCAAAACATGAAATTGCAACCATGAAATTGGAATCAGCAGGACTTCCAGCTGTCTAACCTTTCAGCTTCTTTGGTTGCTTTTAATCTCCCGATTTTCTATTTGTAGGTACCAATTTTTCTTTTGAAGATGAGTTAATTATTGTCTCTGATTTGATGAAGAATAGCAAACAATGCTTTTAGCTATTGGTTTGAATTATTATGCATTTTCAATAATCTTTTCAATGCACATGGATTGAATTAATTTCTGCAGCCTTTAACTATTCTTGCTGCTCCTGTATAATAACAGTGTACCTCTGCCATCTTTTATTACTATTCTGACAACATTCAAGAAGAAAACAATTCCAAAAGGCAAGGCTCAAAGCAGGAAATAACCAGCATCTATTTGTAAGAAAAGAGGAAGATTGTTTTGAGTGAAGTGAGCTGAGGCATTGTGGTGTATTGATATCACTGGCCTACTTAGAAGATTTGGTTATTTGGTTTCCATGATTTCATGACAATAAACTAAGTACCTGATAATGAGTCCAGTGGGTATTTCATAACAGGTCCTGTGGCACTGTAACTGCATGATTGAAAGTAAATGGATTGATTTCATGTTAACAGAGTTGAAGACTTGAAAATAACAAGACATAGTATTTTATTATTTATACAATAAAACTAAGAACTGCACATGTTGGATATCTGAAACAGAATCAGAAATTACTTGAGAAACTTGGTGGGTGTGGCAGCACCTGTGAAGAGAAAGCAGAGTAAACATTTCTGGACTGTTATTCAGGGGCTTTTCTAATTTGTTAGAGATTGATTGTGTCTGTTTTGCCCAAATGTTAGAAAGCTATAAAAAGGTATGAAAGACCACATAGAATATTTTCAGTTCAGAGTTGTCTCCACTCCACTATCTGAGTGATGTATTTCATTTCTCAGTTTATCAGAACTTTTTTTGATCACTATTTCATGTCCAATTACCCCTCAGGTGCACCAGCAATTACCAGGTAATGACCAACTTTGCAGCTGGTTCATCCAATCCATTTAAAAAAATACATGCTCAGTTTCTGAAACAAAATATATTCTGTTAAATACTTAAAGTATCAATCCTTCCCTGTCCAAAACTTTTTGCAGATGATACATTGGGGATATTGCCAGCTTGTGTTAGAAAAATCAAAACAAAAATTTAATTCTGGGTATAGCTACTGAGCATGTGCAAAGGTAGCCAAATCACGGTGATGTCAGATCACACGAGACTCCAGTCTGGGTCAGTAACACTCCAGAGAAGATGTCCTCTCTCATCGTCCCCGAAATTGTTATGTTGTTGTCTATTCATAGGATTGCAGTTATCACATTACTACATGGTGGTAATGGTGACTACACCCATGGACCAGAGGTGGGCAGTATAAGCTTAAAATGAAAGCCAGTGCTGTTAAACCACAAGGTAATCTAGTGATCCAAATGTAAAGGTGAGGAAACTATCAGAAGTGAATCTCAATGCTGGTAGGAGCCAGCTAGGTAAAGATATCAAGGGGTCCTACACTCTTAAACATGGAATGGAGAGCCTATGCTGAAGCTCAAGACATGACAGGAAAAACACTAAGACATAGTATGTTGTTAGCAACAAAAGCAGCCATGTAAGTAAAGTATTACAGAATTGGAAGTACTTAGATTTGAAAGAAATTAACTCTCTCAAAATACATTGACAGCATAAGGAGCAGGGCACAATCAGTCACAACAGTATGAACCTCAAATTACTACAAAGATTAAAATTAAGTATGGTAATTTGTTTTTATAACAACAAAATGTAGTTTAGCAATCTTCTTTCTCTTCCTCTACTCCAGTGGCCTCCAGATTCCTGATGATGATGAGTGCAAAATCATAATGGCAATGTTGTAGAGGGAACTGCAGATCACCACAAATTTGGAGACGTAGTCTCAGATATTGTGGAGAGCTTCCTTGGTATTTCCCCATGCGGATGGTCAGCATCATTATGTTTCTGATAGTCTAAGCTCTTGTCACACACCCATTGTACTCAAATGGTTGGATGACAATGAAAGGGTCACCACCCAAACAGCTTGTCTTTTAGTTCTTCTTGGAGGCATGAAGACATTGGGAATGGTGCAAATTCTTTGGGCAAAGAATTGTAACTGTTGCCAGGATAGCAACATTCAGTGACATATTGTGCATGGTTGCATACCAACTGTGGTTCACTGGAATGTTTGTTCTTGCAATTCTTATACTTTTCTCTGTTGAATTAGGTGACTACAGTGTTATGTGCATTCAGTTGATGGATCTCTGTATTGTGGATGTCTTGCTGGCTTGGTAAATTCATGCTTCCCCTCATTCTGTTCCTCTTTTATAGAAACATCTGAATTTACTTTCCTCGTTCAGCATAAAGACCTTCTGATACCACCTGGCTGGTGGAAATTGAGGGATATTTGCCCTCTTCCTCTGCAAGCTGCTATTGCATTTAGAATTAATTCACTGTGACTTTTGCAGCCCTGGTAATGCATTTGTCCTAATGATGAGCGATTCCAGGTTAACTGGAAAGATGCTGTACCATTCAGCAATCATCTCTTTGTTGAACCTGTTGAACCTAGAAATTATTCCTGGCTCAGATGAAAGTAGAAAAAATATTCTTGTAAAGCTCGTGCTTGGTAGCACTTTTCTGCACAGACACCTTCATATCCTTTCTGTTCTTAGGAATTCTTCTGTGTTCCATTTGTTGGTCACATTGCAAAGCCAGAAACATTGGAACTGAATTCCCCATACCTCTTGTTTACTTTCTCTGCCTTCATGTAGAGTCCTCAATTAGCTAAGCATTCCTAATCATACCTCATCACATATCTTTATCTCTAGCAGTCTGGCTGGAACGTTACTACAGGCTAACTAGAAGAGAGGGCTTCCAAGAACTAACTCAACTGGTATCAATGTAGTTAACCACCATACTCTAGCCATCTGAGCATTCATATATCACCTGAATTAACTACATTCAACCAACTGCAAAATGAACCAGCAACTAATCAAGTTGGGGGCTTGTTAGCTCAGTTGGCTGGGCAGCTTGAATGCAATGAAGAATTGCACCAGCAGCAATGAATTCAATTCCTACAGCAGCTGTCACCAGGGTCACACCTGAGTCATGGTGACCCTCAGGTTAAACCACCACAACTTATTTCTCTAATGAGTTGGCAGCCTTATAAAACTATGAAGACTTTATGTTAGCCGAACTGATTAATCCAATACTCTATTCAGTTCCATGGTTAGTTGCCCACAACAAAGATTTCCATTACTTTTTAACATTCAGCTATACCTCCTCTCCAATTTAACGGATTTCTACCTTTGCAATCAGTTGTTGTTCTGGGTGTTCAGGCGTTTCTTGTTCATCTGTATTGACAGCAGGTTCTTTGACAGACAGCAAAGTTCACAGCCTGTGTTCAGTGCTACATCCTTAATTTCATGACCCTCTGCCAAAAGCAGCTTCTTAAACTATTTTTTTTTGTGTACTGTCACAGCACATGTTTGAGTTCATTCTCTCCAGAATTGATAATTGCAGTTGATGTTTTCATTTTCAACTTACACATGTTCTCATGAAGGTGCACATCATAATAGGAGATGAAAAGCTGTTCATCTCTCCTTGGGAGGGGCTGACGCATTTCCTTGTCTTTGGTTACAATATTAATTTCAATTCAAACTGTGTAGTGCTTATTGCAGATAGGTTTCATGAAATTAAGCAACATGTACATGCAGGTCATTGCTATGACCGTTAAAATCAATGTTTTTGTTCACTTTTTAAAACATTTTGGTCAGTATACAAGTCAGATATTACATTGGAATATGGAATTTTAAAATTAATATTTAGTATCTTACTTAATATTTAGTATTTAGTCATAGTGGCATCTTAGTGAGTTTTGAGAAAATTTGTAGCTCAGGTTGAGGTTTTGGATGTAGGTTTGCTTGCTGAACTGGAAGGAAATGAACCTTGCAGCTCAGCGAGCAAATCTACATCCAATAGTGGCATCTGTTTAACTGTAATCAGGCAAGACATTCATATATCACCTGACTAACTCCTTAGTGAACACGTGAGATTCATGATATAGTCTATCGGTTTAATTATAGGATAAAAGTTCAAAGACCCACTGTTATATTTTATGGTTTGATTACAAAGCAAATGCTGTGAAGTCCATTCAGGCTGAATGAGATTTGGGACGTGGAAGCTCCCAAGTGAGACAACACGTATCAATTTGTACTCAAAGATCCATTGTGAGAAGCAAAAATCAATAGTGAATATTCAAGCATTTTAGTTGTGCCCAAAATTAGTTTACCTTGCTGTACCTTTAATCATTTTATTTTAAATTATGAAAAATTTACATAGTTTTGCTTAGGTTTAAGAGCTGTGATGACTGTGCAATTGATTTTTTTGCAGCTATGATGTTCTTTTGACTTTTGTTCCTGCAAAGGTATATACGAAGCAGTATATTTGTATCATTGCAGCTTTAATTCAATGATTATCTTTATGTATTATACCTTTTATACAGACTTTGTATACATTCTGAATATTATCTACTTTGTCCAAAAATATGCAGGTTAGCTGTATTTGTCATGCTAAATTGCCCAATAGTGTTCAGGGACGTACAGGGCGAGTGGATTAATGCGGGTTTACATGGAGAGGACAGAGTGTTCTTCGAAGGGTCAGTGCAGACTTTGATTTGCCAGATGGCCCCCATTTGGACTATAGGGATTCTGTGATTCTATGATTGTCATTTTTGCCTTAGTTTTAAGATTGTTTGCAACATTGTTACCTTTACTTAATTTTAATAGTTAAAAATCACACAACACCAGGTTAGAGTCCACCAGATTTATTTGGAAGCACTGGCTTTCTGGGTGCTGCTCCTTCATCATATGGTTGTGGAATATAAGATCGTAAGACACAGAATTTACAGCAAATGTTTACAGTGTGATGCAACTGAAATTACATATTGAAAAAAACTCTCATCATTTAGAAGGAACATGTTGGTTTGAGTTCTTTCATATGTAAATTGCAGAACTTTTTTAAAAATTAAATTCTAAAATAAACTTTAAAATTGGTGTCATGTTGGCCCAGATAATGCATTTAAGGTGTGAGGTGCCCTGTGTGAGACTGTGCCACAATGTTCAGACTGATTCTAATTTAAAAAACAGAATTACAGAATCTTACATGGATTCATGCAGTTTTTGAGCAAAATAAAATGTAATTCTGCAAGTAAAAGATCATCCCACAAACTTATATCTGTGTGTGTGCATGTTGGGGGAGGGGGTTATGAGTATCTGTGAGAGAGTGTATACATATGTAAGTGTGAGTGTAACAGTCTATGAGTGTGGGAGTGTATATGAAAGTGTATGACAGGATCAGCATGAGTGTATGAGTCTGTAGGCGCGTGTGTGTCTGTGTGTCTGAGTGTAGTGCAGTGGGGTCACCTGTAGTGTGACGTGAACCCAAGGTCCCAGTTGAGGCCATCCTCATGGGTACCGAACTTGACTATCAGCCTCTGCTCAGCCACTTTGCATTATTGCCTGTTCAGATGTCCACCTTGGAGGATGGTCACCCGAAGGCCCGAGATCGAATGTCCCAGACTGCTGAAGTGTTCTCCAACTGGGAGGGAACACTCCTGTCTGTTGATTGTTGGGCGGTGTCCATTCATCCATTGCAGTAGCCTCTGCTCGGTCTCACCAACGTACCATGCCTCAGGGCATCCTTGCCTGCAGCGTATGAGATAGACAACATTGGCAGAATCGCATGAGTACCTGCCACGTAAACAGTGGGAGATGTCCCCACATGTAATGGTAGTATTCATGTTGACACTCTGACATGTCTCGGATAGTCAACTATGACAAGGCTGAAAGCTGGGCAGTTTGCTATGAACAATGATCTGTTTGAGGTTTGGTGGTTATTTAAAGGCAAGAAGAGGAAGCGTGGGGAACGTCTTGGCGAGGTGCCCATCCTCATTGATAATGTGTTACAGGCTGCAAAGAACATGGCGTCGTTTTTTGGATCCTGGGAAGTACTGGACAACTAAGGGTACATTGTCGGTTGCAACACAAGTCTGTCTCCTGAGGAGGTCATTGCAGTTTCACGCTGTGGCATTACCCATGGGGATGGTATTAACCAAGACCTTGGGTTCATGTGACACTACAGATGACCCCACTACACTATACACACTCTCTCTCACACACACTCCTACACACACACTCTTACAGACATGCTTACACTCCTACAGATGCATACTCTCACACAGACCCTCTCTCATACACAAACTTTCTCTCATACGCTTACACATACATTCCCATACTCACACGCACCCTCTCACAGACTTACACCCCTTTACACATAGACTCACACACATACACACATTCTCTCACAGACACTCATAACCCCCACCCCAACACACACACACCTACATGCACACACAAAGATATAAGTTTGTGGGATGATCTTTTACTTGCAGAATTACATTTTATTTTGCTCAAGAACTGCGTGAATCCATGTAAGATTCTGTCAATCCGTTTTTAAAATTAGAATCAGTCTGACCATTGCAGCACAGACAGTCTCACACAGGGCACCTCACACCTTAAATGCATTATCTGGGCCGACATGACATCAATTGTTAAAGTTTACTCGAGAATGTAGCTTTTGAAAAGTTCTGTGATTTGCATATGAAAGAACTGAAACCAACTTGGTCACTCTAAAAGATTTGAGACTTAACAAACAATCCATGTCTTCTTCAATATATAATTTCAGTTACATCGCACTGTAAACCTCTGCTATAAATTCTGTGTCTTACAATCTTATACTCCACAACCACCTGACGAAGGAGCAGCGCTCCGAAAGCTAATGCTTCCAAATAAACCTGTTGGAATATAACCTGGTGTTGTGTGACTTTGTGCACCCCAGTCCAACACCGGCATCTCCAAATCATTAATTTTAATAAAATCCAATCTAAGTACAAATAAGCATTGTTAAAAACATACTTTCGCAAAATGTTCCTTCAACAAAATAATACAGATAGTATCATAGAAGAATATAAAACACTTACTCAACATGATTTGTCTGTAACACGATTTGTGAATTGTCAACTTTTTTTTATAAAGCAAACTCATGTTCGCTGTTACACAATTCTCCTCCCCAGCACTCAGTGTTGTGTTGTGTAGAGGACTGAATTCCGTGTTGGCATCATGTGATCAGTCAGCTTGTGCCCTTTCCCATGAAGAGTTTCCTGGAAAGTATTGTGAGATATTTGTGCTTGGAAAATCTGTTAATGTTTGGGAGCAATCTGTTAATTTAAAAACTTAGAGTTGAGATAAGAGTGAAATTTCACTGGAATTGATGAACAGTAAATGTATGGTGTTGAGGAGCAGTTTGAAACTTGGCTTTTTTTTATTCAGTGCTTTTTTTCTCTTTTTTATTTAAAACATATGTTGTGATATTAAAGCTTATCTGCAGACTCATGTAAATCTGGTTCAATGACTAATCACTGGTAACCAACTGCAAAATAATACCAGCACACAGCATTGGACATAGTCTGGATTAGTGGTGCTGGAAGAGCACAGCAGTTCAGGCAGCATCCAACGAGCAGCATAGTCTGTTGGGCGGCACGGTGGTTAGCACTGCTGCCTCACAGCACCAGAGACCTGGGTTCAGTTCCCACCTCAGGTGACATTCTGTGTGGAGTTTGCACATTCTCCCTGTGTCTGTGTGGGTTTCCTCCGGGTGCTCCGGTTTCCTCCCACAATCCAAAAAATGTGCAGGGTAGGCAAATTCCTGATGAAGGGCTTTTGCCCGAAACGTAGATTTCGAAGCTCCTTGGATGCTGCCTGAACTGCTGCGCTTTTCCAACACCACTAATCCAGAATCTGGTTTCCAGCATCTGCAGTCATTGTTTATACCAGGTTAGTCAAATTGGCCATGCTAAATTGCCTGTAGTGTTAGGTGAAGGGGTAAATGTAGGTGAATGGGTCTGGGTGGGTTACCCTTTGGCGGGTCGGTGTGGACTTGTTGGGCCGAAGGGCCTGTTTCCACACTGTAAGTAATCTTTAAAAAAAAATCAGGTGGTCAGAGTGAGGAAAGTCTGTACATAGTGGGTAAGGGAGAAAAAGTTTGGTGGTACATTATTACTTTTGGTGCACGTGTGGAGATGTCCTAAGGAGGTGAGTAGGCTGTGCAAAAGAGATTCAGGGTTAGGCAAGTTCATATGTTAGCAAGGATGAGAGTGAGTGGAGAAGATGTTGCAGTAAATGATGGGTACAATAGCAGAGATAGAGTGTGAGATATCCACAAGAAGATGGTGGCACTTTCACTGGCAGAGTACATTCTGTCCATTCCTTCAGATAGTTGAGACTGCACTGACCTGATGGTAACTCTGATCCAGGTTGGCATGGTTCCAGTAGAATGGCATCCTCTGGGAGAAAAGGATATCCTGCCTCTGCATCACCCCATCTCCATCAGCAGTATCTCCATGTCCCTGTCCACAAAGAGAGGCACCAATTTCTCATTGCCTGGCATGTCCAGGGCCAATGTCAGGAACCATGCAGAGCAGCTCTGGATGGACAGCTCTTGTCTGGGTGCACAATACCTTTTTAAAGATGGTGCTGCACCATAGACATTGGTCAATGTTGGGATATCCAGGAAGGGGTGAGTTGGTTTGGAAATGGTACATGTTATGAATTTGCTAGAATGTGTGAGAGGGGCACCAAAGAGTGGAGTAGGTAATAAATCAGGCAGGCTTTGTAAAATAAGGTGATGGACGTCCCAAGCATCACAGTGTGAAACTCTTGATGGCAATCAAGAGTAATCAGTTGAAGATTCTGATGAATTGTATTATAAAGTAACACACAACAGGTTAGTTACAACAGGTCAAAAAATTACTTAGACTGTGCTGTCATTTGTGTTTGACTAACTAGCATTTTTATTTTGATTTTTATTAATTGGTATTTTTGGTGGTTTGCCCCAGCCCTGTTTTCCCACAGGCCCCATTATTTCTATTGCATGATTTTCCATAACACAGCATTGCATGGGAAAGCAACTACAGCATTATAGAAGAACTTACCTGTACTGAGAAGCTCGTATCTTAATGAGACTTTTACAATACATTCAATATTGATACTAGTACATCAATTAAAGCAAATTAAATAATAAGCTCAAAGGTTAATCATGAGTCAAGACACGAAACCTCTCTCAAAAGTATCCTATAATCTCAAAAGAAATACAGAGGGCAGACGTTTTCACTCCCTTGAATGGTGTCAGCAATGTGAGAAGGTACAGCAATAATGAAAGAAAAATCACAAATATCTCAATGTGCTCAATGGACCCTGTCATTGTCCACTTTGTCTAAATAAGTTGGCAGCCACAAACTACTATTGTACCCACTCTTGTACCAACTCTTCAACCACGCCACCCTTCAGGACTTCAGTTTGGATCAGGAACACCTCCGACTTGCACATTTCTTCAGATCATTTTGTGTGTAGGGACAGAGTCATAGTCACAGAGCCATCCAGTCATACAAGCACAGAAACTGAGCCTTTGATCCAACCAGCCTGTGCTGACCATAATCCAAAAACAAACTAGTCCCACCTGCATGTTCCTGGCCCATATCCCTGATAGCTTTTCCTATTAATGTACTTATCCAAATGTGTTTTAAATGTTGTAACTGTGCCTGCATCCATCACTTCCTCTGGAAGTTCATTCCACACACGAACCACTCTGTGCTAAAAATAGTTGCCTCTCTTGTATTTTTTAAATTTCTCTGCTCTCACCTTAAAAATATGCGTTCTAGTCTTGAAATACCCCACCCTAGCCAAAGACACCTACCATTCGGCTTAACTATACCATTCTTGATTTTATAAATCTCTATACGGTGACCTTTCAATTTTCTATGTTTCAGTGAAAAAGTCCCAGCCTCTCCAAGCCTTTCATTAAAACTCAAACCCTCCATTCCCAGCAATATGCTGATAAATCTTTTCTGAACCCTCTCCAGCTTGATAATATCCTTCCTATACAGTATTAGGGCGACCAGAAATAGACACAGTACTCCAAAAGAGGCCTCACCAATGTCCTGTACAACGTCAAGCATCAACACGCCAAACTAATTCCTATACTCAAAAGTCTGAGCAATAAATCTCATGTTAAATAAAGGATGCATTTAAGCTTAATTTCTTCACACTCACTCACTTCACTCTTACTTGGAGGCTGCCTGACTCTGTGCTTTGCATTGCTTATTAGCTCCAAAGGAGAGTCGTGATGTGGAGGTGCCGGTGTTGGACTGGGTGGGACAAGATCAAAAATCACATGACATCAGGTTATAGTCCAACAGGTTTATTTGAAAACACAAGCTTTCGGAGCCTCCCACCATCTTCAGGTCCTTCTTCACTAGCACCTCAAGGAGGAGTGAGGCTCTGAAAGCTTGTGTTTTCAAGTATGCCTGTTGGACTATAATCTGGTGTTGTGTGATTTTTGACCTTGTCCAAAGGAGAAGGCAGACAGTTTGCCATAGTTCAAATCCCTGACCAGTCAGAAGGTGGGCATATCATATGGCATCGTGCTATGTGATTATCATATTTTAGCATGTGTCAGCAGCTAACATGACAAACTCACTGCTTATGTTTCAAACAAATGACAATGCATAAAAAAATCAAAGGGTTCTTTAGTAAGATCAAGGGGGATTACAGTTAGTTAGGGAGTAACCTCACACTCAGTCAAAGACATTATCAAACTCCAGTTTAGGGGACTGGCCATGATAACTCAGGCAGCTGGTTTTACTGGAGCCTGGGAATCCAGTCTGGTGATTGGACCAGGCAGTCCTGCGGGTCAAGAGCAACTGGCCAGGGTGCTGCGGAGACATCACTCTGAGATGGGTGGGGAAGGTTGGCCGATTTTGTTGCGAAGAGCAAAAGGGAGAAGCTGAGTATGATGACAGTGCATTGAAGAGCAGTTACTATTGATGCACAAGCAGGAGATTTGTTTGGCTCTACCCCGTGAGTGAGCTGGAAGCACAGACAGCTAGAAGCATTCACAGTTTAGTATGATGAGGAGCTTGAGAGCCATTGAGTTCACTTAGTCATAATCATAGAGATGTATATCACGGAACAGACCCTTTCATCCAACTTGTCCACGCCGACCAGTTATCCTCAATTAGTCTAGTCCCATTTGCCAGCATTTGGCCCATATCCTTTTCAGCCCTTCCTATTCATATACCCATCCAAATGCCTTTTAAATGTTTTAATTGTACCAGCCTCCATTACTTCTTCTGGCAGCTCTTTCCATATGCGCACTACATTCTGCATGATAAAAAATGCCTGTCAGGTTTTCTCCCCCTCACCTTAATTTTTTCCCCCCTCATCATAAACCTGTGCCCTCTTGTTTTGGACTCCACTACCCAGGGGAAAAGACCTTGGCTATTTACTCTATCCATGCTCCTCATAATTTCATAAACATCTGTAATGAAACCCCTCAGCCTCTGACACTCCAGGGAAAACAGCCCAGTCTATCCAGCCTCTCCCGAGAGCTCAAACCCACCAACATCCTTGTAAATCTTTTCTGAACCATTTCAAGTTTCACAATATCCTTCTTGTAGCAGGGAGACCAGAATTGCACACAGTATTCCAAAAACAGCGTAACCAATGTCCTGTAGAGCTGCAACATGACTTCCTAACTCCTATACTGAATGTTCTAACTAATAAGGAAAGCATACCAAACACCTTCCTCACTGTCCAATCTACCTGTGACTCAACTTTCAAGGAACTTTGAACCTGCACTCAAGGTCTGTTTGTTCAGCAGGACTCTCCAGGATATTACTATTAAGTGTATAGGTCCTACCCTGATTTGGTCTTCCAAAATGCAGCACTTCACATTTATCTAAATTAAATTCCATCAGCCACACATCTGTCCATTGACCCACCTGATCAAGACCCCATTATACTCTGGAGTAATCATCTTTGCTGTCTAGTACATCCCCAATTTTGTTGTCATCTACAAACCTACGAATCATATCTCCTATGTTCACATCCAAATCATTTATGTAAATGACGAAAAGCAGTGGACATAGCACCAATCCTTATGACACACCGTTGTTCACAGACCTCCAACCTGAAAAACAATCCTCCACACCAACTTCTATTCTCTACCTTTGAGTCAGTTCTGTATCCAAATGGTTGGTTGTCCCAGTATTCCATGTGATTTAACCTTCCTAACCAGTCTACCATGACGAACCTTGTCAAATGATTTACTGATGTCCATATTGTTCATGTACACCATTCTGCCCTCATCAATCCTCTTCGTTACTTCTTCAAAAAACTCAATTTAATTAGTGAGACATGACTTCCCACACACAAAGCTATGTTGACTATCCTTAATCTGTCCTTGCCTTTCCAAATACTTGTAAATCCTGTCCTTCTGGATTGCCTCCAATGACTTGCCCACCACTGATGTCAGGCTCATTGGTCTATAGTTCCATGTCTTTTCCTTACCACCTTTCTTAAATAGTGGTACCATGTTAGCCAACCTCCAGTCTTCTGACACTTCACCTATGGCTATCGTTGATACAAATATCTCAGCAAGGGGCCCATCAATCATTTCCCACAGAATTCTAGGATGCACCTGATCAGGTTCTGGGGATTTATTCACCTTTAGGTGTTTTAAGACATCCAGCACCTCCTCCTTTGTAATATAGACATTTTTCATGATGTCACCATTTATTTCCCCAAATTCCACATTTTCCATGCCCTTATCACAGTAAACTCTGATACAAAAGACTTGTTTAGTACCTTTCACATCTCATGTGGTTCCACACATAAGCTGCCTTGCTGATCTTTAAGGGGCCCTATTTTCTCCCTAGTTACCCTTTTGTTTTTAATGTATTTATAAAATCACTTTGGATTCTCCATAATCCTGTTTGCCAAAGCTATCTCATGTCCCCTTTTTGCCCTCCTGATTTCCCTCATATTCCTATTACCTTTATACTCTTCTAAGGATTCACGTGATCCCTGATGTCTCTACCTGAAATATGTTTCCTTGTTTTTCTTGACCAAAGCCTCAATTTCTCCACTCATCCAGCATTCCCTACACCTACCAGTTTTGCCCTTCACTCGAACAAGAACACATTGTCTCTGGACTTTTGTTATCTCATTTTGAAGGCTTCCCATTTTCCAGCTGTCCCTTTACCTACAAACATCTGCCCCCAATCAATTTTAAAAATTCTTGAATAATACCATCAAAGTTGGCCTTCCTACAATTTACAACTTTAACTTTTAGACCCAGTCTGTCCTTTTTCATCATTATTTTAAAACTAATAGAATTACGGTCACTGGTCCCAAAAAGCTCCCCTATTGACATCTCAGTCACCTGCCCTCTTTTATTGTCCCAAGAGTAGGTCAAGTTTTGCACCTTCTCTAGTAGGTACATCCAACTACTGAATCAGAAGATTTTCTTGTACACACTTAAATTCCTCTCCATCTAAACCCTTAAAATGATGACAGTCCCAATCTACGTTTGAAAGTTAAACTCCCTTACCATTACCACCTGATTATTCTGACAGATAACTCAGATCTTCTTATAAATTTGTTTGTCAATTTCTCATTGACTATTGGTGGGATTATAGTACAATCCCAATAAGATGACCACCCCTTTCTTATTTCTCAGTTCCACCCAAATAACTTCCCAGGAATATCCTCCCTAAGTACAGCTGTAATGTTATTCCTAACAAAAATGGTATTCCTCATCCTCCTCCTCTCTTGCTCGCCCGCCCCTTTTTATTCTTCCTATAGTATCTATATCCTGGAACATTAAGCTGCCAATCCTGTCCATCCCTGAGCCACATCTCTGTAACTGCTATGATATCCCAGTCCCATGTTCCCATACATGCCCTGAGTTCATCTGCCTTACCTGTTAGGTTTCTTGCATTGAAATAAATGCATTTTAATTTATCAGTCCTTCCTCATTCTCTACTTTGTTCCTGCCTGCCCTGACTGCTTGATTTGATCCTTTTTCCAACTATATCTGGCACAAGCTAATCTCTTTCCGCACTGTCTCCCTGGGTCCCACCTCTTACTAGCTTAAATCATCCTGAGCAGCGTCTATCAAATCTCTTCAACAGTATATTAATCTCCTTCCAATTTAGGTGCAATCTGCCCTCTTTATACATTTCATTCCTCCCCTAGAAGATATTCCAATGATCCAAAAATGTGAACCCTTATACCTTGCAGCAGCTCCTCAGCCATGCTATCATCTGCTTTATTTTCCTATTCCTACCCTCACTAGTTTATGGCACCAAGCATAATCTAGAGATTACCCTCTCAGAGATATCTTTGATCCTGACACCACGGAGGCAACGCACCAGTCTGAAGCCTTGCTGTCGGCCACAGAAATGTCTGTCTGTGCCTCTGGCTAGAGAGTCCCCTCTCACAATCAATTTCTTGAACCTGACATACCCCTTGTTACATTAGAGCTAATCTCAGTAGCAGAAACCTGGCTGTTAATGCTGCATTCCCCCGAGTGTCCATCACCACCTACATTTTCCAAAACAGCATACTTGTTTGAGATGAGGATAGCCACGGGAGAGAGATGGGGTACTTCGGAGGATGGAAAACAGCTGAGGTCCTTTGCAGGTCTGGGAGAGTGATAGCCACAAGAGACTCCTACACCACTTGCCTCCCTTTCCTGGAGGTAACCTATCCACCTGACTGCATTGTTGGTTTATCTCCCTTCCTGAACTGCCATCCATCATACCTCTAGCTGCTGTAAATTCCTCATTGCCTGTAACTGCAGCTCCAACCACTCCATGCAATTCGATAGGATTCACAACCAATCACACTTTCTGCAGATATAATCATCAGTCACATGGAAACTGTCCCTAATTTCCCACATCCGACAGGAAGAGTACATCACTCTGCTAAAGGCCATCTTTGCACCTTAACATTCTGCAGACCCAGAAAATAGCAGTCTTAGGACTCTAAAAAACACTGCTCCAGGCTAACTTAATATCTATGTTTTATATTTTGAAAGTTTAATTGAGACAGATCTCAATAAAACATATAATCAGAAAGGAACCCACTCTACTCACTAATGTAGATTTACAAAAAAAGCAGTAAGGTTACACTTTCGAAAACATTTAGCTGCTCCCTTGCTGTGAGCTCTCCCACACAGGTTTCTCCAAGGTCAGCTATGAATTTCACTCGTTGTTTATTTTTCTTAGACAACTCTGAGTCCACAGATACTTGAAATCAAACTGCACAACAGTCAGCTGTGCAGATTCACTGCTGGTTCAAACAACTATGCAGGTTTATTCCTCCATTTGATTCACGAAACGTGGGTCACTGCCTTTGTCTGTTTTCTTCCTTTGTAAAGTGCCATTGTTTTCATTTTCTTTCTCCAAAGTTCCAAAACAATGCAACAGATTATAAAACAGTAATTACTGCTCCTGGAGTACAAGAAAATCAGTTGCAACACTGAAAATATCTCAAAAAAGGAGCAGCCCTTACAGCCACAATTTTTTCCCATTATCCACCTTCGATTACCCAGAATCCATGATGTTTGTAATACCACGAGATGTAATCCATGAGCCCTGATGAGGGGTGTGTCCAGTTGCAGTGTTCTAGTGAGTAGTGGCCCTGTGATGGTTAGGCAATAAATAGATGATCATGGTATTTACCCTTAAGGAACATAAAAGATTAGTAACCTTCCTCCTGCTCTGCTGTGCACTGCGTTTCACCCAGGGCACGGCACCAACCTGGCCACTATTTCAATCCAAGATGGCTGGTTCTGGTGGTTTGGCCTTCTTTGCCAGTCAGCAGGATATAGAACTGCCATGTCTCCACCATTGCATCCATCTGCACCAAGTCCCTATTGATAAATTATAGTGTAAATTTGCCTTTCTCAGCCACTTACTTTGGGATAATGATGCAAGACCACAATATGAAAGCAGCATCAGGTTTGTGGCACCTGATGAGGAACTGAAATTTAAATGTGGTGCCAACAGCCTGAACATTGCAAAGTCTATGAAATGGGTGCTGTATGGGTCAGTTGCATAACTGATGAGATGAAGAATGGAAGATGATGTGAAAATCATCTCTATGAATCATAGTCATAGAAGTCTACACCACAGAAAGGTGCCCATTATGTCTTCAGCAGTCAACAGCAAGCACTTAACTGATCTAATCCCATTTTCAAGCACTTGATATATAATCCTGTATGGAAGACAATGTCAGATTTGGATGCAATGAATCACACCACACAAACACTTCATCTAAAAATGGGAAAATTAAGCCCGATAAGTTTGAATAAAATATTGAAAATAGCTATCTCATGGAGGACAGCCAAACAGGTAACTAACACCTTAGGGAGTCAGTCAGGAGGTAACAGACAACCTTATATCAGTAGGTTAACCATCACTCTTCAGTATTAATCAGACTGTAATCATGCACCTCCTAACCACTCAGAGATCAGGAGCACCACTGCACAGTAGCAGTGACCAGCCAGTAAGCAGCAAACTAACAATCAAAAATGTAGCAAATTGAAAGCAATGAGAAGAAGATAAACTTTGCTCACAAGAAAAAGAGAAGTGTCATAGTTGCCGAAATGACTGAAACAATATCCCAAAGCAAACAGACTGTTTGTTAATTGCCATTATTAAATGATCCATCCTTGTAATTAATGTGGTTAACTAAATACGTTCTGTGAATCTTGTAAAGACACATTTGTACCTGCTATGGTTAATAGCTATTTAGGATCAGGTGGCCCTCATAATAATAGATCTCTTAACTCCATGTGTAATTTCAATTGAGTAATGTTAAAGTAAACTTCAGACCCTACAGAACTTGTGCAGACTGGGTTGAATGGTCCACTCCTGCTCCTATTATGTTCTTAAGTGATGATGTGGAGGTGCCAGGGATGGACTGGGGTGAGCAAAGCTAAAAATCGCACACTTCCAGGGTATGGCCCAACAGGTTTATTTGGAAGCACTAGCTGCTCCTTCATCAGGTAACTAGTGGGGCAGGATCATAAGACACAGAGTTTACAGCAGAAAATTACAGTATGGTGCAACTGAATTGATGTATTGAACAAAACTAGATTGCTATTAAATCTTTCATCTTTTAAAATGGTTTGCAGGTTTCAGTTCATTAATATGTAAATCCCAGAATTTCTTTCAAGTCTTATTCTTGAGATAACTTAAGGTTTTATTAAAAAAAGTAACACCTCAGCTCAGACGAGGCACTAAAGGTGTGAGGTTAGAGTCTGTCTGTATCCCAACACACACACACAAGCGCACACATACACACACACACACACACACAAACATTCCCCACACTCACGCCCATACACACACCCTCTCACCGGTTTATACTCTGTCACACTCACGCACACTCCCACTCACATGCAGTCACTCACATTCCCTCTCTCATACACATACACAAGTCTAAAGGGTGAATTTGCATTTGCAGCATTGTACTTTCAGATACATCCTATTTTGCTCAAAAAGTATACAATCAGCAGGCAGTCAATGTTGTCAGTCAATCTGTGTAATGTTTTCTAATTTACTACTTTGGAAATAGAACCAGTCTGACTCAAGATTGGGATACAGACTGACTCTAACCTCACATTGTCTGAGCTGAGACGTCACCTTTTTATATAAAACCTTAAGTTATCTCAAGAATGTGACTTAAAAGAAGTTCTGAGATTTACATATTAATGAACGGAAAACTGTAACCCATTCTAAAAGATAAAAGACTTAACAGCAATCTAGGTTTGTTCTTTTTATCATTTCAGTTGCATGACACTCTAATCTTTTGCTATAAATTCAGTGTCTTACGATCCTACTCCACAGTTAACTGATGAAGGAGCAGCGCTCCAAAAGCTAGTACTTCCAAATAAACCTGTTATAACTTGGTGTTGTGTGATTCTTAACATTCTCAAGTGAGTAAGTGAACTTGTGAAACCATACAAAGTATGATCAGAGTGGAGTGTGAGTGGGGATTTTGAAATAGATTGTTGTTAACTAATGGAATGAATAGTTATTATAATGAAAATATATTGCCGATTTGATTAAGAATGTTGACAATGTTTCTCGATTGCTATCACAAATTGTTTTAGACCATCCTGATTCTAGTGTAATTTAATTGTCTATTTTATCTTTCCATGTTGTATCACCTTGAAGTGTTTTAATCTGTCATTAGTCTCCAGAAGCCTGTTTTGTTTTTGTAACTGAACTGTCCATTTGAATCAGGACAATCAAGGCATTATTTTAAGAATTCAATAACAGCAGGACTGAACCTCTGCCATGGATATCTGATATTATAACATTATCACTGGCATGTATTGATCAAACATTATATTTCATGAGCTATTAGCACATTCAAGCTCAACAAATCACCTCCACTACTCCCACCACCACTACTACCATCAAACTGAGAACCTGACAGACTATGACATGTAATGGCTACTGATGCTCTCATGTTTCTATGCTGTCATTCAAGCAAATCATTATGTCTGCTTGAAATAAAGTCTTGATAACTTCAACTTGCATGCTCAGAGTAAGTCTCTGTTCTACATTATACATTCGCAAGCCTGCACTAAGAGGTCTAGGATACAGGAAGATCAATTGGGAAAATGACAATGGACAAACAAAAACCCGAGCAAAAGAGAGGGAGGGATTGTGGAGTTTTCAACAGCTAGTGGGGTTAACATACTGACCAATTAAAGCACAAATTCAGCCCAGATCTCACACTCCAAAGACATGAGATCATATCCTATCACTGTAACTTGGGAAGTTTAATTCCATTAATAAATAAAACTCTGGAGTTAAAAAATCTAATATCAGTTTTTGTGACTAACTACTAGATTAACCAAAACAACCCATCTGGTTCAGTAATGTTCTTGAGGGAATATAAATCAACCTTATTTAACCAGGCTAGGCAATATGGCTCCCAAAAGAGAAATTGCTGGAAAATCTCAGTAGGTCTGGCAGCATCAAAAGGAGAGAAAAGAGCTGACGTTTCAAGTCTAACTGACCCTTTGTCAAAGCTAAAAAAAGGGAGAAATAGGGAGGTATTTATACTAGGCTGAGAGTATAAATACCTCCCTATTTCTCCCTTTTTTTAGCTTTGACAAAGGGTCAGTTAGACTCAACGTCAGCTCTTTTCTCTCCTTTCGATGCTGCCAGACCTACTGAGATTTTCCAGCATTTTCTCTTTTGGTTTCAGATTCCAGCATCTGCAGTAATTTGCTTTAATCCTTTTTTTTAGGCAATGTGGTTGGCTCATAACTTCTCTTAATTTGTTCACAGAATGTTTGTGCCCCTGTCTCTGCTGGAATTTATTGCCTCCCTATTTAGCTTTAGGATTGTCAGCGGAAATGGCCTAGCAAGCCATTCATTTGGATAGGGGTGGACACCTGACATTGTCCAATGAAGAACAAAAAATGTTGAGACAAAGACAAATCACAGATAAACAGAATAAAGCTTTAACTTAGAGCAGGATGCATAAAGTGTAAATGTCAGCATTAATTGCCCACCATAAATCTGGAAGAGTAGCTTTGGATACTACAGAAAAGAGCCATAAACACCAAGTGATAGCAGACAAGTAGGACACCATGTGGAAATTCATTCCTTCGTCAAAAGGGCCTAGAGCAATAAAATAAATAAATATTTGGTTATTAATACTTAGATTGCTTCTGTAACAGATGCTTAACATTATCTTCATTAGTTTTGTGTTAGCTTTCTTTGGTATTTCTCACATTCCAAGCTGACAAGTTTCATTTTCCTCACAGCCCACTATTTTAATTCGATCTTCCTTTCTCAGCCCCTAGGGTTCCTTGCTATTTCTATCATTCTGGTCTTGACTCTGCGTTCCAAGGAATGCAAGCACAATTATGAATTTCAGCTTTACATTTCATACAAGAGGTTGTGCAAACCATCCCCTTTCCCAGGTTGTAAAGAATAATATGCATAACACTTTCCTAATTTAAAATTATAGCAGTATTCATTCAAAAAAAGTAAAAATGATATGCATTTAGAGTTTAACTTCACTCATATTCAAGGACTGAAGGACACTTTCAGAAACAAGTTTTTTGTTCAGTCAAGGGATGTGGGTATTGATGGTTGGGTCAACATTTGTGTCCCATTCCTATATGCCCCTGCTGTGAGAGGCATACTCAGTCATTTCAGAGGCTGACTAAGAGCCACATCACTGGGGGTCTGGAGTAACTCACCAAGTAGGAATGGCAGATTTCCTTCCCTAAAAGTTGTTGATGAGTCTTTTTTTTTTGGTCATGGTCATTTGGTCACCATAAGTCCAGGTTTCTCTTTTCAAAATCCAAACTTTGCTACTTGGCAATTAATTTGCCTGTAATGAATTGGACTCTTCTCTTTACTGACCTATCATCTCAATTTGCTTCTTTCTCTTCACACGGCACAGGAGATAGTCAGAGCATGTGCTAACATTTGTTTCCAAAGCTAGATTTTTTTCTGGAAGTCATTAACCTGATGCCAGGGGATTCAAAGCCTTATTGAAGGTTCATAATTCATAACAGCTTTTATGTCTCCAAATAAACTGCTCATTGAGGTAAACATCAACCCACTATAACTTTGCTAACAGTATTATGGTGTTTGAGAACTTCTGCTGAGTACATAGTTCTTATGATGTGAAATTTGGTATTTTGCATAAACTACCTTGATTAATATACAATGAATGACTTAAACGTGTTTCAAATATCTACAATGGCAATAAAAATGGTGTTTGCACGAATCCTGCTGAACTTGGAGAAATGAGAAGGTTTTAAAGATAAGAAGCATGGCTAATTGAAGATAACACTGTGAGAAATAATTACTTTTCAGTTATCTTCTGGTTCCAATTAGAAGCTGTAATGAGGTCCCCTCTCACTTGTCAACGTTGGTGAAGAATCAATGTTTTGTTGACAAGATGTAGTGTCTAGTGACACTATGACATCTGCCCTTTCAACGGAGTATGAACACTTGAGATTGTAGAACAGCAGAGGTAACATCTCTCAAAAAATTAATCCTGTCCTTATTAGACGTAATTGATGCACAGCTCTCAGAGATATTGTCAGTGGAAAATGAGATCTTTGCAACAAAATGTATCATTCAGCTTGGATGATTTTACATTGTGAGACTTGCTTGAGATGTGTGAACAGACAAATGTGAAACAGAAGGCTTTTAAGAGAGGCAGGTTACAAAACTTCAGTGACTTGACAAAATCTAATAAAGAATCAAAAATGGTAAAGTCAAATGTGATGGATGCAGACTTCCTATAATTAATTGGACTTTTCTTCGTTTTACTGTCTGTTCATCGCAATCTGCTTTTTTCTTCACGTATCTTGTAGCATAAAGGGCAGCCAAATCATGTACTAACATTTGTTTCCAAAGCTGAATTTTTCCTGGATGTCATTAGCCTGATGACAGGGGCTATAGCTTGAGGGTAAAACTCTGGACCAAACATGGCCGACCAGGAAGCACTGACTTTTACTGCCAAATGTGCACTAGAAAATCTAAAGGCTGAAAATCAATCTATTTGGCAATGTTACAAAACAGAGGTACAGATGTTGCCACAGCAGCACAAGACCTGCTCAGCTGACATAACACATACTCAAAAGAGATGTATTGAGATGCTGCTATTTGGAACCTGCAGCTGCCAATAGATCTAGCCAGAGCCTATTTTGATATAAGTAAGTAGAGATGTTTCGTCAAGACCTTCACTTTGGAAACCCCTGGATGGTGCAGGTGGAGTTCAGCCAGTATCTGATGGAGACCTTTGCTCAGGATAATCACTCTTGCTCCCTATAATAATATGCTGCCCTCTACGGAAAGATTTAAATTCTAGTTGTGACAGGCATTTGGTATCCCCCATTGCCAGCAGCTGTTTCAGTATTGCCAGGATCAGATCTTTCTGTGTCCAAAGTTTAACATTGTCAACCAATGATTGGAAATGTAGCCAGAAAATTTAAAACTATCACAGATTATTCCGGTGGCATACACCAGTAATGTATCTGCCAGCGAGAGCAGTTCAATGTGTCCGCAGTCTTTACTTGACCTCCCAGTTGGTGTTTCAACTTGTAATTATTCACATTTAGTATGAGAGCTCATCACTGAATTTTGCCTGAAGCTATGGGCGGCACTGCTTTGTTCTCTTTAAATAAACATTGCAGGAGTTGGTGGTCTGTTATTATGACAAATTTACATCTGTAAAGGTATTAGTGGAATTTTCTGATTCCAAATATGGCTGCCAAAACGTACCTCCTCTATGTGGGTGTACTTACATACTACATCAGCCAAAGTCCTGGGTGCATAAACTATTAGGCATTCCTTTCCTTTAAGCCACTAATGAGCCATTACTACCCCAACGTCATATGGGGAGGCATCGCATGTCAATACACATCTCACTTGGGATTATAGTGTGTCAACACCTTAGAGGATGAAACCTGTTTCTTCTCTTCCCTGAAGGCAATAGCTTAGCTACGCAACCATTTCCTAGGCTGCATTATTTTTTTAAAAGAGTTGATGCAAAGGTGCCAGTATGGAGGCCAGGTTGTGCATGAACGAACTGTAATAATTTATCAGCCCAAGGAAATTCCTAAGCTCTGGTACAAACGTGGAAGCCAGGCACCTTTGATCACCTTCATTTTATCTTCCAATGGGGTAAAACATGGTCGTGTTGACTCTGTGGTCAAAGTATGTCACATGGGGTGCCTCTAACACACACCTTTTCCTTCTGAGACATACACCTGACTGGTAGAAGCATCTAAGGACTTTGTCCAAGTTCTCTAAGTGCTCCTTATTGGCCTTCCCTGTTATTAGACGTCATCTAGATAAATGGTGACCTGGGGTAGACTTTGTAAAATGTTCTCCATGTTCCACTGAAAAATTACACAGACTGATAATACCCCAAATGGCAGTTTCATATATTGGTACAAACCCTTATGGGTATTAATCCTCATCTAACTGCAATTGCAAGCACACAAGGCTCATGCCCAGCTTTGTGAAGGACAGCACCACTACCCCTACCAGCTTTGCCTATAAATCCTTTGTGCAAGAGATCGGGTACTTATCCAGCTGAGAAAAACGATTTACTATTTGTTTAAAATCAATCCTTTGGACTTCACAATTAGTATGACCTTGCTGTCCATTCCACAAACTGGACTGGGTTGATGATTCCTTCACTTTCCAGTCTCCTGATTTCTACCTTTTCATTTGCCTATAGGGCAAATGGCTTCCGGCAGGCTTTGCAAAATTGTGGAATTGCTTCCTGGTCAACATGCAAGGTGGTTTTGGATCCTTTGATAGTCTCTATACCTTTCTAAAAACTTCTGGATATTTAATTAGGGCTTCATTCAGGCAGTCATTTTGTAATTGAACAATGTTGAGCCAATCTAAGCAAATCTTGCTTAACCATTTTCGCCTCATCAAGCTTCAGCCCAAGCCTTTTACAACAATCAGTGGGAATTGAACCAGCTACATCTTATACGAGACCAGAATCAAACTTGTACACTTAATCTGTAAAAGGTTGCCCAATATAGGTTCTAAGTTTAGCCAAGGTCTTGCACAAACATAAGGATTGGAGTCCAGAGTCCAAGGATTGTTAAAGACTGAAAATGAGATGACTGAAATGGTCACACCATTATCAACTTCCATTAGAACCAGGTGACCTTTTATCAAGACATTTATTTTGATTGGCTTTGATTTGGATGTTGCTAAGCAATTGAACTGTTCCCAACCAAATGTCAGTGGACTTTCCAGAGTACGTACTTTCCTGGATACCGGCCCTTGAGTTGAGTTCTCTGACTCATTTTGGCCAAGTCTTGGCTTTGTTTTAGGGTTTGCTGTTGGTTGACCTGGAGTCACTCTGTTCAGAATATGTCCTGAGTGAGGCTATGCAGTTGGTATTGTGTTGTGGACTCAAGTGGTGTTCCCCAACCTCAGTCAGACTGATGAGGGTGTCCACTTCCCTCAGAATATGCTATGACTCATATGCTCCAACGACAAAGGCAGTTGTAGTGCCTGTTTGAAGTCCAGATGAAGTTCAACTGGTAGATGCTTTTGCACGGTTACATTATTAATCCCTCATACCAAATGGTCATTCATCATCTCATTAAGTGTTAAATCAAAGTCACATGCCCCTGCCAGTCATCTTAATCTAGTCAAAAATCCTGATACAGATCACCCGGTTCTCGAATTCAGAATCAGAGGAAGCTTGGAGGTCAGAACGTTCCTTAAATAAATAGTCAACTCTTTAAAGATTTTAGTATCTAGTGCCTCAGGGAAAATTAGGCTCCTAATAACCTAAAAGGTTTTGGATCCGAAGCTGTCAGGAGAATTATTGTTGCTTTTCATCTGTCCCAAAGTCATTTGCCGACAAAAAATAACACATAGTGGCCATATACTGGAACCAATCTTCAATGGCAGGATTGAACATGTCAAGTTTCCCAATTAACGGAATGATACCATCTTTCCTGATGAAGGGCTTTTGCCTGAAACATCGATTTTCCTGCTCCTCAGATGCTGCCTGACCTGCTGTGCTTTTCCAGCCCCACACTCTCAGATGTTGATATCAGAAATGCTTACCCTAACTCAAAGTTGTGAACAAATTTCTTCAGGAGTGTGCTTTGTTCTCATTTCCACTGAAATAACTCTATCACCAAGTCACTCTTCAAATATACATGGCGTGTCCTTGACACTGATCCAGGTCCCTCAGTGAGCTTTCAGAGTGAACAGGATGTCTGACACTGTCAGTCAGGGCTCCCTGATTGGACCAGATTAACAGCTTCAAACAGGGAACTCATATTCTATAAAGTAAAAACAATGACTGCAGATGCTGGAAACCAGATTCTGGATTAGTGGTGCTGGAAGAGCACAGCAGTTCAGGCAGCATCCAAGGAGCAGCGAAATCGACGTTTCGAGCAAAAGCCCTTCATCAGGAATAAAGGCAGAGAGCCTGAAGCGTGGAAAGATAAGCTGGAGGAGGGTGGGGTGGGGAGAAATTAGCATGGAGTACAATAGGTGAGTGGGGGAGGGGATGAAGGTGATAGGTCGGGGGCGGAGGGAGGGTGGAGTGGATACGTGGAAAAGAAGATAGGCAGGTAGGACAAGTCATGGGGACAGTGCTGAGCTGGAAGTTTGAAACTAGGGTGAGGTGGGGGAAGAGGAAATGAGGAAACTGTTGAAGTCCACATTGATGCCCTAGGGTTGAAGTGTTCCGAGGCGGAAGATGAGGTGTTCTTCCTCCAGGCGTCTGGTGGTGAGAGAGCGGCGGTGAAGGAGGCCCAGGACCTCCATGTCTTCGGCAGAGTGGGAAAGGGGAGTTGAAATATTGGGAACAGGGTGGTGTGGTTGATCGGTGTGGGTGTCCCAGAGATGTTCCCTAAAGCGCTCTGCTAGGAGGCGTCCAGGCTCTCCAATGTAGAGGAGACCGCATCGGGAGCAACAGATACAATAAATGATATTAGTGGATGTGCAGGTAAGACTTTGATGGATGTGGAAGGCTCCTTTAGGGCCTTGGATGGAGGTGAGGGAGGAAGTATGGGCGCAGGTTTTGCAGTTCCTGTGGTGGCAGGGGATGATGCCAGGATGGGAGGGTGGGTTGTAGGAGGGTGTGGACCTGACCAGGTAGTCACGGAGGGAACGGTCTTTGCGGAAGGCGGAAAAGAGTGGGGAAGGAAATATATCCCTGGTGGTGGGGTCTTTTTGGAGGTGGCGGAAATGTCAGCGGATGATTTGGTTTATGCGAAGGTTGGTAAGGTGGAAGGTGAGTACCAGGGGCATTCTGTCCTTGTTACGGTTGGAGGGGTGGGGTCTGAGGGCAGAGGTGCAGGATGTGGACGAGATGCATTGGAGGGCATCTTTAACCACGTGGGAAGGGAAATTGCGGTCTCTAAAGAAGGAGGCCATCTGGTGTGTTCTTTGGTGGAACTGGTCTTCCTGGGAGCAGGTACAGTGGAGGCGGAGGAATTGAGAATACGGGATGGCATTTTTGCAAGAGGTAGGGTGGGAAGAGGTGTAATCCAGGTAGCTGTGGGAGTCGGTGGGTTTGTAAAAAATGTCAGTGTCAAGTCGGTCGTCATTAATAGAGATGGAGAGGTCCAGGAAGGGGAGGGAGGTGTCAGAGATGGTCCAGGTAAATTTAAGGTCAGGGTGGAATGTGTGGTGAAGTTGATGAATTGCTCAACCTCCTCACGGGAGCACGAGGTGGCGCCAATGCAGTCATCAATGTAGTGGAGGAAGAGGTGGGGAGTGGTGTAATTAGAACATTGACTGTGCTACATAGCCAACAAAGAAACAGGCATAGCTGGGGCCCATACGTGTGCCCATGGCTACCCCTCTGGTCTGGAGGAAGTGGGAGGATTCGAAGGAGAAATTGTTAAGGGTGAGGACCAGTTCGGCCAAACGAATGAGAGTGTCGATGGAAGGGTACTGTTGGGGGCGTCGGGAGAGGAACAAACGGAGGGCTTGGAGGCCCTGGTCATGGTGGATGGAGGTGTAGAGGGATTGGATATCCATGGTGAAGATGAGGCACTGGGGGCCAGGGAAACAGAAGTCTTGGAGGAGGTGGAGGGCGTGGGTGGTGTGTCGAACGTATGTGGGGAGTTCCTGGACTAGGGGGGATAGGACAGTGTTGAGGTAAGTAGAGATGAGTTCAGTGGGGCAGGAGCATGCTGAGACAATGGGTCGGCCAGAGTGGTCAGGCTTGTGGATCTTGGGAAGGAGGTAGAACCGGGCAGTGCGGGCTTCCCGGACTATGAGGTTAGAAGCTGTGGGTGGGAGATCTCCTGAGGTGATGAGGTTCTGTATGGCCTGGAAGATGATGGTTTGGTGATGGGGGTGGAGTCATGGTTGAGGGGGCAGTAGGAAGAGGTGTCCTCGAGTTGGTGTTTGGCTTCAGCGATGTAGAGGTCAGTGCGCAAGACTACCACTGCGCCCCCTTTATCTGCTGGCTTAATGGTGAGGCTGGGATTAGAGCAGAGGGATTGGAGGGCTGTGCATTGTGAGGGTGAGAATTTGGAGTGGGGGGGGGGGTAGACAGGTTGAGGCGGTTAATGTCCCAGCGGCAGTTGGACATGAAGAGGTCGAGGCCAGACCGGGGTGTCCAGTTGGATGCAGTGTGTTGGAGGTGGGCAAAGGGGTCTTTGGAAGGTGGGTGGGAGTCCTGATTGTGAAAATAAGCTCAGAGGCGGAGGCGGCGGAAGAAGTCTTTGACGTCACGGCGTACATTAAATTCATTGATGCATTGGCGGAGGGGGATGAAGATGAGTCCTTTGCTGATGACTGATCATTCGTCCTCGGTGAGGGGAAGGTCTGGAGGGATGGTGAAAACTCGGCAGGACTGGGAGTGAGGGCAGTAACTGGAGTGAGTGTGATGGTGGGGAGAATGGGGGGTGGAGTCATGAGCAGGGGTGGTGTTCCCCTCAGGGTTCTGGGGGCCAGGAATGGTGACAGTGGGATATGTGGGGGGGGGGGGGGGGGGGGGGGGGGGGGCGTGTCAGCAGAATGCAAGTGAGTAGCCTTGGTGGGGTTGGAAGTGGTGGCAGACACAGCAGTAGGGGTGGCGGAAGTCATTGAGCGTGTGAAATCAACGATAATGTGAGGGGCGGAAGTGATGTCAGGTGTGATGCATGAGGAATTGTGAGGGGCGGAAGTTACATCATCAATCAGTGTGGGGGTGGCAGCTGCAACAGCCGCATGGCTAATGGTGTCGAAGCAGTTCCAGAGGCCAGGGGAATCTTCTGGAATGTTTGAGGACCACTGGTTATCGAGGTGGGTAGATAAAGGTTTGTTGTACTTACAGGTTTAGATGTTTGAGATGGAGTTGAAATACTGTTTATTGAGAGTATGAATTCTCCTGAGGATGTAATACAGAGTGGGTCCTTTGCAATTCTGAGAGAGTGTAGTCCTCAGCTGAGGCAGGGCTGACTGGAGAGAGGTTAGGTGCCAGCGCATTACTGCAAGCGTGGAGCGGAGGATCTTGAAGGAGAACTGTTGCTGGTGTTTTTGAATCTGTAGTCTGTACTGTTTGTCCTCTTCGGGTCTGAACTCTGCTGGTTTAAAGGTGGTCCGGAGTCCATGTGGGATGAGTTGGTTATGGAGGCAGACACTGAGGAAGCAAATGTGGCTGTGGTACCGAGTTTGTTTCAGGACATGGTTGAAGAGCGTCAGGGCAGGGGAAATTACCTGGGAGTTTCTCCCCCACCCCCACCCTCCTCTAGCTTATCTCTCCATGCTTCAGGCTCTCTGCCTTTATTCCTGATAAAGGGCTTTTGCCCGAAACGTCGATTTTACTGCTCCTTGGATGCTGCCTGAACTGCTGTGCTCTTCCAGCACCACTAATCCAGAATCATATTCTATAAGGTCCACCTGGCTGACTTTGTTACAATCACTACAGCATATATTAGTTTAAATTTAAATAAAATCATGCAGTGATTTTTAAGCAAATGGAATCCACCCAAGTCTTTGTATCATATTAAGGTAACACAAGGATAGAGTTGCAATTGGGAGAGACACAGATCAGAAGTATTATCTCCAAAGCTGAAGAGCAACACCAGGAGAGTTGACTTAAAATAGTTATCCTTAAGTCTTGAGTGATACCGGTGTTAAACTCAAAGTCTATGGAACATGGGATGGTTGGAGAACATTCCAAACAAAAACATTACTGGAAGTAAATGGAAGGCTCAGGGCATCTTTGAAGCATATTTCATATTAAATGGTCAATCTCCCAATTTTGAATAAGTATCTGATGTCAAGTTTTGCAGTGTTGATCAACTGAGTGCAGTAGGAAAGTTAAGATGTTCGACTTAAAGTAAAATTAAATAATCATTGTATTTTCAATATACTTAGGGTAGCTTACTATTTAAGTGTTCTTTGATTTTTGTTCAGTTATATTCTTTCATTTTACCCACAAACATTCTGGTCTCATTCTTTATGTCAAAATTGTTTTTTTATGACTTTAATTAAGAGTTGCTGCTCTCTTCCATGATCAAAACATAAGCAGCTGAAACACAGCTATTCAATTGGAACTGTTAAAAGCAGCGCCACAAGAAAGGCCAGAATTGTAGGAACAGCAATGTCACAGAGAAGTGTGGAGCTGGAAGAAATCAAAGGTAAAAGGGCTGAAGCTGTTAAGAGATTTAAACACAAGGATGGGATTTCAGAATTGAGGCTTTACTGAGACAGAAGCCAACGCAGTTCAAAAAACACAAGAGACAGATAGTATTGAAAAAGTATTTTGCCATCATGCCAGTTTTCAGGTGAATCTGTACTTGGACAATAATCCTTGTCTATTTGAAAAGTTAAAAATCACACAACACCAGGTTATAGTCCAACAGGTTTATTTGGAAATACCAGCTCTTGAAGCACTGCTCCTTCCTCAGATGGTTGTGGAGAATAAGATCATAACATACAGAATTTAGAGCCAAATGAGTACAGTTTCAGTTGAGATGATACGTCAAACAATTTTAGATCAAGTCTTTCATCTTTTAGAATTGGATATGTTGGTTTCTGTTCTTTTCTATGTAGATCCCAGAATTTCTTTTAAATGACATTCTCAAGAAAGATTTTTTCTAACAAAAGGTGCCACCTCAGTTCAGACAATGCATTAAGGCATGAGGTCTGTCTTTGTCCCAAAGTTGAATTAGATTGGTTCTATTTCTAAAGTGGGATATGCAGAGTTTTATATGTATTCATGCAGTTTTTGAACAAAATAAAATATAATTCTGCAAAAACAAATTCACCCCATAAACTTATATTGTCCACTCCAGTCCAACACCGTCACCTCCAAGTCTTGTCTATTTCAGGCAGCAGATCGCTTAAATATGCAACTTAGTGATAGGACTCTATTTGTCCCAGGAAATGAGGGGTTAATGTGTAGACTACATTTGGTAATCTGTACAAGAATAGATCCAGAATTTTGCAGCGTAGATTTTCCTGGGGAGATGTAGAAATACTGTTACTGGCCATTACCAATCTAAGCTCACCCCTCTGGTGACATATTGTCTCACTCACTGTGTGAGGTGGACAATTTCCCACCTTCACAATACCAGGAAGTTGCAGTTGAGCCACTCTCTCAGCAGTTGCAGCTCACCAGTGGCATTCAAATTAGACACAAGCCAGAAAATTAATTCAAGCTTCCCAATGCTGCCTTTTAATTCATTGCATTTCTCATTTTCTTTCCTTTTCAAGATCTGTGCTCAGCCAGCATGATTAACGAGACGTAAAGGTCAACTGTCAGATTTAAAGATCTTTTACTTATCATATAGCTTCATTGCAACGTACTTCTGTAAATACTACTAGAAAGTATCACCCCCAAACTGAGAAAGTCCTGACCAATATTTATAAGAAATGATGTTACCACCATGAAAAAGTGATAATCTCTCCCAAAAACTCAATGAAAATTCCAATACTCCTTTAGGTTAACACAAATAGCATTTGAGATTTTCATCACCCCCCCTCTGAGAATCAAGTTGTGTTTTAGGAAGAAACTTGCACCTTTGGGTTCAGAATGTGATTTTACAAATAAAATGATTAGGAAAGAAGCAGCCAAAAGGATCAGCAGGGATAGCTCCCAGGAAACTGCAATGATGAGCAGGACATGCTTATCTCAAAAGCACAGCTTTTGGACAGTGCAATGCTCCTCACAACATATCAGAATTTATTGGTGATTATGTATTCCCTCTGAAAGTGCTGCCATGCTGTTAGTAGTCCCTGGTGCCAGGACAAACAGAACAGTGAAGAATGAATCTGTTCACATCTCACTGGAGAGCCCTCATCTAACACATTTGTACTTACATAAGAGCCCTTTTTAAAAAAAAGTATAATTCCTGTTGTATTCAACATTTTAAATATCCCTGATAAAAAAAAACAAAATACTGGCCCTTCTTGTGGCACAGTGGCTGTGTTCCTACCCCTGAAACAGGAGACTAATATCATTTGCCCAGAAAAAAGAACACATTCTTTCCACATACTGGGCCCGGTCTTCAACCGCAGTATCAAATGAGTCAAGTTTCCCAATTAGCAGCATGATGACAGGAACACTTACCCCAACTAAAAGATGACTCTTGTGAGCGAATTTCCTCAGGATTGTGCTTGGCTCTCTTTTGCCACTGAAATTAGTCCAGGTGGGGTCAGCCTCCACTTGATCCAGAGGTATGTAATGACATCGCTGGAGAGGTTGCTTCAAAGCAAAAGATTAAGTTTAAAAAAAAACTCAAAATACTCACAGCTTTATCAATTCCCTGGCAAAATGATATCAATCTGTTAGGGTCACACTGCTTTGAGTCAAGGCTGGAACCTGGCAGAAGTCTTTGAAAAGTAGTTGTGAACTTTCAAATTAGATGTAACTTAGACTTTAGAAGCACCAGCTGTAACATTTAGACAGAGCAAGACCCTCAGTTTTGCAAAGTCAGAAAAACAACCATAACGCACAGGTAAAGAATTACCCAAATAGATTCACTCGGAGTGAAATTTGAGTGACAGCTGGCATTGGGATCGTAGTGCAGGTTTAATTCGCAGTCATTGTTTCAAATGCAAGTAGCAAACCAATTTAATACTGCCTGCAAATTTGCATAATTACAGAATACAGCTGGTAATAAACATGCCAGAGTGTTTTAACAGAGAATCCAGATTTCTGCAAGATGAATGCCACTTAAAATGAGCCTGCCCTCAAACCCCAAACCACTCCTCACCCCCCCACTCCCAATGACAATAAGGATAGAATCGCACCCCCCAGTCTTCACATTCCACCCTACCAACCTCCAAATCCAGCATTTCATCCTCAACCACTTTCACCACCTACATTCAGACCCCACTACCAGAAATATATTTACCTCCCCACCCCTATCTGCGTTTCGCAGGGACTGTTCCCCCTGCAACTCCCTCATTAGGTCCATACTCCCCACCAACACCTGAGATCTTTCCCTGCCACCATAAGAGATGCAAAACCTTCATTCACATCTCCCTCCCTCACCTCCATCCAAGGCTCCAAAAGTTCATTCCAAATCTGGCAGAGATTTACTTGCATTTCCTTGAAACTCATTTACTGAATCTATTGCTCTCGATGTGGTCTCGCCTATGTCAGAGAGACTGAGCGCAATCTCATGGAACAGTTCAAAGAACATCTCTGGTCCGTACAGACCAACCGACCCCACCTTCTGGTGACCATCCATTTCAACTTCCCCTCCCACTCCTCTAATGACATGTCCGTTCTGGGCCACATCCACTGCCTAAACAAGGCCACCCGCAAACTGGAGGAGGAATACCTCATCTTCTGCCTCAGGAGCCCACAGTCACACAACCTCAACATTGAATTAAAAGCAAATTACTGTGGATGCTGGAATCTGAAATCAAAAGAGAAAATGCTGGAAAATCTCAGCAGGTCTGGCAGCATCTGTAAGGAGAGAAAAGAGCTGACGTTTCGAGTCTAACTGACCCTTTGTCAAAGCTCAAAGGGTCAAACAAGTGAATGGCTCAAAGGCTTTGACAAAGGGTCAGTTAGACTCGAAACATCAGCTCTTTTCTTAACATTGAATTCACCACTTTCCAAATCTCTTCAATCCCCACTCCATCCCAGATCCAACCCTCTGACTCAGCACCACCCTCTTGACCGGACCTACCTGTCCAACCTCCTTACCACCTACCTGCTCCATACCTCCCACTGACCCATTACACTCACCTCCTACATTTGTCCACCTATCGCCTTCCTGACTACCTTTCCGCTAGCCTCACCCCACTTCCCCCTATTATCTCTCAGCCCCATCCCTCTCCCCACTCCTGATGAAGAGTAATGGCTGAAATGTTGACTCTCTCATTCCTCAGATGCTGCCTGACCTGCTGTGCCTTTTCCACCACCAAACTTTATCAACTTTGATTCTTCAGCATCTGCAGTCCTCACTATCACCTGTGCTACATAATGCCAAAATTCTAGCCATACCCAAAGCTGGAATATCTTGTAGAAGAGCCTGAGCAGGAAGACGACTAAACTATGTAAAACAATAGAGTGACCATTCTTCAAAGTTTCTCTGATGTTGTATTGAATGTTTTCCAGGAGGAGAGAGGTTTTTCTTAGTTTCAAGTCCAAGAGCGCCTCCAGACAAATTACATGGTAGATAGTGGTGCCTGTTAATGCCAGCAGACAACAATGAGGACCTGAATGCATTGCTACTAGTAGTATTATGACCATACAAGTGGTGAAGGTCAGTGCATTCATCTTCATTTGTGGCTGAGCAACTAGAACAAAAGTAACACACACTATTTATTTCACCACGCCAATCACGACACACCACCAATATCTAACAATGGCAATTTATTTTTACGTTAAACTCACTTCCATATCTTACAACTTGCATAGACTGCCAGCTAGTCAACCATGACATCTAATTCATCCAAACACATTTTACCACATTCACTGATACACTTTTCATTGTAGTACAAGCTGATGCATAATCAGCATAATCAGTTCAAGAAGATGTCACAGGCAACACATTTTCAAGGGGTATTAGGGATTAGCAACAAATGTCAGCATTGACATCTAAAGAAGGAATACAACGTTCTACCTTAGTAAAGGAGAGTACAAGTGTAAATAATTATAATAATTAAGCAGCTTTTTGTTTTCCTTTCCCTTTCTGTTCATGTGTTGACAGTAAATGCAAGTGACCTGAGCACTGAACACAGCTAGAGTAATGATTGGTCAAGCACAATATATCATTCGTTGGACACATTGAAAGGAGTGAAAGGTATGTGAAATAACTCCATCACTAAGTCACCCTTTATTTATTCTTGGAAAGTTCTTGACACTGACTCAGCTTCCTCAGAGCCAACTAGCCAACTAGCCCAGTATCAGATTACCTGACACTCCTATTTTTACCTGTCAGTCAGGGCACCCTGATTGGGCTGGTTTAACAGCTCCAATCAGGGAACTCATATCCTATGACGTCAACCTGACTGACCTCATTATAACCACTACTATGCGTAAATTGCATGTGGGGATTTTAATACCATAGGCTTGATCCAGGCCATTTTTTTCCCATTCAGTAACTTTGGGCAATTGCTCTGAAACAAGCAGCAGGCAGAGGCAATAATAACAACAGATTGATAGATGTTAGCAATAAAAATTTTACTTATCTCGAATATAATTATATTGTTTTTTCTTTCATTCCCTCAGCACCCACTTGACTAGTATTTGGTCTGCATTTACTTGAATTTTAAAATTTTGACTTGCCTTTTTCTCAATGCCACCATGCACCTGACCTTTATTTCTAAGCAATGACCCAGACCAATAAAATTTTCTGTCTGAAAACAAGCTCAAAAATGTTTATTGCTCATGCAGTTGAGATTCAGGATATCAAATGGACTTCAAAGTATCACAAAATAGCATTTCTTAAGAATAAAATCTTTACTTTGAGCAAACTATTTCTAACAGTTTAGGCTGAACATGTTTCTATCGTTTTGAGTTCAGTGACCCTTCTTCAGAACAGAAAGCAGCTAGAAAAAGGTGATATTCATATTGATGACCGAGGGTGGGGTTGGGACTGAAGGTGTGATCGGATAGGTGGAGATGGAGCTCAGAGAAAGAAAGAAAATGTTAGACAGACAAGCAATTTATTGATAGTGAGCCAGAGGACAACAAATGCTAAATAGGTGATAATGAGGAATACAAGTAGGTGAAAATTGGTTTCACTGTGCTGAAGGCAACCCAGGTCATGACAGGACATTGGGGTGGATAGAAGGAAGGGTTCATGTTCTAAAATGTTAAAGTTGATAAGGAGGCCTTGAAGGCTGTAATGTTCCCAAGCAGATGATGACACGTTGCCCTTCCAGATTGCGTCGCTTTAGTGGGGCACTGCAGTAGGCCTGAGACAGGAATGTTGGCATGGGAACACAGTGATGTTTTGAAGTGGAAGATAACCGAAAGCCCAGGGTCATCTTTCTGGACAGAATGTAGCTATTTCACAAAGCAGTTACCCAGTCTGCGTTTCCAAGGAGACAGCAGTGGGAGCAGAAAATACAGTAAAATAAATGTTAATTTTTGACATCAGAAATATGTAACAAAAGTAAGTATTCAAGGAAGGTCAATTTCTTTTCTGTTTTTATATCAATAAATTGACAGCTATAGCCTTCAGCTGTCTATAAAGAGGAAGGGAGATCAAAGAATACATGGTATTAAATTAATTCAGTCTGATTTATTTGCACCTATTATGGCTGTTAATAAAATACTTATGCACCTTTAAAAAAAAATCATATTTGCACTGTGTCCATTCTTTGGCCATCATTTACTGTCCTTTCTTGTTACTGATAGAACCTGCAAGCACTCACAAAGATAATAGCAAAACATAATTTCACTTGATGGACTGGAATACCATCTCTATCAGACATGCAGTCAAATAGAGTGTGCATCTCACCATGTGATAGGTTTGCTGTCACTTTTAGTGTAGGGATCCACAGGAACTGCTTTATCTAGCAAAATAGAGATAAACCACTGACTGATCTAACTAGCAGGTTATTTTTTTCCTTTTTTCTTTTTTTTTCTTTAGTGCTTAATTTCTTCCACAGCACCCCTGTTGTGTGTGTGCAAGTGTGAGGCACAGTGAGAGACACAAGGTGCACAAATCTTTATTCAATTTCCACCCGAGTGGCCAGTGACAAGCACTGCCCTTCACAAAAAAGGCAATGCTGTGTGATCAAAACAGTGAAGGGGAGGGCAGGGACTAAATCAAAATAGAGTTGGAGGGGGAAATAATGCACTCCACTCCCTGCGGCGCCCACCTCTCCCTGAACGACTCCAGGGTGTTGGTGGACACCGCGTGCTCCTTCTCCAAGGACACCCGGGCTCTAACGTAACCCCGGAAGAGGGGCAGGCAGTCGGCCCTAACGACCCCCTCCACGGCCCGCTGCCGGGACCTGTTTATGGCCATTTTTGGCCAGGCCCAGGAGCAGACACATGAGGAGGTCATCAGACCTGATGTCCTGTTAAATTTCTTTTTATTTAATCTCCTGTTTACTTCTCTTTTTTCTTTTCCTTTTTTTAACCCCCACACTACCGCCTAACTGCGGTAGTGCTTATTTTTTCCCCAGCACCCATGGTGTGTGTGTGCAGGTGTGAGACACAGTGAGAGACACAAGGTGTATGAATCTTTATTCAATTGCCACCACCAGGAAGATAGGAAAACACCCGAGTGGCCAGTGACAAGCAGTGCCCTTACTAGCAGTTTATTATATGTTAGCAACTCATTATATGTACATTGATATGATAGACTTCGTTATAAAAGAGTTTGAGACTATAACAAAGCATGAGAACATACAAACATCCAAATTAAGAGAAGAAATAAGCCATATGATCCTTCAACCCTCTCCACAATTGAATAAGATTAAAGCTGATTATGTTGCAAATTCCACATTTCCATATAGTCCCAATAACCTTTGGTTCCTTGCCAAGCAAGAATCTACCTGCCTCTCCCTTAACAATATTCAATGGCTTCACCTGCACTGTCTTCTGGAAAAGAGACTCCCAGAGTTGAACAACTCCGACAGAAAAGCTTTTCTCTCATCGCTGTCCTGAAAGTGCAACCTCCAATTTTAAAACAGGGTTCCCTCGTACTGGATGCACCCACATCTTTCCACATATACCTTGTCAAGACCATTCTGGATCATATAAACTTCAACCGAATGAACCCATGCTCTTCTAAGCTCCAGGAAAAATAAGCCCAGTCTGTCCAACCTGCCTTCATAGACAACTTGCTTATTTCAGGTTGTCAATCCAGTAAGCCTCCTCTGAACCATCTCTGAAGTACTTACAACCTTCTTTAAGTAAAGAGCCCAAAATTGCACAAGGTGTTTGAGATGTAGTTTCACTTATGTCTTGTATAACTGAGGTACAGCATTTCTTATTTTTAGGATCAATGCCTCTCATCATAAAGGTTAGCGTTCCATTTGCCTTTGGAGTCATTTGCTATAGCTGCACAGTAAACTTTTGAGACTCATGTATCAGAACACCAAGATTCTTCTGCGTTTCAGAATTCAGCAGGTATCCTCTCTTTAAAAAATACATTTTTAAATGTTCCTGCTAAAGTGAACAATATCAAATTTTCATACATTGTGTCCCACCTGACTGATTTTTGCCCATCACTAGACGTATTTGCATCTATCTGCATCTTTGTTATATCAACTTCACAACACACTATCATAACTATCTTTGTATCATTTGCAAATTTAGCCACCATGCCTTTGATCCACTTATCTAAGTTATTGTTATAAATTGTAAAAGATTGAGAGCTCAAGACAGACACCTATGAGACCGCTAGGCGAAAGTGAGGACTGCAGATGCTGGAGATTAGAGTCAAGATTAGAGTGGTGCTGGAAATGCACAGGTCAGGCATCATCCAAGGAGCAGGAAAATCAACGTTTTGGGAGGAGCCCTTCATCAGGATTCCTGATGAAGGGGTCCTGCCAAAACTATGGGACCTCACTCAGTGCACCATGCCAAGCTGAAAATGACATATATATACATGTTTTCTGTTTTCTGGCAGCCAATCATTCTATTATACTACCTCCATACCATGAGTTCCTCATTTTCTACATAAATTGCTGAACCTGATCCTTAGATCTCAATCATTCAGGATTCAAATCTGTTCTGCTGAGAAGCTCATGATCCCATAATCATAGTGGGTGATGCTTAAGGTACTCCTTAATATAAAGGTTATTTACAATGTTTTCAGAGATATGTTTACACACTTCTGGAGCAGGTAAAATTTGAACCTAGGCCTCCTGGTTCAGAAGTAGGGACACTACCACTGTGCCACAAGAGCCCTTTGTCAATATTAATCCCCTCAGTCCCTTACAATCTTACAGCATTTTTAAAAAAATAATTATTCATTTCTATATAGAATTACATTTATCACTACCTTTTTCTAACTTCCCAACCATGCTGTTCTCCCAGACCCCATTTCATTTTGAAGGGATAAAGGACTCCTCCAACGATAATTAGCACTGTGCTGGCTCCAACATGCATGCTTCTTGATGTTTCCATGGAAACCCTGGCAGTCAAATTAGAGACTCCGATGCAGCATAGGGTCTGTCACTGATACAACAAACCTGCATTCCATCATAAAGCCATTGATGCTCAGCATTAATGGAAAAGCAAGAAGAGGCCAATGGACCTTGACCTCACTTCTCTTGGAGGCAGGGTTATGTTAGCAGTCAACCAAAAACAGAAGGACCCATGTATAGGACCTCCCGAATCTTGTCAGGAAATTTCTGTGAATTTCTGCTCCCTCCCCACACATTTTTTGCCTGTCATAAAAAATTCTGCAGAGGTTCAAAAGCAAGAAGGTTAGCTCATGAAGACTGTTGGCAGGCATGGGCACTCTAGACCCAGAGGTGCCAGGGAAAAACAGGCAAACGTTATCCAGGTCAATAGGGTGGGTCCCCTCCACCCCAGCTGCAGAGGTTGAGACTGCATTTAGATGTGATTGGACACAGAAAAAGAAAATGTGCACAGATGGATGTATCAAAAGGAGAGTTCTCACAATTCCTCTCAATCGCTGCCTAACATGACAGACTTCACCACATAACACTGATATCATATGCTGACTTAATCCTTAAAGATAACCTAACCTTAGATCCATGCAATGTTAGGTCTTACTGACTACTGCTTTTTCAATGTTAGTAGAAATATCACGTGTAGATGTCTGTTAGTAAGATCACTTATAAATATCAAATGTATATCCAGATGGATAACAAAATACTGTATTTATTCAGCAAAAGTAAAAGTTTAAGGACTGCAACAATAATCAGATCCACATATACTTTGGACTAAACAGGGCTGCTTGCTATTGAACCAACAGAAAGTTGAACAACTAACGGAAATTAAAGGGAATGGGGCAGCACTGTGGTTCAGTGGTTAGCACACTGCCTCACAGCACTAGGGACCCGAGCTTAATTCCAGCATCGGGTGACTGCGTGGAGTTTGTACATCCTCCCTGTGGGTTTCCTCCGGGTGCTCCAGTTTCCTCCCACAGTCCAAAGATGTGCAGGATTGGCCGTGTTAAATTGCCTGCAGTGTCGAGGGATGTGTCGGTTAGGTGAATTAGCCATGGAAAATGCAGGTTTACAGGGATAGGTTATGAGGGTGAGTCTAGATGGGATGCTCTTTAGAGAGTTGGTGTGGACTTGTTGAGCCAAATAGCCTGTTTCCTCACTGTATGGTTTCTATGGTTTCTTTCTATGCAAATTCAAACCCAGCTCAATCATGATTGATGTAAGTTCAATTAGGTTCTCTGTCGCTTCTAACACTCGGTGGTGCATTGCTCCAGCATAAAAGCTTGGATGTCCTTCCTGGTTAATATCCTGATCCTCAATCCTATCTTTATCATTAGAATATTGCTGTCCATCCCTTATTTTCTCTATATACAGAACATAGCCATTTTGTCTGCTTAAGTTGTGAAATGCATAGTTTCCTATATTAACGTGGTATACGTAAACTTCACCTTAAGTAGACCCTTAGTGAGTTTCACGCTGACTCTGGTAAAAGAGCGAACAGTCTTAAATTTTCATTCTATGTCAATCTAAGGGTTTCTTAAAGGAGTCACCAACCGCGTTTAGACTGGTTAATCCTGGTCTCCTGCAGCAATCCCAGTATGACCTGAGGGTCTTGGGAGGAAGCAAGAATCTGCAAGTTTTCTGGTATGTCCCCATCATGGCTGTTCCCTGGACATCTCCAAACCATGGCCTCAAAGATCAAATCTAATTTAAACAGTAATGGAAGCCTTTTCACCTCAGCAAGTTGTTTATAGGACCCTTGCAAACCAACCTGAGTGTAGGTGTACAGAATGCACAGAGGAAGCCAGCATTAGGTGGAGAATGCAACCGCCCAAGATGTTTGACACTCATCTTCACAGAGAAAGGTTACAAACAGATGTGGTCTGGAGAAATGCCATCAATGATGCCCAGATGTATATCTGTATCAAGGACTGGAAGACAGCACAACTGTTCCTTGAATTAATTATACTGATTTATATGTTTATGTCATCAGTAACTTTATAAAAGGTAAAAACAATGACTGCAGATGCTGGAAACCAGATTCTGGATTAGTGGTGCTGGAAAAGCACAGCAGTTCAGGCAGCATCCAAGGAGCAATAAAATCAACGTTTCCTGCAGTGGCAGGGGAAGGTGCCAGGATGCGAGGGTGCATTGTAGGTGGGGCGTGGACCTGACCAGGTAGTCCCCCTACAACCCTCCCTCCCATCCTGGCACCTTCCCCTGCCACCGCAGGAATTGCAAAATCTGCACCCACACCTCCTCCCTCACCTCCATCCAAGGCCCTAAAGGAGCCTTCCACATCCATCAAAGTTTTACCTGCACATCCACCAATATCATTTATTGTATCCGTTGCTCCCGATGCGGTCTCCTCTACATTGGGGAGACTGGACGTCTCCTAGCAGAGCTCTTTAGGGAACATCTCTGGGGCACCCGCACCAATCAACCACACCGCCCTGTGGCCCAACATTTCAACTCCCCCTCCCACTCTGCCGAGGACATGGAGGTCCTGGGCCTCCTTCACTGCCGCTCCCTTACCACCTGACGCCTGGAGGAAGAACGCCTCATCTTCTGCCTTGGAACACTTCAACCCCAGGGCATCAGTGTGGACTTCACCAGTTTCCTCATTTCACCTTCCCCCACCTCACCCTAGTTCCAAACTTCCAGTTCAACACTGTCCCCATGACCTGTCCTACCTGCCTAGCTTCCTTTCCACCGATCCACTCCACCTTCCTTTCTGACCTATCACCTTCATCCCACCCCCATTCACCCATTGTACTCTTTGCTACCTTCTCCCACCCTCCTCCCTGACCTATCACCTTCACCCCCACCCCCACTCACCTACTGTACTCTATGCTACTTTCTCCCCACCCCCACCCTCCTCTCATTTATCTCTCCACCCTTCAGGCACTCTGCCTGTCTTCCTGATGAAGGGCTTTTGCCCAAAATGTCGATTTTATTGCTCCTCGGATGCTGCCGGAACTGCTGTGCTTTTCCAGCACCACTAATCCAGAGTCATCAGTAACTTTGACAGCCACAGGAATAGAATGGCCACCCAGTCAGTCTAAGCAGAAGTCCTGCTCCAACAGATGTCAACGTTTGGTAGTGATGGCTAGGTCATCATTAATCTTTGCCTGCACTGGATTTTGAAGAGCTGCAGATAATGACAGTGAGATCTGTAGATTCAAGGTTCTATCATTCTCCTTCTCTCCTTGAGAGATCTTCACCTGCTACTTCTTAATCTGGAGGTGTGCAGTAGCCACTGGGGAGTGTTGTTTTTGTTGAAGTTGTTAATAACATTATTATTGCTCACTCTTCTTTAATACCATCTTCACATTTGAAGCAACACCAAAAGGATTCCAACCACAGCGATATACGTGGCAGATGCCTGAGCTGACAATCTGTGGGGAATATCAGAAAGAGACCACTGCTTCACTAATCCTCTCTCCTCACATCACTCACGTTGAAGCATCTTGTCATTCCCTGCTTTAGTGTACCACCTCATAAAGGAACTCTGAGTCAGTATACAAATATGCATTGCATAACCAAAGTAACAATGTGGGAACATAAGCCACAGTGATCATCACTACATCCAAAAAAAAAGCATCTTTGGACACTTTTGTTTATTTATTCATGGGATGTGATTGAACCAGCATCCAGTTGCCCGAGCGGATGAGTTGCCTTTTTGCATATCTATCTACAGCAAACTGCAGGTACAATGTTCTCAGGGAGAGAAATCTAGGATCTTGACTCAGTGACACTGAAGGAATAGAGATCTATTTTCTCATCTAAATTGTCAGTGGTTTGGAGGGGAATTTGGAAACACAGTTGGTGGCATTCCCATGTATCTGCTGCCATTGTCCTCAGAGGTGGAAGTGATCATAGGTTTAGAACACGTTGTCTGAAGGACCTTGGTGAATTTCTACATTGCATTTTGCAGATAGTACACATCACTGCGACTGTGCACCAATGATGGAGGGAATGGATGTTTGAGATGTAGTGCCAGTCAAGTAGGCTGTTATATCCTAGATGGTGTCAGGTTTCAGTGTTGTTGGAGTTGTTGCAGGAATGGAATATTGGCTGCAAACTGCAGTGATCATCCCCATCTCTCATTTATATGGCTAGAAATTAATTGGACAAGCCAATGTCAACTTCCAGCATGTCAACAGCGGAGACAACAGTGATGTCATGGGGCAATGGTTAGATTTTCTCTTTGGAAATTGTTCTTGCTTGACATTTATGTGGCTTAAATGTTGTATCACAAATAATGTTCTTAGACACTTATATTTTGGTGAACAAAAGTGGTCCTTCTGAAACATTTTCTTCTATTGATAGTTCTGAAATGTAACATAGAATAGATATAGAATCCCTACAGTGGAAAAGCAGGCCATTTAACCCATCAAGTCCACACAGACCCTCCGCAGAGCATCAAACCTAGACCTACCCCCTCCCCCATACCCTATAACCTTGCATTTACATGGCTATTACACCTAGCTTGCATGCTATGGCTGGTTTAACATGGCCAATCTCAACTTTCTATTTCGAATTACCCTCTTTCACTATAGGTGTCATCCTCTTAACAACCTGACCCAGTGAGCCCATTCACAGATTTGAGTTTTCCATACAGGACTTCATTTGTGGATGCTGAAGTTTTGAATTAAAACAGAAAGTGATGCAGAAATCAGCAGCTCAGGAAGCATCAGAAGAGAGGAGGAAGAGTCACAATAGATTTGAAACTGTAACTCAGTTTCTCCCTGCACAGATTTTGCTAGAGCTGCTGAATTTCTCCAATACTTTCAGTTTTTATTTCATGCAGTGTCTCTCTGATAAGTCCCCTGACTATTCTTGCTCAAAACTTCTGAGAGTGGCCATGGCCCATTCCCTTTACTGGCATGATAGGACAGCTCCAAAAAGACATACCTAAACCCCTGGATTGATGCCTCCATAGCACTTTGGCTGACCTACATGTAATCTCCTGACCACAGATCATGGCACAATCCTGGACTACAAGGACATGGATCCACAGACTCTGGTAAGCCAATTGTCTGACTGACCATGGCCAATTCCTGGTACTGTAATGACTGTATTGATCCCTGACTGTCATCCTCAAGCAGGAATGCTCACCTTCTGACTTTCAGAAAGGACTTTTTGCTTGAAGCACAGAGAATGTATTTATTGTGTAAGCTGCTGGCACATTACGTAGGTGTGATATTGATATAGTATGGTGCCTCACAGTGACATGTATACATCCTTGACCATTCAGTGCTCCCAGCCATTATGGACTGTCTGCCTCTCCTTCCACACTAAAACAAGTAATTCATGTCACAGAGGCTAGTAGGCTGTGCACTATGAACACAATGTAAACCACAATGGTTAGCTGTCGGTGCAAAGCAAGTGAGCGCAATTAAATTGGGTTAAAAGCCGCAAAACATGTAGCTACATGAGATATACGCATCCCTGTGCATACTGTGCTCTGGCAGAAGCTGCAAGGTACAGGTGTTCTTGAGCTCTAATGTTAAGTCCTGAAGCACTGAAGAGTGAGTGTGTTGGACCAAGGCCAAACATGTGTTCAGTTTGATGGATTTAATGTTGACCCATGTGAACATAGAGTGGGGCAATGGCATGGACAAGCAAGCAGCCAGCTGTTGTCACCAGTTAACCAACCACCTCTCCGGGCAGGAATTATCATCTAGATTCTCAGGACAGAGAGGAGCATTCAAAAGGGGGTTTTCCTATGCCAGTTCAGGAAGCAGAAAATTCTAGCCTGTGATGTATGAGCAGTCAAATCAGTAACATCATTATTTGTGTAAGGTAGTCAAATACGCTCAGTTAATATGTTTGTTGTCACCATCTTCTTTTTGTGTAGACATCTACAAGGCCTGTTTGGTCCAGGTATAGAAGAAAATGACCTACTAGTCTAACTAGAAGAATAATGTGAAGGTTTAGATTACCTACAGTGTGGAAACAGGCCATTCGGCCCAACAAGTCCACACTGTCCCTCTGAAGAGCAGCCCACCCCCCTCTGACTAATGCACCTAACACTATGGGCAATTTAACATGGCCAATTCACCTGGCCTGCACAACTTTGGACTGTGGGAGGAAACCAGAGCATCATAGAAAACCCACACATACATGGGGAGAATGTGCAGACTCCACACAGACAGTTACCCGAGGATGGAATTGAACCTAGGACCCTGGTGGTATGAGGCAGCAGTGCTAATCACTGAGCAACCGTGCCGCCCCAAGTGCCGTTGTTGGACTGGGGTGAACATGTAAAAGACCACACAACACCAGGTTATAGTCCAACAGGTTTATTTGGAAGTGCAAGCTTTCAGAGCATTGCTCCTTCATCAGGTAGCTGTGGAGCACCATCATAAGACACATAACTCATAGCAAAGATCTGTGTCATGCAACTGACGTGATATATTGAACAAACCTAAATTGCTGTTAGAATGGGTTGCACATTTTGGTCATTAATATGTAGATCCCAGACCTTCTTTCCAGTACATTCTTGGGATAACTTAAGGTTTTGTAGAGAACAGGCGGCATCTCGGCTCAGACAATACATTAAAGGTGTGAGGGCAGGGTCTGTCTGTATCCCGATCTTAAGCCGGACTAGTTCTATTTCCGACGTAGGCATGTATGACTGTTATATGGATTGACTGCCGGCAGAGTATGTGTTTCTTGGGCGGAATACGCCGTTTCTGCAATACAGTTCTGCGGATGCGGGTTCACCCCATGGACTTAGCGTGGTGTGCACGTCGGTCTTACGTTCGGCCGGTGCACCTTGTATTCGCTATATATCTCATGTACAGGCCGGCACTACTATACCGCGTAGTACACCTCTTGCTAAGGGGGCCGCATGTCCCCACTGGCCTTCCTTCCTTCCTTCCATCACAGCACATTTTGATTGAGTCAGTCAGACTGGTGCTAATTCTATAGGCACTTATTGCACTTTGTTCACTATGCATTCAAAAGTTAATATTGTTAAAAAGTTAATCATTTTAATAGTGCCATTATATCTGAAAAGTGTGATATATTAGCTACACATATCTTTAATTCTTTAAACAAATTGTTAACGTTGTTGAGGTTCATAACATATGAGTGTAAATGGGAGGGGAAACAGAAGAATTTGGCGGGCACGTTTAAGAGACTTACACATTCAGAATTTAATAAATGGTTCATTTTAAGGTGTGCCAGTATACCAGACCATGACAATGGTGAACAGTATGATTTTGCAGGATTTCAATGAATCTTTGTCATGTTAACCTTTGTATCAGTATGTATAAATAAAATTTACTATCAGTAACTCATTCTTGTTTCTATCCGATAATTACCTTAAAATGTAATTCATAGTGCTTTTCTTCTTTACCCAGGATTAGTTGAACAATCAAATCCACTTTTGCTAATAATACGGTGTTTCGAACTGCAGCATGATTTTCAGCCTTTCAAAACTAGTACCCGTGTATTAGTCGACCATATAAATTGAACCTTGACAAAAGTGTAAAACAAATTACACTTTTACACAAGTATATATGGTGTGTGTGTGCGTGCATGAGGAAGAGAGGAAGAGAGGAAGAGAGGAAGAGAGGAAGAGAGAGAAAGAGCGTCTGTGTGAGGGAGAGAGTGAGTGTGTGTGTGCATGAGAGTCTGGGAGTGTGAGTGCATGTGAGAGTGTGCGTTTGCCTGTGTGCGTGTGCGTGATGGAGTATAGGCCTGTGAGGGGGAGTGTGGGGAGTATGTGTGTGTCTGAGAGAGAGCATGCAACTAGGAGAGAGTCTGCATGGGTGTGTGCATCCGTGTACGTGTATATGGTGTAGTGGGATCACCTGTAATGTGACATGAACCCAAGGTCCCAGTTGAGGCCATCCTCTTGGGTACTCAACTTGGCTATCAACCTCAGCTGGGCCACCCTGCATTGTTGCATATACCGAAGTCCGCCTTAGAGGATGGTCACCCGAAGATCCAAGAACGAACATCACTGACCGCTGTGGTGTACCCAACTGAGATGGAATCCCTATCTGCAGATTGTTGTACAGAGTCCATTCATCCATTGTCGTAGCATCTGCTTTGTCTCGCCAACGTACCATACCCCAGATCACCTCAGCAGTCAGGGGCATTCGGCCTCAGATGACCAACCTCCAAGGTGGACTTCGGGATACGAAACAACGCAATGTGGCGCAGCAGAGGCTGATAGCCAAGTTCAGTACCCATTAGGATGGTCTCAACCAGGACCCTGGGTTCATGTCACACTACAGGTCACCTCACTACATTATGCGCTCTCTCAACACACTCTTACACACACACACCCTCTCACAGACTTATACTCCATCACACTCACCCAAGTATGCACACATGCAAACACACTCTCCCTCACAGACTTGTGTGTGTGTACGTGCATATGTAGTGAATTTGCATTTGTAGAATTGTAATTGCAGAAACATTCTATTTTGTTCAAAAAGCAGACAATCTGCAGGCACTCAATCCATATAATATTTAATAAATTCTAACTTTGGAAATAGAACCAGTCTGGCTCAAGATTGGGATACAGACAGAACATAGAACATTACAGCACAGTACAGGCCCTTCGGCCCTCGATGTTGCGCCGACCTGTCATACTAATCTGAAGCCCATCCCACCTACACTATTCCATGTACGTCCATATGCTTGTCCAATGACGACTTAAATCTACTTAAAGATGGCGAATCTACTACAGTTGTAGGCAAAGCATCCCATACCCTTACTACTCTGAGTAAAGAAACTACCTCTGACATCTGTCCTATATCTATCACCCCTCAATTTAAAGTTATGCCCCCTCGTGCTCACCGTCACCATTTTTGGAAAAAGGCTCTCCCTGTCCACCCTATCTAACCCCCTGATTATCTTATATGCCTCCATTAAGTCACCTCTCAACCTTCTTCTCTCCAACGAAAACAGCCTCAAGTCCCTCAGCCTTTCCTCATAAGACCTTCCCTCCATACCAGGCATCATCCTAGTAAATCTCCTCTGCACCCTTTCCAAAGCTTCCACATCCTTCTTATAATGCGGTGACCAGAACTGAACACAATTCTCCAAGTGCGGCCGCACGAGAGTTTTGTACAGCTGTAGCATAACCTCATGGTTCCGGAACCGATCCCTCTATTAATAAAAGCTAAAACACTGTATGCCTTCTTAACAACCCTGTCAACCTGGGTTGCAACTTTCAAGGATCTGTGTACCTGGACACTGAGATCTTTCTGCTCATCTACACTACCAAGAATCTTACCATTAGCCCAGTATTTTGCATTCCGGTTACTCCGACAAAAGTGAATCACCTCACACTTGTCCGCATTAAACTCCATTTGCCACCTCTCAGCCCAGCTCTGCAGCTTATCTATGTCTCTCTATAACCTACAACATCCTTCGTCACTATCCACAACTCCACCGACCTTAGTGTCGTCTGCAAATTTACTAACCCACCCTTCTATGCCCTCATCCAGGTCATTTATAAAAATGACGAACAGCAGTGGACCCAACACCGACCCTTGCGGTACACCACTGGTAATTGGACTCCAGGATGAACATTTCCTATCAATCATCACCCTCTGTCTTCTTTCAGCAAACCAATTACTGATCCAAACTGCTACATCTCCCACAATCCCATTCGTCCGCATTTTGTACCATAGCCTACTGTGGGGAACCTTATTGAACGCCTTGCTGAAATCCATATACACCACATCAACCAGTTTACTCTCATCTACCTGTTTGGTTACCTTCTCAAAGAACTCAATAAGGTTTGTGAGGCATGACCTACCCTTCACAAAACCGTGCTGACTATCTCTAATCAAATTATTCTTTTCTAGATGATTATAAATCCTATCTCATAACTTTTTCCAACACTTTACCAACAACTGAAGTAAGGCTTACTGGTCTATAATTACCAGGATTGTCTCGACTCCCCTTCTTGAACAGGGGAACCAAACTTGCTATCCTCCAGTCTTCTGGCACTATTCATGTAGACAAGGACGATTTAAAGATCGATGCCAAAGGCTCGGCAATCTCCTCCCTGGCTTCCCAGAGGATCCTAGGATAAATCCCATCCGGCCCAGGGGACTTATCTATTTTCACACTCTGCAGGATTTCTAATACCTCTTCCTTGTGAACCTCAATCACACCTAGTCTAGTAGCCTGTATCTCAGTAATCTCCTCAACAATATTGTCATTTTCTAGAGTGAATACTGTTGAAAAATATTCATTTAGTGCTTCCACTATCTCCTCTGACTCCACACGCAACTTCCCACTACTATCCTTGATTGGCCCTAGTCTTACTCTTGTCATTCTTTTATTCCTCAAGAACCTGTAGAAAGCCTTAGGGTTTACCCTGATCCTATCTGCCAACATCTTCTCATGTCTCCTCCTGGCTCTTCTGAGCTCTATCTTTAGGTCTTTCCTGGCTACCTTGTAACCCTCAAGCATCCTAACTGAGCCTTCACATCTCATCCTAACATAAGCCTTATTCTTCCTCTTGACCAGAGATTCCACTTCCTTCGTAAACCACGGCTCCTGTGCTCTACAACTTCCTCCCTGCCTGACAGGTACATACTTATCTAGGACACACAGTAGTTTTTCCTTGAATAAGCTCCACATTTCTAATGTACCTATCCCCTGCAGTTTCCTTCCCAATCCTATGCTTCCTAAATCTTGCCTAATTGCATCATAATTGCCTTCCCCCCACTGTAACTCTTGCCCAGTGATATATACCTATCCCTTTCTATCACTAAAGTAAACATAACAGAATTGTGATCGCTATCACCAAAGTGCTCACCTACTTCTAAGTTTAACACCTAGCCGGGCTCATTACCCAGTACCAAATCTAATGTGGCTTCACCCCTTGTTGGCCTGTCTACATACTGTGTCAGGAAGCCTTCCTGCACACACTGGACAAAAACAGACCCATCGATAGTACTCGCATTATAGTGTATAGTGTTTCAATATTTGGAAAGTTAAAGTCCCCCATGACAACTACCCTGTCTCTCTCACACCTATCGTGAATCATCTTTGCTATCCTTTCCTCTAAACCTCTGGAACTATTTGGAGGCCTATAGAAAACTCCCAACAGGGTGACCTCTCCTTTCATGTTTCTAACTTCAGCCCATACTATCTCAGTTGACGAGTCCCCAAACATCCTTTCTGCAACTGTAATGCGGTCCCTGACCAACAATGTCACACCTCCCCTTCTTTTACCATCTTCTCTGTTCTTACTGAAACATCTAAATCCTGGAACCTGCAACAACTATTCCTGCCCCTACTCTAACCATGTCTCTGAAATGGCCACAACATCGAAGTCCCAGGTACCAACCCATGCTGCAAGTTCACCCACCTTATTCTGGATGCTCCTGGCGTTGAAGTAGACACACTTCAAACCAACTTCTTGCTTGCCGGTGCCATCTTGCATCCCTGAAACTTTATTTTGGACCTCCCTACTCAATCTTTTCTATACTCGAACTACAATTTTGGTTTCCATCCCCTGCTGGATTAGTTTAAACCCACCCCAATAGTTTTAGCGAATCCCCCCCCCAGGTTATTGGTACCCCTCTGGTTCAGATGAAGACCATCCTGTTTGTAGAAGTCCCACCTCCCCCAGAAAGAGCCCCAATTATCCAAGAATCCAAACCCTCTCTACTGCACCATCCCTGTAGCCACGTGTTCAACTCCTCTCTCTCCCTATTCATTGCCTCACTAGCATGTGGCACGGGCGACAAACCAGAGACAACAACTCTGTTTGTTCTAGCTCTAAGCTTCCATCCTAGCTCCCTGAATTTCAGTTAAATCCCCATCTCTCTTCCTACCTATGTCGTTGGTGCCTATGTGGACCACGACTTGGGGCTGCTCCCCCTCCCCCTTAAGGATTCCAAAAACACGATCAGAGACATCACGAACCCTGGCACCCGGGAGGCAACACACCAACTGTGAGTCTCTATCATCCCCACAGAACCTCTCATCTGTCCCCCTAACTATGGAGTCCCCAAGGACTACTGCTCTGCTCCTCTTCCCCTTTCCCTTCTGAGCAGCAGGGACAGACACTGTGCCAGAGCCCTGTGCCCCACTGCTTTTCCCTGGTAAGTCGTCCCCCCAACAGTATCCAAAACGGTATGCTTGTTGAGGGGAATGGCCACAGGGGATCCCTGCACTGCCTGCCAGTTCCCTTTCCATCCCCTGACTGTAATCCATTTGCCTTTTACTTGTACCTTAGGAGTGATTACCTCCCTGTAACTCCTCTCAATAACCCCCCCTCTAACTCCCAAATGATCCGAAGTTCATCCAGCTCTAGCTCCAGTTCTCCAACGCGGTTTTCAAGGAGCTGGAGTTGGATGCACTTCCCGCAGATGTAGTCAGCAGGGACACTGGTGGTGAGCCTTACCTCCCACATTCTACAGGAGGAACATTCAACTGCGCTCACCTCCATTCCCACTATTCTAAATTTGCAAAGAGACTGTTGAAAAAAAAGGAATTAAAAAAAACTCATTACCTTACCAATCTGGTGTGCAGGTCCTTTGTTTTTGGTTAGAGGAGGAGGATGAGTGGGAGACACTATCCGAGTAGTGTGTCAGGTAACGCAACCATATGACTTCCTAGAAGTCCTTCGCTCCTCCCTTGCACCTCTCGGCAAATGGAGCCCCAACTCCCAAGGCGAGTCCCTTTTAATGCGGGAAAACTCACCCTTCACAGCAGCCCTCGCTTCACCACTCCTCCTGTCCTCGCTGCTCTGGCAAAATGGAGGCCCGACTCTCTAGGTAAGTCCCACTAACCTCACACCTTTAAAGTATTGTCTGAGCTGAGATATCATTTTTCTTTTACAAAACCTTAAGTTATCTCGAGAACGTAACTGGAAAGAAGTTCTGGGATTTACATATTAATGAAACACACAACCCATTCTATAAGATGAAAGACTTAACAGCAATCAAGGTTTGTTCAATTTGTTGTTTCAGTTGCATGACACTGAAATGTCTTGTTATAAATTCTGTGTCCTATGATCCTGCTCCACAGCTACCTGATGAAGGAGTAGCACTCTGACAGCTAGTACTTCTAAATAAAATTGTTGGACTACAACCTGGTGTTGTGTGATTTTTAACTTGACTAAAAAAAGCTCTTAGATTGAACGAGAAGTAATTTATTGCATGTTAGAAACTCATTACGGGTTATATCGATATGACAGACATTGTGACAAAGACTATAAATGTGGGCCTGGATTTTAGGTCTCACTCTGAGATCTTAAGCTGTTCTGTCCACAAATCTATGTAACATCATGAAAAAGTGCTACTTAAGCCACTTTGCTGTATTACTCTTTTCAGATCCTTACAGAACAATCGTTTCAAAATTTGTATCTGCTTCTTTACCTGCAGTTCAGCAAAGACAATTGCATATCTTGAGTTGGGCAATGAAACCGCGATGTCAGATGCAAGTGTGGAAGGCATTCATGAGAGATAACCCTCTATCTTCATTATAACAGAGGATAATGTTAGGATGGTTTCTTGTTCTGTGGCATGGAAGGAAACCTTATTTGAAAGATGAATGTGAGTAGTTCAAGAATGCTGATTGATAAAGAATACTAATGAATATTAGGTGGTAATGGACAAGATTAGAAAATTTGAAGGAGAACTTTGTTTTGAGGAGTGGCACTGATTACTGCAATTTTGAAAGAGAATGGAAAAGTACTCAAGAAGTGGAAACATTTATACTATCTGCTAATATGGAAGGCAAGACAAGAAAAATAGATGGTCAGCCTGCCTGTGGAAAAGCAATCAAGGAAACTAATGATTTATTTTTGTTCATTGGGAGTAAGTGTCATTGGCAAGGCCAGCATTTTGTTGACTATCCTTAGGTACACTTGAGAAGGTGGTGTGAGCCATTGTCATCATAAAATATAAATTATTAAACTTTAAAATCTCATTGATTAATTTAAAATCTTCCCTTTTGTGGTTGAGAGAAAAGGTATTTAAAAAGGAGGTGGGTCATTTCAAAAAGGACTCCCCCAAAGTCACCTGACCTAAAAGTAGCCAGATTTTCAGAAATAAATAAAGGGACATCTAATGACAGGGACTGACAATTCACTTGGAAAAAACTATCAAAACGACAAATACATGGACACAAAAATTCACCACCTGAAATGTACAGCTGATATGGAGATTATCAAGACTCCCTACATGAGTGTGAGGCTTGCTGATCACAAGTATTACTACAACAAAGTCTTAAATCCAAATGTCATTATGCAAAGAGAAGCTTGAAATTCAATCACATATACACACCCCTGTCCCATCTATATCAAAGCATAACTGGTGAAATCTGACAGCTAGGTTTTCATGCAAAAAGATATATCAGTCTTAGGAGAACATGAAAAAATGTTAAGTATTAGCTAATTTACACAATGGTTGTCACAGGCCGACTCACTCAAACAAAGTGGGGAGGTGCTGAGAGCATTGAGTAAATAATTGAAGTGTGGCTTCTGTCTCTATTTTCATTCTCTGAAGAAGTTGGCCCCTATTGGCCACAGAAACATCTACACAGAAACATTATCAAGGAGCTGAGAATTTTCAATAACTATAACATTCATGATGAGTAATTGCATCCAAGAAACCAGTTAACCAGCATCATGCTCAGGTTAAATCCTTATGACCCAAAGACAACCAAACACCTCAACTATTTTTTTTATCTTCATTTGAATTGGACATTATTTCTCATTAACGTTATATCTGATTGTATGGGTCCAAGCGATTGCATTAAGGCTGTATGCTTTACGCTGCATTTTCTTAATGATTTCTGCTGATTTAACTTTTAATAAACTTGACTGTGTTTGACTCAGGAAAACCTGTTGATTGCTCTTTATTGCAGACAGCAAAAATAGTGACTACATTTTTAATTGAATAGAGGTAATAACCTCGTGTAAACATAAATCTTTGATCAACTGCTTTAGTTGGTCACAGCAGAGGAGACCCAGTACTCCACATCTCTCAGAGTTGTAACAACATTTTCTTGGACCACTCTAATGCATGTGGTGCAGTTTAAGTGCTGTTAAGATGAATGTTTCAGGTTTCTAATCCAGCAACTGTGAAGTAATGATAGATATGGTTTGTCTGGCTTGGAGGGGAATTTGTAGATGTTGAGGTTTCTAAGCACCTGCTTCCCTCGACCTTCTAGGTGGTATAGGCCACGGAGTTAGCGATGCTATTAAAGAAGGTTTGGCTAATTATGCACCTGTGGTGAAGTGAATGTTGAAGGTGGTAATGGGGTGTAAAGTAAATGGGTTGGATTGTCTTAGGGAGTGCTGCATTCTTATATATATTTGAAGAAGTTTAAAGCCAAGTAACCCTGGTAGAACCCACACTAAGTACTGGTGAGCAGGTTATTGCTGCATAAGTGTTACTTGATAGCTGATATCATTGTAATTAGCCAGATTGCATTTTTTAAATGGACAGGATACCAGGGCAATTTTACACATTAAATGGGTGAGCCTTGTTAGCTTTACTGGAATGCCTGGGCTTGAGGCATGGCTGGGTCTGGACTACAAATCTTCAGGACAATTGCTAGAATGTTGCAATCTCACAGACTTTGCAGCATCCAATGCCTTAACTGATCCTTTACATTACATGGAGTGAATCTATTTGGCTGAAGATGGCTTCTGTGATGCTGGAGACTTTAGGAAGTGGCACAGGTGATCATCCAATTAGCATTTCTGACTGAAGATGGTTGCAAATGCTAGCTTTTGTAAGATATGCTAGTCTCCATCATTATTTAAGGACAGGATGGTTGTGAAGCCATTTTGTGAGGCTCTGTAAAGCACTATTACTAACAGAAAAGTTTCATTCTCTCGATATGTTATACATGCAGCTGATGTTGTTTGTCCACTGAAGTACTTGTACAATATTCCTATGCCTTCATTACCAGGAAGAAAGTCTGGTGAATGACCAAATGCTCTTCCACCACCAAAGATGGTACATGGTCTTCCTAAACCTCAGGAGAACAGAGATCGACATCAAGTAAAGGCAGGTTGGACAATTGACTTCTCAGATGTTGATTGACTACACCAAATATAACTCATGGAACCAATACAAAAATTCCCTATTCCCAGGAAAAAGAATCCAACACTGTCCATTTCAGTGGGAAGAGTACAATCAAGCAGCTAATTAGCAAAATAAAGGTTTCCTGGATTGTGAGCACAGTTTCCCACAAAACATCTTTGAGAAAGCTGACAGATTGTCATGTAGCATGTTGTATGGCATCTTCATTCAAAGAAATACACATGATTATTTTTGGAAGGTGAGCAGTAATAATGTGGAATGTTTTAGGTGCTTGCTGAAGCTCATTAGCCATAGGAGGAAGCAACACAGATTTTTCATACTCTAACTTAGCAGCTTTTCTTTGAAATCAGCTTTTATATCAATTAAATATTTTCTTTTTTCCTGAAACCAAAACACACATTTATCAATAATTTATTTTTATATATGGAAGGCATTTATTTTAAAGTTAAACACTGACTGTAAAGATATTGAGAATAGTGAAATTGGCGCACTTGTTTAGAACAAATGACTCCTGTTCCTGCGTTTTAAATTACACCAATCAGTTCACTATGTTGCTGTCCTCTACTGCTCCAGTCCAATTTTGTAATGATACAGTCAGACTGAGCTACAGGTTCAGCTGGCTATTTAGCCTGTCACCTTGATCCTGTATGTATGGCAACAAGGGCCTGTTATGTGGAGTTTGCACATTCTCCCCGTATCTGCATGGGTTTCCTCCGGGTGCTCCGGTTTCCTCCCACAGTCTAAGATGTGCAGGTTAGGTGAATTGGCCATGCTAAATTGCCTGTAGTGTTAGGTGAGGGGGTAAATGTAGGGGAATGGGTCTGGGGGGGTTGCTCTTCAGAGGGTCGGTGTGGACTTGTTGGGCTGAAGAGCCTGTTTCCACACTGTAAGTAATCTAATCTAATCTAATGTTCCTGCTGTAGGGGTTTCATTAGATCCAGGGATTTAAACTGTCCTTGTCCAGGCCTCCCAGTTTAAGATTCCTCCTGTATATATGCAATTTCTCTGTCAAGGTGCACTTCTGTGAAGTTCCTGAATCTCTCACTGTGTTCTCTGCATGTCTAAAAATGTATTCAATATGTTTTCTCTAGTGAAAGTGGATTTTCTCCTGGAGCATATTCCACTTTTCAAGGACAATTTGACAACTCCAGTTCATCACAGTTTCATTGAAGGTTGACCTGTTGTGCCCGCAAACTGTGTGAGCAACAGATAAAGAATATATTGTAACAATGGGTGGAAGTTGTTCAAAATGGGCACGACACTTTAGCTGAAACTTTTCAATAGTTTTTTTACTATTAAAATGATTAGCTTTCACATAAACAACACCACAGATAATATTGGAATCCTATAAAGATAGGAAACATAAAGGCTGGCCTTCATTAAAATAATTGCATCGAGAGGAGTTAGACTGTTCAAAGGTAACCTCTCAATCAAGTTAACAAAACAGATTACTTAGACTTTTCTTCTATTATTGTTTATTGGATCTTGCTATTTGCAAATGTGTCATTTGATTTACATACAACTGACTACATATCAAAAAAGTGTTTTATTCTCCAGAGAGATTAGGGATGGAGAATAAATACTGCCCTAGCCAGCAATGTCAATATTCCATGAACGTGTAAAAACAATTCACTATATAACATTTAAGTTCAAAGAAAAAGGTTTCTCAAACCTTTGCCTCTTTTAAGTTTTTTTTTGGAAGAAGTAGGTACACGTTTTGGGATGAGGGAGAAAGTTTTCTGTTCAGTTCAAGTGATGTAATTCTATGGCTTTGCCTTCATTTTCAATTCAGCTATTAAACATTGTCACAAATATTCTGTAGCCAAGTTAATTGAGGTTAGGTTGTCAGTTAGTTAGGTTTCAAACTGCATCCACAGGCCTCTCAAAAGTAACGATTGCTAGCTGACTAAGTTAAATTCTGCTTGACATCTATCCTACAATAAAGTAACTTGTTTAAAACAAAAGTCTCTTCTCATTAACATTAACTTTCAGTCTTCCTCTACCATTGTAAACTAAGTTGGTCCTTAGACTTAATCAAGGAAGTGTTTAATGACAACAAGCTATACCAACCATAAAGTGGTAGGGATTGGGATTGTAGCAGATAGTGATAATTAATTTGATTGATATTCATGATAGTTTCCAACTGTACTTAGTATGCTTATTTCCATTTCACATCTTAGTACTTTAAGTTTAATACCTAGCTTCTTCTTGATATTCTTCCAGAGCCTTAGGGTCCATAACTTCCCATTAATCTATGAAATTGCCTCCCACACTGCTTCACCCTCTAAGCAGTGGTTCTTTCCATTAATGAAAGAACATTGGAATGCCCTGCAATTTGTCTATTTTTCACAGGAACTGTACATTTTACAGATTGATTGGTCCACAATGCAATGTTTATTAAGTGACTTCTCAGTTAATTGAGTAATAGTTATGAAGATACTTTGACCACTCCATTGCCTTCAGAAAACCAATGCTTTGAGAGAGCACACAGACCGAAGTTATACATTTCTGCTGGTATAGGTTTTCCTCCTCAGTTTATGAATGAGCAGGATGAAAGTGAGGCACTGGCCCATTTTACAAATTCTCCTAATTTAGTTGCCTGTCAATTTTAAAAGTTGGAAGAGGCTGGACATTTCATTTTCCACAAAGTCAAGATCTCCCCCAATGGTTAAAAAAATGCTGTTGAGGTTATAGTTCTAAACAATATATCTCAAACCCATTTACCTTTTCCATATAAAGATATAAAATTGTCAATTGAACTAGTAATGCAAGAATTAATTGAGTTCAACAAGATCAACAGCATTTCATCTCCAATATTCTTTTTGTTAAGTGACAAAATAGTCAGCTGCAAAGCATTCTCATCACTGACCTTATTAGATGATTTATCAGCTTATGTTAAGTGTTAGAATAGGGATGAGTGTGGGGCTTGGGGTGTTGTGGTGGAGGAGCTGCAGGGGACAAAGAGGCTGCTTGTGATGAAACAGTTAGAATCCTACATCATTTTTCTATCCACATCAGCAGAGAAAAACTAGCCTTGCATTTTATTTCTGTCAGAGAAGGTATTGTTTGTTTATATTGATCATGCTGACTACTCTCCCTTTCACAGGTCCTGCTGATTTGTTCACTGACAAATTTATTACAAGCCCTTGCTAAACAAGAAAACTTCAGAATTTGCAGCAAACCTTAGGAGAACAAAGTCTAATAACTTGACAGCTGCTTTGGGAATAGAGATGTTGAAGAGCAGACAAATTTTATTCAGGATGTTTTAAGCCCCTTAAAATAGAATTTCCTGCAAACGGACATCAACTGAAGGAATTTCACCATTTTAATGGTGAGATGCAACCTCCACAGACATTACTAAAAAACCATCATGTTCCATTTTTAGCATTTAGTGTTTAACAGTCTAAAACTCATGTCTGGAAAATTCTTACCTTCCTTTTTCATGTCTCTTCTATAAAATCCACCTCTGACCAAATCTTTGGTTTATGCCATCAGTACCTTCAGCATAATTTATTTTGAGTTACAGCTCCAAAGAAGTCTCGGTGGCATGGTTTTTCTATGTTAAGAAAACATCAATGCATGATACTGTTGCTGTTTTACCAGATTGCCACAGAGCCAAATATCAGTGGCATACCAGTGCACCACTCATCTAGTATATTATACAGCAATTTGTTAAATGAACAAATTAAGTCACTGTCTCCAACAAGAAAGTGTTAATTTCTATGTCCAGCATTCTAATTTAGTGGAAGAGCATATTGCAAGCCATAAGAGACCAGGATTATTTTTGAAAGTGTTTTGTTCAAGGGCTGCTTGGATCAATTGTACTAAGCCATTCTGAGGAAGGGTCACTGGACCCAAAACATTAACTTTGATTTCTCTTCACAGATGCTGCCAAACCTGCTGAACTTTTCCAGCAACTTCTGTTTTTGATTTAAGGCATCCGCAGTTCTTTTGATTTTTTTTTGTGTACTAAGACAGTGACAGGCTTCTGCCTTTGCTGAAGTGGAATCTGAGTATTCTGAGTGCCAGGGAGCACACTTGGGTGCGTCAGTCTTTTGGTGGGTAGAGTATATAATGTGACGATTCAGTCATTGAATGTGTACACGTGAAAGTATTAAACAAATTCTGGTACAGAAGCCAAGTCCAAGCATTGCCCCTTATTTACTGGATTTGTGGTGCTGGAAGAGCACAGCAGTTCAGGCAGCATCCAACGAGCAGCGAAATCAACGTTTCGGGCAAAAGCCCTTCATGCTGATGAAGGGCTTTTGCCCGAAACGTTGATTTTGCTGCTCGTTGGATGCTGCCTGAACTGCTGTGCTCTTCCAGCACCACTAATCCAGTATTTGATTTTCAGCATCTGCAGTCATTGTTTTTACCTTGTTGATTGCCCCTTATTTGCCAGCTGATCCCATTCTTTTCAGGGATTCAGGTTGAGGGTTTCTCTTTCTCTCTGCGGTGACCTCATATTAGCACAATTTCTGGACTCTGACCTGCTCAAGATCATTTGATAAACCTGTATTTGCCTTCCAGTTAAGGATGGCAAGCCATTCAGCAGGAGATACTTAGATGTAGCAAACCTCATTTCTAAATACAACTTCAATTACAACAATTAACCATCTAAACACTGACTGCAAGAGCAGGTCAGATTAGATTACATTACAGTGTGGAAACAGGCCCTTTGGCCCAACAAGTCCACACTGACCCGCTGAAGCGCAACCCCCACACAGTCAGTCGCCTGAGGCGGGAATTGAACCCAGGTCTCTGGCGCTGTGAGGCAGCAGTGCTAACCACTGTGCCACCATGCCACCCACAAATGTAAGGAATCCTGCAGGCAGTAGCTCCCTTCCTGACTCCCGAGAGCCTGTTCTTCATCTATAAGCCACATTCTAGGAACATAATAAAATACTCCTCACTTGCCTGGATAGGTGCAGCTCCAGCAACACAAAAGGCTTGAAACCATCCAGGTGAAGCAGCCCGCTTTACTGGCATCACATCCACAAACGGCGACTCCATTCACCATCAACATCAATAGCAGCACGGTGTACCATTTACAAGATATACTGCAGAAATTCACTAAGGCCCCTTATGGAGCAGCACCTTCCAAACCCATGATCACTTCTATCTGGAAGGACAAGAGCAACAGATACAAGGGGACACCATCACCTGCAAGTTTCACTCCAAACCACTCAACATTCAGTCTTGGAAATATACACTGTTCCTTCATATTCCCTGGGTCAAAATCCTGGAATGGTCTCCCCAAAGGCATTATGAACTGCACATGAATTTCAGCAGTTCAAAAAGGCAGCTCAATACTACCTTCAAAGAAACTAGGAATGAACAATAGTTGCTGATACAGTTAGCAAAGCCTACATTCCATGAATAAAAAACATGTCAGCTTCAAAATGGGGATGAATTTTTAGGATACTCCTCGAACAGGAACGGAGGTGGAGGGCTGAAAACATCAGTGTTGCTGATATAACTATTTTGAGATATTGTCTAAAACAAAAATTCTGTTCAAAGTGTAAAGGCAGATTTTAAAATGGGTAGAACATCCAGGTTAGATTTACCTGCACAATTAAGTCTTTCCCAGTTAATTTCAAATTCATGGACCAAATTTGCAAAAGTCTTAATAAAATATGATTTGGAGGTGCCAGCATTGGACTGGTGTGTACAATGTTAAAAATCATAACACCAGGTTGTAGTGCTTATTTGGAAGCACTAGTTTTCAGAGTGCTGCTCCTTCATCAGGTAGTTAATAAAAGAAGTGTGGCTCTCTATTGGGTGATGTTACACATGTCCCCAGGTGGGGTTTGAAAGACGACTTTGGTGAGAATATTCAATATTGCTATAATCTTCAACACCACAGGTTTAACACAATCTCTCAAACTGCAAGTATAGATGATGGCTTCTATAATGCTTCTAGCACTGCCATTCACTCAAATGCAAGTAACTGGAATGACTTCTGTATGCCTTTTCTTGGTTAGCTGCTTGACTCTGACTCTCCTCTCCATGAGTATAGTCACTCCTTCCCCTCTTTTTTTCCCCTCCTTCCTCTCAGTCAGAGCTGCTGTGACATCAAACCTGTGACATGGAACCATGATTCTGAGATCAGGAATGGGATGTATACTTCCCAAGTAATATGTTGACACTCTCAGCATAATCATTAGATCCTCATTAGGACATTCACATGTTGGACTCAGCACTGTGCCCTGTACTACGCCACTGGATACTGACCTCCAATCACACAAACAGCCTTCTTTCGCAAGGCGCTAAGTCAATTTTGGATCCAACTTGCCAAGTTACCTTGGATCCCATGGTGCTTTTATCCTCTTTGTCAGTCTCGAATATGGGACTTTATATAGACTTCAGCATAGCCTTCCACGATTGGAGGAGAAGGCACCATGGGTTAAATTGATGGTCAAGAAACAATGATGTCATTGAAGCATATGCAAAGAGGAATCCTGCCAATTCCCAATGGGTATAATTCCCACCTGCTCAGAAGGGGTTGAAATCAGAACTTGTGCTCAAATTCAATGACATATAATGAGACATCAGTGCACAATGAAATCAGCTAAGAGAGCCTTGTCTTATGCTTAGTCTGTAATCGTACCAAATCGGTGTGATCACATTATTGCTTGGAGGAACAAACACCCTGGAGCTCTGTTCAGCAGTCAAGTCCCATGGATGATTTTTAACTGCTCAACAACAATTTCCACCTTATTATCTGTTCTTCTTGAGCAATTCTGTGTTATGCAAATTTAGACCTCAGGAATAGAATGTAAGTGCTTTGTACTGAAGCTTCCAAAAACCCTTCCCATGGAAAATAAATAAACAATGATACTTCCAAAAACATTACAAATCAAAACCCTGTAGGAGTGAATAACTGAAGGTTAAATGTATTTTGTCCCAATTTGCTTCATTTATGCCTTCATTTCTGGAGGCAGATGATTCATGCAAAAGACTACAGTTCAATATCTAGATAAAGGATAGCACAATAGCTGTAGAAAATGTGCCTATCATCTGGATTCCTTCTTCAGAATCTCTACTTCTTAAACTGTTTCAATTTCATAATTTCATTCGGAGATATACTTCTGATATCAAATGTACAATTAGCTTTGATATTGTAGCCCTGATTTTTTGATTTGCATGTTCCAGTGCTCTGAACATATCAGTTACATGTAATTTTTTAGGATTTCTCCAGCTTCCTCATTTCCTCTCCCCACCGCCCCCCCCCCCCCACCTTATCTCGGTCCCAACCCTCTGACTCAGCACTGCCTTCTTGACCTGCAATCTTCTTCCCGACCTCTCCTCCCCATCCCCTCTCCAGCCTATCACCCTTACCTTAACCTCCTTCCACCTATCTCATTCCTAACGCCCCTCCCCCAAGTCACTCCTCGCTACCTTTTATCATAGCCTGCTTGGCACACCCTCCTCATTTCTGAAGAAGGGCTTATGATTTCCCACGCACAAAGCCATGTTGACTATCCCGAATCAGTCCTTACCTTTCCAAATACATGTACATCCTGTCCCTCAGACTTCCCTCCAACAACTGCCCACCACCAACGTCAGGCTCACTAGTCTATAGTTCCCTGGCTTGTCTTTACCGCCCTTCTTAAACAGTGGCACCACGTTTGCCAACCTCCAGTCTTCCGGCACCTCACCTGGGACTTTTGATGATACAAATATCTCAGCAAGAGGCCCAGCAATCACTTCTCTAGCTTCCTAGAGTTCTCGGGTACACCTGATCAGGTCCTGGGGATTTACCCACCTTTAACCATTTAAAGGCATCCAGCACTTCCTCCTCTGTAATCTGGACATTTTGCAAGATGTCACCATCTATTTCCCTACAGTCTGTATCTTCCATATTCTTTTCCACAGTAAGTACGGATGCAAAATATTCATTTAGTATCTCCCCAATTTTCTGTGGCTCCACACAAAGGCCGCCATGCTGATCTTTGAGGGGCCCTATTCTCTCCCTAGTTACCCTTCTGTCCTTAATATATTTGTAAAAACCCTTTGGATTCTCCTTAATTCTATTTGCCAAAGCTATCTCATGTCCCCTTTTTGCCCTCCTGATTTCCCTCTTAAGTATACTCCTACTTTCTTTATACTCTTCTAAGGATTCACTCGATCTATCCTGTCTGTATCTGACATATGCGTCCTCCTTTTTCTTAACCAAACCCTCAATCTTTTTAGTCATCCAGCATTCCCTATACCTACCAGCCTTCCCTTTCACCCTGACAGGAATGTACTTTCTCTTGATTCTTGTTATCTCATTTCTGAAGGCTTCCCATTTTCCAGCCGTCCCTTTACCTGCAAACATCTGCCTCCAACCAGCTTTCGAAAGTTCTTGCCTAATACCGTCAAAATTGGCCTTTCTCCAATTTAGAACTTCAACTTTTAGATCTGGTCTATCCATTTCCATCACTATTTTAAAATGAATAGAATTATGGTCGCTGGCCCCAAAGTGTTCCCCCACTGGCACCTCAGTCACCTGTCCTGCCTTATTTCCCAAGAGTAGGTCTAGTTTTACACCTTCTCTAGTAGGTACATCCACATACTAAATCAGAAAATTGTCTTGTACACACTTAAGAAATTCCTCTACATCGGCACCCTTAACACTATGGCAGTCCCAGTCTATGTTTGGAAAGTTAAAATCCCCTACCATAACTACCCTATTATTCTTACAGATAGCTGAGATCTCTTTGCAAGTTTGTTTCTCAATTTCCCTCTGACTATTGGAGGGTCTATAATACAATCCCAATAAGGTGATCATCCCTTTCTTATTTCTCAGTTCCACCCAAATAACTTCCCTAGATGTATTTCTGGGAATATCTTCCCTCAGTTGTTGGATGATAGGACCAGCAGGCTTGCAGCAAAGTGAGAGTCTTTGGTCATTTAGTTCATTCCATCGGTATGGTGAAACATCAGGTCCTGAGGAGCTGGGATTGTGTTGGCTTGATTTCTGGTGTGAGATCATAGTGGTTATCAGATATCCGGAGGGTCAGAAGGGCTGGGTGGGGTGAGGTTCAGAGTATCTGTGGGAAGTTGGGCAATCAACTAGTTCCCATGGACTTACAAACTTTTCCCAAGATACTTATCAACTTAGACGTGGAGCTCTCCAAATTCTCTAACATCAAAAGGATTTTCCTGGATGTTTTCAAATGCAGGGGAATTACCATCAGAATCTTCAGTTTTCCAAGCAATTCCCATGGAGTGATTTGACAACTCAACCCACACTCCAGTCTGCACTGCTCCATTAACTGTCTAGCCATTGGAATATCTAGACCATATTCAAAATAAAACAACAATCTTTCATGCAGATTGGGACTTTGCCATAAGTGTTTTGAAATGGAAACATTCATTGACAGCAATCAGAAGTTGACCTAGTTCTTTGTCAGATCTACGTGGAGAAAATTCAGTGAGAGGCTTAACTTACATTTCTCTTTCAAAGGTTCATCAACCTACTATGCTCTCAACAGGTTTTGCTTTAGTTTCTGATTTCCAAAATCTGCATTTTACCCTCAAAGACTAATAAAATTGGCTTGTCATTGCTGAGCTATGCACTTATTCAACCACAACTTCATCAAAAGGCATAAAAGTTTGATAAACTTCAAACGGAATTTTCATTTGTCTTAACCTCAAGTCTGCTCACTGGTCAGGGGTTGTCACAGATTAGTTTTAGCTTCACAATAAGTGCAACAGAATTCAATCCAAGTAATGTGCTTGAAACCAAAGGATATTTATTTAATATTAAGTAGGTCAAATTTGGTTGAATTTTGATCAAGCATATATTCCATAATCAAAAGGACAGATTACATTTGGAATCCTTTGACATATTTTAAACTGGAGGTTGCCAATAAGCTAATAATTTCAGTTTATTCTGATCACAAAATTATTGAAGCCACAGCCTCCTTAAGTTCCTTTGACATTTATAATTAAACAAAAAGAACAGTGTCTGTTGTGAGAATTCTGACGCAATAATAATAGCTAAGATAAGAACAGGGGATTGCTGGAGGTTGTAGGCTGGGTCAGGGAGAAGGGGGAGGGGTGTTGGAATTGGGCCCAAAAGCTAAACATGACAGAAACATGTTTGAGGAGAAAGCGAGGACTATAGATGCTGGAGATCAGAGTCAAAAAGTGCGGCGCTGGAAAAGCACAGCTGGTTGGGCAGTTTCCGTGATGCAGGAGAGTTGACGTTTCGAGCATAAGCCTTTCATCAGGAAGGTGGGGGAGTGCCAAGGGGGCTGAGAAATAAATGGAAGGAGGGTGGGGCTGGGAGGGGAAGGTAGTTGGAATGTCATAGGTAGATGAAGGTGGGGGTGATGGTGACAGGTCAGAGTGGAGGGTGGAGCAAATAGGTGGGAAAGAAATGATCAGGTAGGACAGTTCAAGAGGGTGGTGCAGAGTTCAAGGGTTGAATCTGGGATAACATGGGGGAGGGGAGATGAGGAAATTGGTGAAATCGACATTGATTCAGTGTGATTGGAGGGTGCGAAGGCAGAAGGTGAGGAGTTCTTCCTCCAGTCGGGTGGCCAGGATTTAGTTTCCGATTTCCAAAATCTGCAATCATTTTACCCTCGAAGACTAACAAAATTGGCTTGTCATTGCTGAGCTATGCACTTATTCAACCATAACTTCATCAAAAGGGATAAAAGTTTGATAAACTTCAAACGGAATTTTCATTTGTCTCAACCTCAAGTATGCTCACTGGTCAGGGGTTGTCACAGATTAGTTTTAGCTTCACAATAAGTGCAACAGAATTCAATTCAAGTAATGTGCTTGAAACCAAAAGGATATTTGTTTAATATTAAGTAGGTCAAATTTGGTTGAATTTTGATCAAGCATGTATTCCATAATCAAAGGAAAGATTACATTCTGAACCCTTTGACATATTTTAAGCTGGAGGTTGCCAATAAGCTAATAATTTCAGTTTATTCCTATCACAAAATTATTGAAGTCACAGCCTCCTTATGGTGGAGGCAGCCCAGGACATACTTGCTCTTGGCAGAATGGGAGGGGAAGTTGAAGTTGTTGGCCACAGGGCAGTGGAATTGTTTAGTGCATGTGTCCCGGAGATATTCTCAGAAACCTTCCAGAAGTTGGTGTCCTGTCTCCCCAAAGCCTGCCCCAACAAATCAATTGTAGGTTTGACTGAGGCATGTTTAGCAGCATCAGTTAGCTGTTCATCCGAGTCAGCGTGATCATTAGCACAGAAAGGGATTGTAAGCATTAAGGTTATAATTAGAGTTAATTATGGGGACATGTTCACAGAATATACCTTTCTTAAAAAAGAGAAATTGTAAAACAGCCAGCCAATCAAGCCAGCTAAGCTAATGTGTACAGGCAATTCCCAGGATACAGTTGGGTTCCATTGAGTATGTTTGCAAGTTGATTTGTAAGCAAGTTGTATGACAATACAGTATAATATAAAATAGCTGCTTGTAAGTCCAAACAAATATTCACGTCGGAACTTTAAAATTAAGACAACTCAAGATGGGATCTTATTCATAAGTACAAGCATTCATCAGTCAGAATTTCGTAAATTGGATATTGCCTTATATAGCTGGTCTTTTACTTTGACATCAGTTTCCTGTATTATCCTCATATTCTTTGCTGTTTTTAATATTTAGAAATTTATCAGTCTTAGCCTTGAATATCATCAGTGACCAAGTCTCATGTCCCTTTGGGGCAGAGAATTCCAAAGACTCACCTCCCTTTTTCAAGAATAAACTTCTCCTGTGTTCCCTAGTTCTAGACTCTAACCCTTTCAATCCCACACCACTGTCATCACAGTCAGAAAAATATCTTTCTGTATCTACCCTGTTGAGCCGTGTAAGAATTTTGTTTGTTTGAATGAAATCACTTCTCATTCCTCTCAACTCTTGAGACTGCAAAAAAACAGAATTTGGCATCAAGGTCTACAACCACTATTCTATCTCAAATAAGCTCATCATAGGCATTTATAAGTTTGCATCTGCCCTTTGATAGCATTGAAGGGCTGCATAAGGGGTAGCATCTGCACTACAGGTACCACCTTACTGCCTCTTCAGACTATATCTCTGTCTGCCCTCCAGCAAATCCTCAACTTATTCAATCTTTTAATTTAGAATCTATGATTAAAATCTTAATTTATTGCATTAATAAAATTCTAAAATTGCAAGAGTAAGTACTAATACGGGAAGAAATAGCAGGAGAAATAATATTGACTGAAAGATTTAAATTCAGGAATGGGCTAAATAGAAATGAGAATTGAACAGCTTAAAGAAAATAATTTTAAAAACAGGGTGCTATGATTCTATTCTTCCTTTAAAACTAGACCTTAAGTCAGAAACTGAACAAATGAACATTTTTGTATTAATCTGGGTGAACAGCTGATGTTATAGCTTGTAAAGAACTAAAGCATAAATACTCAAAATGATGTTCCATCAGCTTTTGAAAATTAAAGATTTAACAGAAGAGTTTAGCATAAGGGATACAGACATATAACTTCATTAATGAGCTGTACAGATTGGTGGACAAATCTGACTACAGAGGTTTGAAATCAGATTACATAAGACACAAAATTGTTCTTCGAATTTCTGATGAGTCTTTGTCAAATTTATCACTGTCCAAAGAAAATTTGACTGTGGAGAAAACTACTCTTGCTGCTGCAAACAGAAATCTGAAAGGACCACAAGGAAACCCTGTAAAGCAGAAAGACAGCCTTATCACAGGAGAGCAACTGAATCCATTCAGTTAGTCAGGTACAAAAGCCGAAAAACACATGAGAAGCTATTACAGAAAGTAAGCCAGCCTGCAGATATCAGCAGTCAGCACTGTGGAACTAAGGAACCTCACAATGCCCTGCTATTAGTTATAGAATGAAGAAGTTCTGATGAAGAGTCACAAAATTTAAAACATGAATTCTGATTTCTCCCCACAGATGCTGCCAGACCTGAGTTTTGCCAACAAATTTCTGTTTTTTTTTTAAAAACAGAATGCTGTATTTATAAAATAATATCTCACTTCCAGAAGATGTGTCGAACTATGCCACAGTCACAGAGTCATAACAAATCAAACAATTGCTGATACAAAGACATTATGTAGTAGAGCCAACAACAAACGCATTTCTAACCAACTGGAGTTTGACAGAACCTATTTAATCTCATTAAGTTTTATTTAGGAACAAATGTCACCATATTGTCAGATTATATAACACGGGTGAAGAAATGAAGGTTCCAGCCTAGGCCAAACTTCATGGTCCAAGAGGTATAGATCTCAAAAATTAAGGTTTTCTCTAAGCAACTGTGCAAAACAAGGGAAGTGAAGAGAAAAGAAATGTATACACATTCACAATCAAGAATTCTCACTAGAGCATGACTGTGTCTCTTTATCTTAACCTTTTTCAAGTGGCAAAAGAAGTTAAATTGGTTACAATTGGCAGTGAACTGGCCAAGTGACAGTCATGGCATAACTGTTCAAAATGCCAATCATTGATCAACTGGTCAAGGAACAGCTAGTCATACAACCACAAGTCAAATAAATTGTAATTTTAAAACTTGCCAAAAGGACAACTGGTAGAAAATTTCACAAGAGTTGGAGATTTACGTTGGAATCCACAAAGACATAATCTATGGAGATTAACTATACTGTTAAAAAAAGAATTGTTTGATATTGTCAAAAGGATGGAAATCCATGACTGCACGGAGTTGGCAGAAATATTTACCTCACCTATCAAAACTGAAGAGAATTCAGATGACAAAACCAGCAAAGTTTGTGAGAAGATGCAAATGAAGAAAATATCATGAGCAATTGCACTTCATTGAATTTGTTCAGAAAGCGACCCAACCCAGTGAGCTCTTTCTGTGCTCTCTCTCCACAGGTGCTGCTGGACCTGCTGAATTGTTTCTGCAATTTACATTTTTATTTTTGACTTCCCACAGTTCTTTGTATTTTTTTGGTCTGGTGAACTATTGGTTATGGAAGATTCAAATTTGACATTGGATGCTGAGAAAATGCAAGTTCCAGTGGAGGATACAATTCTTCATTTTCTGAGGAAGAATCATTCGTGCCAGGGTCAGGGCTTATACTAACTAAGGAGCAACCCTCAAGTAGATTGAAGAAAATATTCCGTTCACTATTAGAATGAGCATCCAACTTAATTGAGAACTTGAAGTTCAGATTGAATATGCTTCAGTACAGATTATATGTGCACCCAGGCTGAACTGGAGCAGTTCATCAACTTTGCCAATAATTTCCATCCTGCGCCTAAATTCTTTTGGTCTATCTTTGACACCTCCCGCCCCTTCCTTGACCTCTCCATTCCCATGTCTAGTGATGGTTCATGGATTGACATGTACTATAAACCCACAGACACCCACAACTACCTGGACTACACCTCCTCCCATCCTATATCCTGCAAAAACTCCATTCCATTTTCCCAAATCCTCCATCTCAGTCGCACCTGCTCTGACAAGGAGACGCTCCACACCCAAGCATCCCAGGTATCCACCTATTTTAAACAATGGGCTTTTCCACCCTCTGTCATCCAGACAGCCCTCAGTCACGCCTCTTCCATTCCCTACTCTGCTAATCGAAACCCCATCCCATCCAAACATAATAAACACAGAGTCCCCCTTGTCCTCACTTTCCACCGGTCCAAGCATCCAACATATCATCCTCAAACACTTCCACCACCTCCAAATGGACCCCACCACCAAGAATATCTTCCCCTGCCCACTCCTTTCTGCCTTTCACAAGGACTATTTCCTTCACCACTCCTTGGTTCGCGCCATTCTCCCCACCAACCACACCCCGAAGCTCCAGTCCCTTCCCCTGAAACTATAAGAGATACAAGACTTGCCAGCATGCCACTTCCCTCACCTCCATCCAACCGCCCTGCAGTCCTTCCAGGTGAGATTTGTTCACCTGCTTTGCCTACCACCTATTTTTCTGTATCCGGTGCTCCTGATGTGGTCTTCTCTACATCACTGAGACCAAATGTAAACTAAGAGCACGTTTTGCCAAGATCTCAGCTGGGCCCATAAGGGAAAGCCTGACCTCCCGGTCAGCACCCATTTCAAATCCCCTTTCACTGTCCATCCCTGGCCTCCTCCATTGCCACAGTGAATCAGACCACAAATTGCAGAAACACCTCACTTTCTGCCTGGGCAACCTACAGCCCGGAGGACTCAACATTGAGTTCTCCAATTTCAAATAACCTTCCCACCTATCCCCGGCTCCCTTTTCAGCCCTGCTTCCTTCCTTCCATCCCTCCTTCCAGCTACAACTAGATTCATTCCTCCTATCAACTTACCAGGTTATACCCATCAACTGCATTCACCTATCACCACCTCACCACTCCGCCCCTCTCCCCACCTATAACCTTCCACCCCTCTCCTTATCTGCTATTCACCCTTTGCCCACTTCCATTCCTGAAGAAGAGTTATACCCAAAACGTCTGACTTCACCTTCTGATGCTGCCTTGCTTGCTGTGCTCTTCCAGCCTCCGGCTTGATAACTCAGAGTAGATCAACCAGCAGATTAAGAATAAAGATTGAAGTTGGACTGCTTATCACTCCATGGAAAATACCCACGGGGGTGGGATGATCAATGTCCACAAATTTAGAACATGGTAAGGAAGAGAATGCCTGATTCAAAGATCTTGGATACTGTCAAAAATAAACTGGCTAGCTCAGAGATTTGGGATACTGCGAAAAAGAAAATACCTGTTTCAAAGGGCAGCTCTCTTCCATGAAGGACATTTATGATTTAAATCATCTCCCTGATGAGTTTAGGTGCGATTTTCCGTTTGAGCAGGAAAGAGGTCATCTGCAAATGCAATTTAGGAGATTAAGCACCTAAAAGATGATGTAATGAACCAATTGCTTGAATCAGGAGGGATGATGTACTCTGTGAAGGACATCAAAAAGATTAAAAGGCCCTCCAGTTCAAAAGGACTTAGCAGCCTTGCATAGCTGACAACAAAGTCAAGGTCAACAGCACCTCAAGCCAAAGGACAATCCTTCTTTTAAGTCTGAACAGAATTATTCTGGACGAATTGCAAAATCCTGCAACTGCCTGAATTCCTTAAGTTAAAATCTTCGGGAGATTGGTATGGGTAAGCAGTGCTCACTGACGTTGTGCCAGTTCTGAATCTAGTGAACAGTTTAAATTTTAATTTAAATGGCTCTTGATAGATCGAGCCAATGGGGTGAGGAGTGGCAGATGGACTTTAATTTAGATAAATGTGAGGTATGCATTTTGGTCAGATAAACAAGGGCAGGACTTAGACAATTAATGATAGGGCTCTGGGTTATGTTGTCAAACAGAGAGTGCAAGGAGTTCAGGTACATAGTTCCTTGAAAGTTGTGTTACAGGTAGACAGGGTTAAGGCAGCATCTAGCACACTTGCCTACATTACTCAGATCATGGAGTATAGGAATTGGGACATCATGTTGCAGTAGTATAAGATTTGGTAAGTCCACTTTTGGGGTACTGTTGACGGATCTGGTCACACTGCTACAGGAAGGATATTATTAAATTGGAGAGGGTTCAGAAAAGATTTACAAGAAAGTTGCTGGGACTGGAAGGTTTGTGTTATAAGGATAGGTTAGGACCTCTTTTTTTCACTGGAACATAGCAGATTGAGGGGTTACCTTATAGAAGTTTATAAAATCACAAGTGGAATAGATAAGTGAACAGTAAAGGTCTTTCCTTTAGAGTATGGGAGTTCGAAATTAGGGGGCATATTTCTATGGTGAGAGGAGAAAAACTTAAAGATGACCTTTGTGGAATGAACTACTAAAGAAGTGGCAGATGCAGGTACAGTTGAAACATTTAAAATACAATTGGACAGGTACACGACTAAGAAAGGTGGAGAGATATAGGCCTAATGCAGGCAAGCAGGACTAGTTTGGTTTTGTAAAGTTGGTCAGCATGGACGAGTTGGACTGAAGGGATTGTTTCTGTGTTCTATGACTCTATTTGTACTCATTAATGTATTAATGTTATTAATAGACAAAAATCTTGCGTCAAATGGATATCTTATGTTTGATTCTGAAAGGCTTTTGCCCGAAACGTTGATTTTCCTGCTCCTCGGATGCTGCCTGACCTACTGTGCTTTTCCAGCACCACTCTAATCTAGTCTCTGATCTCCAGCAACTGCAGGCCTCACTTTTGCCTGCTTGATGCTGAAAGGGTTAATACCGAGGAGGTACTAAGCTCCAAAAATGATAATGTCATTGGCTTTGGATGGTATGATTGTTCAAGCAGGAACCAGAAGATCCCAACCTAAAAAGGAGGATGGTGGTGACAAATCTACATTATGGAGACTGAGGATCCAGCCCACTCGTACAACATGATAAACAGTGGTGAAGATTCATTATAACACATATACCAAACACGATTCGGTGCAAGGGAAAATCAACCATCAAAAGACAAATTAGCATTCCAGATAGATGAATCAATGAGTGAGATCTAGAAATGTCTTTAGTGGTGTTTCCATTTCCTTATCAACTATTTCCATCACCTCACTCCTGGACCAATGCCTTCATTTTAAAATTTTCATCCTTAATTATAAATCCCTACATGTCTCACTCATTAATCTCTAATTTCTTTCTCGGTCTACAACCCTCCAGGATAACTGCATTCTTCTCATCTTGGCTTTTTGAGTGACATGATTTTAATTACACCACTGTTGTTGCCTGCTCTTTCTGCTACTTAAGGCCCAAGTCTGGAATTCCCTTCTTACACCACTCAGTTTTCTTATCTTTCCCTTGTTAAGCTATTCATCATGACCTAATCATGTCAAAACTTTAAAGCAACGTATGCTAATATTTATTGAATTGTATTTATTGCCACATGTAATGAGGCACAGTGAAAAGCTTTGTCTTGTGAGCAATACAGGCAGATCACATAGTTAAATGGCATAGAAAAGTAAATAACAGGTAAACAGTGGCAAAAACAAAAGCACAGGTACAGGCGAATGTTTAGAGTTTGAGAGTCCATTCAGTGTTCTAACAATAGTAGGGTAGAAACTGTTACAAAACCAGCAGGTGTGTCTGTGTGTGTGTGTCTGTGTGTGTGTGTGTTCAGGCTTCTGTACCTTCTCCCTGATGGTAGAGATTGTAGAAAAACATTGCCAGGGTGGGATGAATCTTTGAGAATGCTGCCGGCCATTCCTGACAGCGGGCCTGGTAATGGATTCTATGGATGGGACGTTGGCCTTTGTGATTGTCTGGGCCGAGTTTACCACTCTCTGTAACCGTCTCTGATCTCAAATGGTACAGTTGCCATACTAAGTAGTGATTCATCCAGACAGAATGCTCTTGATGGCGCAGCTATTAAAGTTGACAAGTGTATTCGCCATCATGCCAAATTTCCTCAGTTGCCTGAGGAAGATGATACATTGTTGGGCCTTTGTGTGGATGCACTGGTTACAAAGTCCAAGAAAGCTTGTTTTTGATGACCACTCCCAGGAGCTTGACACTCTCCACTCGTTCCACTTCTGTGTTGTTAATGTGTGTGTGTGTGTGTGTGTGTGTGTGTGTGGGGGGGGGGGGGGGGGGGGGACATGAGAACATCCCCCAAAGTTTACTTCCTTGGCTCAGTGCCTTACTTTCCTTTAAAGAATTATAGAACCCCTACAGTGCAGAAGGAGGCCAATCTGCCCATCAAGTCTGCACTGACCCATTGAAGAGCATTCTATCAGACCCAGCTCCCTACTATATACCATAACTCTACATTTACTCTGACCAATCTAAATAGCCTACACATCTCTGAACACCACATACAATTTCAGTATGGCCAATACACCTTAAGCTGCACATTTTTGGTCTGTAGGAGGAAACCAGAACACCCAAAAGAAATCCATGCAGACAGAGGGAGAACGTGCAAATTCCACATACAGTCCCTGAAGCAGGAATCAAACCCAAGTCCTTGGCTCTATGAGGCAGCAGTGCTAACCAAGGATTCACCATGTCACCAGTGCTCCTGCATAACACTTCAGAACATTATATTATGTTAAAGGAACTACTTAAATGTAAATTGTTGTGGTTGTGTGCAACATTGCACAGTTTGAGGATATGAAACCTTAAACTGCTCAGATTTTTAAAAGGTCAAAAAATATTTCTGAAGCGCTGATATAATTTGTATGTCCAAATTCTACAAAATCCCCTGCATAGTCCACTCCTATCTCCAAACCTGAAAGAATTGCCTGGAAATTTTAAGATATCGACGTGCAATTCCCATGCAACTGGAACCTGAAAAAGTACCTATTTGAATTGTAGAACTCAGCATGTTTCACTGCAGTTAAGTCAATAGTCACCTCAAGAAATGTTGAACTATTTGAAACGTAGTCTAACTCAAAGAGTCATAGAGTCCTACAGCAATTTGGGTCCTTTGGCCCAAATTGGTCCATGTCAACCAAAATGTCCATCAACGCTAACCTCATTGTCCTGCACTTGGTTCATATACTTATAATCCTTTCCTATCCATGTGCTTGTCCAAATGTCTTGTAAATTTTGTTAATATACCCGTCTCAACCATTTCCACTTGCAGCTCATTCCATATACATACCCCCTCTGTTTAAAATAACATTGCCCCTCAGGTTCCCATTTATTCTTTCTGCTCTAACCTTAGACTAGAGGGCATTAGTTTTTGATTCCCCAACCCTCAGAAAAATACTGAGTGCATTCAGCCTGTCCACGTCTCTCATGATCTGATACACCTCGAGAAGGTACACCCTCAGTCTCCTATGCTCTAAAGGAAAAGCCCTAGCTTGTCCAAGCTCTCCCTATAACTCATACCATTGAATCCTGCCAACATCCTTTTAAATTTCTTCTGTATTCTTTCCAGTTTAATAATATCCTTCCCGTAGCATGTTCAAAACTGCAACTTAACTTCCCAACTTCTATATTCAATGTCCTGACTGATGAACGCCACTGTGCCAAAAGCTTTCTTCACTGCCTTGTCTACCTGTGACTCCACCATCAGAGAACTGTGAACTTGAACTCCAAGATCCCTCTGTTCCATTACACTCCTTAAGGCCCCATCATTCACCATGAAACTCCTGCCTTGATTTGAATTTCCAAAATGCAGAAACTCCACCTGTAATTTCTTGGCCCACTTCCCCAAGGTCCTGCTGTAATTTTTGATACCTTCCTCACTGTCCATGATACTTCCTGTTTTAGCATCATCTACAAACTTACTATTCATGCCTTGTACGTTCTCATCCAAATCATTGATATAGATAACAAACAGTAATGAGCCCAGTATTGACCTCTCAGGCACTCCACTAGTCACAAGTCTTCAGTCTGACAAGCATCCTTCCACTATTACCTTCTGCTTCCTACCATCAAGCCAATCGTACATTCAATTTGCCAGCTCCCCCTGGATTCTACACAATCGAACCTTCCAGAGCAGCCTACCATGTGGAAGTTTACCAAAGGCCTTACTGAAATCCATTTAAGACTACGTTTACAACCCTGCCCTCATTCACCTTTCTGGTCACTTTATCAAAGAACTCTAACAAAATTGTGAAGCATGATCTCCCACACACAAAGCCATTTTGACTATTCCTAATCAAACGTTGTCTTTCCAAATGTATGCATATCTTATCTCTCAGAATCAGCTCAAGTAACTTACTACCACAGATGTTAAGCTTCCTGGTCTATAGTATCAAGGTTTGTCTTTGCAGCCTTTCTTGTACAAGAACACAACATTCGCTACCTTCCAATCTTCCGGGACCTCACTCCTGTCTACCGATGATGCAAAACTTTCAGCCAGGGCCCCCGCAATTTCTTCTCTAGCCTCTGGCAGTGTTCTTGGATATATCTGGTCAGGACTAGGAGATTTATCCACCTTCATACATTCTAATACATCCAACACCTCCTCTACTGTGATATGGACTATCTCCAAGATATGACGACTAACTTCTCCAAGTTCCCAAGCCTTCATGTCTTTCTCCACAGAAAGATGTTGTGAAACTTGTAAAGGTTCAGAAAAGATTTACAAGGATGTTTCCAGGGTTGGAGGATTTGAGCTATAGGGAGAGGTTAAATAGGCTGGGGCCGTATTCCCTGTAGCATCAGAAGCTTAGGGGTAAACCTTATAGAGGTTTATAAAATCATGAGGGGCATGGTAAGGGTAAATAGACAAGGTATTTTCTCTGGGGTGGGACTTCCAGAACTAGAGGGCATAGGTTTAGGACCTAAGGGGAAACCTTTTCACGCAGAGGGTGGTGCATGTATTGAATGAGCTGCCAGAGGAAGAGGTGGAGGCTGGTACAATTATAACATTTAAAAGACATCTGGATGGGTATATAAATAGGAAGGGTTGAGGGATATGGGCCAAGTGATGTCAAATGGGACTGAATTAGGTTAGGATATCTGGTCAGCATGGACGAGTTGGACCGAAGGGTCTGTTTCCATGCTGTATATCTCTAACTTTATGACTCTAAACACAGAAGAAATATTCAGTGAGGACCTTGCCCATCTCCTGCAGTTGTACACACACATGTCCACTTTGGTCCTTGAGGAGGCCCTATTTCTCTCTCTAGCTATTCTTTTTCCTTTAATATAGTTAAAGAACCACTTTGGATTCACCCTAATCTTCTCTGTCATGGTCACCTTGTGCCCTCATTTCACCCTCCTGATTTCCTTCTTCAGTAATCTCCTGTATCCCCTATAAACTCCTGAATAACTTTTGAATTAAACCCCTCACACACCTGCAACTATACCTCCCCAAATCCTCAACAACCCCCACTGTCTGACCCAATATCCCTTCCCCTCTTGACCCTAACTCCCGATCCCCCACCACTGGACTCGTTTGACTGCCTCCACCCTCGTTTCCATACCCTTTGTTACCCCTCACCAGCCTTCAAGACCTCTGAATCCTCTACTGTTGGACTCAATGTTCACTTCCCTTCTCCGCCAAACCTGACTCCCTATTCTCAGGTGTCAGGCCTGACACCCCTCTCTGGCCTCAGACCTGACCCACACTAAACACTCACCTTCTCTCACCTCATCACTCCCGCATTGTCACGGGGGCTGACACCACTTTACTCTGTGTTGCCGAACCCCACCGCCCTTTCCCCCTCACTGGACCCAATATCTTCCAGCCGCCCTGACTTATCCTAAACACTCCACCTGACCTCCTTGCCAACTTACACACTGGAACCATATCCCCTGTCTGCTTCACACCCTACCTACCTTGCACTCTACCTGCCTGGTTCCCTATCCCTACTCAGCTGGCACCATACTTATTTGGCAGCCCCCATTACTCACATGTCACCCTACCTCCCGTCACCCTATCCTCATACTTACTTTCTGTACTTGCCATTTCACAGGAACTGTCAAAGTTCTGTAATGCTAGATCTTTACACTTCAGAACATGGTATATGATGGCTGTGGAAATGGACAATGGTTTGCATTCCTGTGATTGTGCTATGAAGAGACCAATCAGAATGGAAGTAGAGCTCTATGTTCCTGAAGTAACCCTGATCAGAATCTCTTGTCAGTAATGTGGTGCATTTTTGCTTCATAAAACAGGAATGGAGTGGCAGTTTTTGCGTGATTGCCATTCCTTGGAAAAATCGGCCCAAACTATGTTGATGCAACCTTGCTGAAATCAGAGAATCAGACACATTTATTTGAATTCAAACTTTCAACTACGCAATTCCACCTTCACATTAATGTGAAGGCCTTTGTTATATTTTATTGTTGAACTGATTTTCAACTTGTTTTCCAAACTTGAAGACAAGAATTACATTCAGAAATTTTGGTCAAATAGCAATTAAAGGACCTATATTATAGGTATCATTATGATTCACAGCAATTTCTGCTATGACCAAAGCATGGTATATAACATTGACACCAATTAATTCAATTATGTAAACTTTTATTTTTAAACCTAACAATGTGCTAAGGGAGGATATTCCCGGAAATACATCCAGGGAAGTTATTTGGGTGGAACTGAGAAATAAGAAAGGGATGATCACCTTATTGGGATTGTATTATAGACTCCCCCAATAGTCAGAGGGAAATTGAGGAACAAACTTGTAAGGAGAACTCAGCTATCTGTAAGAATAATAGGGTGGTTATGGTAGGGGATTTTAACTTTCCAAACATCGACTGGGATTGCCATAGTGTTAAAGGTTTAGATGGAGAGGAATTTCTTAAGTGTGCACAAGACAATTCTCTGATTCAGTATGTGGATGTACCTACTAGAGAAGGTGCAAAAATTGACCTACTCTTGGGAAATAAGACAGGGCAAGTGACTGAGGTGTCAGTGGGGGAGCACTTTGGGGCCAGTGATCATAATTCTATTCATTTTTAAATCTTGATGGAAAAGGATAAACCAGATCTAAAAGTTGAAGTTCTAAATTGGAGAAAGGCCAATTTTGACGGTATTAGGCAAGAACTTTCGAAAGCTGATTGGAGGCAGATGTTTGCAGGTAAAGGGACAGTTAGAAAATGGGAAGCCTTCAGAAATGAGATAACAAGAATCAAGAGAAAGTATATTCCTGTCAGGGTGAAAGGGAAGGCTGGAAGGTATAGGGAATGCTGGATGACTAAAGAAATTAAGAGTTTGGTTAAGAAAAAGAAGGAAACATATGTCAGATACAGACAGGATAGATCGAGTGAATCCTTAGAAGAGTATAAAGAAAGTAGGAGTATACTTAAGAGGGAAATCAGGAGGGCAAAATGGGGACATGAGATAGATTTGGCAAATAGAATGAAGAAGAATCCAAAGGGGTTTTATAAATTTATTAAAGACAAAAGGGTAACTAGGGAGAGAATAGGGCCCCTCAAAGATCAGCAAGGCAGCCTTTGTGTGGAGCCACAGAAAATTGGGGAGATACTAAATGAATATTTTACATCCGTACTTACTGTGGAAATGGATATGGAAGATATAGACTATAGGGAAATAGATGGTGACATCTTGCAAAATGTCCAGATTACAGAGAAAGAAGTGCTGGATGTCTTGAAATGGTTAAAGATGGATAAATCCCCAGGACCTGATCAGGTGTACCCGAGAACTCGGTGGGAAGCTAGAGAAGTGATTGCTGGGCCTCTTGCTGAGATATTTGTATCATTGATAGTCACAGGTGAGGTGCCGGAAGACTGGAGGTTGGCAAACGTGGTGCCACTGTTTAAGAAGGGTGGTAAGGACAAGCCAGGGAACTATAGACCAGTGAGCCTGACATTGGTGGTGGGCAAGTTGTTGGAGGGAATTCTGAGGGACAGGATGTACATGTTTTTGGAAAGGCAAGGACTGATTAGGGATAGTCAACATGGCTTTGTGCATGGGAAATCATGTCTCACAAACTTGATTGAGTTTTTTGATGACGTAACAAAGAAGATTGATGAGGGCAGAGCAGTAGTTGTGATCTGTATGGACTTCAGTAAGGCATTCGACAAGGTTCCCCATGGGACACTGATCAGCAAGGTTAGATCTCATGGAATACAGGGAGAACTAGCTGGATACAGAACTGGCTCAAAGGTAGAAAACAGAGGGTGGTGGTGGAGGGTTGTTTTTCAGACTGGAGGCCTGTGACCAGTGGAGTGCCACAAGGATCAGTGCTGGACCCTCTACTTTTTGTCATTTACATAAATGATTTGGATGCGAGCATAAGAGGTACAGTTAGTAAGTTTGCAGATGACATAAAAATTGGAAGTGTAGTGGACAGCGAAGAGGGTTACCTCAGATTACAACAGGATCTTTACCAGATGGGCCAATGGGTTAAGAAGTGGCAGATGGAGTTTAATTCAGATAAATGCGAGGTGCAGCATTTTGGGAAAGCAAATCTTAGCAGGACTTATACACTTTATGGTAAGGTCCTAGGGAGTGTTGCTGAACAAAGAGATCTTGGAGTGCAGGTTCATAGCTCCTTGAAAGTGAAGTTGCAGGTAGATAGGATAGTGAAGAAGGCATTTGGTATGCTTTCCTTTGTTGGTCAGAGTATTGAATACAGGAGTTGGGAGGTCATGTTGCGGCTGTACAGGACATTGGTTAGACCACTGTTGGAAAATTGCGTGCAATTCTGGTCTTCTTCCTATTGGAAAGATAATGTGAAACTTGAAAAGGTTCAGAAAAGATTTACAAGGATGTTGCCAGGGTTGGAGGATCTGAGTTACAGGGAGAGGATGAACAGGCTCAGGCTGTTTTCCCTGGAGCGTCGGAGGCTGAGGGGTGGCGTATAGACGTTTACAAAATTATGAGGGGCATGGCTAGGATAAATAGACAAAGTCTTTTCCCTGGGGTCGGTGAATCCAGAATAGAGGGCATAGGTTTAGGGTGAGAGGGGAAAGATATAAAAGAGACCTAAGGGGCAACTTTTTCATGCAGAGGGTGGTATGGGTATGGAATGAGCTGCCAGAGCATGTGGTGGAGGCTGGTACAATTGCAACATTGAAGAGGCATTTGGATGGGTATATGAATAGGAAGGGTTTGGAGGGATATGGGCCGGGTGCTGGCCGGTGGGACTAGATTGGGTTGGGATATCTGGTCGGCATGGATGGGTTGGACCGAAGGGTCTGTTTCCATGCTGTACATGTTATGACTCTATGACTCTAAACTGATTACATTACAACTGTGACAATATTCCTAAAGTTATTTCTCTGGATTTAAAACAGTTTTGGACATCCTGCAATCATGGTGTGGACAACATAAATGTGAGTCTTTTAAAAATAACTTTTAAATATAACTCATCTTAAAATGTTGCCCACTCATTCTTTTGCCTACATTTACATATAGTAATTCTATTCCTGATTAATTTTAATGTATTGTTTATTCCTATGTATGGTTTATATCTGATTTTATTATTCTCTGATGAACAGGATCCTTCATAATGCTTAAAAGTACAAACAAACAAACAAGAAGCAATACAAAGGTCTATCTGGAAAAAAACACAAGATAACATTTTTTCATTGAGAGAAGACTGATGACATTAAAGATGATTATACTGTACCTTCAAGGAGGTGACGTTACAGTTCCTGCATCAAGTCTGACTGAATAATACACAGGTACTTGCTTTTACATGACACCTGAGTTGGCGGCTAGATGGGGGTGGGGAGGATGTGAGGGAAGGGGGAAAAGGGGAAAACTTAAAAGGTGAGATCTGAATATTTATTTATTTCAATGATTTAATACTCACGTTTGTAATGCAGTGCAAGACATTGGAATAATGCACAGTGGGCAGTCTCTGAATACTCATTTTCCTGCCAAAAGTTCAGTACAGTTGAATGAACTGATATCAAACCTAATATCTACATGTTCTAAACAAAGCTATGAAAAATTTCTCAATCAGCCTTCAGATACGTTATAGTACACCTCCTGGACAGGTGAGACTTGAACCAAAAACCTTCTATTAGGACATTTAATTGCAGCTGCCCAGCTTTACTTTCATGTATCCACTTCACTTACACTTTTTCCAGTGGTAAGTATTTCCAGGATGAGACACTCTCTACTGCAATCACATCATTCCTATAATATGCTGACCAGAATGGTATGCAGCCCTCCAGTTGTGATCACTAGTTTTATTCGCTTCCAGCGTAACGTCCTTGCTCTTGAATTTTATGCCTTGGCTAATAAAGGCACATATCCCATATGCCTTCTTAACCACCTTCTTAAAAGGAAAGTATACCAAATGCCGCCTTCACTATCCTACTCCACTTTCAAGGAGCTATGAACCAGCACTCCAAGGTCCCTATTTGTTCTGCTAACATCAAAGATCTCTAGACACGCACATCTTCTATTCTCCATACTTTCCCAAGACCTACCATTCGCCATATGATCTCTTGCCTTCATAGCTCTCCTCAAGTCTCTCAACACGTTTTTCTGGATTGAATTTGCTTTGCGATTATTCTGTGGAGCTGACTACCCTGTTGATATCCTCCCATCTTATGACTATGCTCACAACTAGTTACCACCTTACCTTACTAATTTTTGCACAATCTATGAACATCTTTATCATACCCCTACATTTCAGTTGAAACCATTAACGTACATCACAAATAGCAAAGGCCCAGCACCAAGTCCCATTCCATTAGGAACCGACTTTCAGTCACAGAAAAATATTTCTGCAATTTCCCACACAAAGCCATGTTGACTATCCCAAATCAGTCCTTGCCTTTCCAAATACATGCACATCCTGTCCCTCAAGATTCCCTCCAGCAACTTGCCCACCACCGTCAGGCTCACTGGTTGAGTGTTCTCTGGCTTGTCCTGACCACCTTTCTTAAACAGTGGCACCACATTAGCCAACCTCCAGTCTTCTGGCACCTCACCTGTGACTATCAATGATACAAATATCTCAGTAAGAGGCCCAGCAATCACTTCCCTAGCTTCCCACACAGAGTCCTAGAGCACACCTGATCAGGTCCTGGAGATTTATCCACTTTTATGGATTTCAAGACATGCAGCACTTCCTCCTCTGTAATATGGATATTTTTCAAGATGTCACCATCTATTCCCCTACATTCTATATCTTCCATATCCTTTTCCACAGTAAATACTAATGCAGAATACTTGTTAAGTATTTGCCCCATCTCCTGCAGCTCCACACAAAGGCCGCCTTGTTGATCTTTGAGGGGCCCTATTCTCTCCCTAGCTACCCTTTTGTCCTTAATGTATTTGTAAAAACCCTTTAGATTTTCCTTAATTCTATTTGCCAAAGCCATCTCATGACCCCTTTTTTTCCCTCATGATTTCCCTCTTAAGTATACTCCTACTGCTTTTATACTCTAAGGATTCACTCAATCTATCCTGTCTATACCTGACATATGCTTCCTTCTTTTTCTTAGCCAAATCCTCAATTTTTTAGTCATCCAGCATTCCCTATACCTACCATACTTTCCTTTCATCATGTCTCACAAACTTGATTGAGTTTTTTGAAGAAGTAACAAAGAAGATTGATGAGGGTAGATCGGTAGATGTAATCTATATAGACTTCAGTAAGGCGTTCAACAAGATTCCCCATGGGAGACTGGTGAACAAGGTTAGATCGCATGGAATATAGGGAGAACTAGCCATTTGTACACAGAACTAGCTCAAAGGTAGAAGACAGAGGGTGGTGGTGGAGGGTTGTTTTTCAGATTGGAGGCCTGTGACCAGTGGAGTGCCACAAGGATCGGTGCTGGGTCCACTAATTTTCATCATTTCTATAAATGATTTGGATGGGAGCTTAAGAGGTATAGTGAGTAAGTTTGCAGATGACACCAAAATTGGAGGTGTAGTGGACAGCGAAGAAGGTGGCCTCAGATTACAACAGGATTTTAATCAGATGGGTCAATGGGCTGTGAAGTGGCAAATGGAGTTTAATTTAGATAAATGTGAGATGCTGCATTTTGGGAAAGCAAATTTTAGCAGGAATTATACATTTAATGGTAAGGTCCTAGGGAGTGTTGCTGAACAAAGGGACCTTGGAGTGCAGGTTCATAGCTCCTTGAAAGTGGAGTAGGATAGTGAAGGCGGCATTTAGTATACTTTCCTTTATTGGTCAGAGAATGGAGTACAGGAGTTGGGAGGTCATGTTGCAGCTGTACAGGACATTGGTTAGGCCACTGTTAGAATATTGCATGCAATTCTGGTCCCCTTCCTATCAGAAAGATGTTGTGAAACTTGAAAAGGTTCAGAAAATATTTACAAGAATGTCGCCAGGGTTGGAGGATTTGAGCTATAGGGAGAGGCTGAATAGGCTGGGGCCATTTTCCCTGGACCAGAGGCTGAGGGGTGACCTTATGGAGGTTTATAAAACCATGAAGGGTCTGGATAGGATAAATAGGCAAAGTCTGTTCCGTGGTGTGGGGGAGTCCAGAACTAGGCAGCATAGGTCTAGGGTAAGAGGGGAAAGATATAAACGAGGCCTAAGTGGCAACGTTTTCACTCAGAGGGTGGTACGTGTATGGAATGAGCTGGCAGAGGAAGTGGTAGTACAATTGCAACATTTAAAAGGCATTTGGATGGTATATGAATAGGAAGGGTTTGGAGGGATATGGGCCAGGTGCTGGCAGGTGGGACTAGATTGGGTTGGGATAGCTGGTCGGCGTGGACGGGTTGGACCGAAGGGTCTGTTTCTGTGCTGCACATCTCTATGACTATGATTGTAATAATCTACTGCTTCCTGTCTCAGCTCATTTTGGATCCAATCTGCCACTTCACGTTGTATCCCAAGGGCTCTTCTTTTCTATGTCCCTGTTATGTGACTAGTGAAAACACAAGTTCCAGCACAGTTCAGGTATAGACTGTTCCACCGGTATGGAGTAGAGACAAAAACTTCAAATGCTGGAATCCAAAAAACAGAAGAACGTCAATTATCCGGCATTCGATTCTCGGATTATCCAGCAAGGTCGCAAGGTCCCAATGCTCAGCTAAACTATGTTACCTGACATTCAATCATCCGGAATTCAATTAGCAAATGAAATTCTGCCCGCCCATGTCCTTCAGATAATTGAGGTTCCTCTGTATACAGGCAGGAGGCTGGTAGAACACAGCAACCAGGCAGCATCAGGTGGTGGAGACTTTGATGTTTTGGGAAGAAGGCTTATACCCAAAACATTGACTTCTGCACCTCCTGATGCAGCCTGGCTTGCTGTGTTCTTCCAGCTTCCTGCCTGTCCACCAGTATTGATCCCACTTTTCCCAGTGCTCCATAAAGCAAAACTAACTTTTGCCACACCAGTCTTTGAGCTATGTATTCACCTTTCTAAGCATATTCATCATATGCTGAGCTATGTGAGATTATTATTCCAGAAATTATTAACTTTGAGGTTCTGTATTTTGATGTAGTCCCTCATGTCTCATACTCCCTCAGAAAAATCTTTTCTATAATCATATCCCTATCATGGGTACCAATGTGGACCACCACCAATGAATGCTTCCCTCTCCTGCCCAGTGCACAAATCCCAAACCCTATCACTCAGCAGGCACTCACAGTCTGCTGCAGAGAGCTCTGTTAATCCCCCTCACTTACTGTTAATTTTAAGAATTGATATGAAGAAGGTTTTTTTTATTTGCAAGAGAATTTCACAGAGATTTAAAAAAAAAGATGAGAATGAATGTTTTATGCAGTGGGTGATTCACGTATGGAATGAATGTCCTGAGGAAGTGGTGAATGCAGGCAGAACATTTAAAAGATATTTGGAGAGGGATATGGGCCAGGCGCAGGCAGGTGGTACTAGTTTAGTTTGGGATTATGTTTGGCGTGGACTGGTTGGGTCAAGGGGTCTGTTTCTGTGCTGTATGATTCTGAAAAATCACATTCACTAATATGCAAATTAGCAATCATTACAAGTTCAAACAGCAAGTATAAAAAAGAAAGATGGCAAAATGCTCATACAGAATGCTAGTTATGAAGAAAAAGATAGCTAAAAGAGTTTTTGCTTTAGAAAAGTTAAGGCTGAGTGTAATTGATGTGTATAAAAATTGTACAATTCATAAAATTATAGCATATAATGTTAATTATAAAGGAGCCTAGAATGAGTTAATTGGGGCGGGGGGAGCAGCCTATTTCTTAGTGGAGAAGTCAATAATTGGAAGGCATAAATTTAGTTATTGGTAGAAGAACAAGTGAGGAATTGATCAGAAAGTTTGCCATGCAGAATCATAGAAATCTGGAACTCTAATATGTAAGAGAATGGTCAAGGCAGAATTTTTCAGTCCATTCAAAACACACTTGGTTAAGCTCTTAGAATAGCGTAACCTTCATGGCTATATACAAGAGTGGGAGATCATACCAGGCTGTTTCTTTTTTCAAAGCAGCACAGTTACAATGGATCAAATGCTCTCCTCCTCTATCAAATTTCTGTAATTCTATGATACTGCTAAAGAATTATTAGAATATATAGTGTTGTCGTAAACAATTATTATGAATGTACCATCAATTGAAGATGAAATTAAATAAAAATGTAAAGTTTTCAAGAAAGACTATGGAGAAAGAGCATGAAAAATTGAATTATTCTAGTGAGAAGCCATTCCTGACTGGAGTATGATGAACAAAAACTTAGTCAAATATTTATCCCATAATTATAAAAATTACTAAGGCCTAAGGCTTCCCAAAGGTCAGGAGTAAAAACAGGAATATTAATTATAAAAAGTATCTTCAGCATTTTGATAAATTAGTACAATGTTGCAAGAGTATTTTGCATTCCCCATGAAAATTGGAGGAAGCTACTTCCTGATCTCCCTCCAGCTGTGATTTCAAAGAGTTCTTGAAACATATTCAAATTATCACGTTAATATTAATTTCACTGCATGAATTTACACATTGCAGCACACAGTAGGGTTGGATTTTTTTGAGCCTCAGAATAAAAAGTTGCTCTTATTATTGACTACATGCAAATAGCAAATGCACAAAAACACCATTTAGCTTCCATTTAAACCACAGCTTATGCTTTGCTATGTCTGCACATTTTTAATACTTAAGAGATATGAATGCTTACAGTTTTCTATAAAAGTGCAAAGATTTCAAATTCTCCATAAAGTGGGAGTACCACTCACTTTAGTGCTGATGTTGGTATGGAACAAATATGAATTTACCGGAGGTAAAATGCGTCTTGCAATTGTTGTAAACCATCATTTTGTGACCAAGAAAATCTGGAATCAACTCTATTTGAAAGCTCCAACACATTTATCTTCAGGGAATAATCCATATGAAATAGATTTTGTTAAAAAAACTTTCTGCTCTGCAGAAATGTAAATATTTATATGTTTTATGAACTGCAATATGACAGACACCAACAAAGATTCTTTAAGACAGAACAAACCTCTTATGGGACATGTGTATTGGGTATTTTAAACATTGCTGTTTCAATTCAATCTCATGTCAGAGTCCAGTATTATACAACAGTGAGACTCAATTTTTGATAAGTGACCAGCACAATGAGCTTTGACAAATCAGCAAGCTTGTAATAGGATATAACCCATGTATTCTGAAGACAACAAGGCCTTACAATTACCTGCTGGCTACGGGTAACCAAAACAAGGAAAAAGATTTCTTTTTCTACTTTAACAAAAGTCATAACTTTGGTCATGAAGAGTAGCTCTTTTTAAATGGACAATCGAAGGCCATCCACCCACCAAAAACGTATGCCTCAGCACGCCTCCAAGTTCCTAGACTTGACAACCTGCACAAGTGATGAAGGCAGGAAAAGATTTTAAAAGTTTCTCCAAGAGCATTGAAGGTGGAGCAAGCTGGAGACAAAGCCCAGATATGAATTATAGGGACATAATAATAAGCTAAGTGTGGTGTGACAGTTGAAAATAACATGCAAGTGGCTACACATGAATGTGATTTAATTTGATTGTTATTCTAACAGATCAAACAGATCATCGGCTGTCCAATGAAGCAGATGATTTTGCTGTGGTGAAGGTATTTTCGATAAAATGATTTTGTTTTTCAATCAACCAGGCTTTGTGTTTAAAATTAAATGAATTGTCATAGCCTATTCTTCATGATTTGATGTAACAAAGCATAAATACCAAAGATCATCATGAGATTTTAAATTAATGCTCTGACTCACACATTTAAAAAAAAAGGTTACAGTTACCTATCTTCAAAAAAAATTGAACTGGATAAGAGTGTACATTTCCCTCTAGTATACAATGAGTGCTAGGTATGATAGTTAGAAGTGGGTGTGAGGGGACTTTCTGAGGTGCAAAGGATTTACAACACTGAACAGGTCATTAAACTCAGCAAATCAATGTCAATGTTTATCAATGTGCATCACAGGCACCTCCTCCCACCCATCTTTATTAGCCACTTCGACAAAACTTCAGTACCCTCCCTCTTATGGATAAGAGCGTGATGTCACAGGAGGCCTTCCATTTGAAATTTATTGACCACTAATATCCTCAGCAGTGTATAGAATTATAGAAAAATACAGAACAGAAGGAAGCAACATGTGTTGGCTAAAAAACAGACACAGAACATGGTCCACTTTCTCTTGGACTGGGACTCACCATTCCCTTGAAGCAGCACAGAAGGTGGCCAGAATGGCAAATAATCAGACAAAGTGCCACCAAGGAGTTATCCAACCTCTTACTGCCATCTTAGGAAATGAGTTCTGAACAGGAAGGCCCATGGTCAAACTTCCTGACTCATCACCAATTAAAGCCTCTGTGTGCTCAAATAACAAACACTCAAGGGCCTCACCCCAGCCCCAGCCTGATTAACTACTTTACTAACAGGTGAGAAAGTAGGCAGCTTTCCCAACCACTACAACAAGACAGTCTACCTGGCTGAAAAGCTATTCCGAGGGGCAGGAGCAGGCAGAGGCAATGGGTTAACCTGGCTGCCAGGTGAGGGGAAGGGCCTCAAATTGCCACAACCTCTGATTAACCAGGACATAGACAAGAACAGAAGATAGTCACTTGACTCTGAACCCCCATCCTGTCTCCACAGTCCTGACTGTACAATTCTCCCATATTAATAAAGATAATTACCTTCCTATTTCTCCTTGTCATCATCCTACTGTGCAACCAGCAGCCTATATCTTCAGAGCAGTGCTGCTGCTCACAGTGGTTGCTGACCTCTGATTGCTGCCAGCTTCAGGCAGGGTATGACTTCACTGTCACCAGACTGATTGGCCAAGAAACGCACCAGGTTACCACTTACATTTCTGATTGGCTCTTAATCTATTACGGCTTTCTCATTGGTGAGGTGTAGTATTGTCTCACTGTTAAAGGTGTCCACTTCTACACTTTAGATTAAAAAACAAATCTTGAATATTGTTTGCAGCTTTGTAGGATAAAGCATTTCAAGTGCATATCCAAGTAACCCTTCAATGAGGGTTTTAGTGAGTGCTAAATCCCCACCATCAAAGGTTGGAGAACTCTTAGAAAGACAACGCTAAGAATACAGTGTTATACAGAAACATTTAATTCATATGAACTATTTACTGATGTAACTGTAAAAAAGTACTTAAACATAAGTATACCTTTTTACATACTGTTGTTCCTCACATACTTTGTGACAGTCAGAGCGATGCTTGGAACATGCAAAAAGGATCTCCACATTGTAAACCTAATGTTGACATACACTAAATTTGTAGGGTACAGGGTTAACTGTATCACTACACTACCAATGACTACCATGCATGTGTGTAAGGAGCCATGTCATGGTGATGTTAGATCACATGGTGATATTGAGATTTGATAGAGGGAAGTACAAGCGAAGTCCAGCTTTATTTCTCTCTGTAGATAGTTTATAGTTAATGTATCTTAATACTTTTCACTGATTTTGTGTTCAATCCTTAACAAAACAGAAATTGCTGGAGAAACTGAGCAGGTCTGACAGCATCTGTGGTGAGAAAGCCGAGAACTTCTCAGATCCAATAACTTTTCTTCAGAACTGTTCAAAACTGTTCAGTCCTTGATTGTGTAAAGCTCCTGCTAACCTGCTAACAATATTTCTAGAAAACATCAGATGAGTGTTAAGCACCAACAATGCAAGAACATGTGCACACTAATGTGGGCAGGATGGAAGCAAGCTCATTGCAGAGAAACTACTGAGAACCTACCAAGTGCTCTACCTCCACCTATTGTTTATTTCTGCCCCCTTTCCCCACCCCACCTTTACCATATTTATCAACTTTTTCCTCATTAAAATCTGTTTTGAAGAAGGGTCACTGGACCCAAATTGTTAACTCTGCTTTCTCTCTACAGATCCTGAAAGACCTGCTCAATTTTTCCAGCAATTGTTTTTGCAACTGTTCCTAGACTCTTACGTATAGGTCAGGAAACAGAGGTGATACAAACGAAATGTCACATTATTAAAGATTCTGTCCACTACAAAAGCAACTCTTTTATCTATATCAGATAAAGACAAGTTGAGGACACAAAATGGTACATTCTGCAGCTGGTACTACATTCAATTCACTTCTGGAAATAGAATAGTCTGACACAGGTTAGCATTGGACAATGTACCCAACAACAAAAGGAATGCAAAGAATGCATATGGCAGCATCTTTGGAGAGGGAGACAGATGTTTCAAATCTGGTAAGGCTGTATGTTGGTGTGGAAGATTCATACTGGACTCAAAACATTAATTTTGGGTATCCTGATTTAGGGTTTATCCATCAAGCAAACAATGTTAAACTATCTACTTCTAATCCATGAGGTCCATAAAATTCAAACTAGACACCTGATATTCTGATTGCCAATCAAAAAGTGATCATATACTGCAAAAAGAGTTTGGAACTTAGAAAGTCTAGTGCCACTCTAAGATGAAAGTAACTAGGACATAGAACAGCAGGCATTGCCAAGACTTAGGAGCTGGATATGCCCTAGAGTAAAATTCAGACAATCCTGGAACAATGCTGCATATGCTGGCAATCTGCAGCTTAAATGAAAACTCTGCAGTCACTAACCAGATTCCAACTTCAAAATATTCCCTAATTCACTGATTACTTAGAAAATTTTCTGCTTACATAGAGAGCAATTCTAATATTGATTGTCAAACAGGCTGTCAAGACTCAAAGATAGTCTCTGCTGATGCCATGAGTCAGACCAGGAAAGTAGCACGAGGTCGCAGTTTTCAAAATATTAGGCATTGTTTGCATTCCCCTCTGCAGTTAAATTGCTTAAAAATCAACTGGTGCAACTGAGATGATTGCTTCTATTGTCAATTATCAAACCAAGAGCCTGGATGTTCAGAATGACTGTAATCCTACTAAATGGCAGAGATAGCTCGAAGGGGTCAAATAGCCTACTCCTACTCCTAATGTACATTTATATTCATAATCCGTATACTCTGTTGGTGGAGGATCACAGGAAAATTGTATTTTTTGAGAATACTCTACAAGAAGCAATCTTGTGAATAGCATAACCTGCAAAATAGAGACTGAGGTCTGTCTATCTGATTCTGTAGTCTCATCTGCCACTAGGCAAGGGGTTTCTCTTTGAGCTTTCCATTGAGCTCTGGGTCCAGTATAGGAATTAATATCTTATTCTTCAACACTGATCTGAGATCAAGTCAGAAAATTTGGTTTTCTCTTGACGTCAATAGTATTGCACTTCAGGACAAATACATACATGAACAATAATATAGAGATTTGGCCTTGGTTATAGGTTTGCATCTGTGTTGCACTATACATGTAATTAGAAAGGGAAAGAGAAAGAGTTATAATGCGTGTAAGGTGAACCTTTAAAGTATTCTTATTGCATTCAAAACAATGCAAAAGTCAATTAGGCTCTAATTACAGTTCACTTAATATCAAAGCGAAGCATGGTAATTAGTTTTAAGAAGTTTTTGTTGAGTTCTTTATTCAGAAGCTGAGAGAAGAGAATCATTTTTACTGAATGTAATGTTGCAAAGTATCGAAGAAAAATACTGATATATAATATTTTTACATTAATTATCTTAGTTTTGGAATAGGATGATGCCTAACATTCCACAGCAATAAAGATTCTGTAAATAGATATAGGCAAATGTAATACAACAAATTCAAAGCTGCACATCGGTAATAAGTTTTAATGTACCTTTTAGTTGTAACATTCTCAGAGGAGTAAAGAACAGAGATCTTCAAGTTCAGATGGAGAGATCTTAAAAAGCAAGTTTGTAGAAAGATAAATCTATGAATTTAACAGTTGGGATTTTGAGCCTTGTATGATATAAACTAATCAACACTAGACATTGATTAGGGATACACTGGGTGTATCAACAGTGTCAGCTGTGGTTTGGTTGGTAGTTTCCTTATATATCTGAAATGGGCAGACACCTGGCAGATGAAATTCAATGCAGAGAAATATATGGTAATGCAGTTTGGTAGAAGACATTAGCAGAGATAATGCAGGCTCAATGGTACAACTTTGAGTGGAGTACAGGAGCAGGGAGACCTCAGGATTTAAATATATGAATGACTGAAGGTGGCTGGGTAAGTTGAAACACTTGTTAAGAAAGTTTATAGAATCCTTGGGTTTGTAAATTGAGGCATAGAGAATAAAAGCAAGGACCTCAACAAATCATTGGTCAGGCCAGTTTGGATTATTGTGCTCAGTTCAGGGCACCTTACTGAAGTAAAGATGTTAAAACCCTGTAGAGAGTTCAAAGGAGATTTATTAGAATGATTTCAGAAATAAAGAATTTTGATAAAAAGAAAGATTAGAGAAATTAGGCTTATTCTCCTTGGAGCAGAGAAGATTTAGAGGTGACCTTATTGAGGAGTTCAGAAGTATGAACAATTTTGAAAGGGTAAGGAAGGATATTCTATTTCCACTATTTAGTATGTCAGTAACTAGGCATCACATCTTTGAGCTTGTCAGCAAGAGAGCTCAGAGTGAGATGAGGAAAACCTTCTTTACTCAGAGAGTTGTTAGGATTTGGTATGTACTGCCTGCGAGAATGGTGGAGGTGGATACCATGGGAGATTTCAAAAGAGAACTGAATATATATTTGAAAGGGATGGAATTAGAGGGCTACAAAGATTGGGGTGGAGAATGGGATGAGCTGAGTAGCTTTTTTGGGAGCTGGTACAAATATGATGGTTCAAATGGCTTTTTTCTGTATTGCAAAATTCTATGATTCTAATCTTCTATGATTGTACTTCTGAGTCAATAAGTTCAAGGTTCAAATCCCACTCCAGGAGCTGAACACAAAAATCAAGGTTACATTCATATGAGATGTTGCACTGACACCCTGTCTGAATATAAAGGATGATATGATATCCGGAAGATGAATAAGAGAGGTATTACTGATCAATGTTTTACCCTCAATGATATTACAAGGAACATATTATCCAGTTGTTTTTGATATTTCAAAAATATATTTTGTTCATAAAAAATATCTTTCTATATATCTTTGACCCTCCTAATACCTCAAATGCAGTTCAGTTCTGAATAGGAGCATATCAAGGAAGCAAACAAACCTTCAAGTTTGACTCAATTCAACCAAACTAAAGACCTCGCTTACATATGCAAACTATACTGAAATGCATTTGAGGTGTTAGGAGGGTCTGACAACTGAACAGGCCCACAATTAACTTCAGCAGAAAGACATCAGACTGTGGTCTTTCCTTGGCAACAGCTGCCGCAAGCTTTCGTGCTTCCCTCAGCAAGCAGTCGATGACCCTGGATTGTGCCAGTCCACAACACTCGATCAAAGTCAACCCTTGTTCTAGAAGACCAACAATTTTTGGGCAGACCAAAGAGTATGTTTCACTAAATTGATGATTGTCCAGGCACATTTAATGTGTTGCTCGGTGTGCATCCTGGTGGACAGACCATAGAACACAGAGTCCTGTCATGGAGCTGATTGGGATAAACGTCAACAAATACTATTGCATCGTTGTCCAGATTTCCTTTGCAAAGGCACATTCCAAAAGGAGATGTCGGACAGTCTCTAACCACACAGATCCCGCCCCCGCAGACACTTCGAGGGCAGCGTGCAGTGGTACAGACCAAGCAAATACATGAAGAATCCCACACGTAAGTGGCCTTCTCACCACCCAGGCAGATCATCCGGTTGTTACCACATTGCTGGCAAAGTAGACTGCCTTGTTTTATACATTGTCAAATAACTCCACAGAAGCCAGTATCCCATCATCAAGTCTCTTTTTATTTATACATGGAAGTCTTTGAAATTGATCCACCTCCCTCAGAGCCAGCTCTCAGAGTGACATTCCTGATGAAGGACTTATGCCGAAAACATCAACTCTCCTGCTCCTCGGATGTTGTCTGACCTGCCACACTCTTACAATACCACACTTTTTGACTCTGATCTCCAGCATCTGCAGTCCTCATTTTGTCCAAGTGACGTAATCTGTCAGCCAGGCCTCCCTGATTGGATGAGGTTAACAGCCTAGAGAACTCATATTCTAAGACATCCACTTGGCTGATTCATTACAATCACTACCTCCCTCCCCCATAGAGTCTGAGGACATCAGCCAGTTCTTTGTTTTGTAGGTCCTTCTGCAATACTTTAGCACCAACTCAGGTTTTTCCATCTCAACCTCAGACATGGGAAACATGTAATGCGCAGTAGCTCACCTCTTGTACCTGCAGCCTCTGGGAACGAATTCATTCTCTTCTTTAGGCAGCAAAAACATCTTCTGTGTCCACCACAGTTTCCAAGGTCTATTCAAGCATGTACATATGCAAACACACACTCTCTGGAGGGCAGATTATAGATGGACTTTCTGTCATAATTCACCAACCCAAGGAAAGATCAAAGGTACCTGTGGCAGCCAGGTACCTTTGATCGTCCTCACTTTCTCTGTAACCCAGTCTTGTCAACTCTTTAGTCCAAGTAAATCACTTGAGGTTCATGGAACTCACAGTTTTCCCTTCTAAGGGATATGCCCCCTGGAAGAAACATTTAAGGACTATGTCCAAGCTCTCTCGGTGCTCCTTATTGGTTTTCTCTGTTAATAGCAGGTTATCTAGTTAAATAGCAATCTAGAATAGACCACATAAAATGTTCTCCAACATCTGAATTAGAATTAGAATTCCTACAGTGTGGAAACAGGCTCTTCAGCCCAACAAGTTCACACCAACCCTCCAAAGAGTAACCCACCCAAACCCATTCCCTTATCCTATATTCACCCCTGAGTAATGCACCTAACCTACACATCCATGGACACTATGGGCAATTTAGCATGACCAATTCACCTAATCCACACATCTTTGGATTATGGGATGAAACCGGAGCATCCAGAAGAAACCCATGCAGACAAGGGGAGAATGTGCAAACAAATGCAAACCCGAGGCTGGAATTAAACCCGGGTTCCTAGGGCAGTGAGGCAGCAGTACTAATCGCTGAGCCACCATGACACCATTGAAAGCCCATGCCACTGAAAAGTTGCACGGACTCATGATACCCCAAATGTTTTGTATATTGATACAAATCCTCATGGGTAATAATTGTAGTATACTTCTAGGAATCCTTATCTAACTGTAAATGAAAGTATGCATGGCTCATGTCAAGCTTGGTGAAGGGCAACTCCCTGGCAGCTTTGTGTATAAATCCTCTGTGCGAGGGATAAGGTATTTATCCAACTGAGAAAAACAGTTCATTGTTTGTTTAAAATCCTCACAAAGGTGAACCGATCAGTTGGGCTTCATAGTCACTGAGACTGGTGCTGCCCATTCCGCTTGACTGGTTTGAGGATTCCATCATTTTCCAGCTTCTTGAATTCTGCCTCTATTTTTGCATGAGGCAAAAGGCACTGGGCGGATCTTGCAGAATGGTGGAATTGCTTCCTGGTCAACATGCAAGGTGGTCTTTGCTCCTCTGATAGTCACTTTGCTCCTCTGATAGAACCTGAAGAAGGGCTCATGCCCGAAACGTCGATTCTCCTGCTCCTTGGATGCTGCCTGACCTGCTGCGCTTTTCCAGCAACACATTTTCAGCTATGAGTTCTCTTACCCAGTTTAGGTCTCATGGTACTTTTTTGCTGTCTCGAGTCTGCACACTAGTAACAACTACAATGGCTTGTTGGTCCAGATCCTGAAGAAAATGTGAACTGTTTGGTTTGGCTTTATTTTGAGGTTTTGCTGTGGGCTGACCTAGAGTCCCTTTGTTCAGGATATGTCCTGAGTGCAGCTATGCAATTGCCTGCACTCAAGTGGTGTTCTCCAAGTTCAATCAGACTGGCGAGGGTGTTTACTTCCATCGGAATACTCTGCACCTCATAAACTCCACTTGCTGCATTTTCCAATGACAAATCCAGTTGTAGTGTTTGCTTGAATTCCAGTTGGGCTTCAGCTAATTTGCATTTGTATGGTTACATCATTAATCCCACATACCAACCAAACAATCTCTCTGCATCTCATTCAGGGTTAAACCAAAGTCACATGCCTCTGCCAGTCATCTTAAACGAGTCAAAAATCCTAATACAGAGTCCTCTGGTTCTTGAATTGCTGAGTAAAACTGATAGCATTTCAGAATTAGTGGCAGTTTGGTGTTATCATACTTCTTAAATAAATCCATCAACTCTTGAAAGGTTTTAGTATGTGGTGTCTCATGGAAAGGTAAACTCCTAATACCTAAAAAAAGCTGCAAGTCCAAAAACTGCCTGGAGATTTACTCATTTCCTTTCAACTGGCTCAATGTCATTTACCCAGAAAAAATAATGCATTCTTTCCACTTACTGGACCCAGTCTTCGATGGGCAGAATCAAATGAGTCAAGCTTCCCAACTAATAGCACGATGCCAGAAATGTTTACCCCAACTTAAAGACAACTATTGCAAGCGAATTTCTTCAAGAACATGCTTTATTCTTGTCACCACTGAAATAACTCCACAGAGGCCGGTATACTGTCACTAAGTCACCCTTTATTTCCATGTGAAATCCCTTGACACTGACCCAGTTCCCTCAGAGCCAGCTCTAAGAGTGTCAGTGTGTTTTTATCTATAAGCGAGTGATCCCTGATTGGGACTGTTCGTCTAGTCCAGTCAAGGAAATCATATTCTATAAGGTCCACATGTCTGACCTTTGCACAATCACTACACATTGCAATACTTCAAAAGACCTAATTGGCTGTAAATTATTTTGAGATATCTAGTGGTCTTGCTCAGCACTAAATAAATGTTTTTCTTTGTTTGGTTATTGAAACTTTATTGTGGAAAGAATCGTGGAGTTAAATGTGCAGCATACGTTCATGAGGATAATGTCTGAGATGACTAATATTAGTTATAATGACAAAATTGAGAAAACATGGCCAGGCTCAACAGCACAAGAAGATTATGGGAGACATAAAGTCATAGAGATGTACAGCATGGAAACAGACCCTTCGGTCCAACCCGTCCATGCCGACCAGATATCCCAACCCAATCTAGTCCCACCTGCCAGCACCCAGCACAAATCCCTCCAAACGCTTCCTATTCATATACCCATCCAAATGCCTTTTAAATCTTGCAGCTGTACCAGCCTCCACCACTTCCTCTGGAAGCCCATTCCATACACGTACCACCCTCTGTGTGAAAATGTTGCCCCTTAGGTCTCTTTTATATCTTTCCCTCTAAATCTATGCCCTCTAGTTCTGGACTACCCAACCCCAGGAAAAGACTGCCTATTTATCCTAGCCATGCCCCTCATGATTTTATAAACCTCTATAAGGTAACCCCTCAACCTTCGATGCTCCAGGGAAAACAGCCCCAGCCTGATCAGCCTCTCCCTATAGGTCAAATCCTCCAACCCTGGCAACATCCTTGTAAATCTTTTCTGAACCCTTTCAAGTTTCACAACATCTTTCCCATAGGAAGGAGACCAGAATTGCACGCAATATTCCAACAATGGTCCAACCAATGTCCTATACAGCCATAATATGACTTCCCAACCCCTGTACTCAATACTCTTACTGATAAAGGAAAGCATACCAAACGCCTTCTTCACTATCCTATCTACCTGCAACTCCACTTTCAAGGAGCTATGAACCTGCACTCCAAGGTCTCTTTGTTCAGCAACACTCCCTCAGACATTACCATTAAGTGTATAAGTCCTACTAAGATTTGTTTTCCCAAAATGCAGCACCTCGCATTAATCTAAATTAAACTCCATCTGCCACTTCTCAGCCTTTTGGCCCATCTGGTCAAGATCCTGTTGTAATCTGTGTTAACCCTCTTTGCTGTCCACTACACCTCCAATTTTGGTGTCAGCTGCAAACTTACTAACTGTACCTCTTATGCTCACATCCAAATCATTTAAGTAGATGACACAAAGTAGTGAACCAACACCTATCCTTGTGGCACTCCACTGGTCACAGATCTCCAGTCTGATAAACAACCATCCACCACCACCCTCTGTCTTCTCATTGGGGTTCTTTTCAAGAATTTGAGAGGGTAAACTAATGACAGTTTATCTCCACTGGCCAATGTGTAGGAAGCAAGTACATGTGGATTTATGAAGTTACTACTAGAAGTACCAAAGGAAAGTTTTGTAGATAATTTGCATCCAAAAAACATATGAATGTTTCGCTCCTTAATGCCTGTTCCTCGCTTAAAAAGCTTTCAAATTCCATTTCAAAGTACAATGGGATATCATTGGCATTTCACATCCTATAAAATAAGCTAAAATCTTTAGCATTTTATCAGTCAGCATTACTATTATAAACTGTTCTCTTTTCCCACATAGATTGATATCTAAGGAGGGAAATTTAGTAAAAATAAAAATATTGGAATATAGATTAGTATGTTATTTCTTTAAATTCATTTAAAAAATGTTTATGTCAGTTTTCGGAAGTTAATCCAAGTTATAGTGGGTTGTAAGAGGTGTGAGCGAAAGTCAAGCCATTTATCTTGCAAACTTCTAAAAATCGCAAATCACTATTTCTCACTATTCTCTTAAAACTGGTTTTCAATAATAATTCTCTAGTAGCTGGGATTCAACACTTGGCTACAACACTGTAATTTATGCAATGAAATCTTTCATAAATTCCTTTTATGTGTGTGGTAATCAGCTCTTTAAAAAGAAGCATGATGATTTTTATACATTAACGTGCAACTTTCAATTTGGATCTAGAGCACCTTTTGATGATGTAATCAATTTTTCTTAGGGGAACACATATTAAGGTGGAGCAAGTGCTTCTGAATGAAGTTTACATTTGAATACATTATTATATATTGATTTATGAACAGCTGTGTTAGTATTCACATTTGTATTTCAAGGTCGCTCCGGTCAATAGCAAGATGGAAAGTCACTTCCTCCAGAAAATATACATAGTACATTCCCAAGTTCAAGATAATGCAAAAGATTAAAGACTTATTGGCTCATTGAGTATGCTCCACTCGTGGCTGTCTTTACAGTATTGGAGACATTTGGTTAGGTTTCACCTCTCTTTAAAAAAAACTAAATACAATGGTACAAAATGGGATGTTCGTACTTGAGGTAGCCTTCTGCGTCATGTGAGAATCGCAGAGGCAGCATTTTCTGAGCCGCACCTCAACATCTGTGTTCACTGGAGTCTATACAGGATACCAACTGCAAAACCTCCATAAGAACTTAACCCTTAGAAATGCCATTCTCTAGGGCTCTGAAAAAAAAATTCAAATTCACAATGAATTGCTGAAAAATTTTTCTTAGAGTGTCAGCCAAGCTGGAGAAAACAGTTTTCCCACTATCCTCCAACTATTGCTTCTATTTAAGGCTATTAGCATTTATCAGGATGAATCACAAGATATTGTACAGTTTCCTCCAGCTGCAACCTAATATGGAATCCACCATACAACACACAAAGCACAAATAAGAGCTCAATACAAGCTTTCATGGCATTCAGTTATATGTATTCTCAACATTTCTGGCTGGCAGCAGTTTATTGGTAGGATTTCTTGGTAAAATGACAGCATAACTGATAAAATGCTGTAAGTCAGCAAATGTGTATATTGTTAACAGAATATGAAGCTTGCTAAATTTGAAACAATTGTGACACTTCACCTTTAATTTTGTTTTTCTACTCTTATTCATATTCATACTCTTATTCTTATTCATAACTTTGCCTATTCAATTTCTTTCCTTTGTCTTAGTTCCCACTGAAACTCCACTCATCTCTCCATGAAGTCCCCTTCAGCTGTTACATTGGGTGAAAAGGAAGATCTAATATCAGTGGTGCTCAGTTGGCAGGATATGATCTTTTCACAGAGCAGATGGCCTTATTACTATGGGTAGCATCAGCTTAGTGATTGAAGGATTTTTTTTTCCCACAACAATTCTCAAATTCCTCAGCCAGTTGAATATCCAGGGTTTATGTCAATAAGAAATCTAATTTTCATGAGCACACCATGGAAAGACCCGGTCTCAGCTTTAATGAGATGTAGGCAGGGTCCCAAGTGAATCTGAAACCGAAGCCTTCCTAGGATGCTGCTAATTGCCAGGAAAGCAGATGTCACTACACTACAAAATGTAATGCAAATGTCTTGCAGTGCAATCTCATTATTGTAGAGCTCCATAAACACTATGTAAGTATATTGCCAAGAGAAAGACTATCACATGAGCTGCAGACTTCCTCTATTCCCTCACCCAGGCCAATGGTCTATTTAAAATAGACGATAACATGTGCAAGCGCCTGTGTCTGTCTGTTTTCTAAAGGGGAAAAGGGTTTGGAAATCTGAAACATAAGGAGTCCTAGTTCAGGTTAACATGCAGGTTCAGTTGGCAGGGGTCTACTGCTTAGGCTGTATAAGGCTCAGGTCAGTCCATATTGAGAATATTGTGAGTACCTCAGGAAAGATGTGCTGACCTTGGAAGGGGTCAAGAAGATGTTTGCAAGAATGCTGCTGGAGCTGAAATGCTTGAATTATGAGGAACGGTTGAGAACTCTGTGTCTGTACTTGATGGAGTTTAGAAAGAAGACGGCAGATGTGATCAAAACTTGTTGAATACTTGTAGCATGGACATAAAGAAGATGTTTCCACTAGTAGAAGAGATTAGGACGTGAGGGCACAGCCTTAAAGTGAAGGACTGGCCATTTAGAACTGAGCTAAGGAATTTCTTCAGTCAAAGCGTGATGAAACTCTGGAATTCAATGCTACATAAGGCTGTGGAGGCCAAGTCATTGAATATCTTTAAGACAGAGATAAAGATGTAGTAAGAAGATCAAGGATTACAGGGAGAAGGCAGAATATTGGGGTTGAGAAACATATCAATATAAACGAATGGCAGAACAGAATCGATGGGCTGAATGGTCTAATTCTACTCCTCTATCTTACGGTCTATCTTTTAAAATGTTTTTTTTCCAATTTTTTCGTGCTCATCAAGTGTAAAAACATCTCTCTGAAAAATCTCTTCCTGATGAAGGGCATGTGCCCAAAACATCAATTCTTCGCTGCTCGGATGCTGTCTGACCAGCTGTGTTTTTCCAGCACCACACTCCCAATTCTGATCTCCAGCATTTGCAGTCCTCACTTTCTCCTAAAAAAACTCTAGCCTTTTTACAAATCTGTGCAAATTATCACACAATCCAGCCTCTTATTCTAAAACTGCTATTTGTGTTAAAGGCAAAGGAAAGTCAATGCCCTTTGTATTTTTAGGGTAAGGACATGAGAGTATATAGGACAGGATAGGAAAGTGGAATTAAGATGGAAAACCAGCTACAATCTTAATTGTTTCCATATTCTCTAATCAACCTGTACAGAGATATTATTAAGTATTTCAGGTGGGACTTGAACCCAGAACTCTGGGCACAGAGGTTAAAACAAAGGTAAAGTTGTCATCATTCCATTCTCTCATTAAAGAGAGATGACTTGTGGTGCTTTAACCTAAGGGTCACTATGCCTCAGATGAGGGTAAAAGGATGACAAGGAGGAACCTTTATAGTAACCTTAGCTGGTGTAGAAATTGAACCCACACTGTTGGCATTACTCTGCATCACAAACCAGCCATCCAACTTGCGTTGTCTTTTAGTGCAGATGCAGATGTACAGACAACAGCCAGGGAATTCCTAGAGACATGGCACTCATCCACTGATTTAATCAACAAGCACATCGACCTGGACCCAATATACCGACCACTGCAGCGGACAGCTGGAACTGACAACCGGAAGCGGCAGAGACAAACCACTATAAATGCCAGAGGAAGCATCACAGAAGCGCTTCACAGGAGGCTCCCAAGCACTGAGAATGTCACCTAGACAGGGGACGAAACGTCTGAACACAAATTCCCATGCTGGGTGTGCCACTTGTACCTGCAGGAGATAAAAAAGAGAATTGTAAAATGGAAGAGAAGCTCAGACATGCTAGGAATATATTCACAGTGATGGTAATAGGAGAGCAGCATATCATTGACCAATGATTCTGACTTGGTTGCTGGGACATGGAAATTTCAAAATCACATGAGAAAGTGAGGACTCCAGATGCTGGAGATCAGAGTCAAAAAGTGTAGTGCTGGAAAAGCACAGCAGGTCAGGCAGCATCCGAGAAACAGGAAAGTTGATATTTTGGGCAAAAACCCTTCATCAGAAAGGGATTCATGGTGAAGGGCTTATGTACGAAACATCGACTCTCTTGCACCTCGGATGCTGCCTGACCTGCTTTGCTTTTCCAGCGCCACCCTTTTTGACACCAATTTCAGAATCACCACCTGAGAAGTCACAGTCCTCTCCTAATGGAGGGTGAAGAGATGAATTGTAGGCACCTCAACACTTATCTTGGCTCTCTCTGCCCTACTGTAGGCTGTTTTCTCTTGGAATGAGAGAAAGGGAGGGATTGACAGTGTTAAAAGTGGCTGTCACAGCTGGTAGTGTTGATGCAGAGATGGAAGAAGTACTGAGGAGTCTTGTGTAAGTGGATAGATTGCACAGAGGGCAGAGTTATGAGTGTGGGTAGGTGGATGGTGTGGGTGAGAGAAAGTGAAGGAAGATGCTGTATGTAGAGAGGGTGATTGACCATGTTGGGAGCAAGTGCAGTGGCACTGTTAAGGTGTGTGTGAGGCAGAAAAGTGAAGATGGTGACCCACGGAGCAGAAAAGGATATCAAGTTTCTCATGGCATTAGTGGGAATTTCTCTGGACTATGGTCCAGTGGCAACTTCAGAGCAGGCTGGTAGTGTTTGATGGCATAGGTTTGTCTGGTGTCCCCTGAATCTCAGAAGAAGCAGTGACATAAATGTTTCTTTGTTGTAATCTTGTAAAACAGGGAGCAATCTATATGACTCTTAACTTGAAAAGATTTGTTCACTATTCAGAGCATCCTAATAATTGAGAAGTTTAAATGATTTACAGGCATGCTTTAATTTGGAGAGGGAAACTGAGCAGACAACAAAAATGAAGCCAAGCAATTACAGAGCAATCAGTTTAACTTCAGTGGTTTGAAAGCTTTTAAAACATAGAACATGGAACAATACAGCGCAGAACAGGCTCTTTGACCCTCGATGTTGCGCCGACCCGTGAACTATTCTCAGCTCGTCCCCCTACACTATCTCATCATCATCCACGTTGTCATTCAAGGATTTTTTAAATCTCCCTAGTGTGGCTGAGTTGACTACATTGGCAGGTAGGGCATTCCACGCTCTTACCACTCTCTGAGTAAAGAACCTGCCTCTGACATTTGTCTTAAATCTATCACCCTTCAAATTGTAGTTATGCCCCCTCATACAAGTTGATGTCATCATCCTAGGAAAAAGACTTTCACTGTCTACCCTATCTAATCCTCTGATCATTTCGTATGTCTCTATCAAATCCCCTCTTAGCCTTCTTCTTTGCAATGAGAACACTCCCAAGTCTCTCAGCCTTTCCTCATAAGATCTTCCCTCCATACTAGGCAACATCCTCGTAAATCTCCTCTGCACCTTTTCCAATGCTTCCACATCCTTCCCGAAATATGGCAACCAGAACTGTACACAATATTCCAAGTGTGGCCGCACTAACGTTTTGTGTAGTTGCGGCATGATATTGTGGCTCCGGAACTCAATCTCTCGACAAGTGAAACCTAACACACTGTAAATCTTCTTAACAGCACTATCAACCTGGGTGGCAACTTTCAGGGATTTATGTACATGGACTCCAAGATCCCCCTGCACATCCACACTACCAAGAATCTTTCCATTAATCCAGTACTCTGCCTTCCTGTTATTCTTCCCAAAGTGCATTACCTCACATTTAGCTGCATTGAACTCCATTTGCCACCTCTCAGTCCAGTCCTGCAGTTTATCCAAGTCCCCCTGCAATCTGTAACATTCTTCTAAACTGTCAACTACTCCGACTTTAGTGTCATCTGCAAATTTACTAATCCATCCATCTATGCCTGCGTCTAAGTCATTTATAAAAATGACAAACAGTCATGGTTCCAAAACTGATCTTTGTGCCACATCACTAGTAACCGGACTCCAGGCTGAATATTTTCCATCAACCACCACTCGCTGCTTTCTTTCAGAAAGCTAGTTTCTAATCCAAACTGCTAAATTACCCTCAATCCCATGCCTCTGCATTTTCTCCAACAGCCTACCATGTGGAACCTTATCAAAGACTTTACTGAAGTCCATGTATACCACGTCAACTGCTCTACCTTCATCTACATGTCACCTTCTCAAAAAATTCAATGAGGTTTGTGAGACATGACCTGCCCTTGACAAAACCATATTGACTATCTGAAATTAAATTGTTGCTTGCTAGATGATTATAAATCTCATCTCTTATACTCCTTTCCAAAAGCTTTCCTACAACAGAAGTAAGACTCATTGGTCTATAATTACCTGGATCATCTATCCTGCCCTTCTTGAACAAGGGCATAACATTTGCAATCTTCCAGTCCTCTGGTACTAAACCTGTAGACAATGATGACTCAAATATCAAAGCCAAAGGCTCTGCTATCTCCTCCCTGGCTTTCCAGAGAATCCTCGGATACATTCCATTTGGTACAGTGGACTTGTCTACTTTCACTCCTTCTAGAATTAATAACACCTGATCGTAACTAACCTCGATCCTTTCTAGTTTAATATCTCCTACCTCATTCTTCTCCTCTACAACATTCTCCTTTTCCTGAGTGAAAGCCGATGAGAAATGTTCATTTAGCCCCTCTCCGATCTCCACAGGGTCCATACTCAACTTCCCACTTCTGTCTTTGACTGGCCCTATTCCTACCCTAGTCATCCTTTTATTCCTCACATACCTATAGAAAGCTTTAGGGTTCTCCTTTATTCTATTTGCTAAAGACAGCTCGTGTCCTTTCTTTGCTCTTCTTAACTCTCACGTTAAATCCTTCCTAGCTGATCTGTAACTCTCCATCGCCTCATCTGAGCCATCTTGCCTCATCAACACATAAGCCTCCTTCTTCTGCTTAACAAGAGATGCATTTTCTGTAGTAAACCACGGTTCCCTTACCTTACCGCTTCCTTCCTGCCTGACAGGGACATACCTATCAAGGACACGCAATATCTGTTCCTTAAACCAGCTCCACATTTCCATTGTCTGCATCCCCTGCATTTTGCTACCCCATTCTATGCATCCTGATTCTTGCCTAATCGCATTATAATTGCCTTTGCCCCATCGATAACTCTTGACCTGTGGCATGTATCTATCCCTTTCCATCGCTAAACTAAACGTAACTGAATTATGGTCACTCTCTCCAAAGTGCTCACCTACAACTAAATCAAACACCTGGCCTGGTTCATTACCAAGCACCAGATCCAGTGTGGCCTCCCCTCCCCTCCCTTCGACGTACTGTGTCTGGAAACCCTCCTGTACACATTGGACAAAAACTGATCCATCCGACGTACTAGAGTTATAGCATTTCCAGGCAATGTTGGAGAAGTTAAAGTACCCCATAATGACCACCCTGTTCCTTTCACTCCTGTCCAGAATAATTTTGCTAATCCTCTCTTCCACCTCCCTGGAACTCTACGGCCTATAAAAAACTCCAAGCAGTGTGACCTCTCCTCTCCTGTTTCTCACCTCAGCCCACACTACCTCAGTAGACGAGTCCTCGTTAAAAGTTCTTTCAGCCACTGTTATATTATCCTTTACTAACAAAGCCACACCTCTCCCTCTTTTACCACCTTGCCTGTTCTTAATGCAACAGCCATTCCTCAGCCTGCTCTATCCATGTCTCCGAAATGGCCACAACTTCAAAGTCCCAGGTACCTATCCATGCTGCAAGCACACCTACTTCTGGCAATGAAATAGACACAATTCAAACCAACTTGCTGTTTGCCAGCACATTACTGTGACCCTGAAATCCTGTCCCTGTCCTCCCTACTCTCATTCCCCTCTGCACTGCAACTACACTTCAGGTTCCCATCCCCCTGCTGAGCTAGTTTAAACCCACCAGAATAGCACCAGCAAATTTCCCACCCAGGATATTAGTATCCCTCTGGTTTAAGTGAAGACTGTCCTGGTTGTAGAGGTCCCACCTTCCCCAGAATGAGCCTCAATTATCCAAGTACCTGAAACCCTCCCTCCTGCACCATCCTTGCAGCCACATGTTTAGCTGATATCTCTCCCTAGTCCTTGCCTCGCTATCACGTGGCACGGGTAACAAACCAGAAAGAACAACACTGTTTGTTCCAGCTCTCAGTTTCCACCCTAGAAGCTATAGTTCAATATAAAATTAGTAGAAACGTAGAAATATAGAATACAGGAACATGGGTAGGTCATTCAGCTATTCAAGCCTGGATACCATTCAATATGAATCCTGACCAATCATTCAACTCGGTACCCAGTTCCTGCTTTCGTCCCATATCCTTGAATCCCTTTAGTTATAAGAACTATATTGATACCTTTCTTGAAAATCTTCAATATTTTGGCCTAACAGTTTCCTGTGGTAAAGAATTCCACAGATTCACCACTGTCTGGATGAAGAAATTTCTTCTCATGTCAGTAAGAAGAGGCTTAACTCTTATCCTCAGAATGTGATTCCTAGTTCTGGATTCACCAGTCATCGTGTGCAGTACAAGCTCAATTATCCGAATTTCGGATTATCTGAACAAGATCTCAAGGTCCCATAAAAACAATATTAAGCAACTCAGCATTCAGCTATCAATTAAACAGCATTATGGTGTGCATAGCCAGATAGCCGAGGAATGTTCAGATAACCGGCACTCATAAATTACCACTTGTTTACAATCAGAGTTTTCTGAACAATGAATGATACGAGCAAAATACTCCCCGGCTGTCTCGTTCAGATAATCAAAGTTATACTGTCCATCTTTTCTACATTTACCCTGTTGTTGGAATCTTATCAGTTTCTATGAGATCCCCCTATTTCTTCTAAAATCTAGTGAATATAGTCCTTGCTAATCCAGTCTTTCCCTCTACACCAATCCCACCAACCCAGGAATCAGTCGAGTAAACCTGCTTTGTATTCCCTCAACAGCCAGAACATCCTTTGTCAAGTATGGAGACCAAAACTTCACACAATACTCCAGATGTGGTCTTACCAAAGCCTTGTAAAGTTGCAGCAAGACATCCCTGCTCCTGTAATCGAATCCTCTCACAATGATCACCAACATTCCATCATTCTTTTGAGCAATTTATAGGCCTCTTCCTTGGATGTAATATTATCCCTAATTTCCCTTGTTAGCTATGTTTCCCTTTTCCCAAATATGCCAGTCTAGAATGAATAAATTTTGCAGTTTGCTCATGTATTCTTTAAGTGTTTGCCACTGTCTATCTACCTTCATTCCTTTAAGGAACACTCCACAATTTATCATAAGTAGCTCATACCTCATCGGAATTTCCTTGATTTAAATTCAGAACCTTTGTCTCGGAAAGAACGATATCACTCTTCACCTTAATGAACAATTCTGTCCTATTGTAGCCACTTTCCCATAAAGACCTGTGCACAACTAGGAGGTCAATTATTCCTTCCGCATTATACAATAAAGGTTAGAACATAGAACAGCACAGTACTGCACAGGCCCTTCAGCCTCGATGTTGTGCTGACCTTTTATCCTACTCTAAGATCAAACTAACCGACATACCCTTCATTTTACTATCATTCATGTGCCTATCCAAGAGTCGCTTAAATCTCCCTAACGCATTTGACTCTACTACCACCGCTGGCAGTGCATTCCACACACCCACCACTCTCTATTAAAGAACCTACTTCTGACATTGCCCCTAAATCTTCCTCCAATCACCTTAAAATTATGTCCCCTTGTGATAGCCATTTCTGACCAGGGAAAACGTCTCTGACTATTCTCTCTATCTATGCCTCTCATCATCTTGTACAGCCCTATTAAGTCACCTCTCATCCTTCTTCATTCCAGTGAGATATGTCCTCCAGTCCAGGCAACATTCTGGTAAATCTCCCCTGCACCATCTCTAAAGCTTCCACATCCTTCCTGTAGTGAGGTGACCAGAACTGAACACAATATTCCAAGTGTTGTCTAACCAGTGTTGTATAGTGCTTCAGCATAACCTCACGGCTATTAAACTCAATCCCCTGCTGATGAAAGCCTACACACCATGCGCCTTCTTAACAACCCTACTAACTTGGGTGGCAACCTTAAGGGATCTATGGACATGGACCCCAAGATCCCTCTGTTCCTCTACATTGCCAAGAATCCTGCCTTTAACCCTGCATTCTGCATTCAAATTCAAACCTTCAAAATCAATCACTTCACACTTTTCCAGTTTGAACTCCATCTGCAACTTCTCAGCCCAGTTCTGCATCCTGTCAATGTCCCATTGCAAACTACAACAGCCCTTCACACTATCCACAGCTCCACCAACGTTCACGTCATTGACAACTTGCTAATCTTCACTTCCACTTCCTCATCCAAATCATTTATAAAGATCATAAACAGCAGAGGACCCAGAACAAATCTCTGTGGAATACCACTTGTCACCAAGCTCCAGGCTGAATACTTTCCATAGAATACTACCACCCTCTGTCTTCTATGATCTAACCAGTTTTGTATCCAGGCTGCCAAATTTCCTTGTATCACATGCCTCCTTACTTTCTGAATGAGCCTACCATGAGGAGCCTTATCAAATGCCTTGCTAAAATTCATATACACCACGTCCACTGTTCTACCTGCATCAATGTGTTTTGTCACATCCTCAAAGAATTTAATAAGGCTTGTGAGGCATGATCGATCCCTCACAAAACCATGTTGACTATCTCTAATCAAACTATAGTTTTCCAAGTGATCATAAATCCTGTCTCTAAAAGTCCTCTCCAATAATTTGCCCACCACAGACGTAAGACTGACTGATCTGTAATTCCCAGGATTATCCCTAATCCCTTTCTTGAACAAAGGAATAATGTTTGCCACCCTCAGTCAACTGGCACTACTCCAGTAGACAGTGAGGATGCAAAGATCATCACCCAAGGTGCAGCAATCTCTTCCCTCACTTCCTGTAGTAAACTTAGGTATATCCCATCTGACCCAGGTGTCTTATCTATGCTCATGTTTTTCACACTTTCAGCACATCCCCCTTCTTAACATCAACTTGTTCAAGTATATCAGCCTGTTTCACGCTGTCCTTATAAATGTCAAGGTCCCTCTCACTAGTGAATACTGAAACGAAGTATTCATCAAGGACCTCCCCCACCTCCTCTGAATCCAGGCACAAGTTCCCTCCACTAGCCCTGATTGGCCCTGCCCTCACTCTGGCCATCCTCTTGTTCCTCACTTAAGTGTATAATGCTTTAGGGTTTTCCTTAATCCTACCCACTAAAGCTTTTTCCTGCAACCTTCTAGCTCTCCTAAGACCATTCTTCAGTTCCTTCCTGGCTACCTTGTAAACCTCTAGAACCCTGTCTGATCTTTGCCTCCTCAACCTTAAGTAAACTTCCTTCTTCCTCTTGGCTAGATGTTTTTCATCCATTGTCACCCAAGGCTCCTTCACCCCACCTTCCTTGCCTCAATGGGACAAATCTATCCAGCATTATCAGCAAGTGATCCCTAAACAACCTCCATATTTCTGTCATGCATTTTTCTGAGAACATCTGTTCCCAATTTAGGCATCCTAGTTCCCGCCTAACAGCATTGTAATTCCCTCTCCTCCAATTAATTCCTTTCCCATACCATCTGCTCCTATCCCTCTCCATGACTATAGTAAAGGCCAAGGACCTGGATCACTATCACCGAAATGCTCTCCTAACACATGATCTGACACCTGGCCTAGTTCATTGCTAAGCACCAAATCCAGTATGGTGTTTAGTCAGCCTTTAGTCAGCCTATCTACATATTGAGTCAGGAATCCTGCCTGGACACATCTGACAAAATCTCCTCCATCCAAAATATTTGCACTAAGGAGGTTCCAATCAACATTAGGGAAGTTAAAGTCACCCATGACAACAACCCTGTTATTTCTGCACCTTTCCAAAATCTTCCTCCCAATTTGCACCTCTGTGCCTCTGTTGCTATTGAAGGGTCTATAGAAAACTCCCAATAAAGTGACTGCTCCTTTCTTGTTTCTAACTTCCTCCCATACTGACTCTGTAGATATACCTCCTCGATGATCTCCCTTTCTGCAGCTGTGATACTGTCCCTAATTAGCAGGGACCTCTGTTAATTCCCTTGCTATTCCTTTAGAAATATCTAACCCCCGGAACACTGAACAACCATTCCTGCCCCTGTGATATCCAAGTCTCCATAATGGCCACAATATCACAGTTCGAAGTACTGATCCATGCTCTACGTTCATCACTCTTATTCCTGATACTTCTTATGTTAAAATAGACACACTTCAACCTATCACACTGATTGCAACATTACCCTGTCTATTCCTCCTCACAGACTCTCTGCACACTGTATCTGGCTGTTCACTAGCCACTCCATCCTCAGATCTGTAGCTCCAGTTCCCACCACCCTGCCAAATTAGTTTAAATCCTCCCAAAGAGCTCTAGCAAACCTTCCATTCAGCATATTGGTGACCCTCCAATTCAAGTGCAACCCATACTTCTTAATAGGTCGCACCGTCCTGAGAAGGTATCTCAATGATCCACATATCTGAAGCCCTCCCTCCTACACCAGCCCTGCAGCCATGTGTTCATCTGCACTCACTCTCTGTTCCCAGCCTCACTATCCCATGGCACTGGTAGCAACCCTGAGATTACTACTCTGCTCACCCTGCCTTTTCGCTTTCAACCTAACTCCCTATATTCACTTTTCAGGTCCTCATCCCCTGTCATTGGCATTGATGTGTACCATGACTTCTGGCTGCTGTCCCTCAATTAAGAATCCTGCTGACTCAATCCAAGACATCCCCGATCCTGGCACCTGGGAGGCAACATACCATCTGGCAGTCTCGTTCACAACCACAGAATCTCCTGTCTGTTCCTCTCACCATTGAAACCTCTATCACTATCGCTCTCCTATTCTCCCCACTTCACCTCTGAGCCACAAAGCCAGGCTCAGTGCCAGAGACCTGGCTGCTGTGGCTTTCCCCTGGTAGGTCCCCCCCCACCAATAGTATCCAAAACAATATGCATATGTTTAATTATAATTATTACAACATAGACAAAGATGGATTAATTAAGGAGAGTCAGCATGGATTTCTTACATGAAAATCATGCTTAATAATTTACAGGAGTGTTTTTAATGAGGTAACATAATGGGTTGATCGGGACAATGTCAATGATGTGGTATACAGGAATTCTAAAATTCGTTTGGTATAGTGCCACATGTAAGACTGTGAGGAAAGTTAAAGGTCTATCTCTCTCCTTTGCTCCCGTGTCTCTGTGTGTTTCCTCCCGTGCTCCGGTTACCTCCCCCAGTCCAAATGTGTGCAGGTTAAGTAGATTGGTAAGATGCTAATTTATCCTTATTGTCCACTGAAGTGCAGGCTAGGTGGATTAGCCAAGGGAAATGCAGGGTTACAGGGATAGAGAATGGGAGTGTGTCTGGATTGGATGCTCTCCAGAGGGTGTGTGGGCTCAAGGGCTGAATGGCCTGTTTCTACACTACAAGGATTCTATGATTCTATGAGGAGAAAGTGAGGACTGCAGATGCTGGAGATCAGAGCTGAAAATGTGTTGCTGGAAAAGCGCAGCAGATCGGGCAGCACATTTTCAGCTTCTATGATTTTATGCTAATTCACACAAGGCTTTGGACCAATTGATCGAAAATGCCATGAGAATAGTTAGGCGGTTGTTTTTGACATTCGCAGACTTGATGGACCAAATGGCTTTTTCTGTGCTATAGGCCTTTATGATTCTATAATTCTATAAGAATATATGGGATTACAAAGAGAAGGGATATGCTCATTTGAAGACTTTTCACAGAATGGCTTCTTTCTGCACTGTCATGTTTCTGTAATTTTGTGGTTCTGTGAATTCATTAGAATGCTAATGTAGGATTCCTATTACCAAGAAATTAATTAAATTTATCACAAAATCTAAACCAAATAATTCAGTTTTAGAAGCTAAACACTAACTAATATACTCTCATAATTTTGTTTCAGCACCAATGGTCCCACTGGGGATTGACTGGAAAAGATTCTGAACCGGTCAACATATGATAATTGAATTAAGGTGTCCATGTGAAATTATAGTAATTGAGCTGAATTCCTATTCTAATTCATAGTCACGTATTGAGTGAAATTATTTTTGAGATATCTGCTAATATGAAAAAAAACTGTAATAATATTAAAATGTATTATCTCATTAGTTATCCATTTCCTTCCTATACGATTGTGAAGTAGGTGGTGAAAATAATGAGTAATGGTTGCAGTTTTTTTTTACAAAATATTTCTCAATTCCCAGTAGACATGAGCAGTTAGTGAACGAATTGATCCAACTTGCTGTATATTGGGGTGGGAGGCAAAAAGATATAAAACACTGAATGTAGGAAAATAAGAGACTACCGATTGCCTTTCCTTTCTGACATCAGAAATGTCAATTCCTTATGCTGGTTAGAAATTATATATTTCTGTTTAATTTTCATTTAATTCTTTGAATACAAGGTGATCACAATGTCATACGTTTTAGTCTGTAAAGTTCAATTATAAACGCTTTCTTGCAATGTTAAAGACATTTGAATGTTAATGTCACATAATAGTACTTTCCAGCTAAGACATTTGTGTTTATTTCCAAGACTTTCCCACATTAAATGTCCTTGCTTTATCATACTCTATAGTAGCTTCAATCCACATCACCACCCTCTTCATCAAGTAATGCCATTTTCTGATGAAACACATTTTTAAAAAAGCAAAAATGAGCAGAATTCAATAATGTAAAAAAAAACAGCCTGTTGGACTTGAGCATTGGAGCATTGATTCCTAAGTGGTATCTGAAAAGCAATAGAAACAAAATTAAACATATATCCTGTAATCAGTGATTCTTAAATACGCTTTATTCACTGCTGGATAAGAACAGTGCATTTACCAAATACTGAGAAGAATACATGGCAGTTCAAACAGCTTTTCATTCAGAAAATCTAATCCACTTTAAAGAAGCCAATGTATCTATATTGCCTGAGGACAATGTACAGCAACTATTACGATTCAGCTCTGGATGCCATAGCAATATTAAGTATCTTCCAGACGTTTCTGGAGGTGGAGAGATTCTGATTGCTTTGTTCACCATTCAGCACCAATTTGTTCAAGGCGGATTGTCACCAACTGTCACAGTGTCCTCAATCTGTGGAAAGATTATCATCATCAAAAGTAAAGCATTGCACAATTTTACCTGTGAAGGGAACATGTGGTTTATGCAATATCAACCAGCTGGTAGGAACAAAAGCAGCAGCTGCCTAGATTACAATCAGTGTGATAAAATGATGAATACTGGAAACATAGCTCAATGTTTAAAATGTTTAGACATTTTTATTATAAATTTTCATTTTGTATTTTAAAAACTGCTAAATTTATTGGCAAAAGGACAAGTCAGATTCATTACTGGTGATTAGATATTGTGAATTCCTTTCAGTTTTTGTTACATTATAAGATCATTATAATTTACCACTGTAGCTATTAGCTAAATTAGATCATATAAATAAGCATAAAATTCAATCAAGAGTGGCAAGTTTGGAGCAGGCAAATGTGTTACTGGAAAAGCGCAGCAGGTCAGGCAGCATCCAAGGAGCAGGAGAATCGACGTTTCGGGCATAAGCCCTTCTTCAGGAACTTCCCTTCCTGAAGAAGGGCTTATGCCCGAAACATTGATTCTCCTGCTCCTTGGATGCTGCCTGACCTGCTGCGCTTTTCCAGCAACACATTTTTCAGCTCTGATCTCCAGCATCTGCAGTCCTCACTTTCTCCAAGTTTGGAGCAGACTCCAGGTAGGATCAAATTTTTGCCACCCAGCCATTGCTACTTATCGATTCACTGATGTATTAGTTCTGCTGCTGAAATCATTAGCCATTTGACTAGTTTGTTAAAACCTAGAAAGGGGAAGATGAGAAACTGATCAAACTCTGCTTCTGCATATCACCAAGCTGACTTCCGTATTGGTCTACATTGAATGGCTATCGTTTATACTACTCAGACATTTCTGAGGTAATTTGCTGATGGCATTAAATTAGGTTGTCATACTGTAAACCCAATTTTAACTTGGGACCAGCAGAGGCTGAGGTAGATGCCAAATCAGCACACCCAACCATTGCTAAACCAATTTTAATGCGAAGGCAACATCCATAACTAATTGTGAATGAATAAAGCATCTGAAGTTCCTGTTCTATTAGTGTGGGCTTGGATCAGATGTAAAATAAGAATGTAAAGTCTTTCAAACCTGCCTTCAACCTGCCTCAGGCCACCCTCACTCTGCTATCTTGCACTCACTGGATGTCCACTATCATTGCAGGTAAACGTCTCTGTCTCTGATAGCTGGGTCAAGGGGATGAAGGCCAATGATAGTGTGACAGACATTAGGCTCCTCAACACATATGAGGAGAAAATGCTGGAAATGACTGGAGTTAATCTTCAGGAGGATGCCACGACTAAATCTGTGGATGCATGATTAATGTAATTGTCTTTAACAGGGCTTCACACATAAAGAATTATATTCTCCCTTGGTTAGGTAACATAAAACTTTGGACAGGAGTAGGCCATTCAATCTCTCAAGCCTGTTCCTCCATTCAATGTGAGCATGGTTGATCTGTGGCCTAACTTCATAGATCTGCTTTTGGCCCATTTTCCTTGGTACTTTGCTTAACAAAATTACATCTATTTCATATTTAGAACTGCCAATTGTGGAAAAAAGTTTCAAACCTCTACCAAACTTTGTGTGTAGATGTGCTTCCTAAAATCCCCAATCAATGTAAATAGTTTATACTTATCTACTTCATCTTTTCCAGTTAATATCTTGAAGACTTCAATCAGATTACCCTTTTACCTTTTAAATTCTAGAAAAAACAGGCCAAATTCATGTGATCTCTCTTCATAATTTGACCCCTGAACTCCAAGTTATCAGTCTTGTAAAACTACTTTACACTCCCCTAATACCAATTTGTCCTTCTTAAGGTGTGCTGCCTAGATTTGCTCTTGGTACTCCAAATAGGGTCTAACCAGGATTTTTACAGCCGTAATATAGCTTCTATGACCTTATACTCCAGTCTTCTAAGTATAAAAGCCAGCTTTCCACTAGCCTTTATTATTTTCTGAACCTGTCTGTTGCATTTTAAAGATCCATGCATCTGGAAAAGAATAACTTAGCCTACCCACTCTGTATGCAGTGACATCCATTTTGACTCATTGCGAACTTGAGTTAGCCACAAGGATGACAACATTTCAGCTCCACGTCCGTGTGAGTGAGCTGTAGGTTCCACCTGCGTTGAGACAGACAATGAACCCCAATCCTTCATATTCCTTTTGGTTACTGTCTCTGTATTCCCCTTTAAGCCGCCCCTGTTTCCATTCAGCCCTTTAATATCAGAGTTAATGTTCCCCATTAAACTTAGAGCCCATGGTTTTACAAGTTCCTATGCCCTTGTTAGCCCTTCACTTTCCTCATACAGAGGATTGTAAGTTGTACAAACTTCCCTCCTACAACACCTGTTGTTGAGATTATATTCTTCTATCTTGAATTATTCCCTTTCAATATCATAATTCCCTCATCAATCCAGTCCAATGAACACCACCCCAAAATATAAGTTTGCCACTTTGTTCAGGACTATATGAACTACCCTCTGATAAGTCCCCCTGATCATTAATACCCAAAATAAATAGGTCTTATTGTATGTCAGAATCATTAACATAAAATGAAGTTTAAGCGATCATATATTTTTCTATTTTGGGACTATAAACTGAAAGGAAGTTGGATTGCTTTACATGTGCATCAAAAAAACCAGAAGAATCTTATAAATTGAAAAGCAAGTGTGACACATTTTCAGCTGCTCCAAACAAAGGTGCTTTTTGAGTAGTAAGGAAGAGAATTTGAGACTGATTCTGAGTTAAGGAAATTTTGTCTGATGTCCATCCCCTGATTGGATTAAACTGTAGATTGTTGAAAAGCTATGAATGCCAGGAAAGCAACGAAAAACCAGAGCGGTAAACTGAAGGCATCATACTGGGGTAGCATGATGGCTCGGTGGTTACCACAGCACCAGGGACCCACATTTGATTCCAGCTTCAGGTGACCATCTCTGTGGAGTTTGCATGTTCTCCATGTGTCTATCGGGTTTCTTCCCACAGTTCAAGGATGTGTAGATGGATAAGCCATGGGAAAAACAGGGTTTTGGGGATAGAATGGATCTGGGTGGGATGCCCTTTGGTGCAGACCAAATTGGAGGGATTCTATGAACTCTCCCTGTAGTAAAAGACAGAAATCCAAGAAAGATTAAAAGAAAACATTCGAACAAAATTTAGGTTCAGCAGATCAAATATTGAAGTGGGCGGCACAGTGGCACAGTGGTTAGCACTGCTGTCTCACAGCGCCAGAGACCCGGGTTCAATTCCCGCCTCAGGCGACTGACTGTGTGGAGCTTGCACATTCTCCCCGTGTCTGCGTGGGTTTCCTCCGGGTGTTCCGGTTTCCTCCCACAGTCCAAAGATGTGCAGGTCAGGTGAATTGGCCATGCTAAATTGCCCGTAGTATTAGGTAGGGGTAGATGTAGATGTAGGGGTATGGGGGGTTACGCTTCGGCGGGGCGGTGTGGACTTGTTGGGCCGAAGGGCCTGTTTCCACATTGTAAGTAATCTAAACAACCATTGCTTTACAGGCAACAGCTTGACATCAGTGCTCAAAATTGAAAGGAACTATGAGAAACAAGTTAACTCATCTTTGACATCTGAAATATTGATCTTCAAACCTTTTTTCATTCTGTCTATATTCTTTTCCTCCTCTATGAATCTGTGTTAAACCTTTCGACCTGTACCTGTCTTAGTCATGATTCAGTGTATGTGTATTAGGGATTTTTAAAGTTTTAAAGTTTTATAGCAGATTATAAATCCTTTGTTTTTTCTGCCATTTGCTAAAGTTAAGCCTATTGCAATAAATAGAGTCATTTCACTGTTATTGACAAGATTTGCTACTCAGCAGATTGTTTTTATGTTGAGTAGCAATCATTCAAGTAAATTAATCATTGTGGTGGTCTAATTGTGATTTTATATGCATTGGGGCTGCTTGTGGAACATTGGGGGAATTATTAGACCCAGTTAAATCATAACAGTGGCATACAAATTATCTGTCCAGCAGTGGCATTTGTTTTAGCTTTATGACAGTGACTGGTATTAGTCTTCTCCCTCTTTAAGGTTTTATTGTTTCCAAACACTTTAAATCACTAACAATCCCATTGGATGTAAAACTTAGTACATTGACCAAGCTTTGACCACTTATCCTAACATTTTCTGAGATATTCAATGCAATATCTTACTTAATAAAGCACTTGAGAAGCATCTTTGGACCACTCTGTTTTTCTTTTGTTGTGTGTCGTTTGTTTATTGCATTACGCACTTGCTGTAAAATACCAGTGCAGAACAAATCATGCATTATCCATAACCTTGTTATAGCCCCCTCATGCCCATTGATTCAGCACATACTAATCCCAACTCTATGCTAGACTCCACTGTACTTGCAGTGCTGTTATCTTAGTTGATGACTGAGTGCCAAATCAAATCCCAGGACCTCTTCAGCAGGTCTGCATTATATTCTCACTTCTCTTTCTGGAGCACCTTGGGTGGGCAGGTGGTCACTCTTCAGTGCCTCAAAAAAGATTGATGTAAAAGAAGACACAGTGTACAATGATCAGTTATCTCTTCCTGTTATTCAGTCAGTTCTAGCTGCATCAAAAATGTCTGTTCAAACAAAAAGAATATATATTTCCTAATACTTGCACATTTGAGAGAATATTAGCAAGAGATTTCTCTTTCCAGTTGGAATCTAATGAAGAAACAGATCTCAGTGCAATTCAAAGTGATTAAAAAAAACTCAACAGCAAAAGAAACAGAAGCAGGAGAGGACCGCACAGTCAATATTATTTCAAGTACAACATTTAGACTGGGGAGAGTTGTCTGATATGGCCCTAAGCTAATACAGCACTTAGAGTCCTAGAGATGTACAGCATGGAAACAGACCCTTCGGTCCAACCCGTTCATGTCAACCAGATATCCCAACCCAATCTAGTCCCACCTGCCAGCACCTGGCCCATATCCCTCCAAACCCTTCCTATTCATATACCCATCCAAATGCCTTTTAAATCTTGCAATTGTACCAGTCTCCACCACTTCCTCTGGCAGCTCATTCCATACACGTACCACCCTCTGTGTGAAAAGGTTGCCACTTAGGTCTCTTTTATATCTTTCCCCTTTCACCCTAAACCTATGCCCCCTAGTTCTGGTCTCCCCGACCCCAGGGAAAAGACTTGTCTATTTATTCTATCCATGCCCCTCATGATTTTGTAAACCTTTATAATGTCACCTCTCAGCGTCCGATGCTCCAGGGAAAACAGCCCTAGCCTATTCAATCTCTCCCTATAGGTCAAATCCTCCAACCCTGGCAACATTTTTCTGAACCCTTTCAAGTTTCACAACATCTTTCCGATAGGAAGGAGACTAGAATTGCACACAATATTTCAACAGTGGCCTAACCAATGTCCTCTACAGCCGCAACATGACCTCCCAACCCCTATACTCAATACTCTGACCAATAAAGGAAAGCATACCAAACGCCTTCTTCACAATCCTATCTACCTGCGACTCCACTTTCAAGGAGCAATGAACCTTTGTTCAGCAATACTCCCTAGGACCTGACCATTAAGTGTATAAGTCCTGCTAAGATTTGCTTTCCCAAAATGCAGCACCTCGCATTTATCTGAATTAAACTCCATCTGCCACTTCTCAGTTCATTGGCCCATCTTGGTTCTGGGCATTAGAGAAGAAAGGATCCCACTTTGATTTTAAACTTTTTATATTCGAAAGACTTCTGATTTTAATGATGTTTTGTTAAAATATTGAGCTAGAACAAATCATTTAGTATTGGAATTCCAGCAATACTACTATCACAGTATCAGTCATTCCAAATTGAGGTTATAAGCCCCATCATTATCAATGCCCCGACATGCACTCACTGCAGGTGAGGTTCCCTGTTGGCTGATCACATTTACAATGTTGTACCTCCATAGAAATATTCACTTCAAACCAGCAGAAGACTTTCTCTCTCACTCTCTCCCCCTCTCTATTTTGCCCTCTTTTCACCTCATTCTCTTTCTCTCTCTCTTTTTCTCCCCACAATTCATTTAATAATCTCATTATTTCCCCGAAGTTAGGATTTGAAAAAATATTTATTTGCTCAGTTTCCTTCAACCTTGGTTACCAGCTTGGAACTGAAGCTCTCTGTGTGTCTCACTTTGGACTTTCTGTCGTCTCTCCTCGGGCTGTAGCCTCTCCAAACAAATGTGTCTAAAACAAATGTGTCTGTTTGTGAACTTTCTCTCTGTCAGACACCAGCTGCTGTGAGGCTGTGATGTTCTGTTTTTGGACAGTGTCAATCTCATCCAGCAGATGCTTATCTTCTTGAGAATTTAGATCAAACACAAACTGTAGGTGGTATGGTGGCTCAGTGGTTAGCAAGGACCCAGGTTTGATTCCAGCCTCAGGCGAACTGTCTGTGTGGAGTTTGCACATCCTCCCCAGTCTGCGTGGGATTCCTTCAAGTGATCTGGGTTCCTCGCACAATCTAAAGGTGTGCAGATTAGGTGAATTGGCCATGCTAAATTGCCCATAGTGTAGGCTATTAGTCAGGGATAGTGGGTTTGGTGGGTTACTCTGTGGAGGCTCGGTGTGGACTTGTTGAGCCAAAGGGCTTGTTTCCATATTGCAGGGATTAAAAAAAAAATCTATGGTATTATTTCATGAGCTCTGCACATCACAGACAACAATTGCAATTATTGGTCATCCTTAATTGAAAAAGAGAAGGTGTTGGTGAGCTGTCTTCTTGAACAACTGTAGTCCATAGTTCCACAGGCTGTTATTTGGAACTGGGTTCGCGGGTGTAGACCCAGTTGATAGTGATATTTTTCCAAGTCAGGATCATTTGTGAATTGAAAGCCATAACACAGAAACTGATTTTACCATGCTTCACTTGAGGACTTACAGGGAGAGGCTGAATACACTGGGGCTTCTTTTCTCTGGAGTGTCAGAGGTTGAGGAGTGATCTTGTAGAGATTTATAAAATCGTGAGGGGCACGACTAGGGTGAATAGTCGAGGTAATTTTCCCAGGGTGGGGAAGACCAAAACTACAGGGCATAGGTTTAAGGAGAGAGGGGAATTATTTAAAAAGGATCTGAGGGGTAACTTTTTCACTCAAATAGTGGTGCACGTAAGGAATGAACTGCCAGAGGAAGTGGTGGAGGCTGGTACAATTACAACATTTAGAAGGGATCAAGGAGGATACACAAATAGGAAGCATTCAGAGACATATGGATCAAATGCTGGCAAATAGGACTAGGTCAGGTTGGCATGACTGGTTGGTGCGGACAAGTTGGACCGAAGGGTCTGTTTCCATGCTGCATGATTCTATGACTCTCGAAGTATGTCAGAAGGATAGAGTTGCATTGAATTTCAGGGATTTGGAAGAAAGAGGTCATTGACCACACCTTTAGTAGCTTGTCCATGCAAGATGAGGAACTGTCGGTGATTGAGAAAGAAACATGTCATCATCATCAACATGACATTAGATTCATTCATTACAACTAGCAACATAAGGCAGAGATTAACATCTTCCAAAAGTTTTAGGAGACGCAGACTTCATTGTCCCCCAAACATGTTATTCCACTTGCTTCTACTTGGTGCTAACCTATCCTGCAAGAGAGAAGGAAGAATATGGTAGAGGTTGTGTAACTCTGCATTAAGGTAATCTGTCTGCCATTGTTAAATAGCTGGAGGAATATGGTAGCAGTGAGTGCGAGGCTGTCAGGGAGCTGTGGATTTGAAGATAGCAACAGATTATGTATGTAAGGCTGAGATAAAGTATTTGGATGTTAGTGCTGGGGAGTGCTGAGTATGAAATAAAGGTGAAATATTGATGAGCATGATAATCTGGTGTAGTGATAAATTAAAGATGTCCTGGGAAGGTTTCACACTCACCTTGACTGCCCAGTCGGTAAATTCCATGTGACACTGCTGCCAGGCTTTGAACTCTCGACTTACCTGGAAAATTCTTTCCCATTCCTTTCTTTCATCTGTAAGAATCTGCTGGCCCTCCCTGAAACCATGGCCTACAACCCTTGTGCATCACTATTGCCTTCCCTCCATTTGTAAGAAATTACGTTGCGGTATTTTTCTTTGCTCAGATTTCCTTTAAGAGCCAGCCTATTTTTAAAATAAATACATAATCAGTGGAAAATCCTGCCAGGGCCTTCTGGCATAGACAGAGCTCACCCTCAGAGATGGATGTTAACATCCAGCACCACAATCCCCTAGATTAGATGGGTATATAAATTTGAAGTGTTGCCCTTCTCAATCTGAATTGGGTTGAGAAAGGTGGCAACTCACAAGCCCTGCACCCAACGAACAGGAGTATTCAAATTCTACCTATTCAATGTTATTTTGCTTTTACTTATTGATGGGATGTGGGCATCACTGACTTGTCCAGCATTTATTGCCCGTTCCTAGTTGCCTTTGAGAAGAGGTAGTAAGTTACCTTCTTGAACCGCTGCAATCCATGGGCAGTAGGTAGACCCATAACTCCCTTAGGGGAATGTACGTTGCTGGTAGCAGATTTGTGAAATATTGTAATACCAGCTGAAGTATTTTTGAGCCAAGGAATTTTTGGAAAAATTAATTCACAGGATGTGGTTTACTAATGCCCTTTAGTGAAGGAAACTGCCATCCTCATCTGGTCTGGTCTGCATGTGACTCCAGACCTACAGCAATGTAGTTGACTCTTCATGTTAGATGGGCAATAAATGCTGACCTAGCCAGTGATGCCCTTGTCCTGTGAATTAATTTTTCAAAAAATTCCTTGGCTCAAAAATACTTCAGCTGGTATTACAATATTTCACAAATCTGCTACCAGCAATATACATTGTATTCACATGCTGAAAAAAAATCAAATAGACTGTTAGGAAGGTGGAATTCCAACTACCTGAGTCACATTACAAATTCAGAATCATTGTGAAATGTGCAAAATCTACATTAACAATAAAATTTGAGACCATGTCTGAACTATATCAGCTGAATAAAACAATATAATTTAACTTGTTCTTTGATATGTCAGGTTTCCAACAAAAGGATGTGTGTACAACCAACAAACCTTACTCATATATTACTCATATAATATGTGTAAGAAATCTATGTTTTGTAGTATACTGAATGCAGACATCTTAATAAAGAAGAAACTATTTACTTGCTGCACCAGATACTTTCCAAGTCAGTTGCCTGCATCAGAAGGAGTATAACAGATGGCTGAACAGCTCGGTTACCAATAGTTACCTCCAGGAGGACGAATAACAAATGCACAGAAGGGGTGCAGTAACCCAGTCACCCAGACTGTGTATATCATGCCTCACACTTAATATCAACAGAATGTAGCATGTATTTGTTCTTACTAATGTCTTTATATCCTTATACCCAAATCATGTATATACTTATTATACTGACAGTTGGTAACCTTGCATGATAATAAATTGTACTCAGGTGGCCAGTCTGCTGAATGAGTTTTCCTCCTTTCTTCAGTGACTGATTAGGTCACTCTCTTCTTGACTGCAATGTCATTGTGGTGCTGACAATTGCACTTTTCTACAGAGACTGAAACCTGCCACATTTGGGATAGTTATCAATATAAGTTCTAATATTATTGTAATCTGTGACATCATTATAACTCTGGCATTATTCTGGTATCTGTATGTAGTTCTTTATTGCAGAAATTGTATCTCGCAGCCTCAATCATCAATCATCAATCAACAACTAGAATGCAAGGTGTCACATTTTTAATCACATCTTTCCAATAAAGTAGGTTTGTGCCTGTTCCATGTCGTGAGAACAAAAAAACTGTCAGATTCTTATCAACACTATCTCCTTCCTCCATTTCAATCACACACAATGTCACAGAACAGTTAAGTTGCCTCCATTTTCTCCATTACTTTTTGTCCAACTTTGCACACTGAATCACCTGGCTGCAGTTTGCATTGGTGGCAAGCATATTTGGAAATATGATGAAGCAGTTAATTCATAGACTGAAATTCAGTTAAACTGTCACAAGTAAATAGCTAAAAAGAATTATGTAAAACTTTGTCCTGCCAGGTATCATTGTTTGAAACTAAATTGAATATCTGTGATGTGACAAATGGGAGAAAACAAATATTTGATTTCAAGTTTCATAATGATGTTGCGGCTAAAGTTGTCAATGCAGTTTTACACATTGTAATTTGAAGTGCTTTTTGTAAAGAAATATAAAGTATATCTTTTGCATAATATCCAAGTGTTTATATGCAATATCTTCCACGTGCAATTGTCTTATTCTGTCCATGAGCAATATTTGCAGAAATGAAAATATGAATTTAAAAAGTATATTTATCAATCATCAGAGTATGAATTGCCTGTGAAAAATGGCATCGCTTTCTTAATTTATTTGACTATGATATGTTGGTTTTCAAAAATAAGAAGGCTGTGGAATTCACAAAACATTTGCTGAGCATGATGCTCAAGGACTACCTCTCAGTAAACATCAAAATGTGTCTTTCATGACCTCAAAACATAAAAAAACCCTTTGTCAATAAATTACTATTTTTGACATACTGTCACAGTTTCATTGTAGGAATATACAGCATCAAACCAAGCATAGCAGGATCAAACCAACAGGAATGAAGTAAGTGAGCAGATAATCCGCTTTCTGACATTGGCTGAGGATTAAATGCTGGCCACAACATCAGAACCCCCTGGGATCTTCTTGCAGAAGCACACAACTTATACATCCAGATGGGGCCCTTGGTTTTATCAATCAAAAAACAAGAACAAATACTAAATTTTAATGAAATGAAATTCAGTGCTTCAAAAACATTTTCCTGTGTCTGTGAGATCAAATTTGAGAACAGGCCTTCCATTATATTTACAATAGTGGTTTAACACAATAAAGTGAAGTTAGAATATTAACGGCAAGTCATTGTGTTGTTCAGCAGCTTAACAACAATCCCTAATGGCCTTCACATAAAATTCCGCATAGAAGGGACATTGAAATACTCATTGTGCCCTGAATGGCAACATTCCAGAAGAGCAGAGGAGTATTGTTGATTTCACAATAATGCAGTGAGAAGAATCACCAGAGACAGCTCAGCCCAGCCTCCTTATTCAATGTTTTTTTTATTTAAACAGGCTTGTTAAAGTGCCACAGAAGAGGAATTGTATATGCTTGCTTAACAACATTAATAAATAGAAGCTGTGTAAAAGTCACTTGCCCTCTTGAGCCTATTCCAGCATTCAATAAGATCTGATTGCAACCTCAGTTTCACTTTCCTGTCTGTTCCATCCTTCCCACAATAACACTCAATTCCCTTGCTGATCAAAAATCTATCTTGGATATATTCAATGTCTCAGCCTCCACCATTCTCTGCATGGCGAATTCCCTCCCAAAGAAGAAAATCCTCACTATTTTCTTCCTCAATGGGAACCCCTTATTCTGAAAATGTTCCTTTCACTTTTAGATTCTCTTATAAGGAGAAATGTCCAGCTTTATTTACCCTATCAAACTCCCTCAGAATCTTATATATTTCTTTAAGATCATTTCAAATGAAGTAACATCAATAAAGTGTAGGCCAAAGCTGCTCAACCTTTCCTTAGAAGACAACCTCTTCATCCTAGGAAACAAACATGTGAGTCTTCACCTCAACTGCTAGCAATGCAAATATACCAAAGATGTACTCAGTGCTCTGGATGTGTTGTCAGCAACACCCTGTACAAATCTGGCAACACACCCTTAATATTCCATTTGCATTCCTAATTACTTGCTGTACCTGCATGTTGCCTTCTTTGCTTCATGTACCAGCAACACCCTGTTGTCTCTGAACTGCAGAATTCAGCAATCTCTCGAGATTGCATATTTCTGCTCTTCCTATCAAATTGTACAACCTCACGTTTTCCTACATTATACTCCATTCACCAATTTTCTTATTCAATTATTTGAACTTGTATATCGTTTTACAGAGTATTTGGGCCAGGCTTTTTTTGAAGAGTGGCTATAAGTTAAAAGTCCAGCATTACGGCCAGGTACTTTGAGAATTCCTGTGAAAGGGTAAATACATAAAGTAAGTGGCTTCATCTGGAGGCTCACTAGGTACCAAGTATGATGATGAAATGTCTGAAAACAAACCTTCCAGCTCAGCGAGCTAACCTACATTCATAAGGTAAGCATGAGGTTAGGGTGCCAGAATGGTTGCTAGTAGAGAGGTAGCATGTGAGGTGAGTAGGGTGCCAGATGAGTAAGGGGTAAGATGCTAGTAGCAGGTAGGTGTTAGGTTACCAGGTAAGTAGGAATAACGTGGCAGGAAATTTGGGAGAAGGAATGGATAATCCAAATGAGTATGAAGCCAAGTGGGTATAGATAGGGTGCCAGGTAAGTAGGCTGACCCAAGGGTAAGGCACAGGTATGTTGAATGCCAGGTAAATAGGATGTTAGCTAAATGAATAAAGTATTTAGTGTAGAGCAGGATGGCTGGGCAGTGTTGGTTCTCACAGGAAAAGGGGCTATCAGATACATCGGATGAGATGGTCATATCCTAAAGGGATATCAGATGTAGAGGCAGGGAAGGAGCTTGAGTCTAGTGGCATGGGTCAGGGAGGACCTAAGAATGTTGGCTCCTGGGGAAGGTTGGGGGTATTACAGGCCTCAATGATGAAGGACAGGGCACCAGGTCCTGGGGAAAGGAGCAGGAGAGTTTTGGGGCTGGCAGCACAAAGTATCAGGGTTTGGCTGCAAAGGATGGGTGCTGGGTGTAGAGAGGTGATGTACAGAAGGAGACAATCCTTTTCATACCCGGGACATGACCACCTTTACCACTGAGATCCAATTCTCTCTGTTGCCAGGTAACTGCCAAAGGGGTAAGACACAAATGCGATGTAGATAAGGTGTTAGGTAATTGGATGTAGAGCAGGGTAGCTCAAGTCCTAGAATTCCAGGATCCTGAGAGTACTTTTCTTGAGAACTTGCTCAGTTGCTCTTGTGCTTCAATAGGCCTTCCCAAAAAAGAATCAAAGCTGGTTTCTCACCAGCTCTCCAGCCAATAGGCAAGATCTCCAACATCTAAACAAAATTCCCACAATATGTCCTCATGTGGTTATGTGTTAAAGTTTGTTTTGGAATGTTAAAGTTTGTTATGTGTTTTGGGGCATTTAATTTTGTTAACTTTGCTACATAAAATTTGGTGTTAGGGTTATAAATTGTTACATTTAATGGTCATGTTATATTCTTCTGTTGGGAATGTTTCAATTCAAATCTGAGCAATCTACTTTTAATTATTGACCCTTGCTGCTCTGTATCCCTAAATCTTGTTCTCTGATCCATCAACCATCAACATAAGGAGAATTATGATATGTATTTGTGGCATCCAAGTGGTCGTTACAGACCAGTGACGAGTACACAATAAGCCTAAAATGAGCATTGATTTGAAGTCATTTATAAAGCCAAATTGTGCTATTCCTGATATGTATGCTTTCAACTGAATGCCCTCAACCATGTTAAAAACTCATGCAAACATCCAGCATCAAGTGCAGCTACAGATAGTTCTGATATATTGAAGCTTGATCATTACACCAGTGTTTGTGCCACTTCAGCAGGTTTCAGCTGGACAAAACAGAAATCAAGCACCAGATTAATGATTCTATAAATGAACAGACAAAAACATTCACCGAAGGGTATTAAAGGAAGCAGAAAATAATTTTTCTTGTTCAGCTGAGTGAGCCAAGTGACAAGCGTTTTCTGATACAAGCCATGTTTGAAGTTCTTTTGTGTGTGTGTCAGTTGATTCTAACCCTGATGCATGTTTTTTCTTATGATTGCTTAATGAGATTCTCTCACATGCAGCTCTGCAGAGAGGACACCACATCCCTATCAGAACATTTCCCTTCATAAATCAAGCTTGCGCCATTAGACCCTAATAGATTACAACACTCTAAGCAAAATACATTACTGTCCTAAATCAAATGTATTTTTTTATTTCAATCCCCAGGCAATTTCCTGTATTCAGTGAAGTCTAAAGGCAGCACATCTATTCCACAGTACTAAACTGGACATCCAGATCCCATTAACTCCAGAAAATGATGAATGTACTGAAAGACAACATTTTTAAGGCTTAAAAATTAAAATTGGCTTGACATATAATATTTACCATCCATTTTATCTTTCATTTGCTGAATAACCTTTGTAAGGCAGCCTATATATGGGATGCACTTCATCTTTGCACATATTAGAATACAATAAATATTTAATTTTCTTTTTAATATTCTTGTGGTCACAAAGTGTGGAAGTACACAAAATGTGAGGGAAGATTTAGTGGGTGGCACGGTGGCACAGTGGTTAGCACTGCTACCTCACAGCGCCAGAGACCCGGGTTCAATTCCCGCCTCAGGCGACTCTCTGTGTGGAGTTTGCACATTCTCCCCGTGTCTGCGTGGGTTTCTTCCGGGTGCTCCGGTTTCCTCCCACACTTCAAAAGATGTGTAGGTCAGGCGAATTGGCCATGCTAAATTGCCCGTAGTGTTAGGTAAGGGGTAGATGTAGGGGTTGCGCTTCGGCGGGGCGGTGTGGACTTGTTGGGCCGAAGGGCCTGCTTCCACACTGTAAGTAATCTAATTTTTAATTTCTGCTTTCTGAAAACAGGATGGTGACTGGACCATTCCTGTTTTGTTACCATTTATCAATGGACGTTCCTCTGAGTAATTGAGCAACGTGACTGAAACAGATGGGAGAATAAGGGATCCTTATTTTAACTGCTTACTGAATTCATCTTGTGTAATATGAACATGAGTCAGTAAATAGTACAGCTGAAGAAACCCAGAAAAATAAGTGCTAAAGTTGTTTTTGTGGGTCCAAAAGGAGTAGTAGCATTAATGAGAGTGACCTAGCCCTCCCACTATACCATCAACCAGCAGCAGACTGGCATTCTGCCAGTTGACTGCCAAAAGCTAAAAGCTATATGTTTATCTCTACTCTTGTTTGTTTACTTGTAGAGTCATAAAGTCATAGAGATGTACAACATGGAAACAGACCTTTTGGTCCAACCCGTCCATGCCGACCAGATATCCCAACCCAATCTAGTCCCACCTGCCACAACCCGCCACATATCCCTCAAAACCCTTCCTATTCATATACCCATCCAAACGCCTCTTAAATGTTGCAATTGTACCAGCCTCCACCACTTCCTCTGGCAGCTCATTCCATACCCATACCACCCTCTGTGTGAAAAAGTTGCCTCTTAGGTCTCTCTTATATCTTTGCCCTCTCACCCTAAACCTATGCCCTCTAGTTCTGGACTCCCCAACCCCAAGGAAAAGATTTTACCTACTTACCCTATCCATGCCCCTCATAATTTTGTAAATCTCTATAAGGTCACCCCTCAGCCTCGACAGTCCCAGCCTGTTCAGCCTCTCCCTACAGCTCAAATCCTCCAACCCTGGCAACATCCTTGTAAATCTTTTCTGAACCCTTTCAAGTTTTACAATATCTTTCTGATAGGAAGGAGACCAGAATTGCACACAATATTCCAACAGTGGCCTAACCAATATCCTGTACAGTCGCAACATGACCTACCAATTTCTGTACTCAATACTCTGACCAATAAAGGAAAACATACCAAACGCCTTCTTCACTATCCTATCTACCTGTGACTCTACTTTCAAGGAACAATGAACCTGCACTCCAAAGTCTCTTTGTTCAGCAACACTCCCTAGGATCTTACCATAAGTGTATAAGTCCTGCTAAGATTTGCTTGCCCAAAACGCAGCACCTTGCATTTATCTGAATTAAACTCCATCAGCCACTTCTCAGCCCATTGCCCCATCTGGTCAGGATCCTTTTGTAATCTGAGTTAACCCTCTTTGCTGTCCACTACACCTCCAATTTTGGTGTTATCTGCAAACTTACTAACTGTACCTCTTATGCTCACATCCAAATCATTTATGTAAATGACAAAGAGTAGTTCATGAGTACAAAGAAAAAATTGCAGCCTAGAAATTATGACCTGTGTCGTTTGTATACAAATGCATAATATCTTTGTCAAAATAACAGTAAGAATAAATCATTAATTTTCAAATTACCTCATCTGAGGTTAATACCTGGGACTTTCTCGGATTAAAATATCTTTACATATATAGACTTAAAAAAAGGTCAAAGCAATCAGCTGGCCACACAACTTAACTAATATTTGCGAAACTAATGTGAAATAACAAACCCATCTGAACAGAATTTTACCAAAAGCCACTGAAACTAGTGAAGAAACATTTCCTGAAGAAGGGCTCATGCCCGAAACGTCGATTCTCCTGCTCCTTGGATGCTGCCTGACCTGGCGCGCTTTTCCAGCAACACATTTTTCAGTTCTGATCTCCAGCATCTGCAGTCCTCACTTTCTCCAAGAAACATTTATCTCCAGTTTTGAATTATGCTTGTATGAAATGTGTCACAAATTGGAGATTAAAGGTATTGCCTACAATTGTCAAGCTTGAAAACAATGAGTTCAAACATTTGAATACAGAAAGGTGTAATATTTCAGGAACTGTTTTCAATAGGGCAGAAGAGATGGATGTATTACTGGAATCAGCCTTATCCTATTGAAAGACAAAGCACCCAATGACAACATAAACCAAAAGGAAATGTTAGAATACCTGGAACTCAAAGTACAACTGAAATATATGTTACTGCTGAAGAGTGGAGTTTGCACGTTCTCCCCGTGTCTGCGTGGGTTTCCTCCGGGTGCTCCGGTTTCCTCCCACAGTCCAAAGATGTGCAGGTCAGGTGAATTGGCCATGCTAAATTGCCCGTAGTGTTAGGTAAGGGGTAGATGTAGGGGTATGGGTGGGTTGCGCTTCGGCGGGGCGGTGTGGACTTGTTGGGCCGAAGGGCCTGTTTCCATACTGTAAGTAATCTAATCTAATCTAATCTAATATAAGACATCATTTAAATAGTCTCAAGTTAAAAGATTTACAGCCCGATGGCTCCCTTAGAGGTTAAATTGTACAAACCTTTTCTTTTCCATTTGAACTGGGCGTGAACTGTCTCAATTTTGAACCTACGTGCAGACCTTTTGAGATCATGCCTTAATTATTTTTATTGAGTTTAGCAGATAATGAAATTGCTTTTTCTTCCACTCAAGAAAATGTTGAAATTAGCTCATTTTGTTCCTGATGAACCAGTTAACTATGTTTTAACTGGAAAGAAGTATAGCCTTGTGCTCAAAATAACATTTTTTTAACAAATGGTAGAGGATGTTGAAAGAAGGGATATTGATTCACCCTTTGTAGCCTGGTTGTAACAAAATTTGTATCACATTCTTCTACTCACTATTTATATTAACTTAATAAACACTTTAAGGTTTACTATTTGTATTTAATAAAGACACATGTAGCTTCCTTTAGTTTTGTTGCACACATGTCAATGATGATCTAAGTTTTTATCTTAAAACCTCAATCATATATAGATCTGCAATCTGAATTTCATCACAGTAGTTTGTTTCTCTGCCATGGAATTGCATTTATACTGTATTTAAGTTCTCATCTATTGGGAGTAACTGCTTCCTGTACTAGATCAATCCAATTATAAAACTAACAAAATATGTATGTTTTACTCATCATAATTCTCATCTTTCTCTAATGTTAGCTGATTATGGATTGAGTATGAACACCAAAAATTAAATTCAATGATAGTTAGAAAGATTACGTTAGAAGAAATTAAAATGAATTGAAGTGGCATCACATTAGAAGAAGTAAATTAATTTGTTTAGGACAACTGAAAACAGAAGATGGTATATGTAATAGCAAAGATAGAGGAAGGATAGAGATAGTCAGAAGTAATTTTGCGAAGGTGAAGAATGAGTTAACAACAAGAAAATTCAAGCTTGTAAAAAAGCCAGGAGGATTCTGTCCAACTTCCTGTAGATCTCAGAAACTAGAAGAATGAGATTTGTGGGAAAAAAAAACAGAGGCCTTTAAAATGCAGATATTAAGATGCATGTTTAAAATTCCATAAATAGATTATGTGAGGAATGAAGGGATATTTAAAAAGGACTGTACATACGACATCCAGAAATGACATTTTGTTCAAAGCTGAAAAGGTGTAGAGAGCTCTTCTAGAGGGTAAAATGGTGGGCAGCAGGAAGAGGGGTCAATCTAGGTGTAATTGGACAACAGACATGACAGAGTAATTGCAGACAAGTTGCATTTTATATTTGGAAAAGTGAAAGTCAGGCAAAACCAGCATATCAGCATACCTCCTTAAATAATATAGACATCCTGTCTAATATATTAAACCACCCTAAATGCACAAAAAATGGGCCTACTGACGTCAGTCTGAGATGCAGGAGGGATTGGAGAGTCAGGAAAGAAGAATTTGGGATGGAAATCTGACTGTTATCACATTGAAGTTTGATATTCCCAAGGGCACCTAGCATTAGGACAGAAGATTTTTCACACAGGAGAAAGGGAATTAACATCTTTAACCAGTCATTCACTCCAGTTTTGTTATAGTTTACTAACCTTTACTAGGAATGCTCAGAAAGGTTTCAAGTTTCTGAACATTACTAGGGCGAAAGATGCAGTAAATCAGTGGGAGACCAGCTCTGGTTCCAGATGGCAACCATCAGGAATCCCAGCGTGCCTTTGCAAGAAGGTAGACCAGCATGGGCATTGATATTCACAGTCATGAAGGGGGAAGTTAACACTTATTTTGGTAAATGATCAGAGTAAAAGGCCCAGGAGGCTCAAAGAATCTGCATGCCATGGGCTGTCTCAGTTCCTACAGCAATGAGAAGCAGCCAAGGCGAAGCAGCCAAGGAGAAGCAGCCAGAGCCATGAGGTATCAAAATCTAGAGGGCAGTTAGTGAGCTAGCTTCAGGATCATGATGGGTGAAAAGGTGAAAAGGGACATATAGCCACATCCTAGGTGAAAATGAACTTACTTGCCATGGACAATCTACTAGTTGAGATTCAGCTACCTACAGGAGATATGCTGAGCCGTGTAGGAAGGGATAACCATCAATGATTTATGAATTTCTGTGCTGCAAGTTCATTCTAGGGATCTACAGGGCACATATACAAAATCTTGCATTTTACAGCACATTGCTGCATCAACTACGTTTGCGAGGACCAGACAATAGACACATTTTGTGTTGATCCAGAAAGCCAATCAAAGATGGCTGTTCAATTTGCAGCCATCATTGGGTGCAACCAGTTGTGGGATGTTCTCAACTGTATAGCTAAGGCTTTCAAAGTTCCCACTGGCCAAGTAGCACTCTTCACCAATAGGAGGGGCTGCCCTTTTTTCAAGATACAACTGCTCTGCAACCACCACAAGACTTTCCTCCCGGTTAATTCACCTTTCCTAAGAAGGAGACATGATGTCAACAAAATAACGCAGTCTAGTTGCTGAATCTTTCCACACAGATTATTAACAAATGAAAAAAATGGAAACATTCTTCCAAAATTTTCCAGCTACTGAACTCCAAATGCAGGTCAATGTTCTTCTTAAATCTCTAACAGGTGCTTTAATGTTGTGCTCCCCATACAATGTCAGCTGAGGTGGAAGGAGACTGCTGACCTTGCTATTCTTTACTTGGGATGATCTTGCCCATCATCCTCTGGTTGCCCGGTGTCCAGAGAGCTGCAGCCTATTGAAGACCTCCTGCAGAAGGGCAGGAGTCTCCTCTGTCATTGCAGCTCGGTGAAAGGTTAATGTCACCCTCAGAGGAACTACAGTGGAACATGCTAATTAACTACTGTTGACACCAGAGTGGCTTGAGAAGTCTGCTTCATATGGCTTCCTCTCCTCCTTCTCAAGCCATGCCCGCACCTTTCTGCTCACCTGAAGCATAAGAGGACCTTGAGGTGAGCTGGTCATCTTGATCAATTATCCTTATCCCTGGCAAGGTAAATGTATTCAGTATATCTTATTATTAACTCATATCCTCAACTGGGTGTGATTTTAAATCATTGTAGGAACTTAGCATTACTAGCTACAAATTTGGGCCTAATGTAAAGTGTTCTCAATCCTAGCAGCATTCAGACTACCAAAGGTATCTCAGGATAAGATATATTTACAAAGTATTTACCAAGCAGCAGAAAGTTCTCCTAAGTTAACCAATCTCAGAATATGTAACGCTCCATTCTTGAGGCAAAAAGAATAGGTCTATAAATTTATTACGATTTTTAGTGATATTTTCTTTTAAGAATTGTTATGACACGGGGTAAACCCACTCTGTTAATTTAAACCAGCAACAGAAAGGATTTTATCCCGTGCAGTAATCTGAAAATTCGAGAGGCCAAGAACTATTTAAAATAAAAAGTAACTTTATTTCTTAAAGTACAATAGAGAATAATTAACTAACAACTATTTCCAACTCCTTCCTCTAACCTATCATTTATTTTCCCTTCTATAAAACTAGTCCAATAAAACCCCCAATTAAGATTTATCAAAATGCAAATTTTAAAAACAGGCAGCTGTTGAATCTTCCCTTTGTATCTTCCTCTGTCAATTTTCTTCTTCTTAGAATTTCTCTTTCACCGGTCATTGATAGATAACTGTACCTTTAAGAGAGCTAATTTTCCAGGCAGTCTGCAAATGTTGATGGTTGGCAGTTCTCTCTCAACTGTTCAAGTTCTTCCAGTCTTATACCCCAAAGCATCAGATTGTGTTATTGGTTTTTAATATTATCAATATACTAAATTCAAACGAGCTTGGAGTTTGGTATTTTTGGGGTGTGTAATTTAAAATGATTGACCGTAGTTGAATTTGTTGTTGTATCCAGACAACCAGCTACCCTAGCTACTGGACCAAATATTACATTGTAAATTCTCCAGCACTCTGTGCGCCTCTCGAAGTCCTTCTCTCTCTTAAAGGTACAGTACACTTCTACCCCTTCATAACAGAATCAATCTGGAATTTGTGACTAGGTTTGATGACTATTTTCTGAATAAGCTATTGAGCTCATTGGTAAAATCTGACTTGTTTGTATCTGTTATTTACATATATTTTAGAGTTTATAATCAAACGTAATTTGAGGACCTGATCAGGTGTACCCTAGAACTCTGTGGGAAGCTAGAGAAGTGATTATAGGGCCCCTTGCTGAGATATTTGTATCATCAATAGTCACAGGTGAGGTGCCGGAAGACTGGAGGTTGGCTAACGTGGTGCCACTGTTTAAGAAGGATGGCAAGGACAAGCTAGGGAACTATAGACCAGTTAGCCTGAAGTCGGTGGTGGGCAAGTTGTTGGAGGGAATCCTGAGGGACAGGGTGTACATGTATTTGGAAAGGCAAGGACTGATTAGAGATAGTCAACATGGCTTTGTGCGTGAGAAATCATGTCTCACAAACTTGATTGAGTTTTTTGAAGAAGTAACAAAGAGGATTGATGAGGGCAGAGCGGTAGATGTGATCTATATGGACTTCAGTAAGGCGTTTGACAAGGTTCCCCATGGGATACTGATTAGCAAGGTTAGATCTCATGGAATACAGGGAGAACTAGCCATTTGGTTACAGAACTGGCTCAATGGTAGAAGACAGAGAGTGGTAGTGGAGGGTTGTTTTTCATTCTGGAGGACTGTGACCAGTGGAGTGCCACAAGGATCGGTGCTGGACCCTCTCTTTTTTGTCATTTACATAAATGATTTGGATGCGAGCGTAAGAGGTATAGTGGACAGCGAAGAGGGATACCTCAGATTACAACAGGATCTTAACAAGATGGGCCAATGGTCAGATAAGTGACAAATGGAGTTTAATTCAGATAAATGCGAGGTGCTGCATTTTGGGAAACCAAATCTTAGCTGGACTTATACACTTAATGGTAAGGTCCTAGGGAGTGTTGCTTAACAAAGAGTGCAGGTTCATAGCTCTTTGAAAGTGGAGTTGCAGGTAGATAGTATAGTGAAGAAGGCATTTGGTATGCTTTCCTTTATCAGTCAGAGTTTTGAGTATAGACATTGGGAGGTCATGTTGCGGCTGTACAGGACATTGGTCAGGCCACTGTTGGAATATTGCGTGCAATTCTGGTCTCCTTCCTATCTCAAAGATGTTGTGAAACTTGAAAGGATTCAGAAAAGATTTACAAGGATGTTGCCAGGGTTGAAGGATCTGAGCTACAGGGAGAGGCTGAACAGGCTGGGGCTGTTTTCCCTGGAGCGTCGGAGGCTGAGGGGTGACCTTATAGAGGTATACAAAATTATGAGGGGCATGGATAGGATAAATAGGCAAAGTCTTTTCCCTGAGGTTGAGGAGTCCAGAACTAGAGGGCATAGGTTTAGTGTGAGAGGGGAAAGATATAAAAGAGACCTAAGGGGCAACCTTTTCACACAGCGGGTAGCACGTGTATGGAATGAGCTGCCAGAGGAAGTGGTGGAGGCTGGTACAATTGCAACATTTAAAAGGCATTTGGATGGGTATATGAATAGGGAGTGTTTGGTGGGATATAGGCCAGTTTGTGGCAGGTGGGACTAGATTGAGTTGGGATATCTGGTCGGCATGGATGGGTTGGACTGAAGGGACTGTTTCCATGCTGTACATCTCTAAGACTCTATGACTATAATTTGCCTGTTAATTTAAGTTTATTCAAGATGTTAAACTGGGTTTTTAAAGTATGCATAATTTGGCATGGCATGGTGGCTCAGAAGTTAGCCTCACAGCACCAGGGACCTAAATTCAATTCCAGCCTTAGGTGACTATCTATGTGGAGTTTACACATTGTTCCTTTGTCAGTGTGGGTTTCCACTGGCTGCTGCAGTTTCCTTCCACAATCCAAAGATATGCATGCTAAATTGCCCTAAAGTGCAAGTTAGGTGGATTAACGATGGTAAATGAAGGTTATGGGGATAGGGTGGGGGGCAGTTGCTGAGTGGGATACTCTTCACAATGTTGGTGCAGACTTGATAGGCTGACTGGCCTTTTTCTGCACTGTAGGGATTCTATGTATTGACATAGAATTTAGTATTCATTTTGTATGACTTCTATAATACAAATTATTTTATGTACACATATGATCTTGCGGCTTCATTTCTTTAGTAAATAACTGGAATTTCAGATTTCCTCCACCTTTTAAAAATGTTACCAGTCTTGACCTAAATTGCAACCATTGTTCATTATAGCTTCATATAATAAATCTATAGTTATACATTCCACAGCAACTTATAATGCAATGCAAAAAAGAATGATGAAGTAAATTCACATACTAATCTTTTATAAACCACAAGAGAATTTTCTTCATGATCTTAAAGAGACATGGTCATGTAACAAAGTGCCTTGTATGATAATTTGGTAGGCTTGTAAACAAAGAAATGTTACTCACAAATTGAAAATTCCTTTGTAAAAACACAGGTTTGGAAATGAAAGCATCTCTGCATAGCCCAATTCCTGGACGTTATGAAGTAGAATGGACAGATCAAATTGCCTCTGATTATTCCAGGGAATATGGTTGCCTGGAAACCAGAAGTGCAGTGATGTAACTGAGACAATCCCAAAACATTCTGTCCTTCGTTCAAAGAGTGTCATGTAGCTGCATTGAAAACGGATGTTAGAATTAGAATCCCACAGTGTGGAAACAGGCCCACACCAACCTTCCAAAGAGTAACCCACCCAAGACCCTTCCCTTATATTTACCCCTGACTAATAATCTACACTATGGGCAATTCACCTAACCTGCACATCTTTATATTGTGGGAGGTAAGCAGAGTAGACCCCACAGACACAAGAAAAGTGTGCAAACTCCACACAGACAGTCACCCGAGGCTGGGATCAAACCCATGTCCCTGGTATGGTGAGGCAGCAGTGCTAACCACTGAGCCAGCGTGCCACACTACGTTCATTGAACTCTATCCAATGTGAAAAGTATTCAATCTGTATGACACCAATGACAGAAAAAAGTTGAACTTGATGACATGATAGTTTGAAATATTAGTATATATATTTACTTACAAGATGTAACTGTTAAGGTGGATGCTTCCAGTTACTGAACAACATGGGAAATCACTTGGAATTTGTGAAAATTGGGTGAAATGTCTAGTGAGCTCTTTATTGATGTTAAGATCAAAACGTCTTAACCAGGTCCTGTATAGCGAGATAAGTTCCTCACAAGTGAGTATTGAGAGGCCCTTTAGAATAGATTATCACTCATATCACATGTGTTATTATTTTCTCACTTCCTGAATATGCAGCCTCCTATTGTCTCACCACCCCTGCCACAGTTAGATACTAAACAATGGGAATTCCTTTCATGAGAGTTTGCGTGGCTACCTAATGACTCCAATTTGTTACTTGCTCCTCCTGACGTCCACCTTGGATATACCCCCACACCAGTCTCCATAGAAAGCAATTGCACGGACTGCACATCCGCACGATGGACTCTGACTTTTAGCAGCCTCTCTGCATCATCATGGCATGTCACCAATCCACTTTCAGCAGCTTCAATGTCACTGGAACTCCCTCACAAATGGCATGTGTGTGCCTACCTAAAACATACCGACTGCAGCGGTTCAATAAAGTAGTTCACCACCCCCTTTTCAAAGGCAACTAGGAATGGGCAGTAATTGCAAGTTATTCAATTATATAAAATCTGCTAAAAAGTCTCAAAAAAGGAATAAAATCAGATGCACCACTTAGTATCAGCCTATGCACCAGAAATGACAATGGCATCGTCTGCTTTATTGATCCTCCAAGCCCTCCTTAGCAACATCTGGGGACTAGTTTAGATTGGCAGAGCCCAATGAGGTTATACTCACAACTCCCCAGACAACACCATCATCACTTCTGAGTACATCCTGTCCCACTGTCAGAGGCAGATGGTCAAGAAATCTTCAACACTGATTCCAGATCCCATGAAGTGCTACGGCACCAGTTAAAGATGAGCAAGGAAGTCTCTGATTACCGTGTACTGCCTGCCCTCAGCTGACGATCAGTGCTCCTCCATACTGACACTACTTGCAGGAAGCACTGAGGATGACAAGGATCACAAAATATACTTTAGATGGGGAATTAAAATGGCCATATCAAGATAGCTCAACATTATTTCCTGAAGAAGGGCTTATGCCCGAAACGCCGATTCTCCTGCTCCTCGGATGCTGCTTAGCCTGCTGTGTTTTTCCAGCACCACATTTTTCAACTCTGGTCTCCAGCATCTGCACTCCTTACTTCCTCATAGCTCAACATTACTAAATCTCCATTGGAAGCAGGCAATAGTGTGTGAGGTGATATTGTTGACTGAGATTTCACTGAGAGTCCTATTTTTGAAAATGGATATCAATAAAATGATTTAAATCCCATAAAACTTCAGCTGCAAGTGTAAAGGATTCACAGTGGGAGAAATTACGCTCACAGCTAGATTATTAATAGATTAGATTAGGTTAGATTAGATTCCCTACGTATGGAAACAGGTCCTTCGGCCCTACAAGTCCACACCAACTCTCCGAAGAATACCCACCCGGACCTATTCCAATATGGATAAACCAGTTCAGATTCTGATCAAAGATAACGTCCAGAAGCTTGACACTGAAGATTTCAATAATGACAATGTCGTTGACTGTCAAGGGGTGACGGTTAGATTCTCTGTCAATTAGTCAATGCATGGCACATATGTGGCATGATTAAGATCACAACTTAGAGAAGGGATAAAACAACATCCTAAAGTTTTGATTTCCTGGAATTTCAGACAAGATTTCATAATAGAAAACAAAGTTGCAGGCAGCAATAGTTATTTAAGTTTTAAAAAAGAGGTAGAAGAGACGGGATATGTTAGATAGATCTACAAAGGAAGAGACACATGTTCAATAAATGAAGCATGATATTGCTAAGTTTGCAAGAATTCAGGGAGGAGAATCGTACATCTTGGAGGCAAGTTCCCGGTAAGTTGAAAAAAACATCAAGAATACAAAAACAGTAATATTATGAGACCTTACATGATTTGCACATAGTCACTGAAATTGCATGAATACTTTACTTCAGACTTGAAATGACCAGCAGTATTAACCAGTCTGTCATAGTCCAATGGTACATCTGCCAGTGTTTGGAAATTCCACATTTAGATTTCGGATACTGAGATGAAATAGCTCAAATGACTATTAGTAGGAGAGCATTTTTTTGTGTTGGGTGATGCATATTTTAGCATAAATGTGGGAAAAAAGGGTAAAATAAGAGCAAATTTTCCATAAGGGGAGTTCAAACGTATTTGGCTGAGAAGCAAGTGAGCTGAAAATAGCAATGATAACGGAAATCTGTGACAGTACAAGAGGACACTGACAGAAAGGTTAGTAAGGAAATTTAGGCTGAACATGATCTGATCAATCAAACATGTGAAACAACAAACTCTACACCTTGCTCTACCGAGCAGCTGCAATAAGGATCCAATTTCAAAAAAGCAAGAAAAATAATACCCAGCAAAGCAAGTGAAATACTGCAGAAAATCAAAAATAGCACAATAAGCATAAAGGTGAATTATAAAACGAAGTTCAGGAAAGAAAAGCAAACAGATCAGGAAAGCGTATGGACAGGAATACCCCAAAAAAACCATTTTTTTGTGTTAGAAGTATGTAAAGTGCAAAGATAAATGAAGCAAAAAGTCAGCTATATTATAATCAAAGTGGCAACCTATCTGTGGAGGCAGAGAATACGAGTAAGGGACATCTTGAAGACTTTGAGCTTGTCTTCACGGAAGATTAGGTTGATTATCACACTATAATTAAAATGAGAGTGAGACATATCATGGGAAGAGCATGTTAAGAGACGAAACCTTATTATGTTTGACTCATTTAAAAACATATACATCCCCATATCTGAATGAATTGCAAGTCTGGTTGGGATATCTAGTCAGCACGGACGAGTTGAACCAAAGGGTCTGTTTCTGTGCTGTATATCTCTATGACTCTATTACCAGGAGTGATGAAGTTAGTTAGCTTCCAAAGGGTATATAACTTAACTGTGTCTCAAGAAGATGTTGGTGGAACGAACAAGAGGGAAAAATGTACTTAATCTCATACCCACTAATCTGCCTGTTGCAGACACATTTGTCTATAATTTTATTGAAAGGAGTGATCACCAAACAGTCCTTGTTGAAATTGTTGGAAATTGAGGCAATCTTTAAAGCTGAATTATTTTTAATATTCCATATTTAATATTTCCTATGTAACATTAGACCTAATTTAACTACGCTACTGTTATAACTAGACTTCTACTAATATAAAACAAATTTCTGGTATATGTAAAAAGAAGAAAGGTCACAAGAATCAATGAGGTGATGAAGTTCCATTGATCTGATGTCAAAGATTTATCAGGCCCACACTACCTTATTAGATTCCAGTGTTCAGGAAAACAGGATGTTTCAGTCTGAGAAGGAATGACAACTTAATCTTCAAATGAAGGTCAGCAAGTCATCCTGCCATCATAAGTAACAGCCCATGGTTATGGCTGAGAGTATTCAGACAAATGATTGACAAAGTAGAGATTGCCAGCCCCCAAAATAAGATAAATCAATAAGACATGACAGGTAGCAAGTGGCATAGAGAGGCTCCAGAGTCAAAAGCTATCATTTATGTGGATGAAGACCGGAAATTTGAGGGAAGAACAAAGACTGCTTTCACCAAAGATTGTGAAACACCAGAAAGGAATACCTAGCCAATATAAACCACAGGGGTTCACCGCCTCTGCTTCTCCATTCTAAAGAATGACTTTGAGATCAATAAGGTGTTGTCTTCTGTCACCGGTCATATTTCCTTTTCTTATCTAATTAACTAATGTACCGTATCTTAACTGTTGCTTCTGAACAAAGTCAAGACACTATAGAAAATTGCTTACAAATGGTCACCTCCCTATACCTAACAACAGTGGTCATGAACCATCAAAATCTAACAAGATAAAGTCCCATTTTCACACCGAGGAAACTATTCATGATGTTGTGTAGTACTGAATGAAATAGAATTCGAATAGATCTAGCAACACAAGACTGAATATGCATGAGGTGCTGTAGCCCATCAGCAGCATCAGAATTGTAGTCAACTGCAAATCTGCAAAGTTAACGCATGACATAGCCTTCACTTTACCATTACCATCAAGCAGGGGATCAGCACTGGTTCAATGAAGAGTGTAAGGGGCACGTCAGAAGTATCACTAGGCATATCAGCCTGTTGAAAGTACAACATAAGACTGCCTACATGTCAAACAGCATAAGCAGCAAAATACTAAATAGTGCTAAGCAATCTATAACCAACAGATCAGATCTAAGCTCTGTTGGCCTGCAGATCTCCAGTATTTGACTGGGGAGGGGAGTGGTGTGCAAGTATCTTGTTTGTACTAGAAATTTTAAAGCAATAAGAACCAGAGTTACAGGAACTTGTTTTAGATTCTATTACAGATGATGAAATGCATTTTTGGTGTTTTGTGTTGCTTTATTTTTAGACATTGCTTTGTTGAGCTGAGCACTTTGTCATTGGAATGATGATTATGATGCAATTATGATATATTGAATGTGTTTCTTTAGGAGAATACATAGTTCCTTTTATCAATGTGTGAAGTTCTGTATTAAATATCATAAACAATGATCAACTGCAACTTAGTTCTGTTCATCAAATGATTTGTACCATCAGTCAGCCCTGAATGATAATCACCCTATATCAATTCGGACTGTTATCCTGCAACAAAAAGAGCATGGTAGTGGATAATTAAACAATTTGCTGGAAGAGAAGGCTCCACAAATAACCCCATTCTCAATAATGGGAATGCCAAGCACATCAGTGCAAAAGATAAAGCTGAGCATTTGCAAGCATCTTCAGCCAGAAGTGCCAAATAAATGATCCATGTTGGCTTCCTTTAGAGGTGCCCAGCATCACAGGTGCCTATCTTCGGCCAATTTGTTCCATTTCACAATATATCAAGAAACAGCTGAAGCTACTGGATATTGCAAAAGTGATGGGCCTTAAACAATGTTCCGTCAATAGCACTGAACACTTGTACTCCTGAATATGCTGCACTTCTCACCAAGCAGTGCCCATACAACCAAACTGTTCCAACTCTGGCATCTAACCAATGATGTAGAAAATTACCCTGGCACACGAGGCACAAAAAAGTAGGATAGATCCAACAGTCAATTATCATCCCATCAATCTACTCTTGATCATCAGTAAAGTGATGGAAGTTGTTATCAGTTGTGCTATCCAGCAGCACCTGCTTAGCAATAACCTGCTCACTAACGTACAGTTTGGGTTCCACTCAGCTCCTGAGCTCATTATAGCCTTGGTTCAAACATGGACAAAAGAGCTGAATTCCAAAGGTGAGGTGAGAGTGACAGCCCTTGATATCAAGGCTGCATTTTATTGAATGTGGCTTCATAGAGCCCTGGCAAAACGCGAACCAAAGGGAATCAGGAAACATTCTCCACTGATTAGAGTAATACCCAACACATAGGAAGGTGGTTTTGGTTGTGCAAGCCAGTCATCTCCGCTCCAGAATATCTCTGCGGGATTTACTCATGGTAGTATCCTAAGCCCAACCATTTTCAGATGCTTCATCAATGACCTTCACTCCACCATAAGGCCAGAAGTGGGAATGTTCGCGGATGACTGCACAATGCCAAGCACTAATTGTAACTCCTCAGATATTGAAGCAGTCCATGTCCAAGTGCAGCAAGACCCAGACAACATCCAAGTTTGGGACAGCAAGTCACAAATAATATTCGTATAACACAAATGTCAGGCAGTGACTATATCCAACAAGTGAGACTCTAACCATCGGCCATTGGCATTCACTATTACCATCACTTTATTGTCTACTAAAACCATCCTGCAGTTACCAATGACTAGAAACTAAACTGGATGAACCATATAAATACAATAGCTACCAGAGCAGGTGAGAAGGCTGTAACAAGTAATTCACATCCTGACTCTCTGAAGGCTGTCCACCATTTACAAAGGTACAAGTGGAAAAGGTACAAATGAGGAGTATAATGGAATAATCCCTACTTACCTGGATAAGTGCAACTCCAACAACATTCAGGAAGCTTGACATCATTCAAGACAAAGCAGCCTGCTTGATTGACACTACACCCACAAATATCTACTCCTTCCAACACTGATGCTCAGTAATAGCAATGTGTTCCACCTACAAGATGTACTGAAGGAATTCACCAACATTCCTTGGACAGCACCTGCCAAGCACATTCCAAACACATCACCAGTTTCATCTAGAAAGATAAGGGCAGCAGATGTATGGCATGTGCACGTTCATTTCAAAGTCACCCACCATCCTGACTTGGAAACATACCATTGTTTCTTGACTGGCTCTGAAGTAAAGCTTCTGAATCTCCCTTCCTAACAGCATTGTTGATGTGCATACATCAACTGGACTGCAGTGATTCAAGAAGAAAGCTCACCATTTCACATAGACAACAATAGATAGTCAATAAATAATGGACAAGACAACAATGTCAATTTCTCATGAATGTATAAAAGAAAATTCAGTTCTACTGACGATATGAAAGATCAGTTAAGCAACCGTGATCTTCGGTCAAATCTTAACACCTCAAGACAACTCTCAGGACTTTTAAATTGCACATTGTTTCATCTTTCATTTTGTCCTGAACATTGTTCCCTTTTTAAAACTTAGACCTTTGTTTTTGCTTTTGTTTGTTGTTGCACCTTTACTATTTTTCTCAGGTCAGCAAATTGCGCTTCGTTTGACTCAAAGTCCTCACAATTTAGTTCCCTAATTGATTCTGGTGAGCTATAGCTTTTTTGGAAGCGAGGTGTAGCTATGTGCTAAAGAGAATTTTACATTTTTTTTGTAGTCAAACAAAGGTGTCAAAAAGAGAAGAAACAAATCATTCCTCCTCACCTGATGGGAACAGCTTTTCCATCTTATTCAGCTTATGCATCATATCCAGGCTATAACTCTTCATTATTTACTTTAAGAATTCTCAACAACCTTTTCTGGACAATTCGTGACTTCAATATCTTAAAGCTTCCAGACTGCAGCACCATGTCAGTTTAAGACAAGGCTCAACAATTTTATCTAAAAGAAACTACTCAATTCTTTTAATGTAAAACAATTTACAAAAAAAATCGCCTGTGGACTGAGTTCAATTCTCTCAAGTATTATGTAATTTAGAGTTTAGACTTTTTCGCTTATAAATCTCCAACAGCTGTTTATTCATAATTATTCCAATCTATGTGATATTTGTTATACTCTCAATTTACTCCTCCAATACTGTTTGACTATCTATGAGATAGTCTATTTATTCACCTTTGTCACATATCCCTTGATACCAATACATTACAAAAGCCTACCAATCTTCAACTTCAAAATTTCAATTGAGCCACTGTCTGCAGGGGATAGACACTAGTGCATACTTTGTAAAAAAAAAATGTTGATTGTACTTCAACCAATTAGTTCAAGCTTTAAAATTTTTATCACTCTTCCCTAGACTGCATCAACAGAAGAAATGGTTTCTCTGTATCAACCCTATCAAATGTCTTTGCATTCTCAATATCTTGATGTAATCACATCTTCTGTGTTCAAAGAAGTATAAGACAAAATCATGCAGGTGAGGTGCCAGAAGAGTGGAGGTTGGCTAACGTGGTGCCATTGTTTAAGAAGGGTGGTAAGGACAAGCCAGGGAACTATAGACCAGTGAGCCTGACGTTGGTGGTGGGCAAGTTGTTGGAGGGAATCCTGAGGGACAGGATCTACATGTATTTGGAAAGATAAGGACTGATTAGGGATAGTCAACATGGCTTTATGCATGGGAAATCATGTCTCACAAACTTGATTGAGTTTTTTGAAGAAGTAACAAAGAGGATTGATGAGGGCAGAGCCGTAGATGTGATCTATATGGACTTCAGTAAGACATTTGACAAGGTTCTCCACAGGAGACTGGTGAGCAAGGTTAGATCTCACAGAATACAGGGAGAACTCACCATTTGGATACAGAACTGGCTCGAAGGTAGAAGAGAGAGGGTGGTGGTGGAGGGTTCTTTTTCAGACTAGAGGCCTGTGACCAGTGGAGTGCCACAAGGATCAGTGTTTGGTCCACTACTTTTCATCATTTATGTCAATGATTTGGATGTGAGCATAAGAGATAGAATTAGTAAGTTTGCTGATGATACCAAAATTGGAGGTGTAGTGGACAGAGAAGAAAGTTACCTTAGATGACAATGGGATCTTGATCAGATGGGTAAATGGGCTAAGATGTGACAGATGGAGTTTAATTTAGATAAATGTGAGGTGCTGCATTTTGGGACAGCAAATCTTGGTAGGATTTATACACTTAATGTTAAGGTCTTAGGGAGTGTTGCTGAACAAGGAAACCATGGAATGCAGGTTCATAGCTCCTTGAAAGTAGAGTCGCAGGTAGATAGGATAGTGAAGAAGATGTTTGGTATGCTTTCCTTTATTGGTTAGAGTATTGAGTACAGAAATTAGTAGGTCATGTTGCGACTGTACAGGACATTGGTTAGGCCACAGTTGGAATATTGCGTGCAATTCTGGTCTCCTTCCTATTGGAAAGATGTTGTGAAACTTGAAAGGGTTCAGAAAAGATTTACAAGGATGTTGCCAGGGTTGGAGGATCTGAGCTATAGGGAGAGGCGGAACAGGCTGAGGCTGTTTTCCCTGGAACGTTGGAGGCTGAGGGGTGACCTTATAGTGGTTTACAAAATTATGAGGGGCATGGATAGGATAAATAGACAAAGTCTTTTCCTTGGGGTCGGGGAGTCCAGAAGTAGAGGGCATAGGTTTAGGGTGAGAGGGAAAAGATATAAAAGAGACCTATGGAGCAACTTTTTCATGCAGAGGCTGGTACGTGTATGGAATGAGCTGCCAGAGGATGTGGTGGAGGCTGGTACAATTGTAACATTTAAGAGGTATTTGGATGGGTATATGAACAGGAAGGGTTTGGAGGGATATGGGCCGGGTGCAGCCAGGTGGGACTAGATTGGGTTGGGATGTCTGGTCGGCGTGAACCGAAGGGTCTATTTCCATGCTGTACATCTCTATGACTCTATGACTCTATGTCTATGACTCTGCTTCAACCGCCTTTCCAGGAAATGGTTTCCAAAAACTTACGGGTCTTTCAGAGAAAATTTTTTGCCTCATCTCTTTTATATTCCTGGTGGAATATGGACATTCCTGATTTTTAAATTGTGACACCCATTTCTCATTTTGCCGATTAGAAGAATCATCTCCCATGTCAAAACTCCTCAGGAATTTATTTATTCCAATTAAGTCATCTCTTACTGTTTATAAACTCCACCCAATACACTCCTCACCTGTTCAACTTTTTCTCAGAAAATAATCTGTCCTTTCTAGGTATTGGCCGAGCAAACATTCACTGAACCACCTCTAATGATCTTGTATCCCTCCTGCAATAAGGTGACCAATACTGTGTACAGTACTCCAGACATAGTCTCACCAGTGCCTGTATGATGTCCCTACTTTTGTGTTCACTTCCCCTTGTGATAAATAATAACATTCTATTCATTTTCCTAATTACCTGCTGGAGTGTAAATTAACAACTTGTGATTCTGACGTAAGAAAACCCAGATTGATCTCTCCATACCCAGATCCCTCTGCACTTCCAGTGTTGTGTTGTAGATGCTGCCTGAACTGCTGTGCTCTTCCAGCACCACTAATCCAGAATCTGGTTTCCAGCATCTGCAGTCATTGTTTTTACCCCATCGTAAAAAAGACAATGAACTTGGATGTATTTGGAGAGATTCAGGAATTAAGAGGTTTATGTGTTTCAATTTTGGATATATTTCTTTATATAAGAATTGTAATTTCAGGCTGCAACATTTAAAATACAATTCCAAAGTGTATGGTCAAGTTTATAATATTAATTACTGCACGGTTTCAAGTCAGAGAATGCACTAAAGATGATATCAAAGTACATAAAATCAATGGGATAGTTTTGTAGAAGTGCCTGTTAATTAAAATGAAATTTTACTTCCAGTAATTTCAACAGCTCTAAATTGCTAATTGCTAATTGCTTAAGTTTGTAACTTTCTTGTCTATTTTGTCTCCATTGGCAGTAGAACCATTGTACTTCTATAAGGGGAAAGGGAGCTCTATGAGAAAACACTTGAAGTCAGAATTTCACACTCTGCAGGTCACATCATTTAGGGAATGAGCAAGCAACATATACAAGTTTAAAACATGCAAGAGGCCTATTCCATGCTTTAGAATCATATGATACTGTGCAAGCACCTACTCAAATCCCTGGAACAGGTAGAAATTCTAGTCCAGAGGTAGAGAATCTACCACTGCACCACAGGGGCCTGATATTGGAAGCTTTTAACATTCTGAATTTCCTATGATCATGTTCATCTGTCACAACTATGATTGAAAATTAATTGCTGACTATATCAGAACCAGGACTGGTGATTCATCAATCAACTGTATGTCATACATTACACTGCATGCACATAATAGTCTTGAAGCTGGCCTGTGAAGTATATAATTGTAAATATTTTTAAAGATTTTTAAAATGGTATAATAAGCTGGTTTACGAATAAAGTTCAGATCTTAACTGTAATAACTATTTTAGTAGTTAATAATACCAAAAAATGGACAACATTCTGTTTCATTCCATTGAAGGACAAAAAAACAAGCATCTGTTATTACCCTAATCTCATTAATCAAACTGCCATCAGGTCTGCTGTACTGTCTTTGCTCAGATAGTTTGTAACTTTGGAGTGACAATACATTTTTTAAATGTCAAATGCTACCTCAAACAAATCACCTTTTTTCTTCTACATGGAGTCATATCACAAGAAACTGCTAAATACAGTGCTAGCAGACTTACTTAATATACTTGTAGGGTTCTGGTTTGCAATCAGGAATTTACAGATTTTAGGTGATTCAAATCACTCCCAGATCCCTGGTTCTAGATACTGGACTTACTTAGAAAAGGCAAAATGAAGAAGGCAGTAGACAGATATTTCAGGGTAAGAGAATCTCTGTCTTTATTTACAATACAAAAGGTAAGTATAATACAAGGAATAAAGGTAAATACAATAAACAGCGAAATTGACTCAATCAATTATACATAGGACAGTAATACTATGAAATATACAATTAGCTAAATTAAACATTATTAGAACCTAAACAGCAGTTTTAATTACAGCAACTTCAATCGGTCTTCCTACCCTTGCAGTCCTGTCACTGTCACCACCTGCCTTCCCCTTCCTGTTAGCTAGGTCAGAAATTTTGGCGTCTCAGGAATTTAAGTTCACCACTGAGGAAACCACAATTTTGAATTAGAGCTGGTAGTTCTGGCTTGCTGTATCCGGTGCCTGGATGAAGAATTTGGACTGTCTAGACCTTCAGTCTGGGTTGAGTCTGCAATTGCAGTGGGATGTGTAGTGGATCTATCAGGCAAGCATTGGTTTTCCTTTCTTTCTGGTAGTTTTGCATGCCTGGATTTCACCTCAAAATATGTCTGAGGCCTTGTAGTGTCGATCAGGGTGGTAGCTTTCTGAGTTTGTCAGTCCTTAGGTCGTGGTCGGTTGCCATTGGTTCCCCTGATTCGGAACAGGCTTGTACTGGTAGCCCTTGAAATTGCTCTTGGGGAATGCTCCTTGGAATGTCTTTCGAGTGTAGCCCCCTCAGGTGAGGTCAGGGCTTGCAATTTTACTGATTGTGGGCCCACATTGTCACACCAAATCCGTGCTTTCCATTGTGTTACTGGTGTTCGTTTTGAAGCCAGTTGGTTTCCCGATTAGTACGAGTATGCGTGAATGGATTTTGTTTAAAGTTGAACGTTTGGTATCTCTGCAGACTTCATACTGTCTGTGCTGGGGAGCCTGAGGTGTAAAAGTTAATTTTGGTCTAGAGTGTTTGATTTGGATGGTGGTTCTCTTGGAGTGGAGGTATAAATTGGAATTCTAGGCTGAACAATAGCCACAGACTGAAATCATTCTGTCTATGTCGTATATTTGCAGTCTGAGCCCAGGATTTTGTCCAATATTTTAGATGTTAGAAAAGTCCAGGTTCTCGTCCAGTATCTTAGGAAGTTTTGCTCAAGCCTACAACTGCAGTATTGTAACATCATTTGAAGAACTTTCAAACAAAGTCCATGATTAAATTTCTATGAAATTACTTAAGTATGTTGTAATCACAGTTCTGTTTATCCTGTTGATGAGTTCTCAGTCATTTTCCATTGCAACTGTTTTTATGAACCCAAGTGAAATATTATTTACAGTTCAAATCATGTTTATGAGTAAATCTGATTTCAGCAAGCAATTAAAAATTTATTGTATTCAAAATGATTTATGCTGGCTATACTCACAAATTCACTCCTGGAACATGTGCACTAGATCAGAAGAAATAGGAGTAGAAGATAGGTCACAGCATCCATCAAGCCTGCTCCACTATTTAATAAAATCATAGCTGATTTAGGGCACTTTGACTTCCTCAGAGACCAAAATTCTGTCCATCTGGACCTTAAATGTGTCAAAGATGAGGCATCTACAACCCTTCAGGGTCAAGAATTTCATAGATTCACAATTATTTGATTGGAGGAATTTCTGTCATTTCAGTCCCAAATGATCTGCCTCTTACCCAAATGTTCTTACATCATCAGCAAACTTACATAATTCTCTCCATCCCAGGTCATTACTTTATGTTGTAAATAGTTAAGGCCTCAACACGTGATCCTTACAGCACTAACTGGTACAAAATGCCCATCTTTGCCACATTCTACTGTGAAGACAAACACAAAGAGGTGAATCTTAAGTTTTTTTGGCTCAATATGAGCTGCATTGAGAATTTTTGAAGATTTTCACCATAAGGTACAGAGAAACTTCTCACCAAACCAAACTCAACTTCTTAACTACCTATCCCATTCCCATGTTGTCTCTCATTTGGTTCCACTCCCATCTTACCATGCACAATTCCCAGAACGTACCACTAAACACATATCCATTGAAACAGCACCATTCCTTCCGCTGCACCCTTTTCTCATCAATGGGAGATGAATGTCAATGCGTTCCTGTCTGCCTTGCAGAGCCTGAAACACCTAAGCTCTGCCATGCACAAGGAGAGCTTCTTCCTCCTCAGTATCCTCATCCTCCACCTTCTCAGAAGAAGACTGTTCCCATTGTCCCAGTTCCTCAGCATCTACCACATTGCCTGCAGGGCATAAGTTAACAAGATGGTGCGGCGCACTCTGTCCACGCAAAACATGAAGGCCAAGCTACCTCAGCAGCCTCATTGCCTGCTGAACTCGATCTTGGGTAACGCAAACAATGATAGCATTGTGACAAATTGTATTTAAGATGACTTATGCTTGGTAAGTATAAATCCTACTCTAGCTGAATAATTGTATTATTATTCAAAAATGATTGGGTGTTAATTTATTTAAATGGATACAAATGCTAAATCTGTCAATGATAAGTTACCACATGATGAAAACTGAAAACATTGGTCTTTCAAGGTCAGATGATGCTAATCCATCAAACAGGTAATTACTGATGTTAGTTAAGTATATTTTATCTTGATGGATGATACCAATGAATATTCCTGGAAAGGTGTTTCAGTATGCTATAGCAAATAACAAAATGAATTCTCTATAGTAAAATGCTGACCTAGTCCTTGACACCTGCATCCAGTGAATTAATAAAAAAGCGTCTTAATTATCTTCTTGCTTTTATATAACTAAACTCTTAATAAATTTGATACTGATACTTTCATATGATGTATTTAGGGTGTATTTTTAGCTCCTCATTAGTAAATTTATTGATAATATTTCATTCAGGAGTGTTAAATTAAAATTCAAGCATGTTCTTAGAAAGCCATGTTTCTGACATCTAGAAAAGAGACAATTGTACAATAATTGCAGTGATCTGCTGTGGCCTTTTAATACAGTCCTCTTCAAAATCTATTTTTGTGAACTCTCAAAGGGATTGTTATTAAGTTAGTAGTTCCATCCATGTGTACATTGCTGGGTTTGTAATAGCATCACATAATTTTAATGTAGGCCACTGACTTGACAAGTAATTAACATAGCTAATCCAAAAAATGATTATAGCAGTATTGCCTTTGGTAATGCCTAGAAGTTCCAAAATAGCTAAAATATAGTAGTTGTTATGGGAGTGAGACATTGGAGGAAATCTTTCCCTGTCTCTTCACCTCTTGGTTGTCAAAATGTGTTAGAGAGGAAGTTTTTTAAACCACTCTGAGCTTTACTATTTCAATAATAAATATGATACAACATTTCTAATAAGTTTAAATCTGAACAAAGATAAATATTTATTCATGTAGCACTCTGGAAGGTAAATGCAATAGACACACTCACTCTCTTGCACGAAGGCACAAACATAAGTAAAAATGAATTTAGAAAATAAAGCTTGTGACCAGTTTTTAATAAAATATAAGAAGCAAATCATATTCAAGTTGAGACATGTAAGGTGTATAGAGGTGGTTGGACTTCCTCTGATGGTTCTTTGAAGAAGAATGGAAGTTTCTGCATTCCCAGACAAGATGATGGTTGAATGTCTGTAGAACTAAATCTTTTCAGGTGAAAATGAATGAGTCCCTTGAACTGTGGAATTCTCTTTTGGCAGAGTTCTGGCCACTTGGGTGGAGAAATTGTTCCTCTTGCCCTTTTTTTCTCCAGATTTGCTGATTTGACTGTGGTTATTGGAGTAATGCTTTGCGATATCCAAAGTCATAAAAGTTGTCATAAAATTATACAGGATGACAGTCTTTGTTACAACCAGACTCCAGGAGAAGATTGCCACACATTATGATTCATATGAACACACCAATGTTATTACCCATCTGAATGAGGAAGGAGTAATTGGCTTTGCTTCCGTATTCAACCCTGCCTCACCTCGGTTACTCATAAACAGGTTAACTTAATACAAGGGATTCTTTCACTCGTGGATATTTTTCCCAGTTCCAATATATTTATGTTTTAAAGGGAACCAATTTAACTAGACTTTCTGGGTAAAACAGAGAGTGAGTTAATTAATGGCTAAAACCTAGATAAGAATAATAAAACACAACACCCATACACATAAATTCAAAATAAGATGTGAGGAAACACATAAGAGGTAGAAAAAAAAAGACCAATCAGCCTTTTTTTTGTGAGGAGCAGGTAATGAAAAATTACTGCCATTATGTTGGATACTTCCAACACCACTGACCTTGGCAGTTGGGTAATCAGTTCAGAAATTCTTGATTTTTAATTTATCCTGCTTTATCTTCAACAGTGGCCGTGCAGAATTGTGACTTAGTTCTGCAGACAGTGAAAGAGAAAGAGCACTTTGTTTCTACGTATCACTGCAGAGGTGCCCAGAAGTTCTTCAGCTGTGACCTTTGCACCATATACTAAACTCATAGAACTAAAACCCCACTCTAGCCCGCACAGTTTTATGTTTCACCTGGGATTTTAACTCCTTCTCTCATGTATTCCTGGAAGGCGAGAACACAAACAGGGTTTTCACCAAGAACTGTTTCCTTTTTACCTTGTTTCCTATCCATAGTCTGGGGTATACCTCACAGGAGATGGTTTCTGCTGAGATTGTAACTGATCCCCATTGTCTCTGTAACCACAGGAGGTTACAGTTTAGCCTTTGCATCGTCTCCGTTCTGTTAAAGTGTTTCTATCTGAAGTTCATAGACATCTCCTAGGTGTGAAATTCCACAGTCTCCCTTGGGAACTGAGTATAATAATCACAGGAATTTTCCAGTCATTGAATTATCTTCTCAGAACTTTTGATCCCAGCACCATTTTTTTGGTTTGCCCTCTCTGTTTTTAAGGGCAAAAAAACTATCACACTCAAAAGATTCATATGCTCATGAGTCTATTGTGTTGATAACCCATTGTCATGATAGCTTGCACATCACTGGTTTCTTTACATTAAGGTTTGAACTCAGAGACAGTCAGTCCAGGGCTCCATAGATTTTGACTTTTGGTCAGGAATAAGAGATGTGAATTCCACAGAGGATTTTTATCTTGGCATGTCCATTCAAGAGAAGATCCCACTTATGGTCATTTACATTTTAAGAACTTTACAGAAGCATGTTCAGACATTAGTTAAAAACTGAAGATCACCTGACAACTGATGTTCACATTAGACCAAGGTAAATTCTCCTAATGTCACCTTATTCTTTTATTTTAACACAATACTTTATCATCTTCGCACACTCACAACCATATGAGACCAGCATAACACATTTACTATCCATATACATAGCACAGTGTGCTAAAAATTGAGTAAAAAACATTAGTTATTTTTAATTAATATTGGGGTTCTGCAGGGATTGGTGCTGAATCCACTGTTGTTTTGTCACTTTTATAAATGGACGAGCATAAAGGAAGCATGATTAGTAAGATGACACCAAAATTGGTGGAATAGTAGACAGCGAAGAAAGTTTTCTAAGAATACAATGAGATCTTGATCAGCTGAGCCAATGGGCTGAGGAGCAGCAGATGGAGTTTAATTTAGATAAATGCAAGGTGCTACATTTTTGTAAGTCACACCAGGGCAGGGTGTGCACAATTGATGATAAGGCCCTGTGGAATGTTGTTGAATAGTTAGGCTTAGGGGTTCAGGTATGCACTTCCTTGATAGTGGTGTCACAGGTAGACAGGGTGGTGACAAAGGCATTTAGCACACTTGCCTTAATTGATCAGAGCACTGTGTTTTGCAACTGGGATGTTTTATTGCTGCTACACAGGATGTTGGTGAGGCCACTTCTGGAGTACAGCATACAGTTGTAGTCACTCTGTTACTGGAATGATATCATTAAATTAGAAAGGGTGCATAAAAAATTTCAATAACCTTCAATTGTCAGGTGATCTTCAATAATCTGAGTTATAAGGAGAGGCTGAACAGGCTGAAACTATTTTCCCTGAACGATTGAAGGCTGAATAGAGATTTAGAAAATCATGAGGGGCATAACTAAGGTGAATAGCAAAAGCCTTTTCTCTCAATTAGGGGGATTCAAAACTAGAAGGTATCATTTTAATGTGAAGAAAGTGAGGACTGCAGATGCTGGAGAGTCAGACTCAAAGAGTGTGGTGCTGGAAAAGCACAACAGGTCAGGCAGCATCCGAGGAGCAGGAGAGTCAACATTTCAGGCATAAGCCCTTCATCAGGAATGTGGGGAGGGAAAGGGGCTGAGAGATAAATACGGGGATGGAACTGAGACTGGGGAGAAAGTGGGTGGGATGGTGATAGGTGGATGCCAGTGAGAAGTAATTGCGATGTTTCAGTGGGGAATGGAGTGGATAGGTGGAAGGAAGTTGGACAGGTAGGATAGGTCAAGAGGGCAGTGCCCAGTTGGAGGGTTAGATTTGGGATGAAGTGGGGGCAGCGAGATTTGGAAACAGGTGAAATCAATGTTGATGCCGTGTGGTTGTAGGGTCCTGAGGGTGAAGATGAGGGGTTCTTCCTCAAGTTGGCCAGTGGCTTTGATTTGGCAGTGGAGGAGGTCCAGGATTTGCACAGCCTTGGGGGACTGAGAGGGGGAGTTGAAGTGGTTGACCACAGGGTGGTGAGGTTGTTGAGTGCATGTAGACCAGATATGTTCCCTGAACCACTCTGCGAGTTGGCGCTTGGTCTCACTGATGTAGTGGAGACCGTATCGAGAACAACAGATGCAGTAGAGGAGGTGGGTGGATGTGCAGGAAAATCTCTGCCAGATTTGAAATGATCCTTTAAGGTCTTGGGCAGAAGTGAGGGGAGAGGTGTGGGCGGGGCTTTTGCACCTCATGAAGTGGCAGGTGAATCTGCTGGATGGGGAGGGTGGGTTAGTGGGGGGGCGGGTGTATGGACCTAACAAGGGAGTCAAGAAGGGAATGGTCTCTGCAGAACACGGTAGGAGTGGGGAGGGAAGTATATTTTTGGTGCTGAGGTCTTCCACTACTTCCACCTCCATAAATGCCACCGTTGAGGTCACTTACTGGAACAGCACCAAAAATGCAGTCTCTGCAATCTCAACCAAAAACACTGCTGCCAAAAGCAGCCAAGAATGTGGCCAAGAACATCACTTCCGCCCCCATGGTTTGCACCGAATGCAGGATTTCAGCCCCTGAGACCAGGCACGTCATTTCCTCAGAAGACATCACTTACAATGTCACCTACAATCACACGACCAACCCCACTCCCAACTCCAGCTCTACATCAGACCCCAGTCCCAAGCCCTGCTCAGTATTCACCATTTCCCCAGACATCACTGAGGATGAACTGTCAGTCCTCAGTAAAGGTCTCACCTTCATCCCATGATGCCCCCATGTCAATGAATTCCACATGCGTTGCAATATTGAACTTTTCTTCCACCGCTTCTGCCTCCATGCCTACATTTTCGATTACAGCTTCCATCCACCCTCTGAGGACCCTTTCACCTGCTTCCAACATATTCCATCCTCTTGGACACCCCGTGCTGGCCTCTTACCCTCCCTCAAACTCTACCTCCAACTGCCTGTCGCGACACTGACAAACTCAACATGTCCACCCCCTCAGCCACTTCAACCTCTCACCCTCGCAACATGCAGCCCATCACTGTCTCCACTCAACTCCAACCTCATTATCAAACCAGCTGACAAGGGCAGTGCAGTGGTACGATGGCTCATTGACGTCTACCTCGCTGAAGCCAGACACCAACTCACTGACACCTTCGCCTAACCCCCTCAACCATGACCCCAGCTCCCATCACCAAACATCATCTCCCAAACCATCCACACCCCCACCACCTCAGGGGATCTCCCACCGACAGCCTCCAACCTCATAGTCTGGGAACCCTGCATCACCCAGTTCTACCACTTACCCAAAATCCACAAACCTGGCTGCCCCTGTTGGCTCATCATGTCAGCCTGCTCTTGCCCCACAGAACTTATCTCTCCATACCATGACACCGTCCTGTCCCCCTTAGTCCAGGATCTCCCCACAAATATTCAGGACACCACCCACACCCTCTGCCATCTCCATGAGTTTTGTTTCCCTGGATCCCTATGCCTCATCTTCACCATGGACATCTAGTCCCTGTACACATCCATCAGCCACAGCAAAGGCCTCCACGCCCTCCTTTTCTTCCTCTCCCACTGACAAACCAATACCATTCCACTGACACACTCGTTCAATTGTTGGTACCCTCAACAATTTCTCCTTTGAATCATCCCATTTTCTCCAGACCAAACAGGTATCCATGGGCACCCAAAGAGGTCCCAGCTCTGCCTGCCTCTTCATTGGGTATGTGGAACAGTCCCTCTTCTTGGGTTACACCGGCACCATCCCCAACATCTTCCTCTGCTACAATGATGACTGTAGTGGCGCCCATGAGGAGGTTGAACAGTTCATCAACTTCACAAACACCTGACCTCAAGTTCACATTCACCATCTCCAACAGCTCTCTCCCTTTCCTGGAGTCTCCTCTCTGCCTCCGGCAACTGAAACAACACGGACACTATTTCAAACCCACTGAGTCCCACAGGCAACTTGACCCAACCTCCTCCCAAACTCCTCCTGTAGAAATGCAATCCCTGACTCCCAATTCCTCTGCTTCCTGCATATCTGTTTCCAGAGGAGAAATGCAACTCCAGGACATACCAGATGTCCTTCTATTTCAAGGACAGCAATTTCCCCTCCCACATGATTAACAATGCCCTCCCTCACATTTCCACCACTTCTCACACCTCCACTCTTGAGCCCCACTCCTCCAACTGCCACAAGGATAGACCCCCCCCTCCCCGCCCCACGCCCCGGTCCTCACCTCCCATCCCACGAGATCTCTGGATACAGCGCATTATCCTCCACCATTTTTGCCACCTACAATCAGATCCCGGCACCAAAACTATATTTCCCTCTCCATCCCTATCAGCATTCTGCAAAGACCATTCCCTCTGCGACTCCCTCATTAGGTCACACCCCCCCCCACCAACCCACCCTCTGCACCCGACACCTTCTCCTGCCACCGCACAAGATGAAAAAGAACACCAACTCACAGAGTGGTTCAGGGAACATCTCTGATCCACACATACTAAACAACTCCACAGTCCTGAGGCCAACTACTTCAACTCCCCCTGTCAATCCGCCAAGGACATATAAATCCTGGGCCTCCTCCACAGTTAAATCAAAGCCACCTGCCAACTGGAGGAAGAATGGCTCATCTTCCACCTCGGGACCCTACAACCACGCAGCATCAACATTTATTTCTGTTTCCAAATCTCCCCACCCTTCACCTCCTCCTAGATTGAACCGTCCAACTCTGCACTACCCTCTTAAACTGTCCTACCTGTCCAACTTCCTTCTCACCTCTCGGCTCCACTCTCTCAACCAACATATCACAATTACTTTCCACCTGCATCCACTATTGCCATCCCACCAACCTTGCTCATAACCCCACCCTCTTATTTATCTCTCAGCCCCCTTCCCCCTCCACATTCTTGATGAAGGGCTTATGCCCAAAATGTCAACTCTCCTGCTCCTCAGACTCTGCCTGACCTGCTGTGCTTTTCCAGCACATTTTTTGACTCATGATTTTAATATGAGAAGGGAAATATTTGAAAGGAACCTGTGGGGCAACATTTCCACACAGAAGATGGTGCAAAAATGGAATGAACTTCCAGAGGAAGTGGTAGAGGCAGATACAGTTACAACATTTAAAAGCCAAATGAGACTTGTTTAGCTTGAGATATCTGGTTGGCATGGATAAGTTGGACCGAAGGGCCTGTTTCCATGCTGTATGACTCTATGACTCTATAAACCCCACATCGTTCAGTAGATTGTTTGTTTCTTGATACTGCAAAAGGGATTGTGCAAAGAACACAAATGGAAAGGTTCCATTCTGAAATGATTTAATTATCTTTGAAAGGCACTACATTGTCCTCAATGGGTGACTTTCAACACAAAGAGGCCTAAAATGTATCTCCCTGTTTCTGTTTGTATGGGCTTGCCATCCAGATTTAAGGAACATCGTTCCAACGACCATAAATGTCCCACAGAATAAATCTAAATGTTTACTGAGATGTTGAAGTGTAAAGATTTTTCTCGTGCCAGGAGCAAGCTTCAAACTAATTGTGTTTAATTTCAAACGGTTACTTATTCTTGAAAGTATTCTTCCACTGGTGAGTAGTTCAGTCATTATGCCATTATGTTTTGGGGATGAAGAGGATTCTCTAAGCAGTTGCTGATGCATTTCTCTCACAGCGGGAACTATTTCAAATAGTTAAACAGAAGAAACTGGCAGTACCATGGACTCTTAAACAGTTAAGCCAGTTATAATAATGTCAATTACCATTATGATAAGGTGAAATTTGACCTTTGTGAGCTATTAATTGATAGTAATCTGTACAAAATAATCAATTCGTGACATTTCTACCTCCTCGTGAGAGATGGAATGGAAATAGTATTTGATTTCAAGTAACCAAGAGCCTATGATCAGGGTATACTGTGAAATCCTTTTATCCGAATAAAGTTATGTAGAGTGAAAGTCAGGGGACAGAGCATTGTGGTTGAATCAGGTGAGTTGTCCAATGAAGTCATCTTAATAGCAGGAGAAACATGCTCCATTTTTTATGCTCTTAACAAGCAGTGTAGTGAGTTTTTCATTAGGCAGCAGCGAGTTGCAATGAAGGGGAATTATTGCTTGTTAAATGCCTTGTTAGCAACCCAATTCGCCTCATTAATATTCAGCGTCCTATCTTACTAAACGTGCTGAACTACTTAGACATTCAAAAAATACAACACGGAAATCAGAGTGGATACTTGGCAAATTCATCGTTTGCTCGGAAAAGCCTCCATGTTGCCTAAGGCCAAACAGAATCTCAGGACACGATCCATAGCACCAGCTACTCACATGCATTGATGATGGACAATCACATACAGTAGTTGCCAACCCCTCATGACCATTATAGAACCTCTCCAATCCACTTGCAGACCACTCTGGAAACAGATGTGCATTTCAGGACACACCAACAATGAGCATAAAAGAATATGGCCAGGACACTGATTGGATCAGGTTGTATCTCGGGACTCTTCACCTGCTTTCTTACTGTTTGCTCACTTAGCACCTAACTACATGCTCAGCATCCATGCCTTACTTTACTATATAATCTCTGTTAGCATTTTAATGTTTCAGCCAAAAATAAAGTCTCTCAGAATTATCATACTAATACACTCTTTAGCACCAATACATATTCTGGATTAGTGGTGCTGGAAGAGCACAGCAGTTCAGGCTGCATCCAAGTAGCTTCGAAATCGACGTTTCGGGCAAAAGCCCTTTTACCTAGCACCAATACATAGTCAGACTGCTTGTCACATTTGATGTTTGTCAGTAGAGATATCTGCAGAGTGGGAGCTACAGAGATATGGAAGGCACAAGTATGGGCATCCTCAATGTGAGCAGCACACCAAGTATCAATCAGCATGTGAAATCTACCTGAGTAGCAAACATACTGAATTTGTATGCAACCAAATAGTCACATCAGAAAGTGGATTTGGGCTACTCCTCAGTCCAATAAAGGAGGTGCTTCACTGTCTGTCCTCGTATTTTCAGTTATAGCACAAGCTTGGCCACAGTCAGTCATCAGCTAGGGATGCTCATGATCATGGGATCTGTCGAAATATAGTCTGAGGAATGGTCAATGGTCAATCCAGGAGAGCCAACAGCAGCAGTCAGGAGCATTGTATAGTGTCAGTCAAGGAGCTGCAAACACAACAGCCAGATCTGGTCAGTCATGTCTAGGGATGTTGATCAAAGTTGGTCACTGGTCTGTGGAGAATACAATCCTCGGAGTGCATCCTTAAATCATAATGGAGAGTGCAATGGGAGGCCAGAGGGGGTCACTGCTAAAAGCAAAGTGTCAAGGCAGATGCATTTGTAGAGGTAGGAACAACACGGGCAGAACCCAAGGTGTAAGGAGGGGGTTGTGTACAAAACAGCTTCAGAGGGCATGGCAGTGAACAGGAAGGGGCCAGTAATTAGTTACAGTGACTACCACTGTAGTCTCTAAAGAGGGAGAAGAAGAGTGGGCATCATTCAGGTGTAATACCAGTGTTCAGTGGGCAATGTGGATATTTGGAAGTGAAGTTCAATTTGGTCAATCTTCACATTGAGAGGTGGGTTGAAATGGGTGTCTGGATACTGACAGATAAGTCAGGATAAGAAAGCTCTGGGACAGCACCAGCCATTAAACCGAATCCAGTGCTGATGGTGGTGTCCACCATGCACTGTATTCCCTGCCATTTCTGTCATTCTCTAAATAGGCAATGCAGTAGTCGAACCAGCTCCAGCAATTCCCAGGTGGGTGGGCAAAAGCTCAGAATCCATGTCGTCTAAACTTTCAGTAGTCAAAGGGACAAATACATGAAGCATCCATTTATAAACTCGAGCTTCATTTAATTTGCAAATATTTCTATGTAGATAATAACTACGGTGTTTGTGCCATTCTGGAATCCACATGGTAGGAAGGATGTGATTGCACTGGAGAGGGTGCAGTGAAGACTAACTAAGATGTTGCCTGGGCTGAAAAGTTTCAGTTCCAAAAGGAAACTGGTCAGACTGGGTTTGTTTTCCTTGGTGCAGAGAAGAGTGAGGAACTACATAACTGAGACTCATTAAAAAAAAACTATGAGGGGCATAGACAGGGTAGATAGGAAGGAACTATTCCCTTGGTGAAGGGAACAATGACCAATGGCTATAAATTTAAGGTAAGGGGCTGGAGATTTAGAGGGGATGTTGGAAGAAGTTTTACACTGGAAGGGATGCTGGAACTCACTGCCTGTAAGGGTGGTTAAAGCAGAAACCCTCAGGAAATACGGGTTGTAATTTTCCAAACATTCCTTGAACTCTGGAGAAGTACAGGAGGTTTAGAAAACTATCAATGTGACACTCTATTCAAAAAGGGAAGGAAGCAAAAAGCAGATGATTATAGGGTGATTAGCTGATATCTCTTGCTGAAACAAATGTTGGAATCAATTATCAAGGAAGTAATAATAGAACAATTGGAAAAGTTTTATCTAATCAAGCAAGGTCAGCATATATTCATGAAAAGGAAATGTGTCCAGCTAATACATAAGAGGTTTTCAGTGCTGTCTCAAGAAGTGTGGATAGAAGGGAACCAGTAGATGTATATTTTAAATTTTATATTTTTTATTTTTTGTCACATATACCCAAGTACAAAAGTACCGGAGTACAGTGAAAACAGTAGAGTTGCCACTTTCCAGTGCCATTTTAGGGTATATGTATTGTATTTGGACATCCTAAAGGCATTCAACATCACAAAAGTTAAGTCCTAAATAAAAGCCCATGATAGTAGGAGGTAATATATCATATGTATAAAAAATTGGTTCATGAGTAGGATCAGGGGATAAGGGGTTCATTTTCAGGTTGGTGACCTGTAACTAGTTACTCAAGGACTGCAACTGTTTACAATATATACTAATGACTTGGAGGAAGGAAGCAAATGTACTGTAGCCAAATTTGAAGACAACACAAAAATAGGTACAAAGGCAAATTGTGAGAGAGTTGCAAGCAGAGAGATATTGATAGATTAAGTAAGTGGACAGGCAGGATGCTGGAAGAACACAGCAAGCCAGGCAGCATCAGCAGGCGGAGAGGCCAATGTTTCAGGGTCCTGAAGAAGGGTTACACCCGAAAGGTTGACTTCTCCACTTCTTGATGCTGCCTGGCTTGCTGTGTTCTTCCAGTCTCCTGCCTGTCTACTTTGGATTCCAGCATCTATAGTTTTTTTTGTCTCTAACTTTATATGGGTACAAGGCAAGGTTGATATGTGAAGTCAGGTCACGTGACTTACAAAGTTGGTGTAGGTGATCCATTCCTGAGCAATCATATGAATCTCCTGAAAGCCGTTATCTAGCAAACAGGGCAGGAACAAAACATACCTGACCCCTCGGAACAGACAAAAGGCCTGTCAGAAACTGTAGATGCTCTCCCTCTATCTAAAGTTGAGGAAACCTCAGAGTTCAAAATGAAAGCAACCTCAATACTATTGCTACCAGAAGTAGAGGAGAAAACTCTCCTGAAACATTCTGGGTGCAAAAGACAGGTCATGTTCCAGTACATGGTGCCTGTGTCTAAGTCTGAGACACAGGAACAGGACTTGGAGTGAAAACATCACAAGACAAGCTTTAAGGAAAAGACCAGATCTACATCCTTGGATGTAAGGTGGGAAGGATGTAGTGATTGGAACCAGGTGTCCTCATCGACTATGAGGTTTTTGATTGGGGTTGTGAACTTGTGCCAATCAGGAAAGCCCTGTCTGTCTATATTAACAGGATATCAGGTCTGAGGACATCCTCATGGGTCTGCTCCTGGGTCTGGCCAAACTGGCCATCAACAGGTCCAGGCAGCGGGCCGTGGAGGGGGTCGTTAGGGCCGACTGCCTGCCCCTCTTCCGGGGTTACGTTAGAGCCCGGGTGTCCTTGGAGAAGGAGCACGTGGTGTCCACCAACACCCTGGAGTTGTTCAGGGAGAGGTGGGCGCCGCAGGGAGTGGAGTGCATTATTTCCCCCTCCAACTCTATTTTGATTTAGTCCCTGCCCTCCCCTACACTGTTTGATCACACAGCAGTGCTCTTTTTTGTGAAGGGCAGTGCTTGTCACTGGCCACTCGGGTGTTTTCCTATCTTCCTGGTGGTGGAAATTGAATAAAGATTTGTATACCTTGTGTCTCTCACTGTGTCTCACACCTGCACACACACACCATGGGTGCTGGGGAAAAAATAAGCACTACCGCAGTTAGGTGGTAGTGTGGGGGTTGGAAAAAAAAAGAACAAGAGTATCAGTCATTCTGTAAAAAAAAATTATCAGGACATCAAGGCTGAGGACCTCCTATGGATCTGCTCCTGGGCCTGGCCAAACTGGCCATAAACAGGTTCCAGGCATTGGGCCATGGGGGGGGCGGGGTTAGTTAGGGCCGACTGCCTGGCCCTCTTCCACTGTTACGTTAGAGCCTGGGTTTCTCTGGAGAAGGAGCACGTGGTGTCCACCAACACCCTGGAGTTGTTCAGGGAGAGGTGGGCACCGCAGGGAGTGGAGTGCATTATTTCCCCATCCAACTCTATTTTGATTTAATCCCTACCCTCCCCTTCATTGTTTGATCTCGCAGAATTGCCCTTTGATGTGAAGGGCACTGCTTGTCACTGGCCACTTGGTGGTAGTGTGGGGGTTTAAGAAAAGAAAAAAAAGAGCAGGAAAAAAGAAAAAAGAAGAAAAAAATTAACAGGAGATTAAGAAAAGATTTAACAGGAGATTTAGAATCTCTTCAGTTCAGGGGACTGGTTGGTTGGCTGCTGGCTGGCTTGTACTGTGCACTAGTAAATAAAGGGTGACTTGGTGACAGGAGCCAGCCCATGTGCAGTTATTTCAATGTGCAGAGTGAATGTGGTTGTGCATCAATTGTCATTTAAAAGCAGATTGCCAACATGCCATTGACACTAGCCAAACTTACATTGTCATCTCAGTGATGCAGAGGTCAATAGCATTGACTTAAGAGGGGGAAAATGCTTGGCAAACTCACCTAATCATATTTGAAACTTGCAAAGGTGCCATGGGCCGAGAAAAGCATTGCTGCAGCATAAGTCACATAAGAATGACAACGGACACTAATGAATGAAATGGAAAGTGGAATGGTTGATGCGGGTCTGGGAAAGGCGAAGTCCACGTTGATGCCCTAGGGTTGAAGGGTTACAAGGCCTTATCTTCCACCTCGGAACCCTTCAACCCCAGGACATCAATGTGGACTTCACCAATTTCCTCATTTCCCCTCCCCCCACCCTACCTCAGTTCTAACCTTCCAGCTCAGCACTGCCCACATGACCTGTCCCATCTGTCAATTTTCCTTCCCACCTATCCGCTCCACCCTCCTCGCCAACCTATCACTTTTACCGCCACCTCCATCCACCTATTGCACTCTCAGCTACTTTCTCTCCAGCCCCAGCCCCTCTCATATATCTCTCCTCCCCCGACAGTCCCAGCCTCATTCCTGAAGAAAAGCTCCAACCCGAAATGTCGATTTTCCTGCTCCTTGGATGCTGACTTGACCCGCTGTGCTTTTCCAGCAACACACTCTCAACTTTGATCTCCAGCATCTGCAGACCTCACTGTCTCCTAGTATTGTGTTTAGTTTTGGTCACCTTTCTATAGGAAGGATGCTATTAAACTGGAAAGAGTGCAGCAGAAATTTATAAGGATGTTGCCAGGACTCCCAGTTACTGGGAGATGTTAGACAAGCTAGGACTTTTTTCTTTAGACTGTAGGAGACTGAGAGTGTTCGTATAGAGGTATATAAAATCATGAGATGATTTGGAGATGCCGGTGTTGGTCTGGGGTGTATAACGTTAAAAATCACACACCAGGTTATAGTCCAACAGGTTTAATTGGAAGTACACTAGCTTTCGACGCTCCTTCATCAGATGATTGTGGAGGGCTCAATCGTAATACAGGATTTAGAGCAAAAATTTGCTGTGTGAAGTAACTGAAATGATACATTGAAAAATTGATTGTCTGTTAAGCCTTTCATCCGTTAGAATACAGTGTTAGTTTCACTTCTTTCATGTGTAAATCACAAAACCCTTTTTTTTAAAGTTACATTCTCGGGTTAGCTGTTAACAATGGTGATAGCTAGACAATATGTTGAAGGTGTTAGCCCCCTGTGTTCTCTGTCTATGACCTGATGTTTAGATTGATTCTAATCTAAAAAGTGAGATAACAGAGTTTTACATAAATTCATGCACTTTTTGAGCACAGAGTTCTACATGAATGTATGCAGTTTTTGAGCAAAGTGCAATGTAACTCTGCAAGTACAAATTCACCACATAAAATATATGTGTGCATGTGGGTCTTTGTCTGTCTATGTGTGTGTCTGTCTGGGGTGGGGGTTGTGAGTGTGAGAAAGTGTGTGTGTGTGTAGTGAGTGCAGAGTGTCTTAAGTCTGTGAGGGGGTGCATGTGTGGGAGTGTGTGTGTCTATAAGGGTGTGTGTGGGTGTCTGTGTGCGCGTCTGTGTGTACCTGTGTCTGTGTGTATGTGAGAGTGTGCGTGTGTAGGAATATCTGTGTGTGTATGTGTAGTGCAATGGTGATCACCTGTAATGTGACATGAACCCAATGTCCCGGTTGAGGCCCGCCCTATAGGTACCGAACTTAGCTATCAGCCTCTGCTCGGCCACTTTCCTCTGCTGCATGTCCCGAAGTCCACCTTGGAGGATGGTCACCCGAAGGGCCGAGACTGAATGTCCTGGACCACTGAAGTGTTCCCCAACTGGGAGGGAGCCCTCCTGTCTATGGTACATTGGGGAAACTGAGCAAAGGCTACGACAACGGATGAATGGGCACCGCACAACAATCAACAGACAGGAGGGCTCCCTCCCAGTTGGGGAACATTTCAGTGGTCCAGGACATTCAGCCTCGGACCTTTGGGTGACCATCCTCCAAGGTGGACTTCGGGACAGGCAGCAGAGGAAAGTGGCCGAGCAGAGGCTGATAGCTAAGTTCGGTACCCATAGGGAGGGCCTCAACCGGGACTTTGGGTTCATGTCACATTACAGGTGATCACCATTGCACTACATATATACACACAGATATTCCTACACACACACACACTCTCACATACACACGGACACAGGTACACACAGACGAGCACACAGACACCCACACACACCCTTATAGACACACACACTCCCACACATGCACACCCTCACAGACTTAAGACACTCTGCACTCACTACACACACACACACACACACACACATACACAGACACACACACACACTTTCTCACACTCACAACCCCCACCCCAGACAGACACACACACAGACAGACAAAGACCCACATGCACACATATATTTTATGTGGTGAATTTGTACTTGCAGAGTTACATTGCACTTTGCTCAAAAACTGCATACATTCATGTAGAACTCTGTGCTCAAAAAGTGCATGAATTTATGTAAAACTCTGTTATCTCACTTTTTAGATTAGAATCAATCTAAACATCAGGTCATAGACAGAGAACACAGGGGGCTAACACCTTCAACATATTGTCTAGCTATCACCATTGTTAACAGCTAACCCGAGAATGCAACTTTAAAAAAAAGGGTTTTGTGATTTACACATGAAAGAAGTGAAACTATCACTGTATTCTAACGGATGAAAGGCTTAACAGACAATCAATTTTTCAATATTTAATTTCAGTTACATCACACTGCAAATTTTTGCTATAAATTCTGTGTTACGATTGAGCCCTCCACAATCATCTGATGAAGGAGCGTCGTTCCGAAAGCTAGTGTACTTCCAATTAAACCTGTTGGACTATAACCTGGTGTTGTGTGATTTTTAACTAAGATCATGAGAGGCATGGATAGGCTGAATGCCCTCAGTCTTTATCCCAGAGTTGGAGAATCAAGGACTAGAGGGCAACAGTTTAAGGTCAGAAGGGAAAGAATGTAAGGAACCTGAGGGACAACATTTTTACACAGAGGGTGGTACGCACATAGAATGAGCTGCCAGCAGAATTGGTTGAAGTGTGTACACTAATAATATTTAAAAGCCTGAAACCCTAATCACCTTACCATACATCAAAGAAGTTTCAGAAATGACAGCCAGACTACTAAGACCCCTCAGATCCTAGTAGCACACAAACCCACCAACACTCTCAAACAAAAGCTAACAAACTTAAGAGACCCAATACAACCCATGGAAAAAACCAACGTCATCTACAAAATTTCATGCAAGAACTGCCACAAATACTATGTAGGACAAACAGGAAGAAAGTTAGCCACCAGGATACACGAACACCAACTAGCCACAAAAAGACACGACCCCCTCTCCCTCATAGCCCAACACACGGATGAAATAAAAACACCATTTCGACTGGGACAACACATCTATCCTGGGACAGGCTAAGCAAAGACATGCCAGAGAATTCCTAGAGGCCTGGCACTCCAACCACAATGCCATAAACAAACACATAGATCTCGATGCCATTTTTCAACCCCTCAGAAAAAGAACAGGAAATGATATCACCACAAACCCCAGGAACCCCATCCAGGAGAAAGATATAAATAGAAAGCAGGAGACAACAGCTTCACTTCACTTGGAGATCGCCACTGATGATGTTACCTAGCCAGGTAATGAAACGTCTGGGTATCAAACCTACAGCTCAGTGAGCAAACCTACACCCTAAATATTTAAAAGGCATTTAGACAAAAACATGAATAAGAAAGGTTTAGAAAGAAATGGGCAAGTGCAGGGAAATGGGTTTCAGGTGGATGGACATTTTGGTCAATGTGGACCAGTTTGGGCGAAAGGGCTTGTCTCCTCAGTGCTGTAGGACTCTATGGCTTTATCACTCTATGACTTGTAGAATTTCACAAGAGTGGAAGTGATGGAGAATCGTTACCAGGAGATCATTGTGGAAAACATTGGAATATTGTTGTCTGGGCGCAGCAGAGTGATAGATGAAGATACCAGCAGAAGATGTGTAAAGGCAGTTAATGTTATGGAGGTAGAAGCAGGGGACAGTTTTCTTCCTGCTGGGCAACAGTTGAGGTTAGAAGAGAAGCTTGCAGTTAAAACAGATGCTGAAACTGTGTACTGGTTCAACCTGAGACCACACATACATTATGTAAAGAGAAATAGCTACAAAATTGAAACCCTGATTCCGTGACCAACAATCCCTTGAAGTGTGATAGCATTGAATTGTACAATTGTTTGTTGCTGTTTGTAGCTGTTCCTGGAGTTGAATTTTATCTAATTGTGTCTTTTTTATTATTAAGCAATTAGTTTATTTGGAATAAAGGAAATGAGATCCATTATATATTTGTGTTAAATCTGAAGTGGAAATTCCAAAACTAATTTCCCGAAAAGCTCTTTTTTTCTATTATTCACCTGTGGAACGTAGGCGTTGCTGGCTGGTCAGCATTTATTGCCCATCTCTAGTTGCCTTTGAAAAGGTGATGGTGCCCAAGAGTAAAACCTAATCTTGCTCCAGCCTAAAAGCTCAATATTGTTAACAGATCAAAATAGTTTATTCCTATTTACCTCCAGGCATCTGAAGACCTCAAGCCCTACTCTCCAGATCCTGGCAATTAATGCTATGGGAAACAGAAACTGGTGTCATTTCGTTTGCATTTTTTCAAAAGTAAAGAAAACTAGAATTTCTGCAGGATGTGTCTAACATGGGAGACAGAATATGAAGAAAGAAGGCTGGAGGGATGAAACTAAAGTAGAGCAGAATGAAGCAAGATCATTCCAATCTAATGAGCTGCATTTTGAACTTTGTGGCATTTACCTTGTAAATTAACATAAATATATGTGTGAACTACCTTTCCAAGCAACAGTGGGTTAGATAATTGAACAACAAGAACAAAGGTCAAGTCCATCAGTTTCCCAGCTGGTCCTCAAACTGACATTATAAGAGGTCTGATTCACAATTGAGTAACTGCAATGTACAACTTGTCCGGTTTATCGGACACCGGAAACGCTGTTTCCCTGGTTCCAGTTATTTTGTGTTGCCTTCTGAATTGGCAGCATCACATTACTCATTAATATCATGACCAAATGAAAAGGGCAGAATTGTATATGAATACACAATTTGCTCGTTACCACCAAACTGCAGCTTGCTGGCTCTTAAATGGCATTATGTATGACTTGGTGAAGGGCTGTAGAATAATGTACTTAGTCAAACTTGTTGCAATAGCAATGGAGTACTTTAAAATTGCAATACCTTGCACCCATGCTATTTTGCCACCTTGCCTGCATTTGACTTTAAAAACAGAAATATAAAGGGTGGTACAAGGCAAAACCATTGTCCCACAATGTCAATTCTGAGAAGATTTACATTTTATTAATTATCAAAGGTAAAAATAATACAAAATGTCTTCCTGTCCACAGAATACAAAAGCCAACCTCTAGATTATGAATATTATAACATACCTCATTGCATAATGATCATTGGAACAAAAATAGCCCTTTAGGCTGTTCAACAACACCATGACCAATAGCCCATACCTTAGCCCCATATCCAGCCATACCTTTTTGTAACAATCTTATAGATTGATGGTTTCAAATTAATGGCTAGAATTTTGAAGTAGTAGTGAGGCAAGTGTGCTTTGCATTGACCTCAAAAGGAAGCCTTGCTGAGAGACCTAGCAATCTCTGCCATGAGAAATGTCCATCTTTTGTCGTGAGTCACCAAACCAGAAAATGAAAAATGTTACATCAAACAATATTCTCTTCAGAATTTAACATCGAATAAACTAAAAAATGAGACATACAGACATGATGAAAGTTACATTTGTTACATCATGGAAAAATGTTTTCTTAGTTCTTTTAAGAACTACGTAAACTGTCTGAAAAGGAAATACGAGAAATGCTCAGCCTATGAAGAAGGAAAGAGTTAATATCTCAGAGAAAGTCAATAACTCTTCAGCACAGCATTATCATCAACTCGTTAATGTGTAGCTTTTAACTTTTTTCTTTCTCCACAGACAGTGCCTGATCTGCTGAGTGTTTCCAGTATTTTCTGTTCGTAATTCAGAATTCCGACATTTATGTCAATCTGCATTTTGATTGGTGTTTAGTAACTAACTATCTAGTAACTAATATAATGGAGACATTTAATAACCTTCCAGAAACATAAAATTATTTTTCTCAGGTCCAATTTGTTCTTTAACAATATTTATAACTCACATTGCTGTTTGAAAACAAAGTCACACTTCATTGAACTTTTCAATAAGATTTCTTCTCAGTGATCTGATGGTAGTAGATGGGTATTTCTTATCGTATATTCACTTATTGCAGTCTATGTGATGATGACGTGGAGGTGCCGGTGTTGGATTAGGGTGGACAAAGTTAAAAGTCACACAACACCACGTTATAGTCCAACAGGTTTATTTGGAAGTAGAAGCTTTCGGAGTGCTGCTCTTTCATCAGGTAGCTAGTGGAGCAGATACACAGCATCTGTTCAGATGAGGAGGAATGCGAAGGATATCTGAAGGTGCTAAACGCCCTCATAAGAACAGGATATGATGCTCAACTCATCGATCGTCTGTTCCGATGTGCCACAGCCAGAAACCATGATGATTTCTTCAGGAGACAGACATGGAATGCAATGGATAGGATACACTTCGTTGTCCAGTATTTCCCGGGAGTGAAGAAACTACGCCATGTTCTTCCCAGCCTGCAACACATTATCAATGAGGATGAGCACCTCACCAAGAGCTTTGCTATGTCTCCACTTCATACCTTTCAACGACCACCAAACCTCAAAAAGACCATTGTTCACAGCAAACTGCCCAGCCTTCAGGACAACATCGACCACAACACTGTATAACCCTGTCATGGCAACCACTGCAAGACATGTTAGAGTGTCGATGTGGATACTAACATTAAACGTGGGAACATGACCCACCATATACGCGACAGGTACTCATATAACTCGGTCAATGTTGTCTATCTCATACGCTGCAGGCAAGGATGCCCCGAGGCATGGCACATCGGCAAGACAAAGCAGAGTCTATGATAATGGATGAACAGACATCGTGCCACAATCACCAGACAGGCATGTTCCCTCCCAGTCAGTCAGGGACATTTGGCCTTGGATCTTTGGGTGACCGTCCTGTAAGGTGGACCTCAGGATACGCAACAACGCAGAGTGGTCAAGCAGAGGCTGATAAGCCATGTTCAGTACCCATGAGGATGACCTCAACCGGTACCTTGGGTTCACATCACACTACAGGTGACCCCACTTCACTATACACTTTCATACTCACACACAAGCACACATACACACACTCTTACATACTCACACACTCATGCAGACCCTCTCTCATACACACGCGCTCTCTCTCTCAGCCACACACACACATTGATATACACACACTCACACTCTTTCCCTCTCTTCCACATATAAACACATACACACACCAACTCTCTCACTCTCTCTGTCCCTCACGTGCATGCACACACACACACACACATATCAGCCTATAGAGTGAAGTTCCAGTTGCAGAATTGTGTTTGCAGATACATTCTATTTTTTTCAAAATCTCATAATCTATAGGCAGTCAATCCATGTGACATTTTATAAATTCCTACTTTGGAAATAGAACCAGTCTAACTCAAGATTTGAATACATACATCCTCTAACCTCACACCTTTAATGCACTGTCTGAACTGAGATATCACTTTTTTTTTAATAAAACCTCAAGCTATCTCAGGAATGTGACTTGAAAGAAGTTCTGAGATTTACATATTATTGAATTGAAACTTGCAACCCATTTTAAGTGATTAAAGACTTATTAAAGGATTGGACACTCTGGAGGCAGGAAACATGTTTCCGCTGATGGGTGAGTCCCAAACCAGAGGATACAACTTAAAAATAAGGGGTAGGTCATTTAGGACAGAGATGAGGAGAAACTTCTTCACCCAGAGAGTGGTGGGTGTGTGGAATGCTCTGCCCCAGAGGGCAGTGGAGGCCCAGTCTCTGGATTTGTTTAAGAAAGAGTTGGATAGAGATCTCAAGGATAGTGGAATCAAGGGCTATGGAAATAAGGCAGGAACAGGATACTGATTGAGGATGATCAGCCATGAGCATAATGAATGGTGGTGCAGGCTCGAAGGGCAGAATGGCCTACTCCTGCAACTATTGTCTATTGTCTATTGACTTAACAGCACTCTAAGTTTGTTCAATACATCGCATCAATTGTATGACACTATGATCTGTTGCTATAAATTCTGTGTCCTATGATCTTGCTCCACTAGCTACCTGATGAAGGAGCAGTGCTCTGAAAGGTGCTTCCAAATAAACCTGTTGGACTATAACCTGGTGTTGTGTGATTTTTATCTATGTGGTGGTCAGGTTTGCAGGTCCTCTGCATAGCATGTATTAAAACATTGAGTGACAGACTGTAACTTAAGGATTTCAACAATAATCTTTGCTGTGCTAAATTCAGAAGCTGTAGTCAAATAGAATAAGAACAAACGTTGCCGGTACTCTATCCAAAACCCTGCAAAATCTGAACCATTAGTCAGCTAACTGTTATTGTTTTGTTTGTGAAAGTTGCACATTTCCATCACCCATCACATATAAAAATGTTTCCAAACTTCTCTCCTTAATCGCTTGACTTTAATATTAGGTTCTGTCACCTTCTGTTGGAATTTCCTATCAGAGGAAAACATTTCTCTATCTTATTTATAAATCATTACAAAATTCTTTTAAAAATTAATTATGTTATGCCACACCTCTTATTTTCCTGGGAATACAAATCCAGTATATCTTTTCTCATAATCTATCTATTGGGAGCATTGATAATAATCTGATGAATCTGCTCTTCAATTCTTTCAAAGTATGGTGCACAGTGTCTAGAAGTACACACAATATGCAATACTCCATTGCCTCTCATGGTTTTGGCAAAAACTTTTGCCATGTACATTCCAGTGCTCCAGTTAAAAAGGTAAAAATTCTGTTCACCTTGGTGATTAATTTCTTTAACATCATGACTACATTTTAGTGGGCTGTCTTTGGATGTCTTTGGATCTCTATATGTCATTAGATAGAAGTGCAGATTTGCCCCACAAAAACAATGGATGCAAGTTCAATCAATGTTTTTAAATCTGAGATTGACAAATTCTTGCAAGAAAAAATTATAATAAAATGTGTTGATTTTTTTTTGGTCCTTCACATCAATTTGGATTGAAATTTGTCAGAGTTTTGTTCACTCACTTAATGTAAGAATGCCTTTTTGAATTTTCTACAATGTAAGGAGAAGCAATGCCTAGTGGTATTATTGGGAGATTATTAATCCAGAAACTCAGCTCATGTTCTGGGGACCTGAGTTTGAATCCAGCCACAGCAGATTATGGAATATGAATTCAGTAAATAAATCTGGAATTAAGAATGTACGAAAGACCATTAAATCATTGTTGATTGTCAGAAAGACCTAGTTGGTACACCAATATCCTTCAGGGAAGGAAATCTGCCATCCTTACCTGGTCTGGTTTACATGTGCCTCCAGCCCAACAGCAACGTGGTTAACTCTCAACTGCCTTCTGTAATACATAGCAAGCCACTGTATCAATCGCTATAAAGTCTCAACAAGTAAATTAAGACAGATGGACCACCCAGCATTGACCAAGGCATTGCAAAAAAACAACAGTAGAAACAGTTCTGTAGACCCTGCAAAGTCCTCCTTCCTAACATCTGGGGAGCTAGTGACAAATTTGGGAGAGCTGTCTCACAGACTAATCAAGCAACAGCCTGACATACTCATACTCACAGAATGAGACCTGACAGACAATGTACCGGACATCACCATCACCATCTCTGGAAATGTCCTGTCCTGCTCTCTGAATAGACACAAATGAGATTGTGGCAGAGTACGGTATGGAAGGAGTTGCCCTGGGAATTCTCAACATTAACTCCAGACTCTATGAAGTCTTATGGTTTCATGTTAAATATGGGCAAAGAAACTTCCTGTTGATTACCATGTACTGTCCTCCCTCAGTTGATGAATCGGTATTCTTCCACATTGAACAACACTTGGAGGAAACACTGAGAGTATCAAGGGCACAAAATGTACTCTGGTTGGCAGATTTCAATGTCCACCACCAAGTGTGGCTCAGCAGGGCACTACTGATCAAGCTGGTCGGGTTCTAAATTATATAGCTGCTAGACTGTGTCCTTAGCAAGTGATTAGGCAGCTACAGATGCATCTGTCCATGGTGATATCAGTAAGAGACTGCTGCACAATCCTTGTGAAAATGAAGTCCTGCTTCACTTTGAGAATACCTTCCGCCATGTTGAGTGACACTGTCACCTTGCTAAATGGGGCATACTTTGAAAAATCTAAGAAGTCAGGTCTGGGCATCCATGAGGTGTTGCATATTATCAATAACAGCAGACTTCAATATAATCTGCAACCTCATGTCCCAACATACACAACCACTACCACCAAGTCAAGGGATCAAACCTGGTTTAATGGAGAATGTGGAGGGCATTTCAGAAGCCGTGCCAGGCATACCTAAAAAGAGGTGGATTAGTGGTCTTCCAGCACCACTAATCCAGTATTTGATTTTCAGCATCTGCAGTCATTGTTTTTACCTCATACCTAAAAAGAGGCGTCAACTTAGTGAAGCCACCAAACAAGACTACATGCAAGGCAAACAGCATATGTAGCAAGTGATAGACAGAGCTAAGCAATCCCATAACCTGAGATTTAAGCTTTGCAGTCCTGTCACATCCAGTTGTGAATATTGGTGGACACTTGAACAACTTAGTGAAGGAGGAGGCTCCACAAGTGTCCCAATCTTTAATGATGGAACAGCCAAGGAGAGATTAGGATGAAGCATTCGCAGCAATCTTCAGCTATAAGTGCCAATTCATCTCAGCCTCCTTCAGTGGTCCACAGCATCACAGTGATTCGTGTTCACCCAATTTGATTCACTCCAAGTGACATCACGAGACAGCTGGAAGCACTGGATACTGCAAAGACAAGAGACCCTAACAACATTCTGAAAATAATACTGAAGATTTGTGCTCCAGAATTTGCTGCTTTCCAAACCAAGCTCTTCCAGAACAATAGCAACACTGGCATCTATCCAACAATGTGGAAACTTACTCAGGTATGTCCTGTACACCAAAAGTAGGAGAATCCAGCCACCAATTACCACCCCATCAGTCTACTCTCAAACATCGCTAAAGTGATAGAAGGTATCATTAACAGTGCTGTCAAAGAGCACCTGCTCAGCAATAACCTGTTCAGTGATGCCCAGTTTGGGTTCTGCCAAGGCCACTCTCCTCCTGACCTTATTACAGCCTTGATTAATTCATGGACAAAACAACTGAATTCCAGGGGTGAAGTGAAGGTGACTGACCTTCACATCAAGGTCACATATGACTGAGTGTGGCATTGAGAACCCTAGCAAAACTGGAATCAATGGGTATCAGGACAAATTTTCTGGTGGCTGGAGGCACACAGTCATCTTATCTCTACAGGAGTTCTTCAGGGTAGTGTTGTAGGCCCAACCATCCTCAGCTACTTCATCAATGACCTTCCCTCCATCATAAAGTCATCTTCTAATGTGATGTACGCTGACAATTAAACAATGTTCAGCAACATTCACAACTCCTCAGATACTGATGATGTCCATGTTAAAATACAACAAGATCTGGACAATATCCAGCCCTGGGCGGACAAGTGGCAAGTAGCATTCATGCCACACAAATGCCAGGTAAGACCATCTCCAAAAAGACAATTTAACCACCATCCCTCGATATTCGATGGTGTTAGTATCACTGAATCCCCAATGATCAACATCCTGGGGGCTGTCATTGACTAGAAACTCAACTGGACTCACCAAATAAACAAAGTGGCTACAGGAGCAGGTCAGAGGCTAGGAATACGGCAGCACATAACTATCCAAAGCCTGTCCATCATTTACAAGGCACTGTGCTGGAATACTCCCCAGTTGCCTGGATGGATGCAATTTCAACAACACTCAAGAAGCTTGACACCATCCAGAACAAAGCAGCCTGGTTGATGGCACCATATCCACAAACACTCATTCCCTCCAACACTGAACTAAACAGCACAAGGTGTACTGTTTACAAGATGCTCTGCAGAAATTCACCAAAGATCCTTAAACAGCATCTTCCAAACCATGGCCACTTCCATCCAAAAGGACAAGATCAGCAGATGCTTGGAAACACTATAACCTGCAAGTTTCCCTCCAACCTACTTACCATCCTGATTTGGAAGTATGTTATTGCTCCTTCACTGTTGCTGCATCAAGATCCTGGAATTCTATCCATAACAGCATGTCGCTCACCACCACCTTCTCAAAGGCAAATAAGGACAGGCAACAAATGTTGGCCCTATTAGTGATGCCCATGTCCAATGAATGAATTTTTAAAAAAGCTCCAGACCTTGTAACATTGGTAAACCTGGTTCGACAATTACATCCTGAGAGGTGAAAACCTTGAAGAACACAGCTTTACAAATTCAAGTCAGTTTGAAATAGGATAGCTATTTCAATAGACGGTATGCTTTAAATAAAACAAAAAACAGATATCCACATTCAGATCCTTTGCAGTCTGCCTGAGTGAGATGTGTTGTTGATCTAAACTAACTACATCCCACCTCTTGGTCAAATTCATTCTGCCTACCTGGCATCCTGGCCTCACACACTCGCAAAGCATCCAGATTAAACAATGCAGAAATAAGCACTGTGAATGAGCTTCGACTCTCAGTACCAACCCTACAGCACCACACATATTGTCACAATGTTCCAATTTCTATAAACAAGGAGAGTTAATATTTGTACTAAGTTTTGAAAATCTCTTTTGCAGTCTACACACTTTCAGAACTGTTATCTGCAGCACACTAAGACAACTCTGAAAGCCGACACAATGCAAACCCAGAAGACTCAGGACCGAAAGGTATTGATGCAGTTGGATTTTTTACTATCCTTGATGAAATATCAAAATAGTGAAATTTATGTCAACCTCAGTATTTATAATACAGGTATAAACTTACTGGTTTTAATTTGAATATAATCTTTAATTCAATTTTACCCTTCTTTTAATATCCTGTTTAATGCTTCTGCATTATCTGCTGAATTTATTTGTGTATTTTTGTTAAATAAGGTTTTTTCAGCTGATTGCTCTGCCTTTATATTAGTTTTTTTTAATGGAAATTACAATGCAAGTCAGCCTTGAGGTTCTGGGTGTACTTATTAAATAAAATATCATCATTATTATTATTACATTGCCCCCTATTTTGTTATGTAAATCACTGATTTAAAAAAAATTGACAGCCTAGTGCAGATTTCTGCGGATCACCAACAGTCTGTATTGTTGTTATTTGCAGGCCCTCTCCATGATCTCTGAGGTACTTGAGCTACCTTGTTCCAAAGATTGACTGTTTATACATAACAGACAACACTCAGCCGCACTCCAACAAATGCTGACAATGTTTCTGCACCTGATGTATGAATTTATCATTTTTCTTTGAGATGTTAATGCATTACCACAATGACATTTCTAACATTTTCTGTTTTTAGCACTCAGCCAGACTGCTGTTTGAAGCAGTTAACTGACAAACCATGAATTAATTTATCTTGATGTGTGTTTCATTGCTCTCCAGGGAAAAAGAAGGAAAAGGAGATAAAAAGTTTGAAGTACAGTTTCCAAGGCTCACACATTTCTGACTGCTTAAAATGTTGCATGGCAGTACTACAAAGACCCATCACAGCAGACAAAGAAGAGTCTCTGTTTGAGCAGCCTGCAGGACATGGATGTAATTTGTGCCCAAAATGGTATTTAATTCCAACTGCCAAATATTCATCAAATTTCTTTTTAAAAGTCAATAGCACACTGGGTAACAAAACTTGCATGGTCCACTTCAATTGGCAACACATTAAACTATCATCTAAAATAAATTAGGAATGCAGTGGAGACTAGAACTGGAGGAGCACAGGTATCTCAAATGACTATGGCCTGCAGAGGTTATTGTGATCAGGGGGAGCAAGACAATGGAATGATTTGTAAACAGGATAGGGAACTTTAAATTTAAGATACCAATGAGCTTAGATCCAAAGAGGGTCAGCATACACAAAAGGCACGGATTAATTATCCTAGATGCAAGTTAATAAAGAGGGAGCAAAGGTTTGATGCTCAAAATGTGGAAGGCCAGCCAGAAAGACTTTAGAATAATCAAGTATAAAGGTAAGAAAGGTACAGGTGATTATTTTGGTGAAAAATGAGCAAACAGTGGAGCCAAGTGTTGCTGAGTTAGAAGTGGACAGTTTTAGCAATGATGCAGATATGTTATCAGAGGTTCACCTTTGAATCAAATGCAAAAACAAAAAGCCTCACATCTATTTAAGACTTGTCATGACCATAGGATGCCCCAAGTACTTTACGGTCAAGTAAATACTTTTGAAATGTTTTTGTGTAATGTAGGAAACATGGCTGCCAAATCACACATGGCAAACTCCTACAAATTGCAGTGTGGTAATGTATAAACTTTCTGTGATGTTGATTCCAGAAAACCAAGATCATGAAGATGCCAAAATTCCGAAGAAGGTTCACTGGCCTTGAAACATTAACTCTGTTTTCTTTCCACAGGTGTTGTCTGTGTATTCCCAGCAATTTCTGTGTTTGTTTCAGATTTCCAGCATCCACAGTTCTTTCTTTTATGAACAGTGTTGTTAGGCCTTGGTCAGTTGCCTGGATGATGATATTAGCCATAGAATAAAGATAATGGTAGGGACCAAAGACAATGATTTCTAATGTCCCAATATTTAGTAGGAAGAAATTTCTGTTCAAGCAGCAATGAATGTTAGATATGTTAACTGATCATCCGGGAGCTATTGATACTGATACTCTAATTATGCTTCAATAGATAGGAATAAATGTGATCTGAGCTGGATATCAGGAGACTAATACAGGAAGAGAATGGTGTGGTCAACTTGGTAAAAGGTTGCAGAGAGCTGATAAAGAATGAAGAAGAATTGTGTACTATTGTCACAGACTCATACAACATTGTTACAACCAGGTGTGTAAGAGGGAATCAAACCCCTTTTCAAAATCCTCTCTCAGGTCAGCTGCAACAAGTATTGCTTTTTTTTTCATGTGTAGCTATCACACTTCAATTAAAACGTAGTTTGTTACAAAATGAAACGGCCAATTGATAGGGTTTTGTCCAGTGAAAGGAAAATAATTTTTTTGTAACCTACTGTCCCTGAGAAAGAATCATAAAATTGCAACATCAAACCCATTATTACAAACTTTGCTAGTGGGCAGAATTTCCCACACCTGGAGCTGAGTGGGCAATGGCAGGAAATGTGGGAAAATGCAGCAAAAATGATAATAATCAGAATTTCAATGTCAAGTGTCAAATCTTTTCTGCTTCAAGTTTAAATAGCAGGTTCAGAATCTCACTATTGAGAGATGAAGAAATTAATTCCATGCATTTGCATCTCTGTATTAGCTCAACTCATCTCATTTCTATGCAGCTCCTAATTTTCTCCTACTTTCCTGAGAAATTAAATGCTGCCAATTCCTGACATGAAAGTCAGGATGTAGCTTAAAGCTCTTAAAGTTATTTCTTAGCACTCATCACTTTATGCCTTCTTAGAGGCTGCCATCTTCTCTAGTAGATATTGTTTTTTTTATGCAGAGGGCGAGGGAGGCAGTCTGTCATCATTTAGAGCACTGAATAGTTAAGCCTCAGAAAAACAGCCAACATGTTTCCTGATGAAGGGCTTTTGCCCGAAATGTCCAATTTCCTGCTCCTTGGATACTGCCTGACCTGCTGTGCTTTTCCAGCACCACTCTAATCTTGACTCTGATCTCCAGCATCTGCAGTCCTCACTTTCACCTAACATAATCAAAGACCTCTTCCAACCCTGTTATAATGTCTTCTACCCTCTTCCATCAGATAGAAGATGCAAAGGTTTGAATACAAAGGCGAACAGATTCAAGATTAGCTTCTTCCCTGCTGTTATCAGACTTTTGAATGGGGGATCACTCGTGTATTAAAATTAATCTTTCTCTGTGGCTGTAACATTAAATTCTGCATTCTGCTCTATTAGCCTGCTGTACTTATGCAAGGTATGAAAGCAAGCAAAGCAATACTATTCACTATGTATCATGCATATGACAGTAACAAATCAAATCAAATCAAATATCACTTTACGGCACCATGTTATATAAATGTCACACGTACAGCATGTGCAGCAGCTTACACAGCAAACACATTGCATGTGCTTCAAACAAATTGCGCTTCGGCGGGTCAGTGTGGACTTGTTGGGCCGAAGGGTCTGTTTCCACACTGTAAGTAACCTAATCTAATCTAATCTAAAAAAAAGGTCATGTGTAAAAGACCACAGAGTAGTCCTTACTTGACTCAAGGTAGAACTACAGTTAGTATAGTTAGTCAGGAATCAGAAAGTGCATCTCATGGAAAAATGATTTCAGAGCAAGTACAAAAGTAGACAGAAGGAAAACCGGAGAGGAGAAATGTGCACGTTCAGGTCTGGAGCAAGGGGAAGCATTCATAGAAGTTTGGTCCAGAGATCCTGGAGAAAGGATGGAAGCAGCAGACGCTGCTGTGTGGAAAGATCCAATATTACAAACAAAGAAGCCCTTGTATTACTCGCATCATTGGGACAGATAATTAAGTTGAAGCTCTAAGAGTAGTTTGTAGTAAAGAAAAGAGATTGGTGTTACATTTGCATTTTTGAAGATTTTCAAGAGGACACCAAAACTCAATAGTGTTTTGTATGGCCCAGCTAGATCTGACAATGAACAACCAAACCAGTCATCAGTCAGAAAGATTTGCCTGCTTCCCTTGAACATAAGGAGGTGAAGATGGGGGCCTTATCTAGGAAGCAACCAGACTTAGAGCTACAGCAAACGTTTAATGACACTGAGGGCACCAAAGGTACAGAAAAGGGTGTGATTGAGGTGATAAATGAAGAACTGTTGTGGTGAATGAAAGACCGGACATATGAATTTTGACAATTTGGTTGTGACGTAGTTGAAGAGAGACTTCTTTTTCCCAAGGACAGAAGTAGAAAGACGTTGGGTTGGGAAGTGGAAAGGAGATGGGGGTAGTGAGCTGCCTTCTTGAACCATTACAATCCGTATGCTGTAGGTAGATTCACAATACTGTTTGGGAGGGAATTCCAGGATATTCACTCAGCAATGTTTTACTGATAATTGAGAATAGATTGGCAGGGTAGTAATTGGTTGAGTTGGAGATGTCCTGCTTTCATGTACAGGACATACCTGGACAATTTTCCGTTTTGTCTGGTGGATGCCAGTGTTGTAGCTGTACTAGAATAGATGTGCAGCAAATTCTAGAGCAAAAGTCTTCGTACTATTGCCAGAATGTTGTGAGGGCACATAGACTATGCTGTATCCAGTGCCTCCAACTATTTCTTATTATCACATGGAATGAATTGAATTGGCTTAAGACTAGTATCTGTGATGCTGTGGACCACTGAAGTGGTGTTGCAAGGAAGTCATCTGAGATGACCTTTATCTGTGATTGAATTAACGGAAAGTCCACAAATGGCAACATCAAGGGATTAGCCATGTATAGGGATCAGGGAGTTCAAATGCAGGAAGAAATTGAGGATAAGGGAGCAGTCACCTTGAGATCAGAAAGCATGATAAGTTAAAATGGAAGCTGAAATCATCGAGGATAAGACGTTGCTTGGTACAAGGCTGAGGGAGGAAAGAGTGATGATATCTTAGTATGAACATTAGCATAGTACAATAGAGAAAATGTTAAGTGAGAGATGGGGGTTCAGTTGTTCAAAGGAGTGGAAGGTAACAAATGACCACGTGACAGAATAACTTACAAATTGGTGACTAGAGGTATGCAATCACCACGACTGCTTGAGTAAGCAGTAGAAGGGTTAGCCAATTGGGATGGTTTCATTCAGAGAAAATGTTCAATTTATAAATGATTACTGAGTAGACTTTGATTAATACTTGTTTAATAAATGGCCTTACCAAAAACAAAAAGACTTTTAACCAAAGTATTTAGTTCATAACCTGTGAGTAATTCTAGTTTAAATAATAGCAATGACCTTAGAAATGATACTGAATTGTTTGTTATATTGGGATACAAAAATCAAATGTAAGCTAAAATGATATCATATTTGAAAGCTATTAAAAATGCTTATTTGTGTCCTGGCACCTAAATTTTTAAAAAAATTTTTGGTCCACTTCAATGGTATGTAAATAAATTAGTGGAAAACATCAGACAGATGCTGCTCCTTGGATGCTGCCTGAACTGCTGTGCTTTTCCAGCCCCACTAATCCAGAATCTGGTTTCCAGCATCTGCAGTCATTGTTTTTACCTAGATATTCAATCAATGTGGGGAGGAGTTGTTTGTTGTCAGTTAGTGTGGGCTCATCTTCCAGTGCAATGGTTCTTGAACTAACACTAAGATTGTAGAAGCTGAAATAACTTTAAACATAATTTTTGGTGCTGGTTTCATCAACTTCAGCAAATTGCTTTGTAAAGAAACAGCACAACTGAGCAGAAACCACAGGCCACTAAACACCTTGGAAAAAAATATGTTGAGGCTTTTCTCATGCCACATGCTTCCTACTGTTTGCCAGATTGATTATGCAGCCTCATTTTGTGTGTAGAAAGGACTGTAGAGACAAATGAGCACATTTCTCCAGAGAAAAGGCATACATTTAGGAAACCAATTTAATTTTGAAAATGAAATGTCTTCAGTCTATAGGTCACGGGAAGTGATAATTGTGATAATTAAGTGTTCTGGTGAAGGCCATGTTGACAGATGTCAATTTAACATAGTTGCCATGACCTTTTTGATATCAATTGTTCAAGAGCTAAATGCATAGTTAAAAATTCCTTGAGCTAGGTGAATGGTTGAGAATTCATAATTATATTTTTAACTGTATCCCTTTTACAGATTTAATAACATTTTTTTCAGCTGTCAGTTGTAAGTAAGATCATAAGTCATGGCCAGAATTCTCTTGTACTTACTTATATTGAACTTCAACTAAAATCCAATCTTGAAATGATAAATAAATTACAGCTGCATGGGAAGATTCATTTTGAAAATCTATTGTAAATAGATTGTAAAATTAAAAAGAAACTGAGGTCACAAAATCCAGCACTAAAAATGCCATCCAGGTTCCAAATTACATTCATAATGTACACGCACACTTCTGTAGCAAGCTGTATCTAATGCCTTCTTGGTATTCACAAGGGCAGGAGACATACATGCTGAAGTGCGTAAATTAAGCAGATGATATCATCAGTGTTCAAGGTGGAATTACCTCTCCCGAAAGGTGGTGAGAAGGGGAAATAATTGAGTGACTTTTGTCCTGGATATGTACTTGTTCCCTACACATGACCTTATTAAGTTCCATTTATGATTTTCTCAACGTGCCACCAATTAACACCCTTAAATGCTCAATTAATGATCACTTAGGGGCCTCAGGTCTCCACCTCCCTGATTACTTGCCTTCCCAGTGGGAGAGAAAAGTGTTTGGTTACCCAACTGGGTAGACAGGGCAAGCTCCCTGCTGGGATAGGAAGGCTTCCTATTGTCCTAATGCAGGGAAGCCAGAAATGTGGATAGGGAGGTATGTGGTGCTTTTAACCTCAAACCACCTCACTCAATCTCCCTCAACCTAACCTCCTCCTGACACAAAAAAAAGTTGCCTTCTTGTTTGAGGAGTAGGCCTTAACTGACGATCATTAGGAACCAGAAGCTGACAGCCAATGGTTGACCAACAGGCTTTGGTAATCCAAGATGGCAGTTTCGAAGCCCATAACTGGTCAAGCAACACATCAAAGCTCATCGGTCACCTCTTAACAAACTGACACTCTAGAACAAAGAAGCAGAAACATTTGTGAATGACATATAATGTCTGACTAGTTGTGCATGTATGAAAATGGAGCTCCAGCGTGCACAATGCATTGATTTACAAGCATTGCTGGCTTTTTACTGTTTGTTTTCCCTCAAGGAGGCACATTATGGGTCAAGTGTTCTCTGTGGCATGATATGTTAGTCAACACTTTATGTATCCATCCCCACTTATAGTCCCAAAAAAGAAAAGTGCTTTGATTTGAAGCCAGCATTGGCACATTGAAACTATAACACTCCAGTTAACTCCTTCTTTTGAACCACACACAGCTGAACATGGATTCAGCAACATAAATATGCTTCACCTGTTCTGTTTAAATGGAGCATCAATTACTTTTGGGTTAATTGCTGACTGATTTTATTCTACAGACTATTGCTCAGAGTTTGGGTCGTCTAATCTATTGATTAAAGCTGTTCAAATATACACGAGTACAATGATCATGGCTATGAATTGAAAGAATTTTCTCAGATCAGTTACACCAGACATAGGTACAATAATTTGAATCCACTTTGATCCATGGGCAGTCTGAAGAGACATGACATAGGGTAGAACATGTTGCTGGAGAATGGAGAAGATGGAGAGGGCAAGTATTTTCATCAAGGTGGCACATCCACCAATGGTGTTTTGAAGAGACATTGTCTTTCATCAAACTTAATGAGGAATTGTGAACTGAATGCCAGTGCTCCACCAACAGGGTGTTCACTGAGACATCACACTAGTTGTAATTATATAAGCACCGTTCATGATCACTTCAAATCCAAAGCTCTTTACAGCCTATTAAGTTATTTAGAAATGTAATCACTATTGAAATGTAGCAAGCACCATAGTCAATTTGGATACAAACAACAATGTAAAAGTGATAATGATCAGAAAATTTGCTTCTATAATGTTAGTTCGGGGACAAATGTTGGTCAGTACATCAGAAATAACTTAAAATCTGAAAGAACAGCAGATACTTTAAATCTGAAATAAAAACATAAATTGCTGGAAAAGTTCAGCAGGCCTGGCAGTATCTGTGGAGAGAAATCAGAGTTGTCCATCAGGTTGAGTGACATGAGTTCTGAGGAATGGTCATTCAACCTGAAACATTGACTCTGATTTCTCTCCACAGGTGCTGCCAAACCTGCTGAGTTTTTCCAACAATTTCAAAAATAACATCCCCGTTATTCTTTGAAATAAGTACCATCTGAATTCAAATAAAAGGACAGATGAGGTAGTTGTTTAATCTCTCATTCTAAAGGTGAGACATCTTAACAGTCCAACACTCCACAGGAATGCCAGCCTTGATTTTTGAGCTCAAGTCCTGGAATAGGAATTGAACGTACCATCTTATATTTCAGAGGCAAGATTGAGTAGGTAAAGACAGCATTGCTAGTGGCTCTGAAGATGACCATGGCCATGAACTTTTATGGGTCAAGCTTCTTCCAGGCTGAAAGGGGCAATGTTTACAACAACTCCCAATCTGCTGTCAACTGTTATGTAAGAGAAATCATTGCAGCCCTGTTTGCAAAAAGAGCTGAAATCATTTCATGTTCTCTTTGCAGAGAGAAGCAAACATAGCAAGAAAGCTGCTTCACCAGGATTGCCCTGGTACAGAATGTCCTTGATTGTTTAAATGTCATTGTGTACACTGCATGTCAATTCTCCATTGCACGTTAACTGGAAAATATTCCAATCCCTGGTTCTTGTGGCAGTGATAGCATCTCTAGCTGTGAGCCAGGAGTCCCAGATTGAAGTCCTGCCTGCCCCACAGGTTTATAATAACATCTCCGACTGTTGTGGGACCATAATGAGTCCACCATTTTGGTTTATGCATGTTTTGCTGCCTTCACATCATTTTAGCCGCCATGATAAGTCAGAGTGCAACAATAACTCTCCACTGACCAGCCGGTGCCACTCACTCTCATGTGAGCAGGATGCAGAAAACAAAATCATCCTGCTACAAAACAATGAACAGAGATTGCTGGCAGACTGGAACAATGCCCAGAGGATTCTCAAGGAGCACTAAGGTATACAGCACAGTACGTGTTAAGATTTCTGCTGTGTGCTGTAAGATTTACCATTTTAAAAATACATCCCTAACCACCAGCTGTGTAGCAAACAGCTCAGAAGGAAATTAACAAGAGGGAAGTGATGACTGGGAGGCCGAGGCTGAGTTCAAATGCCACCATGGAAACTAATAAACTTCAATTCAATCCATTAATAAATATAGAATTAAAAAACTAGTCTCCGTGATGGTTCTCATGAAACCATCGACTATTCTATTCTATTATCTGATTGATTAATGTCATTCAGAGAAAAATCTCCTGTTCTTACTCAGTCTGTCAATTCTTGTGACTGCTGGCTGTAGGATTGAGCAAAATCCCCATCATCTAAAACACTGGACAAGTCCCTGGATTTTCCTAATATCTAAAATACTGGATAAAATCCTGAGTTCACGCTACATCCAAATGAACACAGAGCAAGAATGATTTATGTCTGAGATGATTGTTCAAACTGGAAATTCAATTTACACCTCCACTCTAAGAGAACAGTCAACCAAACTCAACACTCTGGACAGAACTAACTTTTAGAGTCAGAGTGTCATAAAGATGTACAGCACTGAAACAGACCCTTTGATCCAACTTGTTCATGACGACCAGATATCCTAGCCCAATCTCGTCCCATTTGCCAGCACTTGGCCCATATGCCTCAAAACCATTCCTATTCATAAACCCATCCAGATGCCTTTTACACTGCATGTGAGTGGGAGCAGCGTCGAAGTAAAAGCGAACCCGGGAGACTACAGCAAAGGTAAGACAGTTTGTTTTAAAATTGCTTACCTGTAGCGGGCAGCGGTGTGTTTTTTTTTCTCTCTCTCTCCACTGAAAGAGCGGGAGCAGCAGAGGAAGTGACGGCAAGCAGAGGGGCAGCCGGGAAGGAAAAGTGAGTATATAAGTCAGGAAGGCGGCTAAACCCGAGATTCTACACCTGTAGTATCTCCCACCCACCCTCCTCCTCTAACCTTCTTAACTACTCTGCTTTTTCTTTTAAGGTAAGGATTTTTATTTCTTTACCAGGGACTAGTTAAAAATTTACTTCGTTTTTTTTGTGTGTATATACATCAAGTCCTTATTTAGGGTAAAAAAAAACTATAGCAGAGAGGTATCAGAAGGTATTCTAACTCATACTTGTACAAAGTAAGTAATTAACTAACTAAGCAGAGATGGCTGGGCAGGTGATATGCTGTTGCTGTATGATGTGGGAGCTGGCTGATCCCATTGTGAACGGCAGTGACCACATCTGCAGCAAGTGTTGGTTGCTGGAAGAACTCCGGATCAGAGTTGATGATCTGGAATCTGAGCTTCAAACACTGCGGCATATCCGGGAGGGGGAGAGTTACCTGGATGCTTTGTTTCAGGAGGCAGTCACACCTGGGAGATTAAGTAATTCACATTCAGCTAGTGATCAGGCACAAAAGAGTGTGACTGTAAGTGAGGCAGGTAGGGGGAACCAGAGTTCAGGAGTGGAGGAGCCTCAGGCCTTGACCTTGTCCAACAGGTACGAGATTCTTGCTCCCTGTTTGGATGAGGAAAAGGGCTCTGGACAGGATGAGCCAACTGACCAAGGCACCATGGTGCAGAAGGCCATTCAAGAGGGGAGAGCTAATAGACAAGTAGTGGTTATAGGGGATTCTATAATTAGGGGGACAGATAGTATCCTTTGCAAGCCGGATCGGGAGTCTCGCATGGTGTGTTGCCTGCCCGGTGCCAGGGTGCGAGACATCTCTGACCGGCTTGAAAGGATATTGGAGCGGGAGGGGGAGGATCCAGTTGTTGTGGTCCACGTTGGTACCAACAACATAGGCAAGACTAGGGTGGAGGACCTGTTTGGGCATTACGAAGCACTAGGCAGGAAATTGAAGCACAGGTCCTCAAGGGTCATAATCTCCGGATTACTGCCCGAGCCACGTGCCAATTGGCATAGGGACAAGAAAATTAGGCAAGTAAACACGTGGCTAAGGGATTGGTGTAGGAAAGAGGGATTCCACTTCATGGGGCATTGGCATCAGTTTTGGAACAGGGGGGATCTGTACCGTTGGGACGGTCTCCACCTGAACCGATCAGGTACCAATGTTCTAGCGAAGAGGATAAATAGGGTGGTCAGTAGGACTTTAAACTTCTGAGTTGGGGGGAAGGGAAAGTGAAAGCGACAGGGAGTATGGAGGTAAATGGAAAGATAAGCAGCAGGATAGCATGTTTCCAGGCGGATTTAAAATTGAGGCAGACTGAGAATGCAGAAAAAAGCAAGGATAACTTAGGACATATGACTTCCAACATCTCTAATGATAAGGAAGTTAGCATTAAGGCACTTTACCTGAATGCTCGTAGCATTCATAACAAAGCCGATGAACTAATGGCACAGATAATCGTGAATGATTATGATGTAGTAGGCATCACAGAGACTTGGTTACAGGGGGGTCAGGACAGGCAGTTAAACCTCCATGGTTTTTCAACTTATCGAAAAGACAGAGAGGTGGGCAGAGGGGGTGGGGTTGCCTTGTTAGTTAAGAACAAAATTAAATCTATGGTATTGAATGACATAGCGTCGGATGATGTGGAGTCTGTGTGGGTGGAATTGAGGAACCACAAAGGCAAAAAAAACATAATTGGAGTTGTGTATAGACCTCCTAACAGTGGTCAGGACCAGGGACGCAACATGTACCGGGAAATAGAGAAGGCATGTCAGAAAGGCAAGGTTACATTGATCATGGGAGACTTCAATATGCAGGTGGACGGGGTAAATAATGTTGCTAGTGGATCTAAAGAAAGGGAATTCATGGAATGCTTACAGGATGGCTTTTTGGAACAGCTTGTCATGGAGCCCACAAGAGAGCAGGCTATTCTGGACCTAGTGCTTTGCAATGAACCAGACTCTATAAAAGATCTTAAAGTAAGGGAACCCTTAGGAAGTAGCGACCATAATATGGTAGAGTTCAGTCTGGAGTTTGAAAGGGAGAAGGCAAAATTGGATGTAATGGTGTTACAGTTGAATAAAGGTAATTATGAGGGCATGAGAGAGGAACTGACTAAAATAGACTGGAAGCAGAGGCTAACCGGGAAGACAGTAGAGCAAAAATGGCAGGAGTTTGTAGGTATAATTGAGGACACTGTACAGAGGTTCATTCCCAAGAAAAGAAAGATTAACCGGGGAGGGATTAGACAACCTTGGCTGACAAAGGAAGTCAGGAAATGTATTAAAGAAAAAGAGAGATCCTATAAAGTGGCTAAGAACAGTGGGAAATCAGAAGATTGGGAAGGATACAAAAGCAAACAGAGGATAACAAAGAGTGTAATAAGAAATGAGAGGATCAAATATGAAGGTAGGCTAGCCAGTAATATTAGAAATAATAGTAAAAGTTTCTTTCAGTACATAAGAAACAAACGACAGGCAAAAGTAGACATTGGGCCACTTCAAACTGATGCAGGAAGCCTAGTGATGGGAGATAAGGAAATAGCAGGAGAACTTAACAAGTACTTTGCATCAGTTTTCACAGTGGAAGACATGAGTAATATCCCAAAAATTAAAGGGTGTCACGGGGCTGAGTTGAGTATGGTTGCCATTACGAAAGAGATAGTGCTAGAAAAGTTAAAAAGTCTTAAAATTGATAAATCTCCTGGCCCCGATGGGATACACCCTAGAGTTCTGAGAGAGGTGGCTGAGGAAATAGCAGAGGCATTGGTTGAGATCTTTCAAGAGTCACTGGAGTCAGGAAAGGTCCCGGATGATTGGAAGATGGCTGTTGTAACCCCCTTGTTCAAGAAAGGATCAAGGCAAAAGATGGAAAATTATAGGCCAATCAGCTTAACCTCGGTTGTTGGTAAAATTCTAGAATCCATCATTAAGGATGAGGTTTCTAAATTCTTAGAAGAGCAGAGTCTGATTAGAACAAGTCAACATGGATTTAGTAAAGGGAGGTCATGCCTGACAAACCTGTTGGAATTTTTTGAAGAAGTAACAAGTAGGTTAGACCAGGGAAACCCAGTGGATGTGGTCTATCTAGACTTTCAAAAGGCCTTTGATAAGGTGCCACACGGGAGGCTGCTGAGCAAGGTGAGGGCCCATGGTGTTCGAGGTGAGCTGCTGGGATGGATTGAGGATTGGCTGTCTAACAGAAGGCAGAGAGTTGGGATAAAAGGTTCTTTTTCAGAATGGCAGCCGGTGACGAGCGGTGTCCCGCAGGGTTCGGTGCTGGGGCCACAGCTGTTCGCATTATATATTAATGATTTGGATGAGGGAACCGGGGGCATTCTAGCAAAGTTTGCCGATGATACGAAGTTAGGTGGACAGGCAGGTAGTACTGAGGAAGTGGGGAGGCTACAGAAGGATCTAGACAGGTTGGGAGAGTGGTCCAGGAAATGGCTGATGGAATTTAACGTGAGCAAGTGCAAGGTCTTGCACTTTGGCAAAAAGAATAAAAGCATGGACTACTTTCTAAATGGTGAGAAAATTAATAAAGCCAAAGCACAAAGGGATCTGGGAGTGCTAGTCGAGGATTCTCTAAAGGTAAACATGCAGGTTGAGTCCATGATTAAGAAACCGAATGCAATGTTGTCTCTTATCTCAAGATGGTTGGAATATAAAAGCAGAGATGTACTACTGAGACTTTATAAAGCTCTGGTTAGGCCCCATTTGGAGTACTGTGTCCAGTTCTGGTCCCCACACCTCAGGAAGGACATACTGGCACTGGAACGTGTCCAGCGGAGATTCACATGGATGATCCCTGGAATGACAGGTCTAGCGTATGAGGAACGGCTGAGGATACTGGGATTGTATTCGTTGGAGTTTAGAAGATTAAGGGGAGACTTAATAGAGACGTACAAAATAATATATGGCTTGGAAAAGGTGGATGCTAGGAAATTGTTTCCGTTAGACGAGGAGACTAGGACCCGTGGACACAGCCTTAGAATTAGAGGGGGTCATTTCAGAACAGAAATGCGGAGACATTTCTTCAGCCAGAGAGTGGTGGGCCTGTGGAATTCATTGCCATGGAGTGCAGTGGAAGCCGGGACGCTAAATGTCTTCAAGGCTGAGATTGATAGATTCTTGTTGTCTAGAGGAATTAAGGGCTACGGGGAGAACGCTGGTAAGTGGAGCTGAAATGTGCATCAGCCATGATTGAATGGCGGAGTGGACTCAATGGGCCGAATGGCCTTACTTCCACTCCTATGTCTTATGGTCTTACATGCTGCATTTGGACCAGCCTCCACCACTTCCTCTGGCAGCTCTTTCCATACATGCACCAACCTCTGCGTGGAAAAAGTTGCCCCTTAGGACCCTTTTATATCTTTCCCCTCTCACCCTAAACCTCTGTCCTCTATTTCTGGACTCCCACACCCCAGGAAAAAGACCTTGTCTATTTATCCTATCCATGCCCCTCATGATTTTATAAACCTCTATAAGGTCACCCCTCAACCTCTGATGCTCCAGGGAAAACAGCCCCAGTTATTCAGCCTCTCCCTATAGCTCAAATCCTCCAACCCTGGCAACATCCTTGTACAAAGTTAAAAATCACACAACACCAGGTTATAGTCCAACAGGTTTATTTGGAAGCACTAGCTTTCGGAGCAGTTCCTTCATCAAATGATTGTGCCCATAATCACCCTTTCACAGACTTAAACCCCTTTGCATTCACACTCACATCCAGACATACACACTCTCTCATAGACACTCATATCACCCCCAACCCCTGCACAAACACACAGATAGGTTTGTAGGATTAATTTGTACTTGCAGAATTACATTTTATTTTGCTCAAAAACTGCATGAATCTAAGTATGATTCTGCAACTCTTTTTTTCTAGATTAGAACCGTCTGAATATTGGGGCACAGACAGCCTCACACAGGGCACCTCACATCTTCAATGCATTATCTGGGTCAACATGGCACCTACTGTTAAAGTTCACTTGAGAATGTAACTTTAAAAAAAGTTCTAGGATTTACATATGAAAGAACTGAAACCAACATGGTCATTCCAAAAGATGACAGGCTTAACAAACAATCCAGGACTTTTTCAATATACCATTTCAGTTGCATCATACTAAACTTTTGCTATAAATTCTGTGTCTTATGATCTTATACTCCACAACCACCTGATGAAGGAGCAACGCTCTGAAAGTTAGTGCTTCCAAATAAACCTGTTGAACTATAACCTGGTGTTGTGTGATTTTTAACTTTGTACACCCCCGTCTAACACCGGCACCTCCAAATCACAACATTATTGTAAATCCTTTCTGAACCCTTTCAAATTTCATAACATCCTTCTGATAGGAAGGAGACCAGAATTGCATGCAATATTCCAAAAGTGGCCTAACCAATGTCCTGATTAGTGTGGCGCTGGAAAAGCATAGCAGGTGAGGCAGCATCCAAGGAGCATGAAAATTGACGTTTTGGACATGAAGCTCAATTTTGATGAAGGGCTTTTGCCCGAAATGTCAATTTTCCTGCTTATCGGATGCTGCCTGACCTGCTGTGCTTTTCCAGCGCCTCTCTAATTTGGACTCTGGTTTCCAGCATCTGCAGTCCTCACTTTTGCCTAACCAATGTCCTGTACAGCCGCAACATGACCTCCCAACTCCTGTACTCAATGCTCTGACCAATAAAGGAAACACTTTCTTCACTATCCTATCTACCTGTAACTCTACATTCAAGAAACTACAAACCTGCACCTCAACGTCTCTTTGATCAGCTACACTCCCTAGAACCTTACCATTAAGTATGTAAGTCCTGCTCTGATTTGCTTTTCCAAAATGCAGCACCTCACATTTGACACCTCAGGGTACTCAATGCTGATAGTATGGATCCTCTAAGGTACTGGACTTTCAACTTCATTCAAAATACATTCACACATTCTTATCAATAAAAGGGAACACCAGAAACAATAGCAACACAGATTTGAAATGAGACAATGGGGGCACAGTCTGTATAGCTTTACTCTTACCTGTGGAAGGGCCTTTTTCAAGAACAAGCTTCAGCAGAGAACAGCCTCACCACAGGGTTCTCGCCCCAACAAGCAGCTTCAGAACCAAGACCCACAGAGGCCGCACAGGGAAGCATCATCGCAACAAAGAACATCCAAGAGAGGGGAAGCCAACCAAGCAATATCTGAACAAGAGATTCGAGACAGAGACAAGTTCCAAATCAAGGGAACTGACAGGAAGAACATCAGCAACTGGACACACTTTAAAACTGTGTTTCCCTTTGTGGTGAGCTGAAACTCCCGAATCCCCAAAGTTTTGACCAGGCTAGCAGGGAGGGAAGGCGGGTGGTCACAGTACATGGGAACCCAAAGTTAGGAAGCCTGATCAGTTTCTGTGATTAAAACTGTTGTTTTAGGTTCTAATTGCGTTTAGTCTCTTTTTAAATTTAACAGTGTGTTTAATTACTGTCATGTATATAATTGATAGTGTCTATTTCCCTGTTTATTGCACTTATCTTTATTTCTTATATTGTGCTTCCCTTTTTATGTTGTAAATAAATGCAGAGTTCTTTTTGCCCTGATACACCTGTCTACTATGGGCACCCACATGGGCCCCAGCTATGCCTGCCTCTTCATAGGATATGTGGAACAGTCCATCTTCCACAGCTACACTGGCAACACCCCCCACCTTTTCCTCCGCTACATCGATGACTGTATCGGCACTGCCTCGTGCTCCCATGAGGAGGTTGAACAGTTCATCCACTTTACCAACACCTTCCACCCCGACCTCAAATTTACCAGGACCGTCTCAGACTCCTCCCTCCCCTTCCTAGACCTCTCCATTTCTAACTCGGGCAACCGAATCAACACGGACATTTACTATAAACCAACTGACTCCCACAGCTACCTAGACTACACCTCCTCCCACCCTGCCCCCTGTAAAAACACCATCCCATATTCCCAATTCCTTCATCTCCGCCGCATCCGCTCCCAGGAGGACCAGTTCCAATACCATACAACCCAGATGGCCTCCTTCTTCAAAGACCGCAATTTCCCCCCAGATGTGATTGACGATGCTCTCCACCGCATCTCCTCCACTTCCCGCTCCTCCACCCTTGAACCCCGCCCCTCCAATCGCCACCAGGACAGAACCCCACTGGTCCTCACCTACCACCCCACGAACCTCCATATACAGCGTATCATCCGTCGTCATTTCCGCCACCTCCAAACGGACCCCACCACCAGGAATATATTTCCCTCCCCTCCCCTATCAGCGTTCCGAAAAGACCACTCCCTCCATGACTCCCTCGTCAGGTCCACACTCCCCACCAACACAACATCCACTCCCAGCACCTTCCCCTGCAACCGCAAGAAATGCAAAACTTGCGCCCACACCTCCCCCCCCTTACTTCCCTCCAAGACACCAAGGGATCCTTCCATATCTGCCACAAATTCACCTGCACCTCCACACACATCATTTACTGCATCCGCTGCACCCAATGTGGCCTCCTCTATATTGGGGAGACAGGCCGCCTACTTGCGGAACATTTCAGAGAACATCTCTGGGACACCCGGACCAACCAACCCAACCACCCCGTAGCTCAACACTTCAACTCCCCCTCCCACTCCACCAAGGACATGCAGGTCCTTGGACTCCTCCATTGCCAGGCATAGCAACACGATGGCTGGAGGAAGAGTGCCTCATCCTCCGCCTAGGAATCTACCAACCACAAGGGATGAACTCAGATTTCTCCAGTTTCCTAATTTCCCCTCCCCCCACCTTGTCTCAGTCCCAACCCTCGAACTCAGCACCACCTTCCTAACCTGCAATCTTCTTCCTGACCTCTCTGCCCCCACCCCCACTCCAGCCTATCACCCTCACCTTATCACCCTCACCTTAACCTCCTTCCACCTATCGCATTTCCAACGACCCTCCCCCAAGTCCCTCCTCCCTACCTTTTATCTTAGCCTGCTTGGCACACTTTCCTCATTCCTAATGAAGGGCTCATGCCCAAAACGTCGATTCTCCTGCGCCTTGGATGCTGCCTGACCTGCTGCGTTTTTCCAGCAACACATTTTCACACCTGTCTACAGCCTCCTTCATTTCACATTCCCTCAATAAGTCCAGTGTCTAGAACGAGGATTCTGGGGGTAATTCAAACCAAATAAAATCAGCAAATTCTTGAGTGCAAACCAGAAGCCTACAGAATGGTAATCTCAGCAGGTCCCTGGCAGAAGAAATGGGATGTGGTAGAAACAAAGTCTCTGATGGAGGAGAGTATTTCCTATGTGTTTAAAAAGGTGAATATGTCAAAGAAATAGGTCCTTGATCTCTTACGTCAACAGGAAACACCAGACCAATGGACTGACAGCAAGGAGCTTAAGTGCTCCAAAAAGAAGACAATCTGGCTCCTCTGCCTTCAGCAACAGGAGAAAGTGAGGACTGCAGATGCTGGGAATCAGAGCTTGAAAATGTGTTGCTGGAAAAGCGCAGCAGGTCAGGTAGCATCCAAGGAGAAGGAGAATTGACGTTTCGGGCATATGAAGGGCTTATGCCCGAAACGTCGATTCTCCTTCTCCTTTTATCCTGCCTGATCTGCTGCGCTTTTCCTTCAGCAACAGGTCCAGGGGCTGAATGGGAAAGTCAGAGAACTGAAGGCAGAGCTAATGGCGTCACAGGTAGGCTCAAGCATGGTGGCCACAATGGAGAAATACCGTATGCAAGACCTGCAGTGAGAGAGGCAAGAGAGGCAGCAAGTAGAAGAAAGATATAGAAATAAGCTGCATTAGCTGCACTGTCAGGACATAAAAGCCAAAGGAACAGGCTCTGAAAGAGGAGAATAGCCACCTGGGGAATCAAGTTAAAGTGTAGGAGGAGAAGCTAAACGACATCCAGGCAGCCTGCAATAAAGGGTATCAGAGGTGAAAGCATGGTTTCTCCAGGAGCACATCCAAAAGCTGAGCCTAGCTCTGTCTCAGGCCAGGGGCATGATTCACCTGATAAGCCCTGGTGCAGCCCTTGTGAGCAGGAAAGAGCAAGAGTGTGAGGCGGGAGCGAATGATAGGGCAGTGAGGGACAGTTGGTCACCTGTGGCACTGGGGGGAGGCCCAGTGAAGAAACAGGTAGAGTGGATAGACTGCAGGTCAGGTGAGAGCTCTGGATCCCCACCTGTGACACCAGGAGCAGGCCCAGTCCCGCATCAGGTAGGTGGGGATACAGGGCCAGTACAGGATGGGTTGGGACCAAGGCCCATGTGCCTGGTATGGCAGCAGAAGTATGGCATGCCCTGGGATGGTCAGAAGTAGGGGAAGCTAGAAAGTCACTTTGTGTCTCCACACAGAACCCAGCAGCTCAGGGCTGGGGTGGCACACCTGGACAAACATACACACAAACTTACAGCCACTGGAACAGGCAGGAGAAACAAACAGCTGTAATGATGGCGAGATGGCCACATTGCTAATGATCTTTCTGGACAGCAGGCTGTCCAAGACTCTATCAGCTGGCAGTAAGAAAGGATGGAGTACATTTGCCACCATCCAGAAAGAGATCCTGGAAGCCATGGGCTTCAATGATGGAAAGTCAATCTCTCGCGTAGAGAATACTGTCCAGGTGGCAGGTAAACCCTGCTGGCATTCGCCGACAGACAGTGGCCCGTTTACGTGAGCATCTGTGGTGAGTACCTGGACAGGAATAACCTCTGTGGAAGTGATCAGGCCCGCTGGCTCCACATCCTTGTGGCCAACAGCCTGCTGAGGTAGAGAACCACGGCCTAGCCCTGGTTCAACCACAAGTCCCCCAGACCAAGGTGGTGAGGCAGCTGTCACTAGCATTCAGGAATGGCTGGAGGGGGAGATGGGGTAGGGTACACAACTTGAAGTCCTCTGCATAGTAAGAAAGAGTGGTATCCAGTGAGAGGTAGCTCTCCTAATAAGAATCACAACTGTTTTGGGTGCAGAGGAACAGGCACTAGTGGAAGGATTGCCCCACCCACACAAGATGGCTAATGGGAGGGACCCTCCCATGTCTATCCAGGAACCGGGTCTGGTAGCACAAAGCTCCCCTAACTCCTTTGAGGGTTTTTTAGAAGCACTCCAGACCACACTCACAGGGTCAGGGACAGTGGTCATGGCAACAAGCACAAGAGCCCCCACTGCCCCACACAAAACTCTGGCCTGTGACATAAGTTGGAAAGATTCGAGGTGAACCCAAAGGAGGCACAGATCAACCAAAAGGAAGGTAAGTTCCTGGGACTGGCAGTGCAGACATGGGAAAGAATGAAGTCCAAACCCTGCACTGAGGTCTACAACCAGGCCAGCACACTGGCCAAGAGGGTGCCCAAACATGTTCCTGCTGGGATCCCAATTGGCTCAGGCCTGATAGCAGCAGCCCAGGTTAGAGGGGGCACTAAGGGGTGCAAGGGTAGCACTGGCACCAGACCTGAAGACGGTTCAGGTGCAGGATCCTGTCCTTAACCCTCTCCTGGGAATGCTGGCCAGAGGAAAGAATGTAAAGGGCCTGCACTAAATAACAGGCAACCAGGCTGCGGACTTAAACTGTGGAGAGCTCCTAGGGGAAGCCACAGTCCCACAGAGCGAGGGCCTATGAACTGCCTCACAACGCAGGTCACACTGCCCATAGACTGAGACTCAGGAGGTGCTCCAAAGTCGGGGATAACATCGTCCTCAGAGGCAGAAAGCCAGGCAGCAGCATTTGAATGGGGAGAGCTCTCAGAGGAGGCCACAGGCTAGGCAGCAGTGTCAGATTGGGGAAAGCCCGAAAGGGAGGCCACAGGCCAGGCAGCAGCGTCAGATTGGGGAAAGCCCATAAGGGAGGCCACAAACCAGGCAGCAGCATTGAAATGGGCAGAGCTCTCAGGGGAGGCCACAGGCCAAGCAGCAGCCACTGACAGTGAAGAGGCCCTGGGGGAGGACACAGTTCCACAGGCCACAGAGCCAGGGTCAGACAAGACATCTCAGGCCAGCCCAGCCCACTGTAGTCTGGGACTCGGAAGGGCCCCTGTTCAGCAAAGAGTGAGCAGTGCTGAGGATCCTGGGGTACTGGCCACCCAGAGACGAGAGCAAGGGCAGACCTACCAGATTTTAGCCTGGCCAGCCACAGAACGGTAGCACTGTGTAAAGCTTTGACTAAAGTTTAAGGTTAGTCTAGAGATGTTTGTGTTATGGTGATTACATTAAAGTTTAAACTTTAGTTCACTTACCTGAATGGTGCCCAAGGGAGACAGGGTCTGCACAAAGCCTTACTCCAGGAGATGTTGCAAAGGTTACACTAGATAGAATTTGGGAAACATAAACCAAGCAGACATATACGCCAAACATATTAGGGGACACTGACCCGAAGGGGGATCAGTTGAAGGGCATAGTATCAAGTTTGCAGATCCTGACATCAGAGAATATACAACGGGCCCGAAGTATAGTATCTGTGAAAATTGTGGTCCTGGGGACCTTTGGAGATGTACATTGTTTTCCTTTGTGAAGACAAACAGGAAAATGTATTTAAGGTTTAAAATTGATATTGTGTGTGTGCACTATGTATGGTTAACTTGTATGTTTTGACTTCCCCTAATCCTGCCTTTTGTTTTCCTTTCGGGGGCAATGCACTGTCTCTGAAGGGAAGAAGTGTGTGTGTGTTGGGGTTCAGGTAATTTGGAGTTCAGGTAACCTTAGGTTAAGGTAATTTGGGGTTCAGGTAAATTGGGGTTAAGGTAAATTACGATTTAGGTAATTTGGGGTTAAGGTAAATTGGAGTTAAAGTAATTTGGGGTCCAGATAAATTAGGGTCCAGGTAATTTGTGGTTTCAGTAAATTGGGGTTAAGGTCAATTAGGATTAAGGTAATTTGGTGTTAAGGTAATTTGGGGTCCAGATAAACTGGGGTTAAGGTAACTTGGGGCTCAGGTAATTTGGGGTTAAGGTAAATTAGGGTAAGGTAATTTGGAGTTAAATTAATTTGGGGTTAAGTTAATTTGGGGAGTTAGCTTTTGGGTCTCGCCCATTTTTGCTCACCAAGAATGATAGCCTAGTTTGTAAAGTATCAAAGGGAGGATAGATAGAATTGAGCAAAACCTCCACGATTTAAAATACTGAATAAGACCTTGGACTTTTCTAAACATAGGAAGGGAATAGGTTGAGATTCTGAAGGGAGATTACAGAGTTAGGCAGGAATTTAAAAAGGAGGTCCTCAAGAGTAGTAATGTCTGGATTACTCCTGGTGCTACGAGCTAGTGAGGGCAGGAATAGGAGCACATGAATGCATGGCTGAGGAGTGGGTGTATGGGAGAAGGATTCACATTTTTGGGTCATTGGAATCCCTTTTGGGGTAGAAGTGACCTGTACAAGAAGGATGGATTGCACCTAAATTGGAAGGGGACTAATATACTGGCAGGGAAATTTGCGAGAGCTGCTCGGGAGGATTTAAATGAGTTAGATTGGGGTGTGGGAGCAGGATGGGAGCCGGGGAGATAGTGAGGAAAGAGATCAATCTGAGACTGGTACAGTTGAGAAGAAAGGCAAGTCAAACAGTCAGGGCAGGCAGGGACAAAGCAGAGAACAAAGTAGAACTGATAAATTAAAATGCATTTATTTCAATGCAAGAGGCTGAACAGGGAAGGCAGATGAACTCAGATCGTGGTTAGGAACATGGGACTGGGATACCATAACAATTACAGAAACATGGCTCAGGGATGGACAGGACTGGCAGCTTAATATTCCAGGATACAAAAGCTACATGGAGGATAGAAAGGGAGACAAGAGAGGAGTGGGAGTGACGTTTTTGATAAGGGATAGCATTACAGCTATACTGGGGGAGAATTTTCCCAGAAATACATCCAGGGAAGTTATTTGGGTGGAACTGAGAAATACAAAAGGGATGATCACCTTATTGGGATTGTATTATAGACCCCCTAAGAGTCAGAGGGAAATTGAGAAACAAATTTGTAAGAAGATCTCAGTAATCTGTAAGAATAATAGGATGGTTATGGTAGGGTGTTATAGCTTTCCAAACAAAGACTGGGACTGCCATAGTGTTAAGGGTTTAGATGGAGAGGAATTTATTAGTTGGATTCTGGGTAATCCAAGATAGAGGACGGGAAAAATTTCTGGCTGGAAGAGCTGCTTATTTTTTTGAGGTATTTTAGGTATTGGAAGTGATTTCCTCGAATTCCAGGAGCAACAATTACTGTCTTATATGCTGTTGCATTGATTTGGAACTTTGGAAAAAAAAGTCAAAACAACAGCAGTTTTAAAAGGGAGAAGAGCAGACAAAGGACAGTGCAGGAGAGAGAGAGAGAGAGAGAGAGAAAGAAAAAAAAAGAAAGAAAGAGAGAACCTGCACAGTTACCGCCTTTGCTGTTTGAATTTGTGCATTGCTGGACATCGGAGTGCATCTGGGAAAATTAACAAACGGTGAAATTCACAATTGATCTTGGGGGATCTGTTGGGTGAAGTTCACAGCACAGAATCAGATAAGTTAATTGTTGTTTTAAGTCTGTCCAAGAGAAAGACTGTATATGTTTTTTGGAGATAAGACTCTTGATTAAATTTTAAATATAAGCCATAGCTATTAATTTAACCTGGGGCAGTGTTTGTAGAGAAACACGGTGTTATTTTCTGGATCTGTAGGTTGTGAAGGAGCAAAAATGGTCTTTGCAGTGATATTTACTTCTTGTCAGATATGGGAATTTAAAGAGAGTTTAAGGGTTACTGCGGATTATATCTGCTATAAATGCTGTTGGATGCGAATCTTATCAGATCGAGTGAATCGGTTGGAGAGACAGATAGAAGCGATGAGAAATCTGCAACAGCAACCGTATGTGATGGATGGCAGTTATAGGAAGGGGGGAAAGTCTCAGATACATTCACATAGATGGGTTAACTCCAGGAAGGGTAAGAGAGGTAGGCAGCTAGTGGAGGATTCTTTTGTGGATATACCCATTTCAAACAGGTATGCTGTTTTGGAAAATGTAGGGGGTGATGGATTCTCAGGGGAACGTAGCATGAACAGCCAAGTTTCTGGTATTGAGACTGGCTCTAATGCAATGAGGGGTACATCGGCTTCCAAGAGATCAATTGTGTTAGGGGATTCTGTAGTCCGAGGTACAGACAGATGTTTCTGTGGCCAGCAGAGAAAAAGCAGAATGGTGTGTTGTTTCCCTGGTGCCAGGATCAAGGATGTCTCAGAGAGGGTGCAGAATGTTCTCACGGGGAGAGGGGAGAGCAGGAGGTAATTGTCCACATTGGAACCAATGACATAGGAAGGGAAAAGGTTGAGATTCTGAAGGGAGATTACAGAGAGTTAGGCAGAAATTTTAAAAGGAGGTCCTCAAGGGTAGTAGTATCTGTATTACTCCCGGTGCTACAAGCTAGTGAGGGCAGGAATAGGAGGATAGAGCAAATGAATGCATGACTGAGGAGATGGTGTATGGGAGAAGGATTCACATTTTTGGATCATTGGAATCTCTTTTGGGGTAGAAGTGACCTGTACAAGAAGATCGGATTGCACCTAAATTGGAAGGGAACTAATATACTGGCAGGGAAATTTGCTAGAACTGCTTGGGAGGATTTAAACTAGTAAGGTGGGGGGGTGAGACCCAGGGAGATAGTGAGGAAAGAGATCGATCTGAGATGGGTACAGCTGAGAACAGAAGCGAATCAAACAGTCAGGGCAGGCAGGGACAAGGTAGGACTAATAAATTAAACTGCATTTATTTCAATGCAAGGGCCCTAACAGGGAAGGCGGATGAACTCAGGGCATGGTTAGGAACATGGCACTGGGATATCATAGCAATTACGGAAACATGGCTCAGGGATGGGCAGGACTGGCAGCTTAATGTTCCAGGATACAAATGCTACAGGAAGGATAGAAAGGAGGGGAAGTGGCATTTTTGATAAGGGATAGCATTACAGCTGTGCTGAGGGAGGGTATTCCCGGAAATACATCCAGGGAAGTTATTTGGGTGGAACTGAGAAATAAGAAAGGGATGATCACCTTATTGGGATTGTATTATAGACCCCCCAATAGTCAGAGGGAAATTGAGAAACAAACTTGTAAGGAGATCTCAGCTATCTGTAAGAATAATAGGGTGGTTATGGTAGGGGATTTTAACTTTCCAAACATCGACTGGGACTGCCATAGTGTTAAAGGTTTAGATGGAGAGGAATTTCTTAAGTGTGTACAAGACAATTTTCTGATTCAGTATGTGGATGTACCTACTCGAGAAGGTGCAAAAATTTATCTACTCTTGGGAAATAAGACAGGGCAGGTGACTGAGGTGTCAGTGGGGGAGCACTTTGGTGCCAGCGACAATAATTCTATTTGTTTCAAAATAGTGATGGAAAAGGATAGACCGATCTAAAAGTTGAAGTTCTAAATTGGAGAAAGGCCAATTTTGACGGTATTAGGCAAGAACTTTCGAAAGCTGATTGGAGGCAGACGTTCGCAGGCAAAGGGACTTCTAGAAAATGGGAAGCCTTCAGAAATGAGATAATAAGAATCCAGAGAGAGTATATTCCTGTCAGGGTGAAAGGGAAGGCTGGTAGGTATAGGGAATGCTGGATGACTAAAGAAATTGAGGGTTTGGTTAAGAAAAAGAAGGAAGCATATGTCAGGTATAGACAGGATGGATCGAGTGAATCCTTAGAGTATAAAGAAAGTAGGAGTATATTTAAGAGGGAAATCAGGAGGGCAAAATGGGGACATGAGATAGCTTTGGCAAATAGAATTAAGGAGAATCCAAAGGGGTTTTACAAATATATTAAGGACAAAGGATAACTAGGGAGAGAATAGGGTCTCTCAAAGATCAGCAAGGCGGCCTTTGTGTAGAGCCACAGAAAATGGGGGAGATACTAAATGAATATTTTGCATCACTATTTACTGTGGAAAAGGAAATGAAAGATATAGACTGTAGGGAAATAGATGGTGACATCTTGCAAAATGTCCAGATTGCTGAGGAGGAAGTGCTGGATGTCTTGAAATGGTTAAAGTGGATAAATCCCCAGGACCTGATCAGGTGTACCCAAGAACTCTGTGGGAAGCTAGAGAAGTGATTGCTGGGCCTCTTGCTGAGATATTTGTATCATCGATCGTCCCAGGTGAGATGCCAGAAGACTGAAGGTTGGCAAACGTGGTGCCACTGTTTAAGAAGGGCAATAAAGACAAGCCAGGGAACTAAAAACCAGTGAGCAAGTTATTGGAGGGAATCCTGAGGGACAGGATGTACATGTATTTGGAAAGGCAAGGAGTGATTAGGGATAGTCAACATGGCTTTGTGCATGGGAAATCATGTCTCACAAATTTGATTGAGTATTTTGAAGAAGTAACAAAGAAGATTGATGAGGGCAGAGCCATAGATGTGATCTATATGGACATCAGTAAGGCGTTCGACAAGGTTCCCCATGGGAGACTGGCTGGCAAGGTTAGATATCATGGAATACAGGGAGAACTAGCCATTTCGATACAGAGCTGTCTCAAAGGTAGAAGACAGAGGGTGGTGGTGGAGGGTTGTTTTTCAGACTGGAGGCCTGGGACCAGAGGAGTGCCACAAGGATCGGTACTTGGTCCTCTACTTTTTGTCATTTATACAATGATTTGGATGCGAGCATAAGAGGTACAGTTAATAAGTTTGCAGATGACACCAAAATTGGAGGTGTAGCGGACAGCGAAGGGGGTTACCTCAGATTACAACAGGATCTGGACCAGATGAGCCAATGGGCTGAGGAGTGGCAGATGGAGTTTAATTTAAATAATGCGAGGTGCTGCATTTTGGGAAAGCAAATCTTAGCAGGACTTATAGACTTGATGGGAAGGTCCTAGGGAGTATTGCTGAACAAAGAGACCTTGGAGTGCAGGTTCATAGCTCCTTGAAAGTGGAGTCGCAGGTAGATAGGATAGTGAAGAAGGCATTTGGTAGGCGTTCCTTTATTGGTCTAAGTATTAAGTACAGGAGTTGGGAAGTCATGTTGCAGCTGTACAGGACATTGGTTAGGCCACTATTGGAATATTGCGTGCACTTCTGCTCTCCTTCCTATCAGAAAGATGTTCTGAAATTTGAAATGGTTCAGAAAAGATTTACAGAGGAACCTCGATTATCCAAGTGAGATGGGGGGCACTATTTCGTTTGGATAATTGATTATTCTGTTGATTGATTTCCTCTGGGGGTCAGAGGTTTCTGTGAAATCTGCTCCCCATTCAGGAGACTAGGCAAAAGCACACTCTATGCGAGCCCCCACCCCTCGCCTGCTCCATCCCCATCCAACCCTGCCCCCCAACACTGTCTGCCCCTCAGCCCCCTAACCCCGTCCACCCTGTCCCCACCCACCCCCAACCACGGCCCCAACCTCATACACCCCTGCCCACCCCCAACCCCGTCCTCCCCCACTTGCCCCCAAATCCTACCCAACCACAGCCTGTCCGCACCCATCCACCCTCCGTTCCTCTCCCCCCACCCACTGTGCAACCTCCATCCGCACCCCTGCACCTTGGCTGATCCACATTCATCCCCCCCACCCCCAGCTCTCCCAACTCCCACCCCCTCCCCACACACACACACACACACACCTTTTTACTGCAACATGTTGACAGGTTCCCTGTACAGGACAATGTTGGGGAGATTATCTGGCGGTTAGGTTACACCTCTGTGTAGAACTCCAGGGAAAGTGTGTAGGGAGAGAGAGGGAGGGCGGGAGGTCAGTCATTTGGAGACGGTGCCTGGACATCCAGGACATTCCGGCTATTGTGGGAGTGCAGCGTAGGTTCACGAGGCCAATTCCCAGAATGGTGGGACTATCATATGTTGAAAGATTGGAGCAACTGGGCTTGTGTACACTTGAGTTTAGAAGGATGAGAGGGGATCTAATTGAGGCATATAAGATTATGAAAGGATTGAACACTCTGGAGGCAGGAAGCATGTTTCTGGGTGAGTCCAGAATCAGAGGACACATTTTAAAATTAAGGAGTCGGCCATTAAGAACAGAGTTGAGGAGAAACCTCTTCACCCAGAGAATGGTGGATATGTGGAATGCTCTGCCCCAGAAGGCAGGGGAGGCCAAGTCTCTGGATACTTCCAAGAAAGAGATGGATAGAGCTCTTATAGATAATGGAATAAAGCGTTATGGGGATAAGGCAGGAACAGGATACGGATTGTGGATGATCAGCCATGATCATAATGAATGGTGGTGCTGGCTCACAGGGCCGAATGGCCTACTCCTCCACCTATTGTCTATTGTCTGTTGGCCTGGCCAGGACTGTTCTCGGCAGCATTTCAGTGAGCCGGATTCGTCTTTAATCATTGAACCTGTAAACAAAAGACAAGATCAGAGTTGAAACAGCTCGGATAATCCAATATTCTGATAATCGAGTTTCCTCTGTACAAGGATGTTGGCAGATTTGAGCTATAGGGAGAGATTGATTAGGCTGGGGCTGTTTTTCCCTGGAGCGTCAGAGGCCGAGGGGTGACCTTATGTATTCTTATGAAATCACGAGGGGCATGGATAGGGTAAATAGACATGACTTTTCCCTGGGGTGCGGGAGTCCTGAATGAGAGGGCATAGGTTTAGGATGAGAGGGGAAAGAGTTAAAAGGGACCTAAGAGGCAACTTTTTCACGCAGAGGATGGTATGTGTATGGAATGAGCTGCCAGAAGAAGTGGTGGAGGCTGGTACAATCACAACAATTAAAAGGCATCTAGATGGGTATACGAATAGAAAGGGTACAGTGGGATATGGGTCAAGTGCTGGCAAATGGAACTAGTAAATTTTTCTGAACCTTTTAACATTTCACAACATCCTTTCGATAGAAGGGAGACCTGAATTGTGCTGAAAATGTGTTGCTGGAAAAGCGCAGCAGGTCAGGCAGCATCCAAGGAACAGGAGAATCGATGTTTTGGGCATCAGCCCTTCTTCAGGGCTCATGCCCGAAATGTCGATTCTCTTGCTCCTTGGATGCTGCCTAACCTGCTGCACTTTTCCAGCAACACATTTTCAGCTCTGATCTCCAGCATCTGCAGTCCTCACTTTCTACTAACCAAGGTCAAGCACAGCCACAACATGACCTCCCAACTCCTATTCACAATGCACTGAACAAAAAGGAAAACAGACCAAATGCCATCTTCACTATTCTATCTACCGGTGACTCCACTTTCAAGGAGCTATGAACTGGCACTCCAAGGTCTCTTTGTTCAGCAACACTCCCTAGGATCTTACCATTAAGTGTATAAGTCCTGCTCTGATTTGCCTTTCCAAAATGATCTGCCACTCCATTGGCCCATCTGATCAAGATCCTATTGTACTCTGAGGTAACCTTCTTCACTGTCCACTACACCTCCCATTTTAGTCATCTGCAAACTTACTAACTATTCCTCCTATGTTCACATCCAGATCATTTATATAAATTGCGAAAAGCGGTGGACCCAGCACCAATCCTGGTCAAAAGCTTTTAGTCTGAAAAGCAACCAGCCACCACCACCACCTTCTGTTTTCTACCTTGCTAACCGGCCTATGAGGAACATTGTGCAACACCTTACTAAAGGTGCTCTGCTCTGCCTCATCAATCCTCTTCATTCCTTCTTCAAAAAACTCAATCAAGTTACTGAGACATGATTTCCCACACACCCAGCCATGTTGACTATCCCTAATCAGTCCTTGCGTATCCAAATACTTGTAAATCCTGTCCCTCAGGATTCCCTCCAACAACTTGCCGACCACCAATGTCAGGCTCACCGGTCTATAGTTCCATGGCTTTTCCTTACTACTTTTCTTAAATAGTGGCACCACGTTAGCCAAACTCCAGTCTTCCAGCACCTCACCTGTGACTCAAATATCTCAGCAAGGAGCCCAGCAATCACTTCCATAGCTTCCCACAGAGTTCTAGAGTACACCTGGTCAGGTCCTGGGGATTCATTAACCTTAATGTGTTTTAAGACATCCAACACCTCCTCCTCTATAATATGGCCTTTTTTCCTGATGTGACCATCTATTTCCCTACATTCTATATCTTCAATGTTCTTATCCACAGTAAACACTGATGCAAAATACTTATTTGTCATCAGTAGTGCAAACAGACTCTTTTGTACTTGAATTGTGTTAAAGAAGAATTATAATTTATCTTTTTATTTCATCACATATATATAAAGTTCTTATGAAAATTAATGGTACATTAAATTCAAACATACATAAGTTCAGATGGAAAAAGCAATGCTGAGTTTAATATATTTGCTAATTCATGCTTAAAATATATCACTACATTAGTTCCTGTTACAGTTTGTTTCAGCAGAGAATGTTTCATTTTGTGCTTAGTCTTAAAATGTTCAACTACAGTTAAACATTAGGTTGGACAAAAGACAATGATTTCAATGTATTTTCAATCTACTAACTCACAGTATGAACCAAGAATCAAAGACCCATAAGTTCTTACTCCTGGTTTACTGCCAGTCCAGCTGTGAAAGGTTACTGTAGCAACAACAAAGGATCTGATCAGCATTATCTGCAATAATGCGAGGTACATCACATACTATACATGACATTAAATTCCCAATCTATTGCTGCTGAAGAAAGAAGGATTCCAAAACATCATTGAACATTTGTAATGCAACTTACAAAATGATTCTGCAACAGAAATTTCTTAAAATGAGATTTTAATTTGTTTTGTGTACTTGGTGTTAAACTGTAAATTTTATTTTCTCTTACATTGCAGTTAGTGCAAACAGGAAGACATATGGGTCTGCTGAGATGGTTCCAGCTGACACCATTGATTAGTCAGTTGGGTAAACTTATAACCATGGTTTGAAAATACCAATTAACCCCTTAAATGTCACAAACACCACAAAAAATGTTCAGTGCAGAGATGAGGACTATAAATCTGGGCTTTGATGTGGTGAATAAGGCATAGAAAGGATTACATTATCAATGTGTTGCTTCATTTTCTGCGAATGGCAAGAGGCAATGAAGAATTAATTTCAATGCCAAAGCTCTGACAAACAGACGTTCCAAGAATATCTCAAGGGAGATCAATGTGATCTCCATAACCTGCCAGTAAGAAGTCTAATTCTGGATTAGTGGTGCTGGAAGAGCACAGCAGTTCAGGCAGCATCCAAGGAGCTTCAAAATTGCAGTTTCGGGCAAAAGCCCTTCATCAGGAATAAAGGCAGTGAGCCTGAAGCGTGGAGAGATAAGCGAGAGGAGGGTGGGGGTGGGGAGAAAGTAGCATAGAGTACAATGGGTGAGTGGGGGAGGGGATGAAGGTGATAGGTCAGGGAGGAGAGGGTGGAGTGGATAGGTGGAAAAGGAGATAGGCAGGTAGGTCAAGTCCGGACAAGTCATGGGGACTGTGCTGAACTGGAAGTTTGGAACTCCTCCCTGACCTATCACCTTCATCCCCTCCCCCACTCACCCATTGTACTCTATGCTACTTTCTCCCCACCACCACCCTCCTCTAGCTTATCTCTCCACGCTTCAGGCTCACTGCCTTTATTCCTGATGAAGGGCTTTTGCCTGAAACGTCGATTTCGAATCTCCTTGGATGCTGCCTGAACTGCTGTGCTCTTCCAGCACCACTAATCCAGAATCTGGTTTCCAGCATCTGCAGTCATTGTTTTTACCCAGTAAGAAGTCTCATTTGAACAGAAACGTGCAAATAAACAATGAGAGTCACGCAATATGTTACTGTTATGTTTGGACATGGATGATGATTACATTAGAATATAGAAATATGGGGTGTCAGATATTTTATTGAAAATGCCTTTTTAAGGAAGCAACCACTAATAATTTCTGAAGTGATGGGAAACTCTCAAAAAGAAAAGTAAGCAAAATGAAATGAGATTATTTTTAAACAATCACAGCTGGCTGGAAAACATACTAGCTATGAAAGATTAATACTAGCTAGGAAAGATTGTTTACTAAATATGCTTATTCAAAGAGCAAACTGATTGCATTCAAAACATTGTTTTTCATTCTTATCAGAAATATTTCACCTTTCATTCTACTTGACCAAATAATACATGCATAATCTGTGTATGAAGCCTTTATTTCTATCAGCAAGATTATATCTTCAATTGCTACATGTTGTTCATTTCATTTCAGAAGCTTTCAATTGGTGCTATCACTTCCAGAATGAGTACTATATTGATAAGAACCTCAATCCATTGCAAATGTGCAGCATGAGAATAATCCTGGCATGAAAACAAGCTCTGATTATACGTACAAACAATGACTGCAGATACTGGAAACCAGATTCTGGATTAGTGGGGCTGGAAGAGCACAGCAGTTCAGGCAGCATCCGAGGAGCAGCAAAATCAACGTTTCAGGCAAAAGCCCTTCATCAGGAATAAAGGCAGTGAGCCTGAAGCGTGGAGAGATAAGCTAGAGGAGGGTGGGGGTGGGGAGAAAGTAGCATAGAGTACAATAGGTGAGTGGGGGAGGGGATGAAGGTGATAAGTCAGAGAAGAGGGTGGAGTGGATAATTGGAAAAGAAGACAGGCAGGAAGGACAAGTCATGGGGACAGTGCTGAGCTGGAAGTTTGGAACTAGGGTGAGGTGGGGGAAGAGGAAATGAGGAAACTGTTGACGTCCACATTGATGCCCTGGGGTTGAAGTGTTCCGAGGCAGAAGATGAGGCGTTCTTCCTCCAGGCTTCTGGTGGTGAGGGAGCGGCGGTGAAGGAGGCCCAGGACCTCTATGTCCTCGGCAGAGTGGGAGGGGGAGTTGAAATGTTGGACCACAGGGCGGTGTGGTTGATTGGTGCGGGTGTCCTGGAGATGTTCCCTAAAGCGCTCTGCTAGGAGGCGTCCAGTCTCCCCAATGTAGAGGAGACCGCATCGGGAGCAACGGATGCAATAAATGATATTAGTGGATGTGCAGGTAAAACTTTGATGGATGTGGAAGGCTCCTTTAGGGCCTTGGATGGAAGTGAGGGAGGAGGTGTGGGCGCAGGTTTTACAGTTCCTGCGGTGGCAGGGGAAGGTGCCAGGATGGGAGGGTGGGTTGTTGGGGGGTGTGGACCTGACCAGGTAGTCATGGAGGGAAGGGGTCTTTGCGGAAGGCGGAAAGGGGTGAGGAGGGAAATATATCCTTGGTGGTGGGGTCTTTTTGGAGGTGGCGGAAATGTCGGCGGATGATTTGGTTTATGCGAAGGTTGGTAGGGTGGAGGGTGAGCACCAGGGACGTTCTGTCGTTGTTATGGTTGGAGGTGTGGGGTCTGAGGGCGGAGGTGCGGGATGTGGACGAGATGCATTGGAGGGCATCTTTAACCACGTGGGAAGGGAAATTGCGGTCTCTAAAGAAGGAGAACATCTGGTGTGTTCTGTGGTGGAACTCGTCCTCCTGGGAGCAGATATGGCGGAGGCGGAGGAATTGGGAATACAGGATGGCATTTTAGAGGTAGGGTGGGAAGAGTTGTAATCCAGGTTGCTATGGGAGTCAGTGAGTTTGTAAAAAATGTCAGTGTCAAGTCGGTCATCATTTATGAGATGGAGAGGTCCAGGAAGGGGAGGGAGGTCTCAGAGATGGTCCAGGTAAATTTAAGGTCAGGGTGGAATGTATTGGTGAAGTTGATGAATTGCTCAACCTCCTCGCGGGAGCACGAGGTGGCGCCAATGCAGTCATCAATGTAGCGGAGGAAGAGGTGGGGAGTGGTGCCGGTGTAATTACGGAAGATCGACTGTTCTACGTAGCCAACAAAGAGACAGGCATAGCTGGGGCCTATACGTGTGGCCATGGCTACCCCTGTGATCTGGAGGAAGTGGGAGGATTCGAAGGAGAAATTGTTAAGGGTGAGCACCAATTCGGCCAAACGAATGAGAGTGTCGGTGGACGGATACTGTTGGGGACGTCTGGAGAGGGAAAAACGGAGGGCTTGGAGGCCCTGGTCATGGCAGATGGAGGTGTAGAGGGATTGGATATCCATGGTGAAGATGAGGCGTTGGGGGCCGGGGAAACGGAAGTCTTGGAGGAGGTGGAGGGCATGGGTGGTGTCTCAATCGTATGTGGGGAGTTCCTGGACTAGGGGGGATAGGACAGTGTCGACGTAGGTAGAAATGAGTTCAGTGGGGCAGGAGCATGCTGAGACAATGGGTCAGCCAGGGTGGTCAGGCTTGTGGGTCTTGGGAAGGAGGTAGTGCGGGGTTCCCGGACTCTGATTATATTTAAGTCTGTTGATGGGTGGTAACTAAGATAGACACTCCTGCAGAGAAAAATAAAATGATTTGCAGTTTGGAGGTCTTCTGGCATATGCTATGGTCATGTGGACAGAACCAGCTGAGGTATCAAGGAGAGATTTACTGCCACAAATCCTTTGTGTTGATATCATTCTGAGCTTCTAATACTATAGGGAGGGTTGATGCCCACATAAAATCTTTGGCAGAAGAGAGGCTCAGGTTTGATTAACAGAATAGGTGTGTTGCGTATTACTTCATCGCTGGTCATATTATAACTGAGATACACAATACTCCCTCAGGCTAAGTACACATTACAATTTAGCTACATGGACATAGCAATTAGAATAACAACCTGTTAGCTCCTCATGGAAACAATCATTTACATCATTATGGGAACTTATCACATGATGTAGAGGAGCAGGTATTGGAGGAGGGGGTGGACAAAGTTAAGAATCACAGAACACCAGGTTATAGTTCAACAGGTTTATCTGGAAGCATTAACTTTCAGAACGCTGATCTTTCATCAGGTAGCTGTGGAGCAGAATCATAAGACACAGAATTTATAGCAAAAGGTTACAGTGTCATACAACTGAAATGATATATTGAAGAAACCTAGATTGCTGCTAAGTCTCAAAATAAACCTGCTGGACTATAACCTGGTGTTGTGGTTTTTAAATTTTTCTCATGGTATCGGTTAACCCTTTCAAGTGCTAACTGTCATCTGCGAATGTCAGTGGGAAAGCCGTTTCTATGATGAGCACAGGAGGAAAGAAAGCAACTTATTTCTTGAATGAGATCATTTAATATTCTTCTAGAGAAAATTTGGCAAAGAAGAGGCTCTCCTCATAGTTGGCTGAACAAAATTTAAAGATGACTGGTCGAGAAAGAATAAGAGCAGGTTGGAAACTAATATAAATGATACCTTGGACCATTATATGTGAAGCAGAAGAAAGTCATTCAGCCCATCAAGTCTGCTCCTCCCTTCAATGAGATCATGGCTGAGCTGGTAATCCTCAATTTCAGTTTCTTGCCTGATCTCCATAATCCTTGAATCTCTTACTCTTAAAAATCTATCTATGTATTTCCATTGTAAACACACTTGAGACATTAATTCTGATTTTATCTCCACAGATGCTATCAGGCCTGCTGTGTTTTTCCAATATTTTCTGTGTTTGTTAAAGAGACAATAGGTAAAAGATTTCTTGGGGCTTCTTAGACTAATGGCGGAAGTGAAACAATCGAAAGAATCCAGTGAGATTACCTCTGTGAGCATAATTGAACAGCTTCACACCTTCAACAAGTCAGAGACTTAACAGAACTGATGAAAATCTGCAATCATCTGTCTTCTAAAATAGAGCAATCAACGCTAGTGAAAAAGACTGTGCTTAAGTTCAAAGCAATGTTCTTGTAACATGACTGAGAATGTGAATAAAGTTAGTTCACAAGTCCAACAATGACTGAAAGGGAATGAAGTGATCCAAACAAATGAACAGGTTCAAGTAAAAGGTTTGTAGCTTCAACATGATGAAATAGAAGATTAAAACATTTGCTTGAGCACAGTGGGGATGAGCTGCACTGATCAGAAAACTGTCCATAGGCTCAGGATACGGTGAAAATAAAGAAATAGCCAGGTCTTAACACCCAGGTCATGGCAAGCAAAAAAATTACTGTTCAAATTCGAAAGGATATTGCCTGGTCAGAAATTCAGATCAGGACATGGCAAACAAAAAATTACTGTTGAAATTAGAAAGGATATTGCCTGGTCAGAAATTCAGGATTCTGCAAAGAAAAAATGTCTGTATCCCAACAAAGCAGCTCTTTCCCATAATGAACTTCTTTCAGATTAAAATTCTCTCAGATTATGTTTGAGATAGCAGGGAAAGTTCCTCTCAGCAAAGGGAATTGAAAAGATTAAGGTCTTCCAGATGAAATATTGGACAGTTCATGTCCAAATACAGTACCAAAGCAGAAATCGCTGGAGAAACTCAACAGATCTGACAGCATCTGTACAGAGAAAACAGAGTTAATGTTTCCAGTCAGTGACCCTAACTTCTAACTTCTCCAGCAATTTCTGTTTTCATTTCAGTTTTCCAGCTTCAGCAGTTCATAGAATCCCCACAGTGTGGAAACAGGCCATTTGGCCAAATAAGTCCATATTGACCCTTCAAAGAGCAATCAACTCAGACCCATCCCATCCCTGTAGCCCTACATTTCCCATGGCTAATGCACCTAACCTACACATCTTGGAGCACAATGGGCAATTTAGCATTGCACATCTTGGACTGTGGGAGGAAACCGGAACACCCGGAAGAAACCCACACAGACATGGGGAGAACGTACAAACTCCACACAGATAGTCTCGCGAGGTTGGAATTGCACCCAAGTCCCTAGCACTGTGAGGCAGCAGTGCTAACCACTGAGCCGTTGTTCTTTGTTTCATTTTAATAAGGACAGTGCATTCTGAGAAAATTATGAAATATGCAAACCGCTTACACTTGTGAAGTCAGAGACTTGGAGGGAAGAGAGTAGTGGCAAAAATATAATATAGTTACATACATAAATGTATATTGCTTAACCATGTGGATCAAAGCTTGAGGCAGATGTTATATAATGTAATGAATCTAAAGGAGTTACCATTCATATCACATTGTGCTCCCCCCCAATCTGATGATGTCGCACAGTCTTTGGGTGGAGAAATTTGAGATTGGCACATTTTCCAGAAGGAAGCTGATATATTCTGTCAAGCTCCTGAGAGTCCTTAGAAATTATGCCTGACTATTGCTATTGTTTAATAAACTATCTTGCTGTGAAAGACAAGTGTTTCTCCTGTTTAGATTCATCAGTAGCTTATTCTCTACCAGTGATAATTAAACAGACTGTAGACTCAGTACAGAGAAAGGAGGATTGTATCAGCCAACTACCCAAACCAGAATGCCAAAATTTGGTGGTGGGGTGCATCTAAGAATATAATTATTAGGTTTAGCCAAATGGTTCAACAAGTTTAAGCTTAACCTTTCAGTCTACACTTGAGCATCAGTAAAATGATGGAAGGTGTCATCAACAGTGTTATCAAAGTAGCACCTGATAAATGATGTCTAGTTTGGGTCCCGCCAGGACCATTCATCTCCTGACCTTGTTCGTTCAAACATGGGCAAATCACCTGAATTCCAGGGGTGAGGTGAGAGTGACTCACCTTCACATCAAGGTTGCAGTTGACCAAGAGTGGCATCAAAAACCCTAGCAAAACTGGAATCAATGGATATCAGGGGCAAGCTCTCCACTGGTTGGAGTCATACCTGACACATAGAAAGATGGTCATGATTGTTGAAGGTCAGTCACCTCAGCTCCAGGACATCTCTGCAGGAATTCCTCAGGATAGTGTCCTAAGCCCAATCATTTTTAGCAGCTTCATCAATGACCTTCCCTCCACCATAAGGTCAAATGTGGGGATGTTCGCTGATGATTGCACAATGTTCAGCACCAATCGCAACTCCTCAGATACTGAGTCAGATGCAGTGACGAAGGGGCTGCACTCCGAAATTTTCACATAAACCTGTTGGACTATTTCCTGGTGTTGTGTGACTTCTGACTTTGTCCACCCCATCAGCACCTCCACCTCAGATACTGAAATAGTCCATGGCCAAATACAACAAGATCTGGACAATATCCAGGCTTGAGCTGACAAGTGGCAAGTAACATTCATGCCACACAAATTCCAGGCAATGACCATCACCAATAACAGACAAATCCAATCACTGCCCCTTGGCATTCAATGGTGTTACCATTATTGAATTCCTGATTATCAACATCCCAGGTGCTGCCATTGACCATAAACTCAATGGACTCACCACATAAACACTGGCTACTGAAGCAGGTCAGAAGCTAGGAATACTGTGGTGAGCAACTCTCCTCCTGACTCATCAAAGCCTGTCCACCATCTACAAAGCACAAGTCAGGAGTGTGATGGAATACTCCTCTCTTGCCTGGATGACGTAGCCCCAACCTCACTCAAGAAGCTTAACACCATCCAGGTCAAAGTAACCCGTTTGACTGGCACTGCATCCACAAGCAACCACACCCTCCACCACTGATACTCAGTGGCAATAGTGCATATTACCTGCAAGATGCCCTGCAGAAATTCACCAAAGATCCTCAGACAGCATTTTCCAAACCCATGGCCACTGCCATCCAAAAGGGCAAGGGCAGCAGATATATGGGAATGCCACCACCTTAAAGTTCCCCTCCAAGCCACTCACCATCCTGACTTGGAAATATATCATTGTTCCTTCACTGTCACTGGGTCAAGATCCAGGAATTCTCTCTCTAATGACATTGTGGATCAACCCACAACAGGTGGACTGCAGCAGGTTAAGAAGGCAACTCACCACCACCTTCTTAAGGGCAACTAGGGACAGGCAATAAATGCTGGCTAGCTAGCAGCACCCACATCCAACACATGAATTTTTAAAAATTGTCAGTCATGACCAGCACTTGACAAAGTCATGTTGATTAGGTAAAATGTGACAAGGCTGCTCATTCTGGCAATGCAATGTCACCCTTGATTTTCTTCAATGAGGTTGTAAACAGCATGGACTCTAAAATGTCTGAGAGTTTACATAGATTTTAGAGTCCATTTGGTTATAGCTAACAGATACTGCCTCAGTCAGAAGGCTTTCAAGTTTAAAAAAAAATCATTGTATAATGAAAGGAATGTGACCAGTTCATCATCTCTGGCAGTTCAGCAGCATTGCGTGTGATGAAAGGCTGCTGGAAGCAAGTCCAGCTTGGTACTCTCTGTCTCTAACTTCAAACCTATAAGTCCTTGTTTGTTTTTTTACCTTTTGTGCCAAGGGGTGTTTACTGCAATTGAATTAGATTCCCTTCAGTACAGAAACAGGCCCTTTAGCCCAACAAGTGACCCTCTGAATAGCAACCCACTCAGACCCATTCCCCTACCCTATATTTACCCCCGACTAATGCACCAACACTACGGGCAATTTAGCATGGCCAATTAACCTGGCCTGCATATCTTTGGATTGTGGGAGGAAGCCAGAGCAGCCGGAGGAAACCCACGTAGAAACGGAGAGCATGTGCAAACTCCACACGGACAGTAGCCCGAGGTGGGAATTGAACCCGGGTTCCTGGCACTATGAGGCAGCTGTACTAATCACTGAGCCACCGTACTGTCCATAATTGTTGCAAGTATTTTGGAACTACATCATTGAGTAGCTTACCCTGCTGATATCTTATTGGTCCCACTCTATCCTTCACTAATCTTTAATTATTAATATGTTTGAATAACATTTTATTGTTGTTCTAGCACAGTGTGCTATCCTTTCCTCATGCTTCCTCTTAGCCTTCCTTATTTCAACTTTAGCCTCTGTCATGCATGTGAGATACTTCTCCTGATTTCTATTGACATTTTGACTAAACTTGACAAAGTTTCATGGTGGCGACCCCTTTTGACATTGCTCCTTACAGTAGTGCTCAGATAATGCAGCACCAATAAGGAAAGCTCAAATAAGGAAGTGCCCAGTTGTGCACTTCCCTGAAGCACTCTCTCTACTGAAGTGTGAAGCAAAGCTTGTGGTAACTCTGGTTTAGCAGGAAGGGGATAAGGGAGTTGTTTCACTTGCTGAAATGAAACTGCAATCAGATCCAAGTATTGGCATTTCACTCTGTGTCAGTCATGCTCAGCATGCAACTAAATTTCTTTACTCATGGAGACACTGGAATTTCAGTCAACCTGGTTTTATGTACTCATCAAATTCAGTTGTTGTACTTTCAACCTTTGCTTGCACTGACTGACTACTTTAGAGAATTTGGAAATAGGATTCAAACAGGCCCCTGTTCTCCTCCAGAGAGGATAACCCTTCCATACGGACAAAGGGCATTAGAATATCATTGCACAGTTAACGGGTAACTGCCGACATGAAATAAAATATGTGGAGGCCAGTTTTCCTAGCACATGATGGAATTTCTTTATCAATGAGCAATTCCCCATTCCAACTTCATTCATTCAGAGCCAAGAGTTAAGGGATCGTTGCAGAAAGATCCTTGCGACCCATTAATTGTTTTTATTCTTTCAGGTTATGAACATTATTGGCAAGGTCAACATTTATTACTCATCCCTAATTGCCCTTGAGAAAATGATAGTGTACCACCTTCTTGTATGACTGCACTTCACATGGTGTCAGTATGTCCACAGTGCTGTTTGGAAGAGAGTTCCAGGTATTTGCACCCACTAACTGTGAAGAACTGTGGTTCCAACTCATGATGGACGGGTGGCTTTGAGGAGAATGTATATTTGCTGGTGACTCGTGTGTCTGCTGCCTTTGTCCTTCAAGGTGGTACAGATGATGGGTTTTGGAAGTTGGATAAAATATAACCCTGGTAACTTGCTGCAAGTGCATTTTTTATACGGTCTAAATAGCTATCACTGGGTGCCTGTTTGAAGCTGCACAGGATTCAGACTGTCAAATAGATCATAGTTAACCTTTGAAGCATTGAAAGATCCTTCCAAAATTGAGAGTTGATTTACAGGTGGACTATTAAATGTGACCCTTTGGTGTTGGCATTGGTGTAGGTGGGCACCAGATTGAAATGTGGTTTAAATTAGCACTTCATCTTTTATTTTATTAAATAATTCAGCAAGGATAGTTTGAAGCAAAATGATAATATTTTAAAATAATCAAATTCCTCATCCAATGTCAAATTCAACCCAAGTTACTTTGGTTATGGTATCACCTTAAGCATCACACTGTGGATCAGATATGGCACTTTCAGTTTCATAATAATACCTCTACAATCATTGACTTTTCTCTCTTCTATTAGGTATTTATTTATGCTGCTAATGTGATATGATGAATTATTGGAATCTGGTCATTTTGACAGAGATCTTTTGGCACACACTGGGTGATTCTGGTTTTCTTCAATAGTATGAGATAGATTCATTTCATGAAGTGGCTGTGTCAATTTATATTTGCGCTGAAATCTTTGCTGGATTCAAAGTTTTATTTTGTCCACTTAAGCATATGGACACATATTGCATTTCTCAGCAACAAAACCAAAGAAGCAGACAAAACACATCCAGAAACCCTACATCAAAGACAAATCAGAAATGACTGCCAGACTACTCAGACCTTTTGGCATCATGGTAGCTCACAAACACACCAACACACGAAAATAGCAGCTAATAAATTTGAAAGACCCTATACAGACAAGAAGCAAAACTAATGTCATTTACAAAGTACCTGTAACAAACACTACATTTGACAAACAGACAGAAAACTAGCCACCAGGATACATGAACGTCAACTAGCTACAAAGCGACATGACCCACTCTCACTGGTATCCTTACACACGGATGAGGAAGGATACCACTTCGACTGGGACAACAGATCTGTCCCAGAACAAGCCAAGCAGAGACACGCACAAGAATTCCTAGAAGCATGGCATTCCAACCGGAACTCTATCAACAAACACTTTGATTTGGATCCCATTTACCACCCCCTGAGGAACAAAACAAGAAATGTCGTCACCACAGGAAATGACATCATCAACCCAAGGAAACCCAAACATTTAAATAGAAAACGGGCCATACTACCGGTGCTTCATCCGGAGGCTCACTGATAACGTTACCTAGTATGGTGACGAAACATCTGAAAATGAACCTTCCAACTCAGCGAGCAAACCTACATCCAGAACCTCAACCTGAGCTACAAATCTTTTCAAAACTCACCAATATATTTCTGAGTTGAGAAATGAAGGGCATTTCCGACTAGGATTGTACCCCTAAGCATGCTAAAATTAGAATATGGGAGATCTAGCTTATATAGACAGTATAAGCCAAACTATGCACTTTGCTGTCAAAGAAGGAGATTATTTTAAAGGCTGTATTGACCTAAATGCTGTGAAACATGCTAAATTTCTGCTCAATGATAACCTACAGAATATTGGTGCTGTGAGATTTAGCAATGGTAATGTCATTGAATTCAAAAAGCTGGTTGTTGCTGTCTGTTGTTGGAAATGGTCTTTGTCTAGCACATTAGGTTCCTTTAATTTGGCAAAATGACATTGAGATGAAGTTCACACGTTCACAATATTGGCTGCTGATAACACACCACAGTGATTTAACTGAGAGACTGCAGTTCTTTGAAAGCTTCTTTGCAGAAATCTGCTGAATGGATGCTCCTATTAACTATATTCTTCTGCTCTTCTAAAGCTCCTGGCAGACTGCAAACAATTTTTAAAAATTCCTTTGTGAGATGTAGGCATCGCTGGCTGGCCAGTAGTTATTGCCTGTTCATAGTTGCCCTTGAGAAGGTGGTAGTGAGCTGCCTTCTTGAACTGCAGTCCATTTGCAGTGGGTTGACCCATAATGCCATTAGGGAGGGAATTCCTGGATTTTGACCCAGCGTTAGTGAAGGAACAGTGATATATTTCCAAGTCAGGATGGTGAGTAGCTGGGAGGGAAACTTGAAGGTGGTGGCATTCCCATATATCTGCTGCTCTTGTCTTTCTAGATGGAAATGTTTGTGGGTCTGGTCAATGATAACCCCCAAGATGTTGATAGTTGGGGATTCAGTGATGGTGACACAGTTTGAATACAAAGCGGCAGTGGTTGTTATCTCATATTATATCTTATTCATGATGTTCATAGTCTGGCATTTGTATGGCATGCATGTTACTTGCCACTTGTCAGTCCAAGCCTAATATTGTCCAGATCTTGTTGTATTTGGCCATGGTGTGCTTCAGCTTCTGAGGAGTCACGAATGGTGCTGAACATTGTGCAATCATCGGCAAACATCGCTACTGCTGACCTTATGGAAGAGGAACAGTCATTGATGAAGGAGCTGAAGATGGTTGAGCCTTGAACACTACCCTGAGGAACGCCTGCAGAGATATCCTGGAACTGAAATGGCCGACCTCCAACAACCACAACCATCTTTCTGTCAGGTATGACTCCAACCAGCGGAGAGCTTGCCACTGATAGCCATTGATTCCAGTTTTGATAGGGTTCATTGATGCCACACTTGATCATATGCAGGCTTGATCTGAAGGTGAATCACTCTTACCTCACCTCTGGAATTCAGGTGCTTTGCCCAGGTTTGAACCAGGTTGTAATGAGGTCAGGAACTGAGTGGATCGGGCAGAACTCAAACTGGACATCACTGAGCAGGTTATTGTTGAGTAGGTGCTGCTTGATAGCACCATTGATGACACCTTCCATCCTTTTACTGATGACTAAGAGTAGACTGATGGGACAATAACTGGCCAAGTTAGATTTATCCTGCTTTTTACATGCAGGACACACTTAGGCAATTTTCCACATTATTGGATAGATGCCAGTGTTGTAACTGCACTGGAACGGCTTGGCTAGGGGAGCAGCAAGTTCTAGAGCACAAGCCTTCAGTACTATTGCCAGAATATTGTCAGGGTCCATAGACTTTGCAGTATCCTGTGTCTCCAACCATTTGTTGATATCACATGGAGTGAATCGAATTGACTGAAAACTGGTATCTGTAATGCAGGGGATCACTGGAAGAGGCCGAGATGGATCATCCACTTCTGGCTGAAGATTGCTGAGAAAGCTTCAGCCTTGTCCTTTGCACTGATGTGCTGGGCTCTTCCACCATCGAGGATAAGGATATTTGTAGAGCCTCCTCCTCCAGTGAGTTGTTTAATTGTCCACCACCATTCATGACTGAATGTGGCAGGACTGCAGAGCTTAGATCTGATTCATTGGTTGTGGGATCCCCTAGCTCTGTCTATCACTTGCTGCTTATGCTGTTTGGCATGCAAGTAGTCCTGTTTGGTGGCTTCATCAAGTTGACACTTCCTCTTCGGTGTGGCTCTTTTGCACTTTCCATTGGACTAGGATTAATCCCCTGGCTTAATAGGAATGGTTGGGTGGGGGCTATGCTGGGCCATGTGATTATAGATTGTGCTGGAGTACTGTTTTGCTTTTTTTGATGGTCCACAGCAACTCATGCATGCTCAGTCTTGAGTTGCTAGATCTGTTCAAAGTCTATTCCATTTAATGTGGTGATAATGCCACACAGCACGATGGAGGTCATTCTCAATGTGAAGGCAGGACATCATCTCCACACGGACTATGTGGTGGTCACTCTTACTGATATTGTCATGGACATATGCATCTGTAGCTGGCAGATTGATAAGGATGAGGTTAAGTATGTTTTTCCCTCTTATTGGCTCCCTCACCACCTGCTGCAGTCCCAACATAGCAGCTATATCCTTTAGGACCGAACCAGCTCAATCTGTGATACTGCAGCCGAGCTACTCTTGGTGGTGGACATTGAAATTCCCCACCCGGAGTACATTTTGTGCCCTTCCCATCCTCAGTGCTTCCTCTAAGTGTTGTTCAAGGAGTACTGATTCATCAACTAAGGGAGGATGGGACTTGGTATTCAGCAGGAGGTTTCCTTGCCCAGGTTTAACCTGAAGGCACAAGAGTTCATGGGGTCAGGAATCAATATTAATGACTCCCAGGGCAACTCCCTACCCTCTGTATACCACTATGCTGCCTCGTCTGCTAGGTCTGTTCTGCTGGTAGGAGTGGGCATATCCAGGAATGGTGATTGTGGTGTCTGGAACATTGTCTGTAAGGTATGATTCATGAGTATGACTATGCCAGGCTGTTGCTTAACTAATCTATGAGACAGCTTTTCCAATAGCTTTGGCATGAGACAGCTTTGGCATTAGCCCCCAGATGTTAGTAAGGAGGACGCTGCAGGCTCTACAGGGCTGTTTCTGCTGTTATCTATGCTGATGCCATGATCGATGCCAGATCCATCTAGTTTCATTTCTTTGAGACTTTGTGACGATTGGTACAACTGAATGGCTTGCTGGGCCATCTCAGAGGGCGGTTGAGAGTCAACTACATTGCTGCGGGTCTGGAGTCACATGTAGGCCAGAACCCCAGAATATTAGTAAACCGGATGTTTTTTTCCTGACAATCGACAATGATTAGATTAGATTACTTACAATGTGGAAACAGGCCCTTCGCTCCAACAAGTCCACACCGACTGTTAGAAGAGTAACCCACCCAGACCCATTTCCCTCTGACTAACGCACCTAACACTATGGGCAATTTAGTATGGCCAATCTACCTGTCCTGCACATGTTTTGGACTGTGGGAGGAAACCAGAGCACCCGGAGGAAACACATGCAGACACGGGGAGAATGTGCAAACTCCACACAGAGGCTGGAATCAAACCTGAGATCCTGGTGCTGTGAGGCAGCAGTGCTAACCACTGAGCCACCATGCCACCGGTTTCATGCTAATCAGTTGATTCTTAATTCCAGATTTTTTATTCGAATTTAAATTCCCCCATCTGCCATGGTGGGATTCCAACCCAGATTAATAGTCTGGTGATGATAACACAAGGCCATTGCTTGCCCAATTTTATTGACAAGGTGGCATAGGCAATGAATAAGGGTGGTATTGTTGATGGCGTATACTTAGACCTTTACAAAACATTTGATACATTGTTACATGGCAAATTGCTTATCAAATTAGAAATTTGGGATTGATGGGTCCCTTGCAGCATAGTTTAGAGGTTTGCTAAAACACAGGATACAAAGGGTAAGTATACATCAGCATTTCTCAGACTGAAGATCAGTTGAAAGCACTGTTTCTCAGGGATCAGTGTTAAGATCCTTGCTTTTTTTTGATTTATATAAATAACTTGCAAACGGGTATTGATGGTAAAACGTGTAAATTTGCAGATGATACTGAGGTAGGGAAAGTAGTGAATTGTGAGAATGATGCTGAGCAATCTCAGAGTGACATTGATCTTGGAGGTCTCTCTGAAAGTGGCCAGTTAACTGAAACAGTTGTTAAGTGGGCTTATAGGGTGCTTGAGTTTATGAATAGAGACATTCAGTATAAAAACAAGGAAATTATGCTATTACTCTACAAATCATTGGTCAGACTACCTTTAGAGTATTGTGGTCATTTCTGGACACCTTGTTTAAGGAAGGATGTTAAAACCCTGGAGAGAGTTCAAAGGAGATTCACTAGAATAATACCAAGACTGAGGGATTTTAGATCCAAGGAAAGATTAGAGGTATTGGGATTATTCTTCTTGGAACTGAGAAGATTAACAGGTGACCTTATTGAGATGTTCAAAACAATGAATAATTTTGACACAGGGTAAAGAAGGATATTTTACTTCCACTAGTTGGTATGTCAGTAATTAGGTGTTACAATTTCACGATTAACAGCAAGAGAGCTAGGAATGAGATGACAAAAAACCTCTTTACTCAGGAATGTCCTGCCTGCTAGAATGGTGGAAGTGAATTTCAAAGGAAGTTTCAAAAGAGAGCTCGATATATATTTGAAAGTGATTAATTCAGAAGGCTACAGATATATGACTGAAGAATTGGGCTAAGTGGGTTGCTCTTTCGGGAGCCAGTATGACTGGAGTCCTTCTATACAGTAAAATTCTATGATTCTAATAGCTAAAAATGGGAATCACAAACTCTCTGTATAATTAATGAATAGATTAGCAGCAAAATGAAGTTGTTAAGTGTCTGTAAAAAGGTCCTTCACCTAAAACACTAGCTTTGTTTTACTCTCTCCATAGATGATGCCTGACCTGCTGCATATTTCCAGCATTTTGTGTTTTTATTTCAGTTATGCCCAGGATTTTGCTTTTATTGTAGCTATCTGTCTAAATATCTCTGCCTCACAAATCATTTATTGGGTATCAGAGCACTTGAAATTTCCTTTACTTATTGGAAACTTTCTATTTATAAACAAGAAACTTGCACATAACTTGATAATGGAAAGTTAGACATATATAAAACATATGTATTACATCATATATAAAACAAAACTTTGTGCTTTTCAATCCTTTACCTAGCTGGAGCCACTAAAAGCATGGCTGCTAGTCGAGAGTTGGGAGTCTATCCAATTCCAGTTGAATTATTCAGGCATTCATGAGGCTTCAGTGCAGGAAAATCAATTGTATTATATCAAAAATTTCAATATACTATCTTTATTAAAGAACACTACACACTGTACCTCTGTTGCAAATAAGTTACATTGTAGGTACAGCACAGGAACAGACAGTTCAGCCTAACAGGATTAATTATGTCAAAATACTGTCCTTTTCTTCACTGTTCTTGTGCATTTATGAAGTGTGATTCATCAGGCAGAAATCTAATTATTTACCTTACAGATCCCACTGAACTGAGTGTCTAAATTTATGCCAGATCTACATGAGCTATGTAACTTCTCTGAGGAGACGAGAAATTGTCTGTAACCTGCACCACCACCTGCAGGCTTTGGGAGACAATAGAAGGCAGCTCACCACCAATTTCTGAAGGGCAATTAAGGATGGTCCAGCCAGCAAAGCCTATATCCCATGAATTCATTTTTAAAAAGACATCAACGAGGTGGGCAAAGGTAAGAATGTTTAGCTTTATCATAACGGCCACATTTCATCTGCTGTTAACATTAAGTCCACGGAAATACAGTTGTTTGCCTGATATTTAATTCTGTCCCTTGAAACTGGTAGCTGGAAGTCCTTCATCTCCATTGGTCAGAATGCCAAGGCTTCATTGATTTCTGGCAAGTCCTCTTCTGCTCTTGTTAGTTGTGGAATAAGGGCTACTTCCAGTTCTGTTTGTGATGTGTTACCTTCTCCTGTAATGAGGAGAAGAAATGACTTATGAGTAAGAGGCATGGCATGTTTTGAATGCTGACTGCAGAGTAATTGAACTATGAGAGAGAGGAATAGCATTATATAATCATGGGATGAGTGTCAGTAGTTGATTGATAGAAGGGAATGTGTGCAAGGGCATAGCCACAACAGGTTAGTTATATACACAACGTAAATTGGTGTGAGAAATGTGTTGGAGTAGGCTTGATATGGCAGAGTGAGGAGCTTGACGTGAAGTGTACATCAGGAGGTGGTTGAAGGTGTCACAAGAGGTGCCATTGTGCTCACTGATCCTGTCCTGTTTATATTGTTGAACTGCTTCCTGTGTTGTATCAAGCAGAATGGCTCTTCTGTTTCTTCAACTCCATCTTTTTGATGTCATCAGTGACTTCTTCTTTTTCTTCCAGTATATATTTAGAAACATGATCACGTCAATGTGCCACTTATCCTTTTGTCAAATTAAAAAGGTCAAAGAAAAATACAGCAAGCTTGGTTGCTATGGCAACTGTTCAGAGCTGTCTACCCAAATCCATTTTAAACTGTACTTGCTCCACACAACCTTAAAAGAACCTTTAATAATTAATTTTAAATTCATATATGTGTGTCCTCAACTTTCCATTTTCTCATCAAAGACACTTTCCCTTTACACAGCAGGTCAACTATCCAGACTGCTGGATATTGATCAAAATCACCTACAGAAAAGTAAGCCACTGTTTCCTTAGTTCCAGATGACTGGCACAATCTCCAGGACCTCGGATTTGTTACACATTCTGAAACTTGAAAAGAAAATCTAGAAGGCCATACCTGATACTGAATGATGGTCAGTGATTTTGTGACGGGTCGTAACACACAGTTAGAGGTGCTATCCTTGACAGAAAACAAACTGCAGCCTTTCCTTTCTTCCTTCTTGGGCAATCCCTTAAGATCAAGGATGTCTTGTTTTCACTTGGGTTGAAAGTGTCCTGAGATGGTTGATAAGTCCAATTCATAACCTTCAGACCATGGTACTTGCAGATCTGAAGTTTGGAAATCAGGTTAATCGAAGATTTGCACGCTCTCTCCAATATCATGGTGTTACCTCCATTTGTTCTGGATCAAGTCTCTCAGTCATTGTCTTACAAATTGAACCTTCTCAACTTTTATTGGGCACAAACCAGGGACTCCTATGAGTCAAGAGGGATATTTGATCCCTTCAGGGATGCTTTGAGGACATCTGGCTGGCAATTCAGCTATCATGTGTCAAGGGAGACGATACCCGGTCGAACAAGTTTTCATCTGAGGTATCCTATTTCAAATTATAATGTGCCTACAAAATCCTACATACATATGCACAGCTGATGAAACTTATGGTAGCTATTGCCACTTACTAATATTGTCATAATAATTTTGCAATATGTGTATAACATTAAAATGCTTCAGAAACAGACCAACTTAAAACAGTAATTTCATTGTTAGAATAGTTCATTCAAAATACAACTTAGACAATTTGGATTTGCTAAATATGTTCGCTTCTTACCCATTTTAAAATTGCATTACTATCACATCTTGGAAGTTTTGACTATTAATTAGCAACAAAACCTTTTGTTAATATTGTACCTTTGGCATGATAAAATGATGCAATGAAAAGTAAGATGACTAAATAGAATTAAAATATCAGATTTTATATATCAGTTATGTCAGTTTATATCCAGTATCAGTTGATTAAAAACTTACAAGATTTTCCAGTCAAGCCTTAAGTAGGGATTTCAGAATCTGGACTTCTTGAATGCTGGCCACTTTATTTCCACACTTATGATTCTCATTAAAACTCCAACCCAACTATTTCGATCCCACTTTTAATTTTCCTCTTTTCCATCAAGAATCTAAATGCACAAAAACCCAACAGGTAAAACAGAGTGAGTATCAGGCCCCCTCAGATTGCCAAATGCTTGTACCAGCCATCGTGCAGCTCTTTCTTCTGCACAACACCTCTGCAGATTCCATGGCCATCATCTTCCTCAAACCTTCAGCCACCCATTCAGCTGTGGCAAGTCCCCAGCCTTACCCATGTCATCATGCCACCTTTTGCACCAAGTCAGCCACCAGTTCAACACTTTCCATTGGAGCTCAATGACACCTACAACTTTCATTCTTCTGTCAGGTCACATTGTGCATATGATCAACTGTGAACCTGCACAACATGATTTCTTGCTAAAGTAAACACTGCACATTCCTTGGCTCCTAGTTTTTTTTCTCCGTATGTCACAGTGTTTTCTTAGGACACAAAATCTTGAACGTTGAGGGCTGCCACCTTTTGCAACTTATTTTTTTAAGTCAGAGGGAGAGGCAGATAGCTTCATTGGTAGTGACCGCTGAATAGTAAATTTATCTGTCAGAGAGGTGTGTGGACATGTGACAGTATAATGACATAGCTACAGCAGAAGCCAGCAGCTTAAGCAGCGAACATTCAGATAGGCTTCAAGTGAATGGTGATGTGTGGAAGTCTAAGGTGAATAGGGGAGTCTTAGTGGAGTGAAGAGAGATTATAGTCAATCAGGGATTGACCACAATCAGTCAACATTTGTAGCCATAAAAGATCCATGACCTTGCAGTCGAGGGAAGTGGGCTACAGTCAGTCCTGCAGGTCAAATACAAGAAGTTCAGGGATAACAGGTAGATCAGTTGGGGTACTGTTGAGACATAATCCAGACAGCAAGCCTTTTTTTTCTGCATTGAATGAAAGGAAGGGACTGATTCTGATGGATATGGATGGAACAACAGCTTACAATGTGATGCATGAACAGCAGAGGTGCTAAGATTGAGCAAGTAGAAAATGCAAATATAAGGAAGGGTTATTAGTTTGAGAAGATCAAGTAAATGAGAGTCATTGAGTGCGCATGATGCATGTGGTACTGAGACTGCAGTCTTGAGCTTTGTTGAGTTGCATATACAGTGGCAGAGTTTGAGTGACTGATGGCCCTATCGGTATGACATAGCAGAGAGAAGGTTGCGTTTGCGGATTGCAGAAGGTCATTGACACTTTTCCTGCGGTGCCAAGCATTCCTTTTCACATATTACAATGCACTGACACATGTTGCTCCTTGGGCCCTAGCTAGCAAGCTCTGATGGTGTGGCCACCTTTGATAGTCATTTCTCCTTCTGCTTTTTTCTCTGCTGCTCAAATGTAACTCTTAAAATATTGTTCGATATTTATTCCAGAGTCTAGCTGCATTGTCTTTCCAAGCTGACTAACTGGTTGACATCACTCACTACATGCAATTATTTTGTCAATGTGAATCAAAACAAGAGATTCAAATGCTGACTCAGCTGTCTAGTTTTTGGGTTTTTTTCAGATCAATTGGTGATTTCAGTGCAGTTGGTTTCATTTATTCTACATGGGTCTCACAAAGCTTGCCACAGTTGGTAGTCACTGAAGTTATTTTAGATTCATGTTCTTCCTTTTTAGAAACCAGTATAACTCATGAAAGATCTCAGTATAACTATCAAATAGTGAAAGTCAAAATTTGACAGTCCACTGTTGTAATATTTGATTTAGATCAGCCTCAAGATAGTTGCCACAGAGAGGAACATAGTTGGTGTTGATGAACTGGAGATTGTGGTGGGAACTGAAGTTAGTGGTTCTAGTCTAAACCCTGTTTAGTTGGTGGAATGTTTTTCTTGTTCAGTGCTGGATGTTGATCAAGCAATCTGCCAATTTAGAGACAGAAAGGATTTAGAAATTCGGTATATTTAATTAATGTTGTTAAGTGACATTGGTTTTTACCTTGGGATTTTTTTTAACATGTGATGGATAAATATACAAATACAGGTTAATATTGTGCATTGCAGTAAAACAGGTTTAAAATTATCCAGCAAGAGGATTTCAACTTTCATCAGGTAGTACTGAGGAAGTGGGGAGGCTGCAGAAGGATCTAGACAGTTTGGGAGAGTGGTCCAGGAAATAGCTGATGGAATTCAATGTGAGCAAATGCGAGGTCTTGCACTTTGGAAAAAAGAATACAAGCATGGACTACTTTCTAAACGGTGAGAAAATACATAAAGCCAAAGTACAAAGGGATCTGGGAGTGCTAGTCGAGGATTCTCTAAAGGTAAACATGCAGGTTGAGTCCATGATTAAGAAAGCGAATGCAATGTTGTCATTTATCTCAAGAGGTTGGAATATAAAAGCACCGTTGTGCTACTGAGACTTTATAAAGCTCTGGTTAGGCCCCATTTGGAGTACTGTGTCCAGTTTTGGTCCCCACTCCTCAGGAAGGACATACTGGCACTGGAACATGTCCAGCGGAGATTCACACGGATGATCCTTGGAATGGTAGGTCTAACATATGAGGAACGGCTGAGGATCCTGGGATTGTATTCATTGGAGTTTAGAAGATTAAAGGGAGATCTAATAGAAACTTACAAGATAATACATGGCTTGGAAAGGGTGGATGCTAGGAAATTGTTTCCGTTAGGTGAGGAGACTAGGACCCGTGGACACAGCCTTAGAATTAGAGGGGGTCAATTCAGAACAGAAATGCGGAGACATTTCTTCAGCCAGAGAGTGGTGGGCCAGTAGAATTCATTGCCGTGGAGTGCAGTGGAGGCCGGGACGCTAAATGTTTTCAAGGCAGAAATTGATAAATTTTGATGTCACGAGGAATTAAGGGCTACGGGGAGAATGCGGGCAAGTGAAGTTGAAATGCGCATCAGCCATGATTGAATGGCGGAGTGGACTCGATGGGCCGAATGGCCTTACTTCCACTCCTATGTCTTATGGTCTTATGGAAATGTGTGTGTCACCAGCATAGTAGCTTCACTGCCCACTTAATGTGCATGGCCAGTGGTTAGCACTGCTGCCTCACAGCACCAAAGACCCAGGTTTGATTCCAGCCTCGGGTGACTGTCTGTGTGGAGTTTGCACGTTCTCCCCGTGTCTGCGGGGGTTTCCTCTGGGTGCTCTGGTTCCCTTCCACAGTCCAAAGATGTGCAGGTCAGGTGAATTGGCCATTCTAAATTGCCCATAATGTTTTTTTTCAGAGTGAACAGAACCTCTGATACTCCTCTTCTTTTTTTCTTTTTTTTTCTTTTTATTACCCCCACACTACCGCCTAACTGCGGTAGTGCTTATTTATTCCCAGCACCAATGTTGTGTGTGTGCGGGTGTGAGACACAGTAAAAGACACAAGGTGTACGAATCTTTATTCAGTTTCCACCACCAGGAAGATAGGAAAACACCCAAGTGGCCAGTGACAAGCCCTGCCCTTCACATCAAAGGGCAATGCTGTGTGATCAAACAGTGAAGGGAAGGGCAGGGATTAAATCAAAATAGAGTTGGAGGGGGAAATAATGCACTCCACTCCCTACAGTGCCCACCTCTCCCTGAACAACTCCAGCGTGTTGGTGGACACCGCGTGGTCCTTCTCCAGCGACACTCAGACTGTGGAAGAGGGGCAGGCAATCGGCCCTAATGACTCCCCCCAAGCCCCGCTACCTGGACCTGTTTATGGCCAGTTTGGCCAGGCCCAGGAGCAGACCAACAAGGAGGTCCTCAGACCTGCCCTCCCTCCTCCGTACCGGTGCCTGAAGATTAGGAGCATGGGACTGAAGCGCAACCAAAAACAGAGAAGGAGGTTTTTAAGAAATTTAAAAAAGGGAGTGCAAGTGCCCACACCCAATATATACATGGTCCACAGACTCCACAGCACCACAGAACAAGCAGTTGGGCTGGGAGTCCGTGAACCACCATAATCAGCGGTTGCAGGGGACCACTGCGTGCAACATCCTCCCACCCAGATCCCCGAGAGAAAGGGGGAGGACTCCCGTGTAGAGAGCCCTCCACTGGGGATCCCCACCGCCCGGTGGCAAATGGATACGCAATGCTGTGTCTGGGCGGTGGATGAGGGAGAAGAGGTGGACGGTGTGCAGCAGCAGTCAATACAGGGCCCACCTTTTTATGTCCTTAAAAGGGACAAAACTAAAATTCCGGAGGCGGCTCAGGTTGTGTGGCACAGGCTCCCGCGGGAAGTACGGGACCTTGGGGCCAATGTGAAATTCCGTCTGGGCTGGGGTGAGTGCAGATGGGCGCACACCTGAGCGTCCTCCAACTGGTGCACTACGTCGGGTCCGAGCACCGCCGTTTTAAGGTGTCGGATGGCAGTGGCCACGTACCGGATGTCTACCGCTGCCCTGCTCGCTATGTCCTGCGGCAGCGTCCAGCCCAGGCCCCCACCACCCAGCACGTCCCCGACCCTGGTCACCCTCACCGCCACAGCCCTCCCCTCCGACAGCCACTCGAACCCGCGAGTACGGAGGTGCGGATTCCTGAGCAACTGCTCCCTGACAACAGCTGCTACTCCAGCCGGAGGGTAGGCGCAACGCGATTCGACCTTGTTCCAGACAGTGATCAGGTCCTGGTAAAAGACAGGCAGCGACCCGAGGGCAACCTCCAAACCGTCACAGTCAACGAACAGGAGCTGCATGTTGTAGTTGAGGTTTCGCACCTGGCAGAAAAAATACATCACCAGGGCACACCACCTTGGAGGAGGCTCAACATAAAGGTATCACTGCAAGGTGTGAAGGTGGAACGTCGCGACCTGGGTGCGAACACATTGCCCATAGTGTTAGGTGCATTAGTCGGAGGGAAATGGGTCTAGATGGGTTACTCTTCGGAGGGTCGGTGTGGATTGGTTGGGCCGAAGGGCCTGTTTCCACACTATCGGGAATCTAATCTCAAATCATATTTGATTTGGGGTTCCATTTGAAAGCATTGGTAATCTGTAGCAAGAGCAGGTAGTGTCATCCAATGCAGCTCATTTGTGAGAAAGGAAGGAAACTGGCCAACCCATAGACTAAGTTTGACCAGCAGGTAAGCCCTCAGGTGGATGGCATTGGATATGAATTCCAGAGAGAGAAAAAGAAAGAGAACATCACAATGAGAGATTGAATGAATGAATGATCCAAAGCCCTGGTCAAGGAAATGACAAAGAGTTTAGCTCAGATTTTAAATTAATGAAGGTGAGAAAATGGAAACAATAAAATTTGCATTAAGAGATGGAGAATTTGAAATCCCACTAATTCAGAGATGCAGAAAAGACATGAAAAAGAAACATGATCAAAACTGAAATTGAAAGACAAATACACAATGGGAGACATACATGGAGAGAGAGAGAAAACGGATAAAAACACAGAGGGAGATGGACAAAGACACACAGAGAGGATGATAACCGACACAAACACAGATCCAGCAGAAAACACCAATAAAACTTGCAAACGATAATACAATATAAAAATGAATGCTGGAATGTAATGCTGGAAATCTGGAACAGAAACAGAAATTGCTGGAGATAATCAGCAGCATCTATGAAGAGAAAACAATTAGCATTTCGAATCCAGTTCTGAAGAAGGGCCATTGGACTCAAAACGTTAACTCTATTTCTCTCCACAGATGCTGCCAGACCTGCTGAGTTTCTCCAGAACTTTCTGTTCTTGTTGCAAAAGATATACACTGTTCCAACTCAACTTGTATGCTTTAAAAAGGAGCCCAGGTATGACCAGTACATTTGTTTTCAAGTATTACTGTTTTATTTAAACTGTTTCTTCCAGCTGGAGAGGGAGACTGATAAAGTCACTGACTGGAATCTTCCTACCACAAGTTCTGATGGCAGTACCCAGTAATGTTCCCAAGCCCATCCCTAATCAGCAGGATCTTCTAGGTGATCTGCCTGGTACTAACCAATTAAGGATGGTGGGATCTCTCCTGACCTGCTGAACCAAAGCACCAGCAGTTTTGTAGCCTTGTAAGTGCAACCAATTCCTTGCAGCCAGTTTTGAGGCTGCAGGAGAAGGAGATGGCAATTCCAGGTTGAGACATTCTTGCAGGTAAATTAAATCATTTGAACCTATGCAGATAACCCCTCCAGCAGGGGTTTTAGGACATTGATTCCAAGGCACCAGTCATTGGGTCACAGAAACTGGTAAACAAAGCTAGGATGCCACCAATACAAATGGTTATGGCAGACAGCCTTTCTGCTCAGACAAAAGTCAGTCACCATTTAACTCAGCAAAACTGGACGGTAGGAAGCAGCCCAATGGACAAATGTTCACACTTCTGGGAGTATCTCCAGGAAGCCCTCACATAGGGAGCCTTGCTATGAGAAATTGAGTGAAATAATACACAAGAAGTTGAGCAAGAAGTATACAGGGAAACAAAGAGAGGCACTCAAAGACAAAGAGAAATGACAAAAGGTGCATGTCATTCCACTATACTGCCAAATCCTCTCTCTCTCTCTCTCTCTTACACACACACACACACACACACACAATAATTTCTTGCTTTTCTTCCTCCCATTTCTTTCAAGTTTTGTTTAATTTTGGTCTAGCAACAGTGATTGCCTCTTTGTTTTGAATGATAAGTTCACCAACTTGCATTGTTCCTCACAGATATATAAAGCAGAATCTGACAGGGCTCTGAGTGACATGGCAGAATTTTGTGACAGACTTGGCTGAGAAATCCAGCAAGACCACTCTGGAAGTCAGGAGCATCTCTTGCCATATTTTGCTAAACATGAATAATATTGAGTTTTGTGTCTTAACAAACATGCAAAATAAACCAAACTTCAGGAAATCTCAAAATGGAAACCAGCAACCAGTATCTGGCAAAATCTGAGCAGTTCTGTGGAAGGGTCACTGGACCTGAAACATTTACTCTGATTTCTCTTCACAGAAACTGCCAGACCCGCTCAGCCTTTCCAGCAACTTCTGTTTTTGTACCTGGCAAATTCAGCTTTGCTGTGAAGTATCTCCATGTCGCTTAAGAGAAAGCAACACCTTAGGGATGATCGTGAGCTGTAACCATAGCACCCCTCATCCATGAACATTGGGATCTGACATTTTCTATTACCCATGACCATTTGAGGTACCTCTCTAATTCACTAGTAGGACATTTAGGAGGCATAGACTAGATTTACACTACACCCTGAAACCAACATTGACAGGTTGAAGCAGGAAGAATTGACATACAAGCACCCAGCTAATAAATTGAAACAGGGATTTTATTTGATACTACCTGCATGTTTGCAGTATTCCTGCCTTGCCTGCCATTTAACACTTCAATCAGAGCTGACGGCTCTCAGTACTGCTGTATTGATGTGCTCTTTTCCATGCACATACAAACAACCTGCTTGTCACGCTATCTGGGTATAGAGTGGTGCTGGAAAAGCACAGCAGGTCAGGCAGCATCCGAGGAGCAGGAAAATCGACGTTTCGGGCAAAAGGCCTTCATCAGGAATGAGCATTCCTGATGAAGGGCTTTTACACGAAACTTCGATTTTCCTGCTCCTCAGATGTTGCCTGACCTGCTGTGCTTTTCCAGCACCACTCTAATCTAGACTCTGATCTCCAGCATCTGCAGTCCTCACTTTCGCCCTGTGAGTGTATAGTTCACACACAGTCCAGGGACTTGACCACAGTCAGTCATCAGGTTGACAAGGACTGGAATCTTGCCATTACAAGTGCCCATGTCAGTGCCCAATGTGGTTCCCTGAGCCACAGCAAAATCTCCGAGATGAACTTCCTGGCACTAACCAATTAAGAATGGTGATATCTCTCCTGACCTGCTGAACAAATGAGAGCACCAACAACTTTGCAGCCTCGAGGGGGCGTGACCAATTCCAATGCCAGTTTTGAGGCTGAATGGGGAATGAGAGGGAAGTTCCATGTTGAGACATTCTCGCAAATAGGTTGAATCATTTGAGCCTACACAGATAACCCCTCCAGTAGGAGCTTTGGGACTGCAAGGGCACTCATTGATGCCAAGACACCAGTCTTTGGGTCACAGAAACCAGAAAACAAAGCTAAGATGCCACCAATGCAACTAGGTGTGGCAGACAGCCTTTCTGCTCAGACAAAAGCCAGTCACCCAGGGAAGTGGCCATTTAACTTGGCAAAACTTTCTGGTGACCTACTGCTAGCAAGCAATTAATGCACACACATTCTCAGCTCATAGTGACTGCTCACTATCAAGAGATTTATCCAAATGAAGTCTGGGAGTGGGCAAAAGTCAGTCTTGCAGCATTCACATTTGTAGGAGAATCTCATCTCATCTCATCAGTCGGGGGGGTTGCAAACACAGCTGTCAGAGTTTGGCCAGTCATGTCTGGGGCCTGTCTGTTGAAGTCGGTCAAAGGTCTGGAGTAGTGCTGCTTCAGGCTGAGTCCATTGATCTTTGAGAATGGTGCAAGGGGGACTATAGGGGCAGCAGGAGGACCATTGTCAAAAGAGTTCGGGGAGTCAAATTTGGTAGAGGCAGAAAGCAGAGGCATTTCTGGAGGTGGGAACAAGGATAATGACAGGAACAAAATTAAAATATACGTGGGGGGAGAATATCAAAGTTCCCTGAGAGCATGGTAGGTTACAGGAGGTGGGAGTTTAGCAGTGACCATCAATGTGACCCCATGGAGGGTCCAGGGAGGAGCAGGGTTGGCATCATCAAAGTGTAATATCTGGGCTCAGGAATGGAAGGACAATTGGAGCTGAAGTTCTGATGGGGTGGGTCCCCACATGACAGGGATGGATGGAAATGGCCTGTCCAAAGTAGTGTGATGCAAAAGTGGACATGGAGGCTCTGGGAGGATGGGGTTTGACCATGAGGTGAGGCCTGTGGTCCCTGCCATAACATGCCACTCTCTAGATGTGCAATGCAATTTAAAATGCTTCAAATTACACCAAAAATGGACAGAATCGGTACCACATTGATGCACAAATGGATGAGATTCTTGACTGCTGACTATTAGGACATTGGAAGAGCAAAAAACTCCATTTCATGTGCAAACACACAAATTTCTTCACACATGCACGCAGATGTACCTGTCCAATGTTGGTCAAAAGCAGATAGCCATTGGTGCTAGCCAAACTAACACTGACATCTCAGTAATGCAGATGCTGCCGGCAAGAAACAAGGTGAGATGAATTGAGGTCAAGAGCACCTGATCATTTGTGGAACTTTCAAAGGTGCTGTGGACCAATGGGGAACAACGTTGTATCATATGTCATGTAAGCATGTGGTATAGTGGCTCAGGTTCAATTCTCCCCTCGGGCAGCTGTTTGCACATTCTCCTCGTGTTTGCGTGAGTTTCCTCCCACAGTCCAAAGATGTGCAGGTTAGGCGAATTGGCCATGCTAAATTGCCCATAGTGTTAAGTGCTTTAGTTGGGGGTAAATATAGGGTAGGGGAATGGGTCTTGGTGGGTTACTCTTTGGAGGTTTGGTGTGGACTTGTTGGGCCAAAAGGCCTGTTTCCTTACTGTAGGGAATCTAATCTAATCTAATCTAATGAATGCAATGAAATTAAATTAGTTGAGATGGCTCTTGGATGGGAAGGGGTCATAACACATCAGATTCTCCCTTTCAGCAGCTTTGTGTTGGTCACTCAGCCACAGTGGCACCAGCACCAAGTTGGTGCTATTTGTTACCACAAGGCTGTGGTGGAACAGATGACATGGTGCTGTTCTCCAGGAATGAACTCAATCTTGGGAGTTGCGGTACAGTGATAATGACCCATTGTGGGGGCTAACTGCAGCTTGTATTTCTCTTTAATTTGTGTTCTCTTTTATGGGCTGTCAATAACAGCCCATGTTTGGACTTGTCTGATTGCTTGCCAGTATGTGATGTTTCATTAGTGGACTGCTACAATATGTCAGAGACCACCGGGCATTGGGGAAAGACTGAGGTAAAAACATTGACTGCAGATGCTGGAAACCAAATTCTGGATTAGTGGTGCTGGAAGAGCACAGCAGTTCAGGCAGCATCCAAGTAGCTTCGAAATCGACGCTTTGGGCAAAAGCCCGAAACGTCAATTTCGAAGCTACTTGGATGCTGCCTGAACTGCTGTGCTCTTCCAGCACCACTAATCCAGAATTGGGGAAAGACTATCAGGGATTCAGAAAGAGTTTTCAGATGGGATGCATCTTACAGTAGATAACGTGAGTGGCCCCTGGTTCAACAGAGACTAGGGCGAGAGAACAGGACTGTGTCTGTGAGGGACAGTCAGCCATGCTGGCCAAGTAGAGAGACAGAGTGGTTTTATGGCAGCTGTGCCATTACTCTGGTAATGAGGTGCAATGCCATATTACCAGTACTTGCCAGGCGAACAGTAGCTTCACAAAAATGGCTTGAATGTAAGGAATGCTGATCTTTCAGCAGGTATCCAATGCATGGTGAATTGTTCTGGGAGCAGTGCACGATACACCTTGTGTAATTGTGAGAACCTGCATCACTCCCCACACAAATGCAACAACGTACGTAACTTCAGTCTTTCCAATTCAGCTGATTCAGCCCTGATCGCTCTCAAGTCACAATCACTAATCTGAGACATACTCCATCTGGTTATCAACACAGCAGCATCTATTTTGTTGTCAGAGCTTTCTAGAGTTCCTTTCCAAGCAATCAACAATGCACCGTTCTCAATCTGACCATCTGATACAAACTCACAGTTCTACTGCAGACCTGTGTTCTTTACACAACTCTTCAAGATTCAGTCCCTTTTAGCTCCTTCGTATATCACTTCCCCAAGACCATCTGGAATCTTAATTGTCCTCTTACTGCCAAAGAGAAATTGAAAATTTTCCTAACAGCACTGTTCTAGGTCAAAGATCATCACAGTACACAGAACATAACACCATAAGGAATTCCAATCCAGTCAACTGAAGAACGCTTTCTGGAGTGTGGGCAACTGCGTGCTTGTTGAGTCATAAATTCTGAGAAAAAAGGGACAAATCTTCTGTGTTGCTTAGTCCTTAAGTATAACATCAGATGGGCTGTTATTCATCAATTAACAGCTGTTTTCACTTCAAGAACCATAAAATAATCACATCGCAAAAAATTTCACTTTCGTGCTAACCTTTCACATCCTGCTGATTTTGCCTTTGTTGGTACTGACATATTATTTGAACCTTATTACTGAATGATGGCTACTAAATGAGGATTCATCATCCTGTCTCCTACGTTATCTGAATGGCATATTGTCATCATGCATACTCAGTAAATATCAGTGATTATTTTGTGCATTGTTCTACTAAAAATTAGTTGATGCCCTATAATGCTACATACTCATCTGTAGCAACCAGCAGTATCTAAAATTCTATGCCTGACATATAAAAGTGCATGCATGAGATCAAAGGAATACAGACTCTTCCATTGATAAATTCTGCTTGTTCCTCTGTACTTTAATATGGATTCAGTGTAACATTCCCCATGGAAAAATAACTATTTTCAATTTCACGAGACAACTGCCCTTGTTACAGTGGCCTAAGCTGCAGTCCATTCCAGTGCTATCAAGGGTATTGCAGTGCTGTTTAGCAACGTACATTAGCAAGCTATTAAATTGTTTCTAGTGCTCCATTGTTTTTGTGCATCAGCCAGAGTACCATATTTACGCAATGCCTTTTACATACTGCCTTTAGAAATGATGCATAGAGAGGATTTAAAATAATTGGCCAGTTAAGTGTTGTAGTTCGCAACTTTTAGAATGGAAACAGACGTGCTATGAATGAAAAGAATTACTTTTGCTTTTAGGAAGAACAGACTTTTAAAAAAAACAGTAAATTACAAAATAAATAATCCTTGTTTGTTTGCATAAACTCAATTTTTTTAATTATAAATGAGATCAGTGTAAACACTAAAGGACTACTGAACTGCTGTGAGGATTGCTCAGTCCATTCATGAGTCCAATAAAATTAGTGAAAGATATAAAAGTAGCAGCTTGTTGTTAGCTAACATGACTGGCCAACACATTTCCACCATTTGTAAGTCAGATGTTACAGTCAGGAAAAGAGATATAAACTCAAACCCCAATTCCCTTTCCTTCTGTCCATGATCAGTCTAGTTTATTTTTGAAGAGTTCAATGTGCATGTTGCTAAATCCTTCTTAACATGTGGTCAATTTAAAATTACCAGCAACGGACTTACAAACAAATAGAATTATTTACTCACACTCATTCAGAAAGTTCTAACCTTATGTTAGGCATAAAGTTAAAAATCGCACAACACCAGGTTATAGTCCAACAGAGGTAAAAACAATGACTGCAGATGCTGGAAACCAGATTCTGGATTAGTGATGCTGGAAAAGCACAGTAGTTCAGGCAGCATCCAAGGAGCTTCGAAATCAACGTTTCGGGCAAAAGCCCTTAATCAGGAATAAGGGCAGTGAGCCTGAAGCGTGGAGAGATAAGCTCGAGGAGGTTGGGGGTGGGAAGAATGTAGCATAGAGTATAATGGGTGAGTGGGGGAGGGGATGAAGGTGATAGGTCAGGGAGGAGAGGGTGGAGTGGATAGGTGGAAAAGGAGATAGGCAGGTAGGACAAGTCCAGACAAGTTATGGGGACAGTGCGGAGCTGGAAGTTTGGAACTAGGGTGAGGTGGGGGAAGGGGAAATGAGGAAACTGTTGAAGTCCACATTGATGCCCTGGGGTTGAAGTGTTCCGAGGCGGAAGATGAGGTGTTCTTCCTCCAGGCGTCTGGTGGTGAGGGAGCGGCGGTGAAGGAGGCCCAGGACCTCCATGTCCTCGGCAGAGTGGGAGGGGGAGTTGAAATGTTGGGCCACGGGGCGGTGTGGTTGATTGGTGCGGGTGTCCTGGAGATGTTCCTTAAAGCGCTCTGCTGGGGGGCGCCAGTCTCCCCAATGTATAAGAGACCGCATCGGGAGCAACGGATACAATAAATTATATTAGTGGATGTGCAAGTAAAACTTTGATGGATGTGGAAGGCTCCTTTAGGGCCTTGGATAGAGGTGAGGGAAGATGTGTGGGCACAGGTTTTACAGTTCCTACGCCTCTACCGTATCTGCTCCCAGGAGGACCAGTTCCACCACAGAACACACCAGATGGCCTCCTTCTTTAGAGATCGCAATTTCCCTTCCCACGTGCTTAAAGATGCCCTCCAATGCATCTCGTTCACATCCCGCACCTCCGCCCGCAGACCCCACGCCTCCAACCGTAACAAGGATAGAATGCCTCTGGTGCTCACCTTCCACCCTACCAACCTTCGCATAAACCAAATCATCTGCCGACATTTCCGCCACCTCCAAAAAGACCCCACCACCAGGGATATATTTCCCTCCACACCCCTTTCTGCCTTCCGCAAAGACCGTTCCCTCCGTGACTGCCTGATCAGGTCCACGCCCCCCTACAACCCACCTTCCCATCCTGGCACTTTCCCCTGCCACCGCAGGAACTGTAAAACCTGCGCCCACACCTCCTCCCTCACCTGTATCCAAGGCCCTAAAGGAGCCTTCCACATCCATCAAAGTTTTACTTGAACATCCACTAATAATATGTTGTGTGCGCGATAAAACGTCCTCAGCATGGAAATTCAGCCAGATGGAATCATATTTTTTTCAGTTACTTGTCAAAGTGAGTTAAAAGCATATAGAACATAGAACATAGAACAATACAGCGCAGTACAGGCCCTTTGGCCCTCGATGTTGTGCCGATCCAAGCCCACCTAACCTATACTAGCCCACTATCCTCCATATGCCTATCCAATGCCCGTTTAAATGCTCATAAAGAGGGAGAGTCCACCACTGCTACTGGCAGGGCATTCCATGAACTCACGACTCACTGAGTAAAGAATCTGCCCCTAACAACTGTCCTATACCTACCACCCCTTAATTTAAAGCTATGCCCCCTCGTAATAGCTGACTCCATACATGGAAAAAGGTTCTCATGGTCAACCCTATCAAAACCCCTAATCATCTTGTACACCTCTAGACAAGTCACCCCTAAACCTTCTTTTCTCCAATGAAAACAGCCCCAAGTCCCTCATCCTTTCCTCATACGATCTTCCTACCATACCAGGCAACATCCTGGTAAACCTCCTCTGCACCCGTTCCAGTACCTCCACATCCTTCCTATATGTATGGCGACCAAAACTGCACACAATACTCCAGATGTGGCCGCACCAGAGTCTTATACAACTGCAACATGACCTCAGGACTCCGGAACTCAATTCCTCTACCAATAAAAGCCAGTACGCCATATGCCTTCTTCACAGCACTATTTACCTGGGTGGAAACTTTCAAAGATCTGTGTACATGGACACCAAGATCCCTCTGTTCATCCACACTACCAAGTATCCGACCATTAGCCCAGTACCCCATCTTTTTGTTACTCATACCAAAGTGAATCACCTCACACTTACCCACATTGAACTCCATTTACCACCTTTCTGCCCAGCTCTGCAGCATATCTATATCCCGCTGTAACCTGACACATCTTTCCTCACTGTCAGCAACTCCACCGACTTTCGTATCATCCGCAAACTTGCTCACCCAACCTTCTAGCCCCTCCTCCAGGTCATTTATAAAAATGACAAACAGCAATGGTCCCAAAACAGATCCTTGCAGAACACCGCTAGTAACTGCACTCCAAGATGAACCTTTACCATCAACTACGACCCTCTGTCTTCTTCCAGCCAGCCAATTCCTAACCCAAACTTCCAACTCACCCTCAATGCCATACCTCCGTGTTTTTTGCAGTAGCCTACCATGGAGAACCTTATCAAACGCCTTACTAAAATCCATATACACCACATCTACCACTTTACCCTCGCCCACCTCCTTAGTCACCTTCTCAAAGAATTCAATAAGGTTTGTGAGGCACGACCTGCCCTTCACAAAACCATGCTGACTATGCTTGATCACATTATTCTTATCCAGATGTTCATAAATCCTATCCCTTACAATTCTCTCTCAGACTTTGCCCACAACAGAAGTGAGACTCACCGGCCTATAGTTACCAGGGCTGTCCCTACTCCCCTTCTTGAACAGGGGAGAACCACATTTGCTATCCTTCAGTCTTCTGGCACTATTCCTGTAGACAACGAGGACATAAAAATCAAGGCCAATGGCTCTGCAATCTCCTCCCTTGCTTCCCAGAGAATCCTAGGATAAATGCCATCAGGCCCAGGGGACTTATCTATTTTCACCCTTTCCAGAATTTCCAACACCTCTTCCCTACATACCTCAAAGCTGTCCATTCTAATGAATTGTGACTCAGTATTCACATCGGCAACAACGTCCTGTTCCTGAGTGAATACTGACGAAAAGTATTCATTCAGTGTCTCCCCAATCTCTTCAGCCTCCACACGCAACTTCCCACTACTATCCTTGACTGGACCTATTCCTACCCTAGTCATTCTTTTATTCCTGACATACCTATAGAAAGCCTTTGGGTTTTCCCTAATCCTAAGGACTTTTCATGTCCCCTCCTTGCTGCTCTTAGCTCTCTCTTCAGATCCTTCCTGGCTACCTTATAACTCTCAATCGCCCCAATTGTACCTTCACGCCTCATCTTTACATAGGCCGCCCTCTTCCCTTTAATAAGGGATTCCAATTCCCTATTAAACCACGTCTCCCTCACACGACCCTTTCCTCCCTGTCTGACAGGTACATATTTATCAAGGACACTCAATAGTTGCTCCTTGAACAAGCTCCACATATCAATTGCGCCCTGGTCTTCCAAGCCATGCATCCTAAGTCGTGCCTCACCGCATCATAATTTCCCTGCCCCCAGCTATAACTCTTGCCATGCAGTACACGCTTATCCCTCTCCATCACTAGAGTAAAAGTCACCAAATTGTGGTCACTATCCCCAAGGTGCTCACCTTTGGTTGGGTCAATGTGTAACTTCAGCAAGAGAGACTGCTGTGCACTTTCAGCCTTTTAGCCAATCCAACATTGATCATGAACTGTTCATGCACTAATAAGCTGAGTCTTGATGGGATCTGTTCTAGAATATTGTGGGAGGCAAGAGAACAAATTGCTGGAGCATTGATAGACATTTCTGATCCTCTTTGACCACAGATGAGGTCCCAGATGACTTGAGAATAGCCATTGTATTCCCATTGTTTTTAAAGGGTAGCAGGGATAACCCAGGAAATTACAGGCCTGTGAGCCTCACGTCAGTGGTAGGGAAATTATTGGAAAGGATTCCCAAGGACAAGATCTACACACATTTAGAAGTAAATGGACTTATTAGTGATATACAGCATGGTTTTGTGCAGAGGAGGTTGTGCCTCATTAACTTGATGGAGGTTTTTGAGAAGGTGATAAAGAATTGACGAGGGAAAAGCAGCTGATGTTGTCTACATGGACTTCAGTAAAGCTTTTGACAAAGTCCGTCATGGCAGACTGATACAAAAGGGGAAGTCACATTGTATCAGGGATAAGCTGGAAAGTTGGATACAGAACTTGAGGAGGAGCAAAGGGCAACTGCAGGTAGTTTTCAGCAGCCACATTATCAAGAAGAAGCATTATCCAGCTAATCCTGACCTTGTGTTAAGAATGAATTATCTACAAATAGCAGAGACACAAAAGCTGAGGAGTTTCCAGCTTTCATGAGGTACTGAAACCTCTCTCTGTGTGAAATACTGGCTGAGGAGATTGCATCAGACTACCTGGGTTGGGGGAGGCAGGGTACATCTAATGTCAGTTGTCCTGAAAGACATGGTGGTTCTTGTTGGGATCTCAGTGACATCACGCAATCTAAAGTTATCACTGCATTGCAATTGCAATTAGTTGTATAACAGAAGGAAGATGTATGGATCCAGGTCCAAAGTAATGGCATTGGTTTATTATTATTTTAAGTCTCAAGCCAATGTGAACATGAAATAACACATCAGAATGCTTTGAGATAAAGGGTTTTATGCAAGGCTACAGCTATGTTTTACATTGGTTTGGTTGCAACAGGTCTATTTGTTAAATTAAGAGAGATAAGCTGACATTAAAGGGATAATCATAAACAAATCAAGATCATGTCAAAGAACAGATAAGGAGTCAGTAGCATATTGACTCGAAGAAACCAGTTACTCAAAAGAAAATAAACCTGGGTTCTGAAGAAGAGTCATGTCAGATTCAAAATGAGTTTCTTCATGAATTTCTGTGTTTGATTCAGGAATTAGGCACATATCATTTAACCAATCTAAGACTGACTATGCACTAACAAGCTAACTAGAGTTAAGGATTGTCTGATCATGCATGGTGTGACAATGCTGTCACTTCAAAAAGGTGACTTTGTTCTGGTTTTTTTTGAGGAAAGGTCATAAAGGCAGAGATTCCGAAGTATCTAGTTTAACAATGGAAGGGGAGTGGCCAGTTCTCCCAGTTCAGGTTTTTTTTCTAGTTTGTTTTAGCTGTAGCAGTCACAAAATGCATGAGTCTAGGGGAGTTGCAAGCTTCAGTGAAGAACTCTGACTTCCTTCTGAAATCTTTCTCTCCTGTCTGTGAGAATCTGTGTTTGAATTTACCTTTTTGCCAAGGGGTGTGTTTATGGGATGTCATTGTATTGGAACAGTTAATTAGTTAAGTTGGTGTGTTGGCTAAGTTTTCCAGTCATTAAGTTATCTTACATTCAATTCAAAACTCTTTTGTTCATGTTTCAACTGTAGTGTTAAATAAATTCTGTTTTGCTTAAAGCAGAGTGGTTTGACCAGCTGCATCACACCCGGACCATCCACATCACATCTGCCTTTAAAATAAGAAAATATTGGTCTACCTTCTTAAAATATTTGGAAGGGGTCTGGTCTGGTCCATAACAGACTGGTGGTTCTTGTCAGGATTGATTCTATAATTCCAATTTGGGATTAGGGTTGTTGGACTCAAAGATGGTGAGTGGTAGGTGTTAGTGTCTTTGTTACTGGTGTTGAATTCAGTTGGTTTAAACAGCGCCATGTGCAGTAATGATTCTTTCAGTCACAACGAGCTTTCTGTGAGTAGAAGAATGACTTGGTGGATTTACAAAAAGTGAGCAAGACAAAGCTGTTGGAATTGGCTAGCTGGAGTTGGGTTTGCCTTCATCAGTGAGAAAAGGAGAGGTAATTCCAGCAATAACTCAACATTTCAATTTGTTGGAGATGCCATCAGAATCTTTGGAAATGGCTAGAGTTCAGTTGTCGATGAAGCAGCTTGAACATGAAAAGGACTGAAACAGTTGAATTACAGTTAAAAGCAGAAGAAAAAGAAAAAGAAAGAATTGCCCTGGCAAAACAAGGAGAATAGGAAAGGTAGGCCCTAGCTGAAGAAAGGAAGAGAGTGAGAGAGTTCAACCCTCAGAAGTTGGCAATTAGACCGGGAAGTCGACGTGAAAGGATGGAGGTGAAAGTAGAAGGAACACTTAGTGAGGAGGACAGTGATGATGAGCAAACCCATTGTAACCAAAGGGCTGGTGAGGATCTTCTTTAAAAAATCCAAGCACTACCTCAATTTGATAAGAAGGATTTAGAAGCCTTTTTCATTTCATTTGAGAAGGTGGCTAAACAAATGGAGTGGCCAGTGACCATGTGGGTTTTGTGATCCAAACAAAGCAGGTAGGTAGAGCTAATGAGGTATTTGCTTCACTATCAGAGGAGGTATCTGAGTGTATGAGGAGATGAAGAAAACCATCTTAAGTATACATGAGCTTGTGCAGAGGCCTACAGTCAACATTTCAGGAATCTAAGGAGGGACCCTGGTCAAACATGCATTGAGTTTGAAATTTTATTAGTTGGATAGGGGCATTAAAATAGATCAAAAATAAGATGCTCTTAGGGAGATAATTATTTTAGAGGAGTTCAAAAAGTCACTTCCTGAGGTAGTGAGAATGCATGTGGAAGAGCAGAGAGTTAAAACGGCAAGATTAGCTGCTGAAATGGCTGATGATTATGAGTTGGTTCATAAATCAAAGTTTAGCTTCCAACATTAATTTCAATCCGTGAGGGATAAAAATTGGGAAAAGAGAGAAATTCTCAGGTATAAGGGAGAAGTAGAACTCATTGAGGATAATAAAGATAGCTTACCACAGGGTAAAATGGAACCCATGAAGGGGAGAGCCTAGTTAAAATGCTCTGGTGTTTGCACTGCAATGAAGTGTTGGTGAGTTAGAAAAAGCACTGGGAAGACTGATGTATGAAAATAGGATAAGCCAGTGAATTTTGCTAAAGTGGTAAAGGAAATCACAGTGGAGGCTAAAAAGCTGCACCAGAATGCACAACTCTGTTGGAGGTTGGTTGAGAAGGAGGTTCCAAATCTTCTTAAACTATTTACTTATGAGGGTAAGATTTACTCGCATATGCCATGAGGAGACGGTAATGAAGTTACAATATTAAGAGATACAGGATCATGTCAATCTTTGATGTTGAGAGATGAAGAGATATGTAACTTAGAAGGACTACTGCCAGAAAAAATGCTAGTATGTGGAATTCATGGTGAGACGAGAAGTGCTCCATTATGCAGAGTGACTTTGGAGTATCCAGTGAAAAGTGGAGACGTGATGGTAGGAGTACTCGAAAATCTCTCGGCACCATTAATCCAATTTGTCCTTGGTAATCATATATCTGGATCATAGGAAAGAGTGCTGTCTACTGTGGTTGAAAAGCCAGTGGGGAATCAGGCCCCCGAGGTATTACAGGAAGTATATCCTGGGATTTTTCCTGACTATGTGATAACACGATCACAAAGCCACCAGTTGGAATGGGAGGAGAAACCAAAGAATACAGATAAAGAGGTTGAGACCATGTTTGATCGAATGGTTGAGCCAAAACAAGAACAGGTGGAGGACAAAATGGATATCTTTAGCACAGAGAAACTAACTGAGTTACAACTGAAAGATGAAAAACTGAAGCAATAGTATCAAAAATGGTACACAGAAGAAGAATCTGAGTGTATTTTTGAATGTTGCCATCCTAAAAGCGCTGTTGTGATGAGGAAATGGAAACCAACACATATTCAAGTGGATGAGAAATGGGCAGAAGTCCATGAAGTTGTATTAATAGTGGATTACAGAAAGGAGGTGTTGCAGGTAGCACATGAGTTATCAGTAGGACATCATTCAGGGGTTAGAAAAGCTCAAGCTAAAATACAAAAGCATTTTTACTGTCCTGGATTGCATAAGGATGTAGTTAAATTTTGCCAGACATGTCATTCATGTCAGGTAATTGGAAAACCTCAGGCAGTAATAAAACCACCACCTTTAATATCCATTCTTGCACTTGAGGAATCTTTTACAAGCATCTTAATTGATTGCATAGGACAAAATTTTGGAATCAGTATTTGTTAACAATAATGGATGTGTTCACTAGGTTTTCAGAGATGACTCTTATTATGTAATATCACAGCTAAAAAAGATTGTAGAAGAGTTATCACTAGATATGGACTACCCACAGAGATACAATCAGAACAAGGGTTAAGTTTTACATCAAAATTATTCAGGGAAGTTATGGGCAGCTTAGGAATAAAACAATTCAAATTCACTGCATGTCATTCAGAATCGCAAACAGCATTAGAAACGTGGCATCAAATTCTAAAGACCATGTTAAGGGCTTATATTCAAGACTACCCAGATAATTGGGATAAAGGAATTCTGTTTGTACTTTTTGCCATTAAGGATGTACCAAATGAATCAACCAAATTCAGTACATTTGAATTAGCTTTTGGACATGAGGTGAGAGGACCACTGAAATTATTTAAGCAGAAATTGGTAAGTTAGAATTCAAAGACCATGCATGTGGACTATGTGTCAAATTTTAGGGAACAGTTAAATAGAACAGGGGAGTTAGCTAGACATCATTTAAAAATATCACAGCATATGATGAAACAGGAATCGACAAGAGATTAAAAACTCACAATTTTGCTAATGTTGATCAAGTGTTAGTGTTACCTTCAATGGTAGGTGAACCTTTAAAAGCAAGGTTTAGTAGACCTTCAAATTGAAAGGAGATTGAGTATTTGATAAGGACTCCAGATAGAAAGAAGTCTCACAGAGTATGTTGTGTAAATATGATAAAATATTTTGATAGGAAAGGAAAGCAAAAGAAGGTGGTGCTAGTTAGAACACAAAGTGAGGAGCTAAATTTTGAATTAGACTTTCCTCGAATTAGATTGAACAATGAGGAAGTTCTCAGGAATTGGAATAAGTTATTGAGTTATCTTCCAGACGAAAATTGAAATGACCTGGAAGAGTTATTACTATGGGAGATTACTAGGGAGACAGGTGGAAATAAGCTAGGAAGTACTAATCTGATTATGCATGATGTATATATAGGAAATGCTGTTCCAATTAAGCCATATCTATTTGCTCTAAGGCAGCATAATCAAAGTGATTTGCAGTGACTGGAGCTGACTAATAAAAGACCTAAGACAATTTTGGCTTTCACAACATGGAATGGACTAGATCAATTTAAAGTCATGCCATTTGGTATGAAAAATGCACCAACCATATTTTAAAGGCTAAACAATAAAGTCATTTCCACATTACCCAACTGTGTGGTTTACATCAATGACCTGGTGACTTTTAGTCACAGATGGCAGAAAGATTTGCAGCATTTATCAGAATTATTTAATTGACTTCAGGAGACAGGCTTGGTGATAAACCTGGCTAACAGTGAATTCGCCAAAGCCCAAGTCATCTTCCTGGGCAATGTTATCAGACATGGACAGATGGCCCCTCGGAATATAAAAAACTAAAGGTTATTGGGGAGTTTCCCATACCGTCGATGTAAAGATCAGTACTACGATTCTTGAGATTGCGTGGGTGTTACCAGAAATTTGTACCGAGCTTTAGCAGTGTGGCTGCTCCACTCACTGAATTCCTAAAGAAAAGGAAGAACTTTCAGTGGACGGCAGACTGTCAGAAGGCAATTGACTTCCTGAAATCTGTACTAACCACTGCTCCAGTATTAGCTACACCTAATTACATCAAGCCATTTAAGGTGGTTATCGATGCAAATGATGTGGGTATTAGTGCTGTACTCTTACAAGAAAATGATGAAAACATAGAAAGACCTATCCAATATTTCTCCAGAAAAGGTGAACTTTCATCAACAGGGATATTTGACAATTGTGAAGAAGCTTGGATTTGGTGTTCCAACACTTTCCTATTTATATTGCCAGTAATGTATCTGACAAAATTATATATACTAATCAGAACCTATTAACGTTTTTTGTAGAAATTTAAGGACAAAAATTCCAGACCTTTTGATGGAGCTTATCATTGCAGCCATTCAATTTTGAAATTGTACATTTGGCAGGATGAGAAAACGTAATTATCAATGTGTTGTTGAGACTTGGATGAAGAAAGACAAAGACATTCGGTGGCAGGAGTAAATGGACTGAAAAAGAATGTAGTAATGATTGTTTGCATGCTTAGAGTCAATGTAATATATATGTATTGTAGTGTACTAACAGAGTAAAACTAAGGGGTTTACAATGAAGCCATTTTTGTATATTTAAAGGCGGGGGGGGAGGTGTGACAATGCCATCACTTTAAAAAAGCTATTTTGTCCTATGCTTTTTAGAAGAGGAGTTGTAAAGGCAGAGGTGAAGAAGTGTCTCGTTTAACATTGGAAGGGGAGTGGGCTGTTCTCCCAATTCAGATTTTTCCTAGTTTGCTTTAACTGTAGCAGTCACAAGATGTACGAATCCACAGGGGTTGTAAGCTTCAGCAAAGAACTCCTCTGACTTTCTTCTGAAATTTCTCTCTGATTTCTGTTCCCTCCTGCCTGTAAGAATCTGTGTTTGAGTTTGCCTTCTTGCCAATGGGTGTGTTTATGGGATGTTACTATAGTGGAGCAGTTAATTAGTGAAGTTACTCTATCAGGTCAGTTAAGATTTCCGATAGTTGTTATTCTATATTCAACTCTCTTTTGTTTGTGTTTCAACTGTAGTGTTTAAATAAATTCAGTTATGTGGTTTGACCAGTTGCATTGCACCTGGACCACCACTTCACGTCGACCTTTAAAATCAGAAAACATAGGCTCGAGGCTACCTTCTTTAAATAGTTTGCGGGGTCGTCCTGGTCCATAACAACGGGAGGAGTAATGACTGAAAAGATTTAATAAGGCTCTGGGTTTTAGTTGTTTGGTAATAAGAATAAATTTCAAAGATAGAAGGAGAACCTCAGTCCATAGAACAGAACAAGAGACCTCTGTCTAATGAACCAGTGTCATGGCTTGACATCCCAAAGAGGATTATTAAGTATTATTTCTTTTAAACTTGTTATGATAAATGTAATAAATTCTGTAAATTTGTTTGGATAAGATTCCCTACAATGTGGAAATAAGCCCTTCAGCCCAATAAGTCCACACCAGCCCTCCAAAGAGTAACCCACCCAGACCCATTTCCCTACCCTATATTTACCCCTGACTCAATGCACCTAACTTACACATCCCTGAACACTATGGGCAATTTAGCATGGTCAGCTCACCTGACGGATTGAGAGAGGAAACTGGAGCACCCAGAGGAAGTCCACACAGACACAGGGAGAATACACAAACTCCACACAGACAGTTACCCAAGACAGGAATTGAACCTGGGTCCCTGGCGCCATAAGGCAGCAGTGCTAACCACTGAGCCACCATGCCACCCAGTAGTGAAGCATATTTGTATCTGAAATATCTCATGTAACTAATCATGACTAGGAAAGGTTTCATTGGCCCTCTGAAGTTCAGTCTATAACTGTAATTGAGGTTCATTACCATCCATTTGAAAAAAAGGGTTTTAAATGTTGGAATATGTCCATGCCTACAGAAGCAATGACATAATAGAGATTATAGGGCGAAGAGAAAATTCAACGATTCAGTTTAAGACTCCTGACATCTTCAGAGGGATTCAGCCTTGTCCGTAGTCACAGCCTAATAATTACATTCCCAACATTTTCAACCTGATCTCCCCCATGTGTTGACAACATACTGGTCTGCCTGTCTGCCCCTCTGATTAGATCCTGCTGTCTCTAGTTGTGTATCAGCAACACCTGCAACAGAGAGATAAATGTCAATTTGTGTCATTCAATACATTTAAATGATATGGCTGTTTTGGTTGGTATTTATGTCAGGTGTGACCTGTGGGTGTAAGCCTTGCAAATGTGCTAAATGGGTGAGGGACTAAAAGATATGATAGAGATTGTTAGTAGAGTAGGTAATGATAGAGTAGGTTAGTGATGAGGATGCAGTGATTTGAGCAATGGCGGACGCTAATGTTAGTACTTGATGGGATATAGCTTTTGACTGCGTGTGAGGTCATTTATCTTCTTGAAGCACTGCATTCAGATTATCAGGTCTACACAAAATAAAACTAAAAGAACTGCAGATGTTGTAAATCAGAAATAAAAATGAAAGTTGCAGGAAAAGCTCAGCAGGTCTAGCAGCATCTGTGAAGGGAAATCAGAGTTAATGGTTCAGATCCAGTGACCCTTCCTCAGAACTGATGGCAGCTAGGAAAATGTTGGTTTATATGCAGAAGATAAGGTAGGGGCAAGGGTTAAGGAGTAACTGATAAGTCTGCACAGAGCCCAAAGAGAGAGAAGAACAGTTGGACTGACAAAGAAGTGGATAACAATCTGTCTGGGAGGGTGAACAGCTGTTAATGGAGACGGTTAGTGACTACAATAGGTAATGTCCCATGTCACATTCCTCAGCAAGTGCCTCTGGCTCAGACTCACTCCATGTGAATTCCAACTCAGGTTTCAACCTTCATGCTTTGAATTGACCTAGGATCACAGGTACCTCCATGATGTTCAATGTTCCACAGACAGTCACTCTCACTGCAGCCTGAGATCCACTGTCCGTGCCATGTGGCATCATACACACTCTCCCAAAGCTCTCCCTCTCTCCAACAGCATCGCATCACACTGGCTCAGGGTAGCACCACTCGCCAGTTCCACTTCATCATCTGACTCTTTCACATCACTAACAAAAAACTTTTTTCTTTTCCTTTCAGGCATCAAGGCACACAAGATACAATAACTCAAAGATACCCACAACCTTCTGGAAGCTATTTCCCCTCCCTTTCTCTCTGACTCCATCCCCTGCCCTAACCCTGCCTCCTGTTAAACGGTCACCATCACTTCTAACTTTCCATTCTCCGATGCTGAATGTTCTGTACTCAGCAAAGGTCTCAGCTTTATCCCTCTGCTTTCCCACCTTAAAGAATTTCGGGCACGATGTGATGTCGAACTCTTGTTCCATTGTCTTCACCTCCATGCCTATTTCCTTGAACAAGAGTCCTCTCCCTGTCCCACTGAGCCTGTCGCCCACCAAATCACTCTCCCTCCCCTTGGACCCCTCCCTCTGGCATTTTATCTGCACTCAATCTGTTCATACAGAATTGTCAATGTGACATTGGTAGCCTCAATGTCTCTGTCCCCCCTTATCCAATCCAATCTATCACCTGCAAACTGACCTCACTCTTTGCACTTAGATCCAACCCTGACTTTATTATTAAGCCTGTTAATAAGTGTGGTGCTGCTGTAGTCTGACATGCTGATCTCTATATTGCAGAGGCTGAGAAACAGCTCTCAGATACCTCCTCCTAAAATTGCCTGGACCATGACTCCAAATGGATCATCAGGCCATTGTGTCAACCACAGTCATTGACCTCACTTGATAAGGTGATCTTCCCCCCCACCACCTGCTTCCCAGCTGATAGTTCCCCAGCCCTGCTCAGCTCAATGCTACCTCCTTCTAAAAATCCATAAACAGGACTGTTCTGCAGACCCATTATTTCAGCCTGTTTCTGCCCCATAGAACTCATCTCTTCCTACCTTGACTTGATCTTTTCTCCCCTGGTCCAGTATCTGCCCACATACATGCGTGATTCCTTTGGTGCTTTACACCAGTTTTAGAATTTCCGGTTTATGGGCTCCAGCTGCTTCCACTTTACCGTGGACACGTAATCCCTTTACACATCCATCACCCACCAGAATGGTCTCAGGGCTCTCCGCCTCTTCCTGGAGCAAAGGCCAGAACCAACCCCACCCACCACACCCTCCTCCACCAGGCCGAGATCGTCTTCACCCTCAACAATTTCTCTTTTAACTTGTCTCGGTTTCTTCAGGTCAGAGGGATGGCCATGGATACCTGCATGCACCCCAGTTGTGCCTGTTTCTGCTCATGCAGTGAGATGCTACCACCAGCAACATATTCCCCTCCCATCTCTTGTCCACCTTCTGCAGGGATGGTTCCCTCTGGGACACCCTGGTCCACACTTCCTTCACTCCCAGTAGCCCCCCACAGTCTCACAACACCTCCCCCTCCAACCGCCAAAGGTGTAACACCTGCCCACTTACCTCCTCCCTCCTCAGTATCCAAGGGCCCAAACATTCCTTCCAGGTGAAGCAGTACTTAATCTGCACTTCACACAATCTAGTCTACTGTGTTTGCTGCTCACAATATAGTCTCCTGTACATTGGGGAAACGAAGCATAGACGAAGTGACCGCTTTGCAGAACATCTACGTTCTGTCTGCAAAAAAGACAGCTTGCCTCCCACTTTAACACGCCACCCTGTTCCATGGCCAAAATCTCCATATCAGGCTTGTTGCAGTGCTTTTGCAAAACTTAGCACAAGCTAAATAAAAACATCCTACTTTCCACTTGGGGATCGTGCAGCCCACCATACACAATATCAAGTTAAATAATTTTAAGGCTGGAACAGTCCCATGTCCTAGCCCCCTACCCCACACACCATGCCTTGTGAGCACAGTATGCCATTACACATACCTATTCTTAGCCACTAATTGTCTCCATTAACAGCTAATTACCCTCCTAATCAGATTGTTATCCACTCCTTTGTCTGTCCAGCTGTTCACCACTCTTTGGGCTCTATTCAGACTTATCATTGATTCTTTGCCCCACCCTCCACCCAATCTTCTACATATAAACCAACATTTTCCTAGCTACCATCAGTTCTGAGGAAGAGTCACTGGACCAGAAAAGTTAACTCTGATTTCTCTTCACAGATGATGCCAGGGACCTGCTGAGATTTTCCAGCAACTTCTACATAGAACATAGAACATTGGTCCTCAATGTTGCTCTGACCTGTGGAACCAATCTGAAGCCCATCACACCTACACTATTCCATTTTCATCCATATGTTTATCCAATGACCATTTAAATGCCCTTAAACTTGGCGAGTTAATTGTTGCAGGCAGGGCCCCTACTACTCTGAGTAAAGAAACTACCTCTGACATCTGTCCTATATCTATTACCCCTCAAATTAAAGCTATGTCCCCTCATGCTAGCCAACACCATCTAGGGAAAAAGGCTCTCTCTGTCCACCCTATCTAATCCTCTGATTATCTTATATGTCTCAATTAAGACACCTCTCAATCTTCTTCTCTCGAACAAAAACAGCTTCAAGTCCCTTCGCCTTTCTTCATAAGACCTTCCCTCCATACCAGACAATGTCCTAGTAAATTGCCTCTGAACCCTTTCCAAAGCTTCCACATCCTTCCTATAATGCAGTGACCAGAACTGTACGCAAAACTCCAAGTGCGGCTGCAGCAGAGTTTTGTACAGCTGCATTATGACCTCATGGCCCCGAAACTCAATCCCTCTACCAATAAAAGCGAACACAATGTATGTCTTCTTAACAACCCTAGCAACCTGAGTGGCAACTGGACACCGAAATCTCTCTGCTTATCTACACAACCGTTAGCCCAGTACTCTTTATTCCAGTTGCACCTTCCAAAGTGAACCACCGCACATTTCTCCACATTAAACTCCATTTGCCACCTCTTAGCCAGCTCTGTGGCTCATCCATATCTTTCCGTAACCTACAACATCCTTCAAGACTATCCACAACTCCCCCGACCTTAATGTCATCTGCAAATTTACTTACCCATCTTTCTACGCCCTCATCCAGGTCATTTATAAAAATGACCAAAAGCAGTGGCCCCAAAACAGATCCTTGCAGTACACCACTAGTAACTGAATGCCAAGATGAATATTTCCCATCAACCACTACGGTCTGTCTTCTTTCAGCCAGCCAATTTCTGATCCAAACTGTCAAATCACCTTCAATCCCATGCCTCCGTATTTTGTGCAATAGCCTATCATGAGGAACCTTATCAAATACCTTACTGAAATCCATATACACCACATCAACCGCTTTACCCCCACCCACCTGTTTGGTCACCTTCTCAAAGAACTCAAGAAGGAGGTGTTAGCAATTCTGGAAAGTGTGAACATAGTTAGGTCTCCTGAGGCACGAACTACCCTTCACAAAACCGTGTTGACTATCCCTAATCAACTTATTCTTTTCTAGATGATTATAAATCCTATCGCTTATAACCTTTTCCAATAATTTACCCATAACCAAAGTAAGGCTCACTGGTCTACAATTACCAGGGCTGTCTCTACTCCCCTTCTTGAACAAGGGGACAACATTTGCTATCCTCCAGTCTTCTGGCACTATTCCTGTAGACAATAATGATGTAAAGATCAAAGCCAAAGGCTCAGCAATCTCCTCCCTAGCTTCCCAAAGAATCCTACAATAAATCCCATCCAGCCCAGGGGACCTATCTATATTCACACTTTCCAGAATTGTTAACACCTCCACCTTGTGAACCTCAATCTAGTAGTCTGTATCTCAGTATGCTGCTCTACAACAATTTCTTTTTCTAGTGTGAATACTGACACAAAATACTCATTTAGGACTTCTTCTATCTCCTTGGACTCCACACACAATTTTCCACTACAATCTTTGATTGGCCCTAATCTTTCTTTAGTCATTCTTGTATTCGTGATATACCTATAGAAAGGTTTAGGGGTTTCCTCGATCCTATCTGCTAACAAATCCTCATGTCTCTTCCTGGCTCTTCTTAGCTCCCCCCTTAGGTCTTTCCTGGCTAGCTTGTAACTCGCAAGAGCCCTAACTGAGCCTTCACGTCTCATCCAAAATATGCCTTCTACTTCCTCTTGACAAGAGATTCAACTTCTTTAGGAAACCACAGCTCCCTCGCTTGACCAATTCCTCCCTGCCTGACAGGTACATACTTATCAAGGGCATGCAGTAGCTGTTTCTTGAATAAGCTCCACATTTCAATTGTGCCCATCCCCTGATTTCCTTCCCCCTCCTATGCATCCTAAATCTTGCCTAATCACATCATAATTGCCTTTCACCCAGCAACAGCTCTTGCAGTATATATCTATCCCTTTCTATTGCTAAAGTAAACATAATCAAATTGTGGTCACTATTATTAAAGTGCTCACTGCCTCCAAATCTAACACCTGACAGGGTTCATTACCTAGTACCAAATCTAATGTGGCCTCGCCCCTTGTTGGCCTGTCTACATACTGGGTTCAGAAACCCTCCTTCACACATTGGACAAAAACTGACCCATCTAAAGTACTCAAACTATAGTATTTCCAGTCAATATTTGGAAAGTTAAAGACCCCCATAACAACTACCTTGTTACTCTCGCTCCTATCCAGAATCATCTTTGCTATCCTTTTCTCTATATTTCTAGAACTATTCAGAGGCCTACAGAAAATGCACAACACGGTGACATCTTCTTTCCTGTTTCTGACCTCAGCAGATTAATCCTCAAAAGTCCTTTCTGCAACCATAATACTGTCCTTGACTAACACTGCCACACCTCCCCCTCTTTTACCATCTTCTCTGTTCTTACTGAAATATCTTAATCCCAGAACCTGCAACAACCATTCCTGTCCCTGCTCTATCCATGTCTTCGAAATGGCCACAACATCGAAGTCCCAGGTCCCAACCCATGCTGCATGTTTACCCACCTTATTCCGACTGCTCCTGGCATTGAAGTACACACACTTCAAACTACCTTCTTGCTTGCTGGTGCCCTCCTGTGATCTTGAAACCATATTTCTGACCTCACTACTCTCAACCTCCTGGACACTGGAACTACAATTCAGGATCCCGTCCCCTTGCTGAATTAGTTTAAATCCTCCTGAAGAGCATTAGCAAGCCTTCTCCCAGGATATTGGTACCCCTCTGGTTCAGGTGTAGACCATCTTATTTGTAGAGGTCTCACCTACCCCAGAATGAGCCCCAATTATTCAGTTAACTGAAACCCTCCGTCTAGCCACGTGTTCAATTCCTCTGTCTCTCCCTGTTCCTCGCCTCACAGCATGTGGCACGGGCAACAAACCAGAGATAACAACTCTGTTTGTTCTAGCTCTAAGCTTCCATCGTAGCTCCCTGAATTTCTGCCTTAAATCCCCATCTCTCTTCCTACCTATGTCATTGGTGCCTATGTGGACCATGACTTGGGGATGGTCTCCCTCCCTCTCAAGGATCTTGAAAACATCAGAGACATCACGAAACCTGGCACCTGGGAGGTTACACACCAATCATGAGTCTCTCTCATTCCTACAGAAACTCCATATTTAGTGTCCCCCTAAATATGGAGTATCCAATGACTAATGCTCTGCTCCTCTTCCTCCTCTTCTGAGCAACAGGGACAGACTCTGTGCCAGATACCTGTGTCCCATTGCTTACCCTTGGTAAGTCATTTCCCCCCACCCCCCCCCAACAGTATCCAAAACGATATACTTGTTATTGAGGAGAATGGCCACAGGGGATCCCTGCACTATCTGCCAGTTCTCTTTCCGTACCCTGACGGTAACCCATCTGCCTTATTATTGTACCTGAGGTGGGACTACCTCCCTGTAACTCCTTTCAATCCCCCCCACGACCTCCGCCTCCCGAATGATCCGAAGTTCAGCCAACTCCAGCTCCAGTTCCCTAATGAGATTTTTGAGGAGCTGGGGTTGGATGCACTTCCTGCAGATGAAGTCAGCAGGGACACTAGTGGTGAGCCTTACCTCCCACATTCTACAGGAGCCACATTCAACTGCCCTAACCTCCATTCCCACTATTCTAAATTACCAAAGAGACTCTTGAAAATTAAGGAATAAAAAAAAATTACCTTACCAATCCAGTGCACAGAATTGTTTTTTGGTTAGAGGAGCAGGATGGATGGGAGACACTCCTTTAGTAGTGATTCATGTAATGCAACCACCCAAATATATTACTTCACTTACTCAGCAGTCCAGTGTCTGGTCTTGTTCAGTGTGTGCTCCGCCTGATCATGAGGTAAGTTTTGAAAGCAATGATTTCCCATCCGAGCAGCCTCTCCTCACCACTCCCAAAAAATGGAGGCCTGACTCTCAAGGTAAGAACCTTTTAAGTGGGAAACATACCTCCTGGCAGCCCCTGCTCCTCTCTCCACCTCTCCTAACCGATCCCAAAAATTAGACCTGTTTTTGTATCAGATGGTATCCATCTCTCTGGCTAACTTCTCACCATTTTGTCAATTCAACTGGGGAGTGCCTCCTGCTCAGCTGAATTACCACATCATTCCTTTCCACATCCTCTATCAAGACCTCCAGCATCTGAAAACCTGGTGCCTACTCACACTCTTTCTCTCTCTCACTCTCTCTCACTCTCTCTCACTCTCTCTCACTCACTCAGCCATTCTAAACTCTTTCAAAGATGACATTCAGTTCCAGAATGATTGACTCAATGATTTTCCTTTTAACTGGAGCAGGCTAGCTTTAAATAGTGCAAGCTAGTAACAATATTGGATCTCGTACTGATGCATGCTGCCAATGAACAGTGTAATTATCCCTGATTGCTTACAGAACTCATTATAATGAACAGGCATCACAAAGTTGGCATGCTGCCTGCTTCACACTGAACAGCTTTGGGTTCATCATGCTTCATCATCTCCAGACCCACTTTCAGTTGCTATCCAATTTAGCTGTCTAGCTCTCTACACCACAGCACACTGTCATATCACGGGATACTTCCAGGGATTTGTGAGAACATGTTATATTACTTTTCCAATCATTGTTCCATTGGAAAAGTCATTGAATCCCTATTTTACTGCACAAGCACACACCTACATACATTCAACAGCTGTTACAGACAGTTTTAAAATTGTTTCAAATTATTAGCTTTCCCAAGTTACATGGCATTATTCAGTGATCATTTCACACCCACCAAACACCCAAAAGTAGGGATTATTATTCATATAATGTGCAACCACTCACATTGGATGAACATATACTATGTCCTCAATAATCAAGAGCGGTATACTATTTCAGAATTACATGGTTAATAGAGACCTTTACAACGTATTCAATTAAATCAGGGAGATGCAGCACTTTAACTTTACCAACTTAATGGAAATCAGTTCAGTAAGCTATTACAATGCAAATTACTTAGCTGGCAGAGCACTGCCTGAATCTCACTGTTTCCAACATTTCAGGCAAGCACAGAGTGAATAAGTTCTCCAGACATACATTTTACATGGCTAGAAGCAGCAGCAACATGAAACCCACCAATTCTAGAACCCTGACTCATTGGTTTTTATCTGAGACTGGGTGGTTTTTCTCGTCTATGTCAGTAGAAAGTAGATTTTGACATTTGTTTTGAGGCACACTGTGACATCGTACTATCACAGATAAGTGAGAAACTGAACAAAACCATTTTGTTCTCACCAAAAATCAACTGTCAGGTTAAAATAGAGCAGCCCTGCATCACCATCCCTTTGAGGTTTACAGATTTATCATTGTGCTATTACATAAAGATATGGTAAACACCACAGCTGTATTCATGAGCATTTTGCCATTCATATGAGTTACTCAGCTCATTGGCAGCTCAAGATATATTAATAAATAATGATTCCAGGTGCATTTTGACAGACAAGCTTTCTGCATGCTTTTGACATTCTCTGAGCAGATCAAAGAAAGAGTAATCAAGTAGGTTTAGCCATTTTTCAGAAAATTAATAAACAATTGTCCAATGGTTCATGTTTTTAATTAGAAATACTTCAGGGATTTGATTCCACAAGAAATTGTTCCAGTGAAATTTTGAAGCTGATCCGTAGGTTATTGAAATGAAGTGAAATATTTGTGAGATGTGACAGAACACTAGCAACTCAACACTCAGGGTGTATTCAGTGATCTATCTAATTAGGAACATTTTTTTTAGCAGATTTTAGCTCAAACAGCAGTTTCTAAAGGTGTATACTATATGCTGAGCTATGTGCATTGAAGAAAATCCTTAGAGAACATCAAGGTCTACAGTGTATACTCCCAGGTCAGCTCACCATCTGGAGTAAAGACAATTCATCTCAAGTATGAGAGCCAAAAGTTAAGAGCATAGAATTATTGTTCAGTGCAACCCAAGGAACTTGGAACTTAATAATGGAAAGGCTGGCACTGGAGCAGCATGGACTTTGCTGGGAATACTGGCTAACATCATGATATTGCAAGAATAGCCAAATGAAGAAAATGCATTAAAATAGTAGCTTAGGACTCATTTCACAAAGCATCAGTGGCAACAGAGATTGTGGCAGGTGCAGATGAGAAAGTTAGGTCCAAACCTCATGCACCGATTCTACAGCAGGACAATTTTCCAAAATACTGAGCTGAATTTTTCCAAAGTTGGGTTTCCATATTTTCATCACAATTCTTGGAGAATTTTTCTCTAATAGGTCTAGCACGTTTTTGCACATGATCATTCCCAACTCGTCTCATCACCGCTCGATGGTGACACGCTTTTGTGATGCTAGCCCAATTCTCCTCATGATGATGTTGTCACTTTGAAAAACCCAAGGGCAAAATAATGTTTTTAAGAGAGATCATAAAGGCAGAGGTGCCCAATGTTTAACAATGGCAGGGGAATAGCCAATCCTCCTGGTTCAGGTTATTTCTAGTTTGGTTTAGCTGTGGTAGTTGCAAGATGCTGAAGTCCAGGAAAGGTTCCAATCTTTAGAAGGTGTTTTTTGACTGCTTTTCTCTCTCTGAAATCTGTCTGGAAATTGTTCTCTCCTGCATGTAAGAATCTGTGTTTCAATTTGCCTTTTTGCCAATGGGTGTGTTTATGGGTTGTTACTGGATTGGAACAGCTTCTTCATTAAGTTGCTATATTGGGTCAATTGAGTTTTCCAATAGTGGTTATTCTAAATTCTGTTTTCATTTGTTCGTGTTTAAATACATTTGGTTTTGCTTGAAGCCGAGTTGTTTGACCAGCTACATCATACCTGGAATATTCACTTCACATCTTCCTTTAAAATACGTAAATGTTAGGGTTAAGGCTACCTTTGTAAAATATTTTGAGGCTGGTCCATAACAGATTGGGGCCTCTTGTCAGCATTGATTCTGTAATTCCAATTCTGGTTGAGGGTTGTTAGACTCAAAGGCAGCAAGTGGAAGGTGTTAGTGTCTTTTGTTCTGGGTGTTGAATTCCATTGGTTTAAACTGTGCTTGGTGTAGTAATGGTGCTTTCAGTTACTAGGAGTTTTCTAGGGGTGGAAAAAGTGACTTTGAGGGTTTTTATAAAAGAAGAGCAAGGCAAAGCTGCTAGAGTTGGCAGACAAGCTGGAGTCAGGATTGTCTTTGTGAGAAAATGGGATTTAATTACATTAATAGCATGACATTTAAATTTGCTGGAAAAGCCATCGGAACTTTTGGAAATGGCTAAAATTCAATTGCAGCTGAGGCAGCTTGAACATGAAAAAGAATTGAGACAGTTGAATTATGGTTAAAAGCACAGAAAAAAGAAAAAGAGAGGATGGCCCTCGAAGATGAAAGGGAAAAAGGGACAGAAGAAAGGAAGAAGGAGAGAGAGTTTGAACTTCAGAAATTGGCATTTATACAGCAAAGTCAGCTTAAAATGTTGGAGGTAGTGAGAATTCATGTGGAAGAGCACAAAGTTAAAATGGCAATTTTTAGCAGTTGAAATAGCTGATGATTCTGAGTTGGTGCATAAATCAAACTTTGGCGTTTGACATCAATTTCAATCCATGAGGGATAGAAATTGGGGTAAAGAGAAATCCTCACATGATAAGGGGAAAGTAGATCCCAGTGAAGTTAATAAAGAAAGCTTACCACAGGTTAAAAAGACAATCTATAAAGGGGAAAGAAAAGTTAAAAAGCGCCAGCGTTTTTACTGCAATAAAGTAGGCCACATGAAGGAACAGTATTGGTGGGTTAGAAAAAGCACTCCATAAGACCATAAGACATAGGAGTGGAAGTAAGGCCATTCGGCCCATCAAGTCCACTCCGCCATTCAATCATGGCTGCTGGGCACTTCAACTCCACTTACCCACATTCTCCCCGTAGCCCTTAATTCCCCGAGACAACAAGAATCTATCAATCTCTGCCTTGAAGACATTTAGCATCCTGGCCTCCACTGCACTCTGCGGCAATGAATTCCACAGGCCCACCACTCTCTGGTTGAAGAAATGTCTCCACATTTCTGTTCTGAATTGACCCCCTCTAATTCTAAGGCTGTGTCCATGGGTCCTAGTCTCCTCACCTAACGGAAACAATTTCCTAGCATCCACCCTTTCCAACCCATGTATTATCTTGTACGTCTCTATTAAGTCTCCCTCAGCAGTTCCTCATATGTTAGACCTACCATTCCAGGGATCATCCGTGTGAATCTCCGCTGGACACGTTCCAGTGCCAGTATGTCCTTCCTGAGGTGTGGGGACCAAAACTGGACACAGTACTCCAAATGGGGCCTAACCAGAGCTTTATAAAGTCTCAGTAGCACAATGGTGTTTTTATATTCCAACCCTCTTGAGATAAGTGACAACATCGCATTCACTTTCGTAATCACAGACTCAACCTGCATGTTGACCTTTAGAGAATCCTCGACTAGCACTCCCAGATCCCTTTGTACTTTGGCTTTACGAATTTTCTCACCGTTTAGAAAGTAGTCTGTGCTTTTATTCTTTTTGCCAAAGTGCAAGACCTCGCATTTGTTCACGTTGAATTCCATCAGCCATTTCCTGGACCACTCTCCCAAACTGTCTAGATCCTTTTGCAGCCCCCCCACTTCCTCAGTACTACCTGCCTGTCCACCTATCTTCGTATCATCAGCAAACTTTGCTAGAATGCCCCCAGTCCCTTCATCCAGATCATCAATATATAATGCGAACAGCTGTGGCCCCAACACTGAACCCTGCGGGACACCGCTCGTCACCGGCTGCCATTCTGAAAAAGAATCTTTTATCCCAACTCTCTGCCTTCTGTCAGACAGCCAATCCTCAATCCATCGAACACCATGGAACACCACTCGGAAGATGGATGTCGGAAAAGAGGATAAGCTCATTGAAATGGTAAAGGAAAACACAGTGGAGGCACCCGAATGTAGAACCTGGTCGGTGGTTGGTTAAAAAGGAAGTGCCAGATCTTTGTAAACCCTTTATCGGTGAAGGTAAGGTTTACTTGCATGGCCAGGAGCTTCAGGGAAAGAAATTACATAATTTAGAAATATGGGATCATGTCAATTTTTGATGTTGAGAAATGAAGAGATATGTAACTCTGAAGGACTATTGCCAGGAAATGTGCTCGAAAAAAAGTGTCTATAATTCATGGTGCGACAAGAGGTGCTCCCTGATGTAGAGTGAGGTTGGACTGTCCAATGAAAAGTGGAGAAGTGGCGGTAGGAGTACTGGAAAAACTCAGTTCCATGAATATAATTTGTCCTTGGTAGTGATATAGCTGGATCACAGGTATGAGTGCTGCCTACTGTGGTTGAAAAGTCAGTGGAAAATCAGGCAACTGAGGTATTACAGAAGTACATCCTGAGAGAGCTTTCCTGACTGTGTGATAACAAGGTCACAAAGTCGCCAGTTGAAATGGGAGGAGAAATCAAAGAATACAGATAAGAAAGTTGAAGTAGAATTATAAGAGACCATGTTTAAATGATTAGTTGCAACAAAACAGGAACAGATGGAGGACAAAATGGATATTTTTACGTCAGAAAAATTAACTGAGTTACATCCAACAGATGAAAAACTGAAGCAATAGTATCAAAAAGCATACACAGAAGAAGGGTCTGAGTGGACCCCTAAGTGCTGCTGTCTTAAAATTGAAGTCTTGATGGGGAAATGGAAATCATCACATTCAGGCAAATGAGAAATGGGTAGAAGTTCATCAAGTTTTATTACTACCAGCTTATGGAAAGGAGGTGTTGTAAGTATTACATGAATTATCAGTAGAAGGTCATTTGTGGTAAGAAAAACTCAAGCTAAAATACAAAAACATTGTTATTGGCCTGGACTGTATAAGGATGCAGTTGAATCTTGCCAGACATATCATACATGTCATGTAATTGGAAAACTTTAGGAGGTAGTAAAATCAGCACCTCTAACATCCATTCCTGCATTTGAGGATCTTAATTGATTATGTAGGACGCCTATCTAAAACAAGAAGTGGGAATTGTTATTTGTTAACAATAATAGATTTGTCCATGAGATTTCCAGAGGCCATTCCATTATGCAATATCACAGCTAAAAGGATTGTAGAAGAGTTGCTCAGATTTTTTCACAAAATATGGACTATTCACAGAGATACAATCATATCAGGGGTCAAATTTTACATCAATGTTATTCAAGGAAGTTATGGACAGTTTTGAAAGAAAACAATTAAAATCCATTGCATAACATCTGAGTCTGAGGGAGCACGAGAAAGGTGTCATCAGATGTTAAAGACCATGTTAACGATTTATAGGAAAGACTATTCAGATGATTGAGGTAAAGGAATTCCGTTTGTACTTTTTGCCATCAGAGATGCACCAAATGAATCAACCAAATTCAGTCTATTTGAATTAGTTTCTGGGCATGAAGTGAGGGGCCCACTGAAATTAATTAAGGGGAATTTGGTGAGTCAGAATTCAGAGACCACATATTTGGACTATGTTTCAAATTTTAGGGAACAGTCAAATAGCTTGGGAAGTTGGCTAGACAGTATTATGATGATGAAACAGGAAACAGACAAGAAATCAAAAACTTGCAACTTTGCTAACAGAGATAGTGTTAGTGTTACTTCTAGTGATAGGTGAACCTTTAAAAGCAAGATTTAGTGAATCTTATCAAATCAAAAGGAGATTGAGTGAGGTGAACTATTTGATAAGGTCATCAGAGAGAAAGAAATCTCACAGATTGTGTCCTGTGAATATGCACAAAAGGTATTTTGATAAGGAAGGAAAGCAAAAGGAGAAGTGTACTGGTTACAATACAGCGTGAAGAACCAAGTTCAGAGGATTCTGAATTGGACATTTCTCAAATTAAATTGAACAATGAGTGAGTTGTCAAAAATTGATATAGATTACTGAGTTACTTTCCAGAGGAAAATCGAAATAGTCTGAAAGAGTTATTGCCATTGCATGGGGAGATATGTGGAAATAAGTTGGGAAGTACTAACCTAATTATGAATTATGTAGATATAGGAAATGCTATTCCAATTAAGCAACATGCTTATATACTTAAGCCACTAAAGTTGACACAAGGTCAAAAAGAAATCGAATGCATGCTCCAAGACAACATAATCCAAATAAGTTGCAGCGACTGGAGGTCACCTATAGTAATGGTGCCAAAACCAGATGGTATCCAACAGTTATATGTAGGTTATCCCAAAGTCAATGCAGTTACAAATTCTGATTCATATCCGATTCAATGTTTGGAACGCTGTAAAGAGAAGGTGGGACATGCAACTTATATTTCTAAGTTGGACTTACTCAGAAAATATTGGCAGGTACCTTTATCGCAAAGAACAAAGGCAATTTTGGCTTTTGTAACACCAAATGGACTGTATCAATTGAAATGGGGCTTTTGCCTGAAACGTCGATTTCGAAGCTCCTTGGATGCTGCCTGAACTGCTGTGCTTTTCCAGCACCACTAATCCAGAATCTGGTTTCCAGCATCTGCGGTCATTGTTTTTACCTTGTATCAATTGAAAGTCATGCCATTTGGTATGAAAAATATGCCAGCCACATTTCAAAGACTAACCAATACAGTCATTTCTGAATTACCAAATCATGTGGTTTACATTAATGACCCGGTGATTTTTAGTCACACATGAAAGGAACATTTGCAGCATTTATCAGAATTATTCAATCAACTTCAGGAGGTGGATAAACCGGGCTAAGAATGAATTTGCCATAGCCGAAGTTACCTTCCTGGGCCACGTTATTGGACATGAACAGATGGTCCCACAGAATGTGAAAATGAAGGTTATTGATGAGTTTTCCATACCATCAACAAAGAGACCAGTACTCCAATTGAATGAGTTTTATTGCCAGTCATCTTAACTAAGTCAAAAACCTCGAGACAGATTCCCCTTGTTCTTGAATTGTTGTCTAAAACCGATAGCATCACAAAATTAAAGGAGGCTTGGGATCATAATATTCCTTAACTAAATCTGTCAACTATTGAAGGTGTTTTGTATCTGGTGCCTTGGGAAACATTAGGCTCCTAATAGCTAAGAAAGCTCCGCATCTACAAGCTGTCAGGAGAATTACTCGTTGCTTTTCATCTGCCCCAATGTCATTTGCCCAGTAAAAATAACTCACAATCTTTCCACACACTGGACGCAGTCTTTGACAGCAGATCAAATAAGTCAAGGTTCCCAAATAAAAGTATGATGCCATAAATAATTACCCCAACTCAAAGACGATTGTTGCAAGTGACTTTCTTCAGGAGACTGCTTTTCTCTTATCATCACTGAAATAACTCCACAGAGGCTGGTATCCACTCACCAACTCACCTTTTATTTACACATGGATAGTCCTTGACACTGTTCCAGCTCCCTTAGAGCCAACTCTCAGAGTGAACAGGATATCTGACACTCCTCTGTTCTACTCTCTACCACAACCACTCACTCACAAATCTAAGCTGCAGGACTGACACTGTCACCCAGACCTTATTGTATATGGTAATTAGGTCGATATTATGTTCTTGTTCTTGTTATTTTACCATCCAACCCGTTGTCACCAAAACCAAGGTTAAAATTGAGGCCTTTCTTTCAAATTGATGATTTTTCATCATAACAGATAAATATTAGAGTTGAACAACTGTAAAGCACATGTTAATTCAGGGCAGTGTTAAGAGTAGCAGGGATAGCATCTTATCTTCTGGCCTTAAGTCTGAGTTCACTCCCACTCTCATCTCCCCGTCCTTAGGCTCCCACACCGTTTAAACGAAACTTAAAAAACTACTTTTCAACTTCCCAGAACTTGCAGTTTTCATTTCAAATTTCCATAATCTTTATTGTATTTGCCCCTCAAAATCTGCTAGCATAGTGAGTTTTGTGCCTTGAAGCCAGGCAGTATGTTGGCAATCTACACAGGGACTATTTGGAGACAATTGAGAGATTTTTGTCATTCAAAGTGTGGTGTGATCAGCCTTTCCTGTGATTAAAATAGTCTATTTACCCAATAGCCAATGCAAACACTGATTAAAAAACTCGCTTGCCTTCCTTGTACAGACCATTGAGTATAAGAGTTTGGACATTATGTAAAGGTTGTATAGGACAGGGGTGAGGCCTCTTCCGGAGTACTGTGGGCAATTCTGGTCTCCTTTTCAGAGAAAGGATATTATTAAGCTGGAGAGGGTTCAGAAGAGATTTACCAGGATGTTGCTGGGAATGGAGAGTTTCAGTTATAAGAAAAGGCTGGATAGGCAGGGATCTTTTTCACTGGAGCGTATGAAGTTGAGAGGTGACCTTATAGACATTTATCATATCATGAGGAATATAGATAAGGTGAATGGCAGATGACTTTTCCCTAGGGTGGGGCCCTGACCCTAGGGAAAAGTCACCTGCCATTCACCTTATCTATATTCCTCATGATATGATAAACATCTATAAGGTCAACTCAGATTAGATTCCCTACAGTGTGGAAATAGGCCCTTTGGCCCAACAAGTCTACACCAACCCTCTGAAGAGTAATCCACCCAGACCCATTCCCCCTAACTCTATGGGCAATTTAGCATGACTAATTCACCTAACCTGCACATCTTTGGACTGTGGGAGGAAACCCACACAGACACAGGGAGAATGTACAAACTCCACACAGAGAGTCGCCCAAGGCCGGAATCGAACCTGCATCCCTTGCGCTGTGAGGCAGCAGTGCTAGCCACTGAGCCACCACGCCACCCAGTGGACCTCATACGCTCCAGTGAAAATGATCCCAAGACTAAGGGCAAATTTTTAAGCTAAGAGGTGAAGGATTAAAAAAAGACATGAGGGGAATTTTTTTCACATGGAATATGGTTTGTGTGTGGAATGAGCTTTCAGAGGAAGTGGTGGAAGTGAGTACAGTCACAACATTCAAGAGACATTTAGGTAAGTACAGTAAATGAATAAAACATGTTTGAAAGGATATGGGCAAACGCAGGCAGGTGGGACTAGTTTAGTTTGGGATTATTATCAGCATGGACTGGTTTGGACCCAAGGGTCTGTTTCTGTGCTATATGACTCTATAACACTGATTTTTGCTGTACTACAAAATCAGAGCTATAATGAAAAAAAAGGAATTACAATGAAAAAGTTCTGAGCTGGAGATTAGCGATGGTATTAAGTAAGGAATTATTGGTGATCGAAAAACAACAGAGTACATACAACTCTGAAACTAAGGAAGGAAAATGTTATTAGATGAGAATGACAACTTGAGATTGCTGATTCTGAAAATCTGTTTAAAGAGACGTGGACTGTTCAGAAGTCTGTCATCAGAAACAAAAAGACTTGTAAATAATGTTTGTAAAAAAAGCAGAATGTGTAACTAAATAGAGAAATTCTTTCAACTCAAATGGATGCATCTTGAAGAAATGAGTGGTGGCGAAACATGTTTCAAGATGTTTGCTATGCAAGAGATATAGACGTTGTTTCACACTTTGGCCGAGCTGATTTAGCTGTTAACTCTCTCAGAACATTCTTTGTGACAATATGACAGCTGGCCTGTTTTAGCTACAAGATTGAATAGAACATAATAAATATGATTTGGTGCTGTGTATCTAGGTTGGCAGACGTTTTTGATCATTTATAAATCTGAAGGGTTTTGTGATATAATTTGGAAGTTTCATTTCCCTGAACCATCCCATTCATTTAATCAAGTATTTTGATTATGCCAGTTACAGATCAATTCTTTCTTTTTCCCCTCGGCTGACAATTAACAACTGCAAAACGTGCCAGGATTCTCAGATGCACATCTATCATTTGATCAGGATTTCCAGCAGTGATTTCATGGTCTTACATGAAAAGAAAGAAATTCATGAATTTTAAATTTATGGTCATTAGTGTGGAAGACCCTAATGATTCAGTAAATCAAGTTGAGACCCATTCTTCCTATTTCAGTGCTTTAGTTGAATGTCAAAGATCATATTATTCAATAGTTGGCAGTTCTTCCCATTTCATGATCAGCATTTATCCTTCAAGCAGTTACGACAGAATTAGCTTTGTAGAATAGGAAAAAAAAACTTCAAATGAAACAGATGCTACTTCCTCTTCTAGTGTGCTGCTACCTCCAAACCTGCCCTTTCTTCTTTGTGTGTGGAAAGAAACCCATTCTCCATTTCCAGAAACACATTTGGAGAGATTTCCCACTGGTTAAAGAGATTTTTGACATCGTGTTAACGTCTTGGGTCAGAAGTTCTGGCCTTGAATCCCACACCAAGACTAGTTGGCCACAGAAAACACACGCTGCAATGTCCAACGTGGTGATTATCAGCCTCAAGAACTTTCCAATATGTTTGAGGGAAGGCAATAAAAATGGGAAAGTTTCCTGGTCAGCCATCCAACAAAGACAACAAATGCAGTACTTTGTCCACAAGGATGGGTCAATGTAGTTGAAGTTCATAGCCCAACCTTTGGAAACTGGGACAAAGGAAAAGACAGATAAGCTGACATTTGGTGTGAAGCTGGGAATACTCAGTTGCTGAATACAAAATTAAATTTAAAATAAAGAGTAAATCTGAGCAGGGGCAAGAGGCGAAAAAGTTGAGGAGAAGGTTAAACAGCTTTTTTACCATAGAATTTGAACAGTATCTTGGTGGCTGGTGGCTTCTAGCTATTAGAAGGTCCTTATGGTATGGGATGATCAGCCCTACTGCTGAAGTTCTCTCAAGGGTGACTAACTCTCCTCATCTGCTTCCAAGTGCTAGGCCCAAGGAGAGTAGATTGGCTCAGAGAGCAACAATCAAAATTACAGATGAATTAAGCATTCAATGAATGGTGTTAAGGCGTGAGTGGCCAGTGATTAGCTTGTTCAAATTAATTCAATGGATCAAGTTATCAAAATGGCTGCTCCATTTGGCTCCAATCACTATTCTTCAAAATAATTGATTGCACTTTGAAACAATTAGCAAGATGCTCTCCGAAAGGCACAACCATTTCTTTTACTTTCATAATCCATTCTTTAGAGTGCTTTGTACGGGTAATAATGAAAGCAAACAGGAATGAAAACACCAATCCTTTCCTACTTGCCTTCCTTCCCAACACTGGGGTTATTGGAAAGATCTGAAGACTACTTTTGAATACGACAGAGCAAACTCATTATTTGCTACAATGCAGAATTTCAAAAAACCTTTGATGTCATTGCACTAAACTTAAAAAGAAGCCTATGACAAACTATGTTTTTCACTTACCTGCTAATAATCTTTAAAAGTCTCAAATACAGCCAACTTGCATAATTGACTAAATAACAAGATGATCAGAGGATTTGATAGGGTCGACAGTGAAAGTTCTTTTCCTAGGATGATGATGTCAGCGTGTACGAGGGGTCATAACTACAATTTGAGGGGTGTTAGATTTAAGACAGATGTCAGAGGCAGGTTCTTTACTCAGAGAGTGGTAAGGGAGTGGAATGCCCTACCTGCCAATCTAGTTAACTCAGCCACATTAGGGAGATTTAAACAATCCTTCGATGAGCACATGAATGATGATGGGATAGTGTAGGGGGACGAGCTGGGAATAGTTCATGGGTCGGCATGACATCAAGGGCTGAAGGGCCTGTTCTGCGCTGTATTGTTCTATGTTCTAAGTAACAGGGATATCAGGTGGAATTTTCTCAAGTCTTGAGTGTGACCTGTGTAGATTGGAGTAGATTCCCTACAGTGAGGAAACAGGCACTTCAGCCCAACCAGTCCACACCGACCATCTGAAGAGTAACCCACACAGACCCATTTCCCTCTGACTAAGGCACCTAACAGTTTGGGCAATTTAGCATGGACAATTCACCTGACCTGCACATCTTTGGACTGTGGGAGGAAACCAGAGCACCCGGAGGAAACCCACACAGACACAAGGAGAATGTGCAAACTCCACACAAACAGTTGGCTGAGGCTGGAGTCGAACCTGGGACCCTGGTGTTGTGAGGCAGCAGTGCTAATCACTGAGCCACCGTGCTGCCCATGGTAAGAAATGTGGGAAAATATGGTGAGAATAAAAAACTTGATTTTCAAATTAAAGAAAACATTTCCAATTTTCCCCTTAAGGTTTTGGTAGCAGGATAAGTCTTGGTGATAAATGGTGACTACCTTGTTTCCATCCATTTGCATCTCATTATTAGCCAATCTTACCTCATTTCCATGCTAATTACAATTTTCTCCTCCACTGCCAAGAAACTAGATGGTGCCAATTCCTGACTTGAAAATCAGAGCAGTTACCTGGCAGATGCAGCTCAGCAGTTGCTTCTGTATGCCACCACTTTAAGGTCTATTCATCAATATCTTAACACATAATCCACAGACAGCATCCACCTCCATCTTGATCTATGAAAATTGGCATCAACAAAACACCAGCCACACAACATCATTATGGTCAATCCTGGACCAACACATCAGCATTTCACCATTGCAATTTGGAGCTCATAGATGCCTTACAATACACTGCTCCTTTCATATAACAACAGGTCAAAACTTAAAAATACTTTTAACTTTTAATTCCAAAGTTTTTTTTTCATTAAAGGTGACTGATACAATCAGAAATGGCTGCAGCTATGAAATAAGTGGCTGTCTAAAGACTGATGGAGTGTGACAGCTTAGTACCAAAGAAATTTCAAACAACTGGACTGTGATCTCGACAGGCTACAAATATATAATGGGATAAAAACAGTGACTGCAGATGCTGGAAACCAGATTCCAGATTAGAGTGGTGCTGGAAAAGTACAGCAGTTCAGGCAGCATCCGAGGAGCAAGAAAATTGACGTTTCAGGCAAAAGCCCTTCATCAGGAATACAGGCAGAGTGCCTGCAGGGTGGAGAGATAAATGAGAGGAGGGTGCGGGTGGAGAGAAAGTAGCATAGATTACAATAGGTGAGTGGGGTGGGGATGAAGGTAATAGGTCAGGGAGGAGGGTGGGGAAAGGTAGCAAAGAGTACAATGGGTGAATGGAGGTGGGGATGACAGTGATAGGTCAGAGAAGAGGGTGGAGTGGATAGGTGGAAAGAAAGATAGGCAGGTTGGACAAATCATGGGGACAGTGCTGAGCTGGAAGCTTGGAACTGGGGTGAGGTGGGGGAAGGGGAAATGAGGAAACTGGCGAAGTCCACATTCATGCCCTGGGGTTGAAGTGTTCCGAGGCGGATGATGAGGCGTTCTTCCTCCAGGCGTCGGGTGGTGAGGGAGCAGCGGTGAAGGAGGCCCAGGGCCTCCATATCCTCGGCTGAGTGGGAGGGGGAATTGAAATGTTGGGCCACAGGGCAGTGTGGTTGATTGGTGCAGATGTCCCAGAGATGATGAACGCCTGCTCAACAGCAAGCCAACTACATGTAATCATACAATATAGAAGAGGCCCTTTGGCCCATCATGTTTGTACTACCAAAAATGTAATACTACTTACACTAGTCCCACTTTCTTTCACTAGGCTCGTAGCTTTGAATGCAATGACACTTCAAAAGTTATGGGTTTCCTGCCTCAGCTACCTTTCCTTATAGTGCATTCCTGACTGCCATGACCCTCCTGGTAAAAAAAATCTTTCCTTAAATCCCCTCTAAATCTCATTTAAAATTATGCCCCCTTACAACTGACCCTTCAACTGAGGGGAACAACTGTTTTTATTCACCTTGTCCACACCCCTCAAACTTATACACCAGTATCAGGACCCTTTCAACCTGTCTGCTCAAAGAAAACAACTCAAGCTTATCCAGCCTCTCTTCACAGCTAAACTGCTCCATCCCAGGTGGCATCCTGGTGAATCATCTTTGTAACTGCACAGTGCAATCATATCCTTCCTATAGTGTGCTGACCAGAACTGTACACAGTTGTCCAGCTGTGGCCTAATCAAATCTCTAACACAATCTCCATGCTTTTATACTCTATGCCACAACTGATAAAGGCAGGCATCCCATATGCCTTCTTAATTACTTTATTAATCTGTCCTGCCATCTGTACAGATCTGTGGACAAGCACTCCAAATGCCTCTGTTTCTCTGAGCTTTCTAGTTGTCTTGCCACTCATTGAGTAATCCCTTGTCTTGTTCCTTCGTCCAAAGTGCATCACCTCACACTTATCAGGGTTAAACTCCATCTGCCACTGATCTGACCAATCCATTTATATACTCCACCAGGTTTGTTAGGAATGACCTCCCTCTGACAAAGCTATATTAACTTTTCCTGATCAAACTTTGCATCTCTAAATGGAGTTTAAATTTCTCTTTCACTGTTTACTCCAATAGTTTGCCGACCATTGATTTTAGACTCACTGGTCTATAGTTTTTGTCAAGTAGAATTACATTAGCTATCCTCCAGTCCTCTGACTCCTCCGCTGTGGTCAGAAAAAATTAAAAAATTTGAGTCAGGGCCCTGTAATTTCCTCCCTTGGCTCGCACAACAACCTGGGATACTGCTCATCCAGACTTGGGGATTTGGTCACTCTTACATCTACTAAAAAACTCCAATGCCTCCTCACTTTTAAATTCAATCTGCTCTAGACCTCCACCAGCCATTCTCTTGAATTTAGACCTTCCTTCTCCTGACTAAAGAAGATGTGAAGTACACAGTTAAAAAAATTCTACCTAAGTCCTCCAGCTTCACTCACAAAATGCCCCCATGGTCCCTAATTGTCCCTATCTTTCTGTTTGTTCTCATGCCCTTGATTAACCATGTCCTGCAGATTATGTCTCAAACTGCAGGGACGTTTTGAGATTTTCCCTTTGAAGATTACGTAAGGACAAGAGTTGAAAAAAAAGATTAAAATCTACTGGACCTGATGATTGGGAGGAACACTCACATGTGTATCAGACTGAGGTCAATTGTTAGCATGCAGCGATAGTTGTAGTTGGAAAGATATCCCCTGGTTATCCCCGTGATGCAGGTAACTAACCTACTTCACTCAGAGTGCTTCACACCAGTTTGAAAAAAAGAACCAGGACAAAAGATCTTCAAGCAGCCTAGAAATCTAATAATCTTAAAAAACAACTGTTCAACCACCAATATCAATAATCTGTAATGCAACAACTGCAAAGTTCAACTATCGGCTCTTCACGAATAATTCAGAGACTGATCTCACAGTCATAGAGTTGTACAGCACGGAAACAGATACTTCAGCCCAACTCATGCTGACCAGATATCCTAAATTCATCTAGTTCCACTTGCCAACATTTGGCCCATATCCCTCTAAATCCTTCCTCTTCATATACCCATCCAGCTGCCTTTTACATATTGTAATTGCACCAGCCTCCACCACATCCTCTGGCAGCTCATTCCATACATCAACTTCTGCATGAAAGTGTTGCTCTTCAAGTTCCTTTTAAATCTTTCTCCTCTCACCTTAAATTTATATCCTCTAGTTTTGGACTCCCCACGCAAGGGAAAAGACTTTGTCTATTTACCCTATCCATGCCCCTTATGATTTTATAAATTTCTACAAGGTCAGCCCTCATACTCCAATGCTCCAGGAAAAAAACCACAGCCTTTTCAGTCTCTCCCTATAGCTCAAACCCTCCAACCCTGGCAACACCCTTGTAAATCTTTTCTGATCCCTTTCAAGTTTCACAATATCTTTCCAATAGCAGGGAGACCAGAATTGCATGCAGTATTGGAGAAGTGGCCTAACCAATGTCGTGTACACCTGCAACATGACGTCCCAACTCCTATACTCAATGCACTGACCAATAAAAGCAAGTATACCAAATGCTTTCTTCACTTTCCTGTCTACCTAAGAATCAATTTTCAACAAACTGCAAACCTGTACTCCAAGATCTCTTTGTTCAGTAACACTCCCCAGGACCTTACCATTAAGTGTATAAATCCTGCCCTGATTTACCTTTCCAAAACGCAACACCTCACATTTATCTAAATTAAACTCCATCTGCCACTCCTCAGCCCATTGACCCATGTGATCAAGTTCCCATTATACTCTGAGGTAACCTTCTTTGCTGTTCACTACATCTCCAATGTTGGTGACATCTGCAAACTTACTCACCATACCTAATATCTGTATATTATTTTTTTAAAACTTTCATCCTTTTGGACTCACCTCATATTTCTAGCCTATGTATATGTGTTTGTGTCACTAATTCTTTACAGATGGATTCAGCACAGAAGGAGTCCATTCTGCTTATTACACTGGTTCTTCAAACAACCATCATGACCTCATTCCATTCTTCTGCTTTTTCCCATGCCCTTACACATTATTTCAATCCAAGTAATATTCCAATAATCTTTTGAATGACTCGACTAAATCTATCTCCACCATACTCTCAAGCAGTGCAGTCCTTACCCTAACTACTCGCTAAATAAAAATATTTCTTTTCATGTTAAATTTGCTCCTGAAATCCATGCCTTCTTATAAACATTCACTTTCTGAGCAGGAATACTTTCTCCCGATCTTGTCTGTCTAATCCTCTCATGACTTTGACAACCTCTCCACTTAGCATTCTTCCCTTCAAAGAGAACAGACCCAACTCATTCAATCTATCCTCATAACTAAGTTTCTCAATCTTGGAACCATTCTTGTAAATCGCTCCTCCACACTCTCCAATGTGTTCACATCCTTAATATAATGTGGTACACAATATTCCTTTTCTTATCTTTTACGTCACAATTAATAAACTCACATTTCATTGGCTCAATAAAGCCAGGTTAAATTGATTTCTTTTTAAACAAAAGTTCATTTGAAACCTGACAAAAGATATCCACAAAGGAAGGGATCTTTTTGACATTCACTGTGTTGCAATCAACTGATTCAGTGAGCGAATAAAGAAGGGGCTCCTGTTCATCCCTCCTCATGCAGGAGCTTAGCAGATTGGCGGGGGTGGGGGGGGTGGGGGGGGTACTTTGTTTAGACCTATAATGAGTGTGGAATTTCTTCTGGAGTCTGGTCAGAGCACCTAATAGGTGGCTGAGCACTCTGCAAAACACATGCATCTCAAGCATTGGTGTGGGATGCATTTTATTGCTTTTAGCTTGCTTTCCTGGTGCTTACTCAGTTTGTGATTGCTTGAAGGCTTACACCATCTCCGTCTTAGCTTGCCTTTTAGCACATTGCACTTGAATGAGCACCACATTTGGTTTGCATTGGCATTAGAGCAGACAGAAGGGCAGGCAGCTTGTCATGGTTTCCAGAACGAAACAATGAAGAAAGTGCTATATATGGCATCATGCTATGTCAATGTCACACATCCAGCAGTGCAAGCTGCTTATGTGACAAGCACATTGCATGCTTGTCAACCACTTAGCCATTTCGGAAAGGAAACCAATTCCTAGCAGAGTGAAGGGGGAGCCACAGTCAGTCAGGAAGTGCCCCAACATTCAGTCATGGGTCTCATCCAGTCTCAGTCCAGAGGTTCGGGTGCAGTCAGTCAGGCACTTGGTTTGATTAAAATGTGGAGATACATGTCATTACAGTCACAGAATGGACAATAGTCAATCCTGCTAGTCAAGCCCAGTCAGTCCAATGTTATAGTTGGGGAACTGTGGAATCACAAATTGCACTGCTGGACTGAGCTCATTCAGACCTGTCTGACAAGTCTGTCTGGGGAGGGTGACCCACAATTACTGTTGGTTTGATTGCAAATATCAAGAGGATATATCAGGGGCAGTTTATGCAGTGTTGTGGAAATGGGAAACACAAGTCTGGGGATGGACTGCATTATATTGTGACATGGAGGGGATAATGACAGTGGCAGGAGGGAGAGGAAATGTTAAACATAAGCAAAGCAAATACTAACAGCCTAACATGGAATACTCCAGAAGGAAGCTATTCACAAGTCACCCCAACCCTGGTTTCAACAGAAGACCAGAGTTGTGTGCATAGCAATGTGGCATGTCAAGTGCTTAGTGGGAAAATTGGTGATGTTTACCAACAAATAAGAGGGGTGGATGGGAACATGGGGAGCCTAAAAACAGATGTGTTTGACAGGGACAGCAACACCAAATGGAAGGTGAAGAGTGGGTGTGGGTGTGATGGAACCTTGATGTGCAGGAGGAGCCTGCAGCTCACTCACAGGAACACAAACTAGATCATATGTCATTTTAAACAAAACTCAACTGGTGGAGCTTAAATTCAATTAAGGAAAGTTTGGAAGTTAGTTATCATTGATGTGATCGTGTAATAATTATTGACTGTTATAAAAATCTCTCTGGTTCACTTATGCCCTTTCGGAAGAGAAATCTGTCAGCAATACCAGATTTGGCCTGCATGCAATTTTAGATCCAAAGCTAAACTGTTTGACTCTTAACTCCTATCTAAAGTAGCCTAACAAGTCACTTGGTTCATGTACAATTAGGAATGGTAAACAAATGCTGACAACAGCAAGTTTTACAAGCAATGTTGACATCCCATGTGTTATGAAGATGTGCGTGCACTGTATCTTTAAGAGAGTAAAAAGCTAGCAGAACTACCTGATAGCACCAAGTGTTCTGAAAAAGGTAACAACGTAATACTTGATCGAAAGTTAGATTAGCTACTTGCCTGGAAACAACAAAACAGAATCGAGTTAACCCAATCAGTTTAAATTATACCCCGAAAAATACCAAATTCCAATCAAGTTTGAATTTAATATATTGACAATCTTAAAAGCCATGACACATTCTGATGCTTTGGGGGTATAAAACCGGGGAAAATTGAACAGCTGGGAGAAGAACTGCCAAGCCAACAACATCTACAGACTTCCCAGAGAATAGCTCTCTTAAGGATACCTATGACAATCTGTGACCTGTGAAGCATAATCCCTAAGAAGAAGCAAAGAAGACACATGAAGATCCAAATAGAAGATTTGACAGCTGGCTGATTTTGAAAACTTGAATTTTTGGCAAATATTAATCATGGGGTTTTCTTGGACTAGTATTATAGAAGGGAATGTAAAAGATAGGTTTGAGGAAGGAGTTGTAAATAGTTGTTAGTTAATTATTCCCTATTACACCTTAAGAAATAAAGTGGTTAATTTTTACTTTAAATAGTTCTTGGCCTCTCAAATTTTCACAGATTACTGCACAAGATAAATCTTTTCTGTGTTGCTTGTTTAAATTAAGTAGGAAGATTTACCCCATGTCATAACAGATTTGGGGCTCGTCACTGGGATTTGAATTGATTAGACATATTTGAATAGATTTGGGGGGTATGAAAAATGCCAGCAGATTTAAACATTTGCAGGTTAATGTCCGAGATCTTTAAATAAAACAAAGGTGAGACAATTCGTTTAATTTCAGTGACTCGTGGTTGGTTAAATTAAAATTGAGTGAAATGGCTCTTAAAATTGCTGAAGAGGTTCTGGGATTTGAAGATGATTCTCAAATTTGCCAAGAAAGTTCAGAAAGTTCAGAAGGAAAGACAAAGGCCATACTTTTAGAATTAGCAAAGAAGTTAGATTTGGGTTTAACCAAGGACAAAAGTAAAGCTGAAATTGTCAGGGAATCACTCAAACACTTAGGTGTGTCAGAGAAACAGACAAGTGCAGTAGAGGTAAAAAAAAAACCTAAATTCCAATTGAGGAAAATGGAGTCAGAAGATAAACAAAGAAAATGAGAGGAAAAAGAAAGAGAGAAGGTTCTTAGCTGAACAGAGAGAGAGAAGAAATCGAGAGAGAAAGAGAGAATGAGAGAGAGAATTTGAACTTGAGAAGTTGCGACTTAGTCAGCGAAGTCAAGTTAACAGGATAGAGATTGAAAGAGCAGATAGTGATTTTTTTAATATATACATATAGGTCAAAACTCTGAAATATTTTGATTAGAAAGATGTTGAAGCCTTCTTTATTTCCTTTGAAAAATTGGTTAGGCAGATGGAGTGGTCTGAGGATTTATGGATAATGCTAGTTCAGACTAAACTGGTAGGCAGAGTTAGTGAGGCATTTGCAACACTTGTCAGGTGAGGTGTGAAGAGATTATGAAGAGGTTAAACAGGCTATATTAAGTGCTTATGAATTTGTACCGGTAGCATATAGACAGCGGTTCAGAAACACAAAGAAGGAACCAGGTCAGACTTACGTTGAGTTTGAAACAATTAAACATAGCCATTTTGATCAATGGGTGTGTGCTTTGAAAATAGATAGGACATTTGAGGCTCTAAGTGAGATTATTCTACTGGAGGAGTTTAAAAACTCACTTCTTGAGATGGCAAGAATTCACGTGGAGGAACAGAAAGTTCAGGAAGTGAGAAGGTCAGCAGAGTTAGCAGATAAGGACATGTTGGTGCATGCAACAAGTTTCCAGCCAGAATTCTATCCTTTGAGGGAAAGAAGTTGGGAGAAGGGGAGATCCTACACTACGAAACAAAAGGGCAGAGAACATTGGTAAGAATTTACCACAGGATAAAAAAGAAGGCCAAGAGAGTGGAAAGGAGGCGAAAGACCTCAGGTGTCTCCACTGTGGTAAAGTGGGACACATAAAGTCACAGTGTTGGTCATTAAAGAAAGGCACTGTGGGAAAAGATGTGGCAAAAGAAGCGAAGCCATTGGCATTAGTCGAGGAGACCCCAAGAAGAGCCAAGGAGCTGCAGGAGAGTGCACAGCCTAGACAGGGACTGGGTATGGAGTTAGTACCTGATCTCTGCAAAGAATTTGCCTCTGTGGGTAAAGTTTACTCAGAAAGAACAAGGGGAGAAGGACAAGAAGTTATAATTTTGAGAGATACAGGATCTAACCAGTCACTGATAGTAAGGGATGAGCGAATAGGCACTCTTTCTGATCTGTTACCCGAGAGTGTGGTAATTTGTGGGATAGATTGACAGAAATTCTCCTATGTAAGATCAGGTTGGAGTGCCAACTCAAGACTGGGGAATTTACAGTGGGAGTGATTGACTGAGTGTCAGTTCCAGGAATTCAGTTTGTTCTTGGGAATGATTTGGCAGGATCCAAGGTGCAAGTGACACCCCTTGTTGTGGAGAGGCCCAAGGAAGACCAAGATACTGAGGAGTTAAAACAGAAATATCCTGGTATTTTCCCAGACAGTGTGGCAATCAGATACCGCTATCATAAGTTACAGCACAAAGCGAAAAGTAAAAAGAAGATGAAGGAGTTGAGGTTCAGTTAGCAGACACCCTGTTTGATGTAATGGTGCAGGTGAAACCTGAACAGGCAGAGGGTCAGACAGAATGGTTAGTCCTGAAAAGCGAAGAGACTTGCAATAGCAAGATAAGACAATAAAAGATATGTATATGAATGTGTACTCCGAAAAGGAGGCAGAGAATATTCCTGAGGGTTATTATCTGAAAGATAGAATCCTAAGACAGAAATGGAGACCACGGCAGGTTAGTGCAGAGGAGAAATGTGCCCAAGTGCATCAGATTGTTTTGCCGGTAGCATACAGAGAGGAGGTGCTACGGATAGCACATGAACTATCTGTAAGAGGTCCCCTCGGGTTACAAAAAACTCAGGCTATGGTACAGAAACATTTTTATTGGCCTGGAATGCACAAGGATGCAAAACATTTGCCGTAAGTGTCATAAATGCCAAATGGTAGGCAAACCACAGGCAGTAACAAAACCAGCACTTTTGTTGCTTATTTTTGCATTTTGAAGAACTGTTCATATGGGTTATAATTGATTGTGTAGGTCCCCTCTCAAGAACTAAAAGTGGGAACCAGTATTTGTTAATCATTATGGATGTGTCTACCAGATTACTGGAGGCAATTCCATTACGGAGAATCAAAGCAAAAAAGGTGGTAGAGGAGTTAGTAGCTTTCTTCACACAATATGGGCTACCCAGAGAGATTCAGTCAGACCAAGGGTCAAATTTTACTGCTGGGCTGTTTAGGGAGGTTATGGATAGCTCAGGTATATTGCACTTTAAATCCAGTGCATATCATCTTGAATCCAGGGGAGCCTTAGAAAGGGGACGTCAGACCTTGAAGACCATGTTAAGAGCATACAGTCAGGATTACATGAATGTTTGGGATAAAGGTATCCCATTCATATTGTTTGCCATTAGAAATGCCCCAAATGAATCTATTCAGTTTACTTCCTTTGAGTTAATATTCAATGATGAAGTGGGAGGCCTTTGAAATTAAATAAAGAAAAATGAACAGGATCAAAGTCAGAGATCTCACACTGAGATTATGTATCGGAGGGGAGGGAGAGACTAAATTGAGTAGGTGAGTTAGCTAAACAGCACCTAAAGAGGGCACAGTGCAGAATGAAGCAGGTGGCAGATAAAAGCTCTGAGACTTGGACATTTTCCCGAGGGGATGACATGTTAGTGCTGTTACCAGTAATAGGAGATCCCTTCGAAGCTAGGTTTAGTGGTCCCTATCAAATTGAGAAAAAGTTGAGTCATGTGAACTATTTAGTAAAGATGCCAGATAGGGAAAAAGGTATCGGGTATGTCATGTGAACGTGTTGAAACTGTATTACATTAGAGAGAAAGAGCTGGAGAAACAGGTGTTAGTTACTGCCCCGCAGAGTGAGGAATCAAATCCAGATGATATGGATTTTGAAGTGCCTCAAAATAGATTACAAAGTGAAGAAGTCCTTGAGGACTGGGATAGTTTAGTAAGCTATCTGTCTGAGGAGCATAGGATGCAGTTGAAAAATTTGTTACAGCAGTAAAAGGGCATGTGTAAGAATCAGATGGGGAGGACTAATGCTATTGTGCATGAAGTAGAAGTAGCAAATACAGCTCCAATAAAACATTTCCATGACCAACCTCAAAGAAAGAGGTGCTTCGATTCTTAGGACTCAGCGGATTTTATCGGAAGTTTGTTCCAAACATCAGCAGTGTAGTGGCACCATTAACCAATTTGCTGAAGAAGATCACAAAGTTTTGGTAGACAGAACTACGCCAGGAGGCATTCGACCATTTGAAAGCCATATTGACCACCAAACCAGTTTTAGCTACACCAAACTTTTCAAAACCTTTTAAAGTCACCATCGATGCTAGTGACATAGGAGTTGGAGCTGTACTCCAACAGGAAGATGAGGATGGGATTAACTGCCAGTTGGTTACTTTTCGAAGAAGATCAATATCCACCAAAGAAAATACTCCACGTTTGAAAAAGGACAATTGAGTTTGGTACTGGCCTTATAATATTGTGTTGGAACAATGTGTTGGAGACGGTGTGTACACAGATCACAATCCGCTTATATTCTTAGAACATTTTAAAGATAAGAATATGAGACTATTTTATTGTAGTCTTATGTTACAGACTTTTAGTTTTAAAATCGTACATGTTGCAGATCATAAGAATGTAAGCAAAGATGCATTATCGTGGATTTAACTGATAAAGTTTAGATGAAATTTGTCTTGATGTAATGTCATGTATATACATACAGTTATATGGGAAGAAGCTAAAGTTACCTGTAATTTAGGGTAATGTGTTTAAAGAATAGAAAAAAAAAGAAGCCATTTTTACATTATGATGATTCAATTTTTCTTAAGGGGGGGGAGGTGTTATGAAGATGTGGGTGTATTGTACCTTTAAGAGAGTTAAAAGCTAGCATAACTATTGATAGCACCAAGTGTTCTGAATAAGTTAACAATGTAATACCTGGTCGAAAGCTAGATTAGCTGGTTGTGTGGAAACAACAAAACAGATTCAAATTAAGCCAATCAGTTTAAATTATACCCTGAAAAACACCAAATTCCAATCAAGTTTGAATTTAGTATATTTTTTACCATCTTAAAAGCCAATGGCACAAACCAATGCTTTAGGGGTATAAGACTAGGGAAATTTGAACAGTTGGGAGAAGAACTGCCAAGCCAATGACATCTACAGACTGACCGGAGAATAGCTCTCTTCAAGGTACCTGCATTGATCTGTGACCTGTGAAGCATAAACCTCAAAAAGAGGAAAAGACGATACAGGAATATCTAAATAGAAGATTTGACAGCTGGCTAGTTTTTGATTTTTGGCAAATCTTAATCAATGGGGGGTGGAGGAGGGTTATCAGACAAGTATTATAGAAGGGAAGGTAAAAGATAGGTTAGAGGAAGAAGTTGTAAATAGTCATTAGTTAATTGTTCTCTGTTATACCTTAAGAAATAAAGTGTTTAATTTTTACTTTAAATAGTTCTTGGCCTCTCGACTTTTCGCAGATTACTGCACGGGATAAATCTTTTCTGTGTTGCTTGTTAAAATTAAGCAGGAGAGTTTACCCCGTATCGTAACACATGAAAGATTAAATGTTAAAAATCAACTTGATTCTTGAGTGCACAAAGGTGGCATGGGGTTTTTCAAAATTAAATTGCATCTGTAAATACTTCAGATTACATTTGTTTTACCTTTCTTTATGTGTGTGTGTCTTTATTTGTTCAGAATAGCTTCTCAGAGTGCTCAATGTACAGGTATGCTCATTGTTGGTGCAAATTGATGGTGACAGACCTCGGAATATTTATTTTATTATAAAATAAACAATGTTATATTTGTATGTATTTTTGAATGTTTATTTTGAGGTAAAGTGTTATATACATCACTTTGGGACATAGCTAAACTTGCAGGCTTTGTTGGATCTCCCTTCTATGCATTGCCAAGGGCATTGTCTGAGAACAAGTTTGGAGGTGGATTGAGGGGTAGTTGAATTGTTGTAGGTGAACTCAAAGCCCTGGAAGGGATCTGCCAGGCCATGCCTGAAGATGGACTAACATTTGGATGACGTTAATTCCCTGCCTTTAGCCACTTCATTTTCTTACCTTCTCTAACTGTCTCCACCCCCACCCCTCCAAAACCATCCCTCCCAGCATTACGACTTGCAGGACAATGGGTGCTTGCCATTTCACTGCTCCCTCGTCTAACCCCACTGTATCTTCCCCATATCCCTTTTCTACTTCTCCATGCCCCAACCCCACTCTACAATCCCCTCATTCATGACCTTAGACTTGTTAGTCCTCCATGCGACAGTCCATTCTCTTGCTCGCCCTCCCCCTGTGTGGTTAAACAACAGAGTGCTGACCTTACATGAAGCCAAATGTTATCTTTAAATGATTGTGAACTGGGTGACACAAGATTCTCATTTGCCACTGATTTTGAAGGTTTGATTTTATTGAAACATATTTCATGACAGCAAATTTTCATGCTGGAAAAGCAAAGCAGGTCAGGCAGCATCCAAGGAGCAGGAGAATCGATGTTTCGGGCAGTTGGAGTCCTGAAGAAGGGCTTACACCCAAAATGTCGATTCTCCTGCTCCTCGGATGCTGCCTGACCTGCTGTGCTTTTCCAGCAACACATTTTTCAGCTCTAATCTCCAGCATCTGCAGTCCTCACTTTCTCCTAGCAAGTGTTCATAACATACAAATCTTAAAACTAGAAATCTGTCACTGGCTGGCCTCATTTTCAAGACATCACAAATACTCTGCCTGCATGCCCTCCCATGGAAAATTGCCAGTAGGTAGCATGTAAAATAGGTTGGGTCCTCAGCTCAAAGTTAACCATCATGAAGGAGAGGGGAGAGGTGCAGGCACTGAAATCTCCCAGTCATTTTTGAATGAATAATTAAGAGTCAATAGTTTATCAGAAGCCCAATTTTCCTGACTATTTCCCTGCACAATGCCATAGTCCAGTTGGCCTGGGCAAATGGACAGAGATGAGCAGGCTTTGTTTTGAGTTTCTGAAAAGACTGGAGGGAAAATGGGAGCAGTATCTTCATGAACATCCGTTAGGGATCAGGCCAATGCCACAGAAGATTAAAACCTTGTCTTCATGTTGACTTTAAAATCCTATCTCCACTTCCATCATTTACCCTTCCCAAAACTTTGAATGCTCCCCATCCAATGGCCCTGACCTACTTGGGTTTATGATCCATTCTGTATTCTTAGACTGACATTCTGAGACTGCTTGCAGTTTTAGCAATACTCACTATGTAGCTCCAGGTATTATTGGGACCACTGCAGTTGATGGCCACTCTGATAAGCAGTTCCAGTGTGTGCGGGGTTCTCCTACTGATGGGCAGAAGTCCCACCCTGCACCAAGCTGCCTAATGTACACAAAGGCTGTGGGACAATCAATTTTTCAATGTATAATTTCAGTTACATCACACTGCAAATTTTTGCTATAAATTCTGTGTTACAATTGAGCCCTCCACAATCACCTGATGAAGGAGCGTCACTCCGAAAGCTAGTGTGCTTCCAATTAAACCTGTTGGACTATAACCTGGTGTTGTGTGATTTTTAGCTGTGGGAGTAGGCATCTTATCAGTCTATTGGCATGAGATTGACTTTTCCCTCCCTCAACACTGCAAAACTCTGCGATTTGTCCTTGAATTTCAACCCGCCATCAGGAAATAAAAATTTCTCACCCCACCAAATTAAGTCACCCCACATGCTACTTTTGCCACTCTTGCTGGTTTCCTTAAAATTCCCAGCAATGATATTGCTGTACCCATAGCTTCCTAAGGGAGTTCTTTTATATCAGCTTTAGCTCAGAATTCTTGAACCAAAGCAATTACACTTGAAGCTTCACATTTGAAATGAACTTACATCTATGTTGATCCTGAATAAATTGCAGTGTCAACAGGGATGATATTAAAAGTGTATTCAACTTAAAATTGTTTATTGCACTGAAAAGTGGAGAAGGGTTAGGATTTGAATTAACACAAATAACAAGAGCATGCTGTGCTCAATATACTTTACATTATCAAATTAAGACACTTTGAATTAGAAGTTGACTGCATCATGCTTTCTCCTAATCATAATTTCCTACTGAGGGATCATTATTACTCTTCAAGCAAACATGAGGACCTCTGTGATTTCTATTTAAATGATATTGACACAAACCATAAACTGCATAGACAGTTTGACATTGCTCAGATAATAGAAAGGAAATAAACACAAAAAGCACAACTTACTTCTATTGCTACCAGATGATAACACACAAAATTATGACACTTGGTTTGAAAAAGGAACTGATTCAGAATCATTTTCCTGAGCTTCATTAAACCTGGAATAAATAGCAGACCAACTCAGCTAAAATGAAACAAGAATTGTACTTTTCTGGTGCTTAAATGCTCCAGGGCAGAACATGAAGGATGGCAGTGTGTAATATATGAACAAGATTGCAATATTGGTCCATGGGCAAGAGGAAATGTATTGGTACTAAAATCTTCTCTCCAGCTCTGACTCACAAGTCAGTTAAATTGTTGTTCTACCCACACATAGTGAATAGAGCCACAAAGAGACTTGCTGCTAGTTAAATGTATGGGCTCATGATAAACTCTCTCCTTGAAATGTAGTACAGCAGTCACATTTGAGTGGGGTTGGGTGGGGGGAGGGGTGGGAAGGGATACACTCATAGAAGTCTACAAGACTGAAATAAATGTGTCTGGCTTTCCAATGTCCAGTAAATTCAATTTTACATCGTTCTTAATAATAACATGATGATCGAACAAGGAAGGTTTGAATGGTTCCCCTGTTTTCCTTTCTGATTAATTGACCACAACAGGTTTTTTCAAAAAAAGATATACTTGCGAATTCTGTGAATGATTAACTTATTATGCTGACTGACAACTTTAGACACGTTTTCTTGATTTCTTAAAAAGGACAGAGAGTACGTTTTGACTTGATGAAAAAGGAAACATTTTGTTGAAGTTTTTCATCTTGCACTCATTAGGAGTTTTTCAAGAATTCAAATTAAAGGGGAAAACCAATGTTTATACTTCCTGAGGGAAGAGTGCTGATTGGTAGGCAAATAGACTGCAATTAGTGGAGGGATTGCCAGGAAGATTGCACCCATTAATGTTGATTGACAGTTAACACCAGGCTTCATTAAATTTAATCAGGAAGGTTGGCTCTGATTGATTAGGACATTGCCCTGAAATATGTTCCAACAAATTGCTGTCCCTTCTTTCGTTGAGTTGAAACAGACACAAAAAGTGTACATGTTCTTTCCATCAGTAAAGAACAGGGCCCTATGTGTTAAGAGATGTTTTATAAACAACCTGTTCAGAGGTGTTAGACCTCTGAAGAAGGTGGGATTTGTAGGGACATTACCACTGCACCATAAAGCCCTTTTGTACACTAATATATGAAGCTTCCAATTCACACAAGTGCATCATGCTGTAAGATTGACTGACAATCCTAAATTGGCTGTCAGTGTAATATTGAGGATTATCCAACAAATGTTATTCAAGTGCAGAATCACATTCAATGTTAAATGCAGTTTTCAGATTTTACATGCTTCTCCTTGTTTGCACGTTTGGAGAAAGTCATTACTTAGCTAACTGCGAACAGCCAAAGGAACATGTTGTTTGATATCATCTGCTAGTCTACATATAACTTGCATGTCTGGCATCATGCAGGTACTAAAATTCATATACCACATTACTGACTTTTTTGGAGGGCAGAACATCTTTTTTGGCTTAATGGCAGCATCCAGTTAGCAGCATATTACTACTGCAAATGGTTTAGGATTGTCAGTTGGATTCATAGTGTAATATATTTGCAGGTAGATATATCATTTAACAAATATCTATCTACTGCTGTCCTTAAAATATTCAAAGACTCAGTGCCTTTTTGAGGAAGAGCCAACCACCTGAAGAAGGAGCAGTGCTCCGAAAGCTAGTGCTTCCAAATAAACCTGTTGAACTATAACCTGGTGTTGTGTGATTTTTAAACTTTGTCCATCCCAGTCCAACACCAGCACCTCCACATCCTTATTTACAAACAGTGAATGCCTAGTTCAAGAGAAAGAGTAAACATTCTTTCTGCATGCACTTATCAGGGTGCCTCAAGATCTTATATCTATCAATCAACTCATCTTTGGTCCTCTAAACTCCAGCAAATATAAAGTTTAGCCTGACCAATGTTTCCTTCTAAGTTTCCAGGGTCTTATAGAATTCTGTCTATTTAATTTTAAACATTAAGTGTCAATTTACAATACTTAAATCCTATTTTGTGTATATATTGTACGAGTGATGCAATGATTATCCCAGCATGTTGATGCCAAATATATGGTAAAACAGACAGTGTGATAACACAAGATAGAACTGTGTAAGATGTGACAGTGGTGCAAACCTATCAAACTGTCTGCTGTTGGGTTATTGTTTGATGCGCCTGGACACCCTGCTCAGAGATCAACAGTTCAAGAAATCTGGTAGGAATTGGTGGTCAGATTCAATTCTTCAGAAGGTGTGTAGAGAATAATGGCTCATCGTTAATCTTCCAAGTTTAAAAAGAACATAGAGTAGACCAAGAATGCAGCTATCTAACTTATTGGCTATAATTCCAGTCTGCACAAATGGTGGAGGGAGTGAATGTTTACCAGCTGCTCTGATCTGGATGGTGTCAAGCTTCTTGAATATGGTTGGAGATGCACTCATTCAGGCAAGTGAGAAGCATTTCATCACAATTCCTACTTGTGCCTTGTAGGTAGATAGGTTTTGGGGAGTCGGCACTGAGTTACTCACAGCAGAATTCCCAGCCTCTGACTCACTGTCTCCCATTGTTGTATTGTTCCATAAATCCTAGAAGGTCAGTGCTACAGTATAAAGGTCTTCACCTCACCTTTAGTACAGCGCAATAAAATGTAGTCATTGCAGTCAGTTGTGTATTTTGTTACAATCATACAATGTTACTGCAAAATCAGTAAGCACAGAACCTAGACTACATGTAAGGCTGAGATCTAATAACAATGCAAATAGTTTGTATTAACAATCAACTTCACGACATATCTTGCAACAAGAATCCAGTTTTTGTGACTATGTTAAAAGGCAAGTATAGGAAAGTACATAGACCATATCATATTGACCGTGGTATTTGACCCAAGAAACCACATCATCTATGTTGCAACACTCTTTACTCTTTCCCTAAATCCAAGTTGGTTCCTGCATGAGTATCAATACTTATTTCAGCTGCAATCCACTTCCCCCGAACAGATGAAATCTTGGTTTAAGTAGCACTAGGAAATTATAATTATGCCCCACCCCCGGTAATATATTCAACTGATGAGCAGTGTGAGTAACATTTGCTACTTGCAGCAATCAATCAATCAATTCGGCAGGCAGCATGAATTTGGCATGCTTCTGGTATTGCATAAAAAAGGTCCAAATTAGTAACACATTCGGATCCCCATTCCAGTGCTGGGGCAATCCAATTAAGTGTCTTTGTATTTGATCTCATGTAATTACCTAAAGATGATACGTCCAATTTATTTGTTTTAATTTAGTCCATACACATCAGTATTTTAACATTTAATCATGCACATAATTCCATAAATATTTCTCGATTTAATATAACAGCCGCGACAGCCAAGAATTTATTTTGGCATTATTACCAAATGAATGCTTAACACATTTACACCACATTCTCCGATTGTTATTTTAACGGAGGCACCTAATCTGTTTAGTTGAAATGAGTTAGTGTCTACCTTGAACCAACAAATATTGCATAATATTGTCATTTGTAATTTCTAGGTTAACAGAATTATTCTGAACCGATATAAATGATGGCATTTTGCAATATAACAAGAATATTTTAATTAAATTTATTTGAGTAGGTTTATTCTAAGACTTCTTTAGTCACGTTTTTGCCTTGTAAAATGAATTCGTAATTTTCTGATTAATCAACTGTGAAATCCATGAATCCAAGTGCATTTTTATCGGAATGTTTCTCCATGCCTTCTATTCAAGGGAACAAATAACATTTACTGTAAGGTGCACTGAGAAGGGTCTGTAGAAATGCAAACACACCCAAATCTGGCCAAAATTCTATATTTCTGGGTCATCCAAGATGGAAGACAGGAAAAAATTGTGGCTGGAAGAGCTGCTCCTTTTTTTTTGAGGTATTTTCAGTGTTGGAGATAATTTCCTTTAATTGTGAGCCATTGCATTGTTTTGGAACCTTTGGAAAAACGTAGGAATAAATCAAAGCAATGGCACTTTAAATAGGAGGAAGACAGACAAAGGGGAGTGACCACATGGGAAGTGATTCAAATGGAGAGAGAAACTTCCACTGCTGCGTGACCTTGCAGTAAAAGGCACAGCTGCTGCTTCTGATGTCTGTTTTCAAGTATCTCTGGACATCAGAGTTTGTTCCAAGAAAAATAAATAAACAATGAAATTCACAGCTGACCTTGGAGAAACCTGTGTGGGGGAGCTCACCGCTAGGGAGCAGTTAAGTGGCTTTTTAAAGTGTTACCTTAAATGTTTTTCTTCTGTAAATCAACAACAGTGAGTACAGTGGGATTTTTAAATTATATGTTATTGAGATCTGTCTCTTAATTTAAACTTTAAAAATATAAGACACAGGTACTAAGTTAGCCTTGAGCAGTGTTTTTTAGAGCAATAAGACTGTGCTATTTCTGGATCTGCAGATTGTTATGATGCAAAGATGGCCTTTAGTAGAGTGATGTACTCTTCCTGTATGATATGCAAGATTAGGGAGAGTTTCCATGTTACTGAATATTATGTCTGCAGGAATTGTTTGGTTGTGAATCCTATTGGATTGGTTGGAGCAGCAATTTGGGCAATGAGGAATTTACAGGAGCTAGGGGGTGTAATGGATGGCAGTTACAGGGAGGAAGTTAAACCAAAGATATAGTCAGGCAGTTGCGTGACCTCCAGGAGAGGGAGACGGATAGTGCAGGGGTCTCCTGTGGCTATCCCCATCTCAAACAAGTAAGTTGTTTTGGAAAATGGACTTTCAGGGGAATGTAGCACTGACAGGCAAGTTTCTGGTACTGATATTGGTTGTAATGTTTTGAGAGGTATGCCAGGTTCCAAGTGATAGATTGTGATAGAGAACTCTCTAGTTAGAGGCACAGACAGATGTTTCTGCAGCAGACAGTGAGATATTGCTTCTCCTGGATCTAGGATCAAAGATATCTCTAAGAGGGTGCAGAGTATTCTCAAAGGGGAGCAAGACCAGCAGCAGGTCATATTGGAACTAACAACATAGGAAAAGAACATAGAGGACTGAAGGCTTGTACTGTTCTATGTTGTACTGACCTTTTATCCCACTCTAAGATCAAACTAACCTACATACTCTCCATTTTACTCTCATCCATGTGCTTATCCAAATGTCACGTAAATGTCCCTAATCTATCTGACTCTACTACCACTGCTGGCAGTGCATTCCACGCACCCACCACTCCCTGTGTAAAAATCCTCCTCTGACATCCCCTTTAAACCTTCCTCAAATCACCTTAAAATTATGCCTCTTTGTGATAGACATTTCCGCCATGTGGATAAAGTCTCTGACTATCCACTCTATATCCGCCTCTCATCATCTTGTACACCTCTCTCAAGTCACCTCTCATCCTTCTTCACTCCAGTGAAAAAAGCCCAAGCTCCCTCAACCTTTCTTCATAAGACAAGATCTCCAGTCCAGGCAGCATTCTGGTAAACCTCCTCTGCACCCTCTCTAGAGTTTCCACATCCATCCTATAATGAGGTGACCAGAAGTGAGCACAATATTCCAAGCGTGGTGTAACCAGGACTTGATACAGCTACAGCATAACCTCAGAGCTTTTTAAACTCAATACCCCTGCTAATGAAAGCCAATACACCAAAAGCCTTCTTAACGAGTCGATCAACATGGGTGACAATTTTGAGGGATCTATGCATGTGGATCCCAGAATCCCTCTGTTCCTCCACACTTCCAAGAATCCTGCCTTTAACCTTGTAATCTTCATTCAAATTTGACCTTTCAAAATGACTCACTTCACATTTTTCCAGGTTGAACTCCATCTGGCACTTCTCAGCCCAGTTCTGCATCCTGTCAATGTCCCATTGCAACCTACAACAGCCCTCCACAGTACCTACAACTCCACCAATCTTTTTGTCATTGGCAAATTTACTAATCCATCCTTCTACTTCTTCATTCAAGTCATTTATAAATATCACAAAGAGCAGAGATCCCAAAACCGATCTCTACGAAACACCACTAGTCACCGAGCTCCAGGTTGAATACTTTCCATCTAGTACCACCCTCTCTTGTCTGAGTCATCCAATTCTGTCTCCAGGCAGCCAAATTTCCCTGCATCCCATGCCTCCTTACTTTCTGAGTGAGCCTACCATGGGGAACCTTATCAAAAGCCTTGCTAAAATCTATGTACACCACATCCGCTGCTCTACCTTCATCAATGTGTTTTATCACATCCTCAAAGCCATGGAGACAGTGAGGTATGCAGATGCTGGAGATTAGAGTTGACAGTGTGTTCTGGAAAAGCACAGCAGGTCAGGCAGCATCCGAGGAGCAGCAGATTCCTGATGAAGGTCTCCGGCCCTCACAGCTTTTTATTCCTGATGAAGGGCTTTTGCCCGAAACGTCGATTTCGCTGCTCGTTGGATGCTGCCTGAACTGCTGTGCTCTTCCAGCACCACTAATCCAGTATTTGATTTTCAGCATCTGCAGTCATTGTTTTTACCTTGTTTTTACCTCACAAAGCCATGCCTACTATCTTTAATGAAGCTATGTTCTTCCAAATCATCATAATCCTGTCTCTCAGAATTCTCTCTAATACTTTGCCCACCACAGACATAAGGCTGACTGATCTGTAATTCCCAGGGTTATCCCTATTGCCTTTCTTGAACAAGGAAATAATATTTGCCACTCTCCAATTACCTGGTCCTACTCCAGTATAGACAGTGAGAATACAAAGATAATTGCCAAAGGCACAGCAGACCCTCATTTCCCATAGCAACCTTGGGTATACCCCATCCAGCCCAGGGGACTAAGTTATCCTCGTGTTTTTCAAAGGTTCCAGCACCACCTCCTTCTTAACATTAACATGGTTGACTGTATCAGCCTGTTTTACACTGTCCTCACAAATGACAAGGTCCCTCTCATGAGTGAATACTGAAGCAAAGTATTCACTAAGGACCTTCCCCACCTCCTCCGACTCCAGGCACAAGTTCCCTCCACTATCCCTGATCGGCCCTACCCTCACTCTGGCCATACTCTTGTCCCTCACATAAGTGTAGAATGCCTTAGGCTTTTCCTTAATCCTACCTGCTAAAGCTTTTTCATTCCCCCTTCTGGCTCTTCTCAGTCCATTCTTCAGTTCCTCCCTGGCTACCTTATAACCCTCTAAAGCCCTGTCTGATCCTTGCCTCCTCAACCTTTAGTGAACTAAGAAAAGGATGAGACTCTGAGGTGAGAATATAGGAAGTTAGACAGCAATTTAAAAAGGAGGTCCACAAGGGCCATAATATCTGGATTACTCACAGTGTCATGATCTTGTGAGGGTAACACTAGGATGATAGAGCAGATGAATGTGTAACTGAGGAGCTGATGCAGGGGGGAAGGATTCATATTTTTTGGATCACTGGATTGTCTTCTAGAGTAGAGGTGACATAAATAAGAAGGACGGATTGCACCTGAATTGGAAGGGCACTAATATACTGGCGGTGAGATTTGCTAAGCTGCTCAGGAGGATTTATCTTAGTAAGGGATGGGGGAACCCAGTGAGAGAGCGAAGAAAGTAATCAGTCTGAGACTGGAACAGTTAAGGAAAAAAAAAGTAAGTCAACAGAGAGCACAGGCAGGAACACAGTAGAGAATGAGATAGGCTCTTGCATTGAAATAAATGCAGTTTAATATATCAGTCCTAACAGGTAAGGCAAATGAACTGAGGACATGGTTGGGAACATAAGACTGGGATATCACAGCATTTAGAGATGTGGTTCAGGGATGGACAGGACATCCCTTAATATTCCAGTGTATAGATGTTATAGGCAAGATCAAAAGGGGGGCAAGAGAGAAGATGGGGACTGGTGTTTTTGATTTGATAACATTATGGCTCTATTTAGGGAGGATATTCTTGGGAATATGTCCAGGGAAGTTATTGGGTGGGACTGAGAAATAAGAAAGAGATGATCACCTTATTGGGATTGCACTATTGGCCCACCAATAGTCAGTGGGAAATTGAGAAACAAATTTGTAAGGAGATCTCTGTTATCTGTCATAATATGGTTATGGTTGGGGGGGGGGTGGTAACTTTCCAAGCATAGACTGGGATTGCCATAGTGTTAAGATCTTCAATAGAGAAGAAGTATTGTGTACAAGAACATTTTCTGACTCAATATGTACATGTGCCTTCTCGAGAAGGTGCCAAAATTGACCTACTCTTGGGGCAAATATGTATGGTAGGTCACGAAGGTGACATGGGGAGCACTTTGGGGCCAGTGACCATAATATAGGTTTTAAACTAGTGATGGAAAAGAATGGACCTGATCTAAACATTGAAGGTTCTAATTTGGAGGAAGGTCAATTTTTGACGGTATAAGGAAAGAACTTTCAAAAGTTGATTGGGAGCAGATTTTCACAGGTAGAAGGATGGCTGGAAAATGGGAAGTCTTCAAAAATAAGATAATGAGAGTCCAGAGACATTATGTTCCTGTTAGGGTGAAGGGCATGGCTGTTAGGTACAGGAAATGTTGGATGACTAGAGACATTGAGATTTTGGTCAAGAATGAGACAGAAATTGAGTGATTTGCTCTAAGAGTATAAAAGCAATAGGAGTATACTTAACAGGGAAATCAGGAGGGCAATAAAAGGGACATGAGAATTTTGGTAAATAGTAGTAAGTAGAATTCCAAAGGGATTCTACAAATACATTAAGGACAAAAGAGTAACAAGGGAGAGAATGGGGCTCTTCAAAGAGCAGGAAGACCGCCTATGTGTGGAACTGCAGGAGATGGTGGAGATACTAAAGGAATGTTTTGCATCATTGTTTACTGTGGGGAAGGATATGGAAGATAGAAGATGTGGGACACCTTGAAAATGTCCATATTACGGGGGAGGAGGTGCTGGTTGTCTTAAAACACATTATAGCTGGATTAATCCCCGGGACCTGATCAGGTGTATCCTGGAACTTTGTGGGAACCTAGTGAAGTGATAGCTGGGCCCCTTGTTGAGATTCTGGATTAGTGGTGCTGGAAGAGCACAGCAGTTCAGGCAGCATCCAAGTAGCTTCGAAATCGACATTTCGGGCAAAAGCCCTTTGCCCTAAACGTCGATTTCGAAGCTCCTTGGATGCTGCCTGAACTGCTGTGCTCTTCCAGCACCACTAATCCAGAATCTGGTTTCCAGCATCTGCAGTCATTGTTTTTACCACCCTTGAGATATTTATATTATCGATAGCCACAGGCATGGTGCCAGAAGACTGGAGGTTATTAACATAGTGCCACTATTTAAAAGAAGTGGTAAAGAAAAGCCAAGGAACTATAGACTGGTGATCCCAACATTGATTGTGGACAAGTTGGAGGAAATTGCGAGGGACAGGATTTGCATGTATTTGGAAAGGCATGGGCTGACTGGGGATAGATTAGAGTGCTGCTGGAAAAGCACAGCAGGTCAGGCAGCATCCAAGGAGCAGGAAAATCGACATTTTAGGCAAAAGCGCTTCATCAGGAATGAGGCAGGGAGCCTCCAGGGTGGAGCGATAAATGGGAGGAGGATGGGGCTGGAGAGAAGGTAGCTAAGAGTGCAATAGGTGGGAATGAAGGTGATAAGTCGCAGAGGAGGGTGGAGTGGATAGGTGGGAAGGAAGATTGGCAGGTAGGACAGGCCATGAGGGTGGTGCTAAGCTGGCAGGTTGGAAGTGAGATAAGGTGGGGGGAGGGGAAATGAGGAAACTGGTGAATTCCACATTAATGCCTTAGGGTTGAAGTGTTTCGCCTGATTGGGGATAGTCAACATGGCTTTGTGCATGGAAAATCATGTCTCAAACTTGATTGAGTTTTATTATTGAAGAAGCAACAAAGCAGATTGAGAGCAGAGTGGTGGACATGACCTATGTGAATTTCAGTAAGGAGTTCAACAAGGTTCCTTATGGTAGTCTGGTTAGTAAGGTTAGATCACATGGAATAGAGGGAGAACTAGTTATTTGGATACAGAACTGGCTCAAAGGTAGAATACAGGGGGTGGTGGTGGAGGGTTGTTTTTCAAACTGGAGGCCTGTGACCAGTGGAGTGCCACAAGGATCTGTGCTGGGTTCACTGCTTTTGTTGGATGTGAATGTAGGAAGTGTGATTACTAAGTTTGCGGATGACACCAAAATTGGAGGTATAGTGGACAGCAAAGAAGGTTACCTCTGAGTATAAATGGGATCTTGATCAAATGTGCCAATGGGCCGAGGAGTGGCATATGGAGTTTAGATACATGTGAGGTGTTGCGTTTTGGAAAGGCAAATCAGGAAAGGACTTATACATTTAATGGTAAGGTTTCTCTGGAACATCAGAGGCTGAGGAGTGACATTTATAGAAGTTTATAAAATCATATGAGGTATGGATAGAGTGAGTAGCCAAAGTCTGTTTCCCGGGGTGGGGGAATCCAAAATTAAAGGGCATAAATTTACGGTGAGAGGGGAAAGATTTAAAAGGGATCCAAGGGACAACATTTTCATGCAGAGGGTGGTGCATATATGGAATGAGCTGTCAGAGGAAGTCGTGGAGGCTGATACAATTACAACACTTAAAAGGCATCTGGATGTGTATATGAATAGGAAGGGTTTAGAGGGATATGTGCCAAATGCTGGCAAATGGGATGAGATTTATTTAGGATATGTGGTTGGCATGGATAAGTTGGATCGAAGGATCTGTTTCCATGCTGTATATCTCTGATTGCTAGAGAAGACCACAACACCTTGCCATCTGGTCTGAAGTTAACACCCAGGTGAGTGCAGGGTCCACAGTCCAGATATACCTCTCTTAGCAGAAAGAAAGTCAATGACTTACTACACTCTGCAAGGATAATTGCCACCATCTTTACTCTGCTACCTCTCACTCA